>NC_064627.1:104651543-105272543 GCF_023864275.1 Schistocerca cancellata
GTTTTGGTCGACAGTATGCAAAAATGAGTTTTATTTAACCTCAGGTCAGTACGAAATAAGCGATAGGTGGTATTCTAACGCTAAGTGCATCGGTATTTATTACCGTGTACTTAATTTTATCCATACAGAACAACTTACGATTTCATGCGGATAGCAATTACACAATCTTTAGTAATAGGAATAACTACACAAAACGTTAATGCGACGATAACTGCTACGGTTTGTCTGGTAATATGCGCCAGTGCAGTACAAATTCTTTGAGTGCCATGGAGATCTTTCGTTGCGGTAAATGTCTCTGTAAAATGGGCGAGTGTTCGTGACGTTTTCAAACGACAGCAGTTTGTTACGTCTCGGTCTCAGTTGATTTTTTTTTTTTTTTTTTTTTTTTGGTCATCAGTTTACTGACAGGTTTGATGCGGCCCGTGACGAATTCCTTTCCTGTGCTAACCTCTTCATCTCAGAGTAGCACTTGCAACCTACGTCCTCAATTATTTGCTTGACGTATTCCAATCTCTGTCTTCCTCTACAGTTTTTGCCCTCTACAGCTCCCTCTAGTACCATGGAAGTCATTCCCTCATGTCTTAGCAGATGTCCTATCATCCTGTCCCTTCTCCTTATCAGTGTTTTCCACATATTCCTTTCCTCTCCGATTCTGCGTAGAACCTCCTCATTCCTTACCTTATCAATCCACCTAATTTTCAACATTCGTCTATAGCACCACATCTCAAATGCTTCGATTCTCTTCTGTTCCGGTTTTCCCACAGTCCGTGTTTCACTACCATACAATGCTGTACTCCAGACGTACATCCTCAGAAATTTCTTCCTCAAATTAAGGCCGGTATTTGATATTAGTAGACTTCTCTTGGCCAGAAATGCCTTTTTTGCCATAGCGAGTCTGCTTTTTATGTCATCCTTGCTCCGTCTGTCATTGGTTATTTTACTGCCTAGGTAGCAGAATTCCTTAACTTCATTGACTTCGTGACCATCAATCCTGATGTTAAGTTTCTCGCTGTTCTCATTTCTACTACTTCTGATTACCTTCGTCTTTCTCCGATTTACTCTCAAACCATACTGTGTACTCATTAGACTGTTCATTCCGTTCAGCAGAACATTTAATTCTTCTTCATTTTCACTCAGGATAGCAATGTCATCAGCGAATCGTATCATTGATATCCTTTCACCTTGTATTTTAATTCCACTCCTGAACCTTTCTTTTATTTCCATCATTGCTTTCTCGATGTACAAATTGAAGAGTAGGGGCGAAAGGCTACTGCCTTGTCTTACACCCTTCTTAATACGAGCACTTCGTTCTTGATAGTCCACTCTTATTATTATGTCTTGGTTGTTGTACATATTGTATATGACCTGCCTCTTCCTATAGCTTACCGCTACTTTTTTCAGAATCTCGAACAGCTTGTCCCATTTTATATTGTCGAACGCTTTTTCCAGGTCGACAAATCCTATGAAAGTGTCTTGATTTTTCTTTAGCCTTGCTTACATTATTAGCCGTAACGTCAGAATTGCCTCTCTCGTCCCTTTACTTTTCCTAAAGCCAAACTGATCGTCACCTAGCGCATTCTCAATTTTCTTTTCCATTCTTCTGTATATTATTCTTGTAAGCAGCTTCGATGCATGGAGCTGTTAAGCTGATTGTGCCATAATTCTCGCACTTGTCAGCTCTTGCCGTCTTCGGAATTGTGTGGATGATGCTTTTCCGAAAGTCAGATGGAACATCGCTAGACTCATATATTCTACACACCAACGTGAATAATCGTTTTGTTGCCACTTCCCCCAATGATTTTAGAAATTCTGATGGAATATTATCTATCCCTTCTCCCTTATTTGACCGTAAGTCCTCCAAAGCTCTTTTAAATTCCGATTCTAATACTGGATCCCCTATCTCTTCTAAATCGACTCCTGTTTCTTCTTCTATCACCTCAGACAAATCTTCACCCTCATAGAGGCTTTCAATGTATTCTTTCCACCTGTCTGCTCTCTCCTCGGCATTTAACAGTGGATAGGCTGGAGTTGATAGGCTGGAGTATTTTTGGCACTGTCTGGCGGTACCTCTACACCGTGGCACAGAGGAACGCTGACAGCCTCGCGTGCGGGGAAATTTGCATCGGCGCAGCGGCGTCGGCGGGCGGCGGACCCTCCTCGCAGCGGGTCGAGGGCACTCACTCGTCCCGCCTTTGCGTTCTTTGTCGTGCGGGTTCACTGTCCTCCGTAGCCCCTCTTTCGCATACGAGAACTCTGGAGGCACTGACAAATGCGCCAAGAGATTCCCTCTGATCCACCAAAATGCAGCAGACTGCGAGTAAAAAGACGAAAACGTACTGAACAAAGCAGCGTTGCAGTGGATAGTCACTTAACCTACGCGTTTTGTGCGTTGGTGACCATAGCCTTCTCGATAACGTCTTGTGTGCTAGTTCGATTACTAGGAGACGACTCTTAAAGTTATCTATGGGACAGTGTTTACCTTGGTTCACTTTTGTCCTCCGTCTCCAGCCAACGTTGAAATTGAATAATATATTTCCTTATTCCTCTGGCTTGCTCACATTGAGTTGTAAGGGGTGATATGTTACTATTCAGCTTGAAGGAATTCCACTTCTCAGCCAAGGGTGCATTTGTGAAACCTTTATTTACGATGACCGGTTTCCATAAACAGAGATACCATCATCTGATCAATGAACAGAGTACATAAATTGTAAAGCATGTTGGATTATAGAAAATAGCATACCATATCATAAATATGATACATAGAGTAAATTATTAGTAGATATACCTCAGTAAAGGTTAATACAAGGGTACAATTAGAGCCATAAATGCACACCATATCTTTATTAGCAGGATAGTTGACGTAAGGTCCATCTGTATGCCAAACGTCAAACTAGTAGTTACAATATGTTTCGTCAAGTGCATCCGTCCGATGTTTCAAGTCACAGAGTGCATCACCTGTACAGGATCGCCACTGAACTGATGAGCGGCGAAAGGTAGGCGACAAGGTGGCATTTTGTGCCCCTATAGGTTGGTTGTGTATTTATAACACTGTCAGTTGCAAATACACATATATAATTTCCATACAATTCTCTTAAATGGTATGAATTATAAAATTTTTGTAACAAGCATGTCGTTGTCAAATTATATTATACATTGCAACTGACAATGACACGCTCGATCTCTAGTAGAACATGTTTTACATTGTAACTGTTGCAAAAATTTTATAATTGTCTACATTTTATTAAAATTACATACGTATATTCCCAATTGTTCTCAGTTAACTGTCGCCTTGAGTCAGCTTAGCGGCGACCTTGTGTCAGAGGTGTACTCTGTGACTTGTAGTATGGGAAAGATACAATTCACGAAACAAGTTGTAGATACCAGTTTTAACTTTGCCAATGCATCTTACCCCAGCCATCCGGCTAAATAAGATATGGAGTACATTTATAGCCCTAACTGGGCGTTTTTGTTAACCTTTGGCCAGTTATACGTGATTACAATTCAGTCTAAGGATTATGTTTCTGACATTATACACTATTTTCCAGAATTTACGTACACTATTCACAACTCAGATGTTAATTCTGTTTACGAAACCGGTCATAGAAAATAAAGCTTTTACAAATACGATCTTTGCCTTCCTTCAAGTTTTCTTATTTCATAATTTTTTCATAATGCGGGCCACTGTCATAATATATTTCTTTAAACTGAGTACCGCCATTAGACTGTTGTTTATTTACAGTGTTACATTTAGACTTACACAATCTTGATTTCGGCGTCAAAGTGCCATTATCAAGTGTTTTCTGAAAGCAGGTTAGACAATAACAGTGAAATACATAGCAAGTGATATAAACGTATAACAGTCCATATTTGTAATGCTTACTTATAAGTGTTATACATTGCCTAATATGGCATACTGTCGTATTAAAATACGCTATTAGACACATTGTCTAAGAGTCGATATTTCTGTCAGAGCCTACTTCTTTGTTTCGTTACCGAGTACACCATTTTGACTGAATGACAGTTGGCTAAGTGTCAAATTGTCTTGGTCAAAGAAATTCCTGTTACAAGCAGGTGACCTTTTTTAGTCTTTGTACTCAGTGTCCGGTAGGATAGGAAGGGTTAGGAGCAATTTATTTTCTTTGATAGTTGTCACACCTTTGCAGTACCTGTTTATCTTAGTATACAATGAAGTTGCCTGCTCATAAACATAAACAGTTACAAACCTCTCGATAATATTCGCGAATGTTATCGAGAGGTTTGTTATTGTTTATGTTTACGAGCAGGCAACTTCACCTGCTTGTAACAGGAATTTCTTTGACCAAGACAATTTGACACTTAGCCAACTGTCATTCAGTCAAAATGGTGTACTCGGTAATGAAACAAAGAAGTAGGCTCTGACAGAAATATCGACTCTTAGACAATGTGTATTTCACTGTTATTGTCTAACCTGCTTTCAGAAAACACTTGATAATGGCACTTTGAAGCCGAAATCATGGTTGTGTAAGTCTAAATGTAACACTGAAAATAAACAGCAGACTAATGGTGGTACTGACTTTAAAGAAATTTTCTTATTTCGTTGATAGGCGATGGCCTCCAATTTTTATGTGCTGCACTCTTCGTCTGTACTTACGAACATTACTCCATATGACTAGGATTTTTCCGAAAGAGAAAATTTGATCGAAGGTACAAATGATCATGTATCTGAAAGGAAATATCGATTGAAATTTGAAAGCGTCGCTAGTAAGAAAATCTTTTCAGTATTGCGTTTAAAGGTCTATCTGCTACGTTTCCGTCATGTAGTATAAGTGTGGTTACTAACACAGCAGGACGCAAACTGAAGTTGATGTGCGTGTTGTAAACAACAGCTTCAGTTTCCTTCTACCTGTACACCATTACAGCCATATAGTGGCATTTACTTCTGGGAATTTGCTACATTGCAATTCACTCAAATGCATTGAAGATGGCTATTTATAACTGAAATCTGGACATGCAGGACTAATAAAAACCATTGGGGTTGAGACTGATTGTCCTTTCCTATCTACCAGCACTACAATGGAACGTGTCACACAGTTCACGGCGTACCAGGGCGGTTCGAAGGGCACTAGGATGAGATGTACCGTACTCCCATTTCCACGGAACCTGTAAGGTAGCCCTTCCTTTAAAGCCACATTTTATTTCCTTATTTTCCAGTTTTACAATTTTGCATTGCGTCTGCAGATATCATGTAGCAATCCGTGAGTAAGGCGGTACTGCAGAACACACACTTTCGGCAGTTAGATTTCAGTTCCCGCGTTGGCTGAAGGAGCCGGTGGACCATATGGCGTTGTCAGTTTGCGGTGGTGTGAGGCGCTGTGGCTAGGCACGAGAATTTCCGTTACGTCAGCAGCGATGTACGCAGGGAAAGCGCAGTTACACCTGCGCGACGAAAGTAATTTTGCCTAATACAAATATTTGCTGCTAAAAGTCGTTTTTCGCAAGACAGATATCAGGAGAAACCTATAGGCCATACATACTTTCTTATAACACTATTGCAACGCCAGAAATCGATCATTTTAATAAATAAACGAACAGTGTTCAGGCTAACGAAAATGTAAGAACGGCTGGGAACTATCGCTTGTGTAAGAACGAGGTACAGGCTGCGCACCGTAGACGCCAGCGCCGATACGATGCATTATGATAAAGTTCTGTCGTAAGACCATGCTCCCACGAAATTGTTATTTTTCGGTTAATGATTATTAATTGTGTCGATATTAACAGTTTATGGTACTTTGTAAATAAGTGCATCATAATGGCATCCCTATTGAACGTTATTCCAAATATAAAAGCTTATCGTTCCATCACTTTGAATCACAGGAAGTGGAACTACACTAAAGAGAACCCGACGGCGCTGAAAACGTTTCTGCGATGAACATAAACTTCGAGAGCTTCTCGGCAAAACAAGTAGAAAGAATCCTACACGACGATTTACTAAGATAGTTCAAGGACGGATTGTCTTAAAGGGAGGTTTACTATCTTTGGCCCGAGAAAAGCATGTTCTTTGAGAAATTTTTTTTCGGGATGTGTTATAGATATCAATGTCAAATTTGGTCAAAATATTTATTGACATTTTCGTCTACGAACTGGAATTTTTTGGACCGGAAATATTGAAGAGAAAAAGCAGAAATGCTGTCGGAACGATACAAAATTTCGATTTAGACCTCCACGCGTGGTATGTCACAGGTCAGCCGGCTCGTCTTAAATCAAAATTGAGTTGACGTTAGCGAAGTATATAAGATGCTTTACGAGTTGTACCTCGCTTATTTGGACCATAGGAAACAAAATGGTGGCCATTTGAAAAAAAAAATAGGGGTTTTCATTTTTCGACTTCGTCGGCCAAGTAAAAATATATATAGTTGATGGATCGGAATGAAAGTGGTACAACTCCTAGACAATTTAGTTAGCTACGTCGGAAACAAAGAATCATGTCAATCGGTTCAGTAGATTTGAAGTTACCGTACCGCGCAATAAAAAAAAGTATTTTCGAGAAAAACTCGTTTGAAGTTTACATATAAATGCAAATATTATGCAACGTACGTTCAATCTGCTATTCCGGGTCCATAAACTAGTCCTTCCTCTTCCTTACAGAGGGCGTTCTGCTCCATCTGGGCCGTCCTGCGCTGCTCCAGAGCCGATCGTACGGCCGGTGACAAGCGGTTTTCGGTCGCTTGAATCCGGTGGTCGACCGAGTATATCGTCGTGTCAGAACCAAAACTCATTACAATGTAGCGCTATAACTTGACCGTTAGGATAATGAGTGGAGCGATTGATTGAGCTTTAGGTTAAACTTTCTGAAAAGCATTTAAAAGAAATTCTTACGTCTGATTAATATTAAGAGTAAATAAATTTATCTAGATTAAAAGGATACGCAATAAATCATTAATCCGAAAGAGCGTCTGGCTAAACCAGAAGTAAATAAACGTGCTCAAACAAAATGTCCCACGCAGGTATAATAATCAGAAAAATTTTAGTGAGACAATTAGTTTCACCAACTCGATGTCAGAGTACAGCCACCAGTGACAATTACATTTCTCTACGATTACGTGCTAATACAGCATCACACAACTCTAAAACAGAAAAGGTTCAGTAAGACTCTCAGCTCAATATTATAATCACTTTTCACAAGGACATCGATCTGGAAACAGTAACTTCCCACTAACATGGCTTTCCCAAAATTTTCTTTAAATTACAGCAACAAACTTGGCACTAACAGAGAACACAGTTACCATTATACTCCAAACAGAAAACGGCCAGTAATCTTCAATGGCTGTTTACTATGGAGACTAATTGCTTATAATCGCACCTCATTACAATCACACCTTAAAATGTAGAACTTAAAATTGAAATAACGGCAAATTTTAAAACCTTGACATTCCAAAATGCCATGATTATTCGAGCCTTTAGAAGAACAATACCTTTTGTACTACGTAGGTTTTAACAAATTCTTTTACCAGGTTCTAGCAAAACATGTTCGATCAACATACTCGTAGATTGCGAGTCTGTGCAAAGTTCAATGAAATGCTTGGAGGGTGTACTTGTCTTGTTGGTCTCGACGACTTTTCTCCACCAATTCAATGTTAATTGGCGTGCATAATAATAAATGCGTCACTGCAGAAATCCCAGGAGTCAATATGAAAAGCAGATGATATTAAATAATTTACGTCAACGCTTAGTTTGCATTTTATGTTAATGTTTATATTGTTCCATAACATTCGTAGAATACACAGCTCAAAGAAACTGATTTTACACGTCTTGTATTCGAACTAACTGAAAATAACTGCCACCCTACTGCCATCCCCGAGCTCTTAGGCTAATTGCTTATGTTATTTTGTAACAACATAAGTATTTTCCATCAGAGTCATATTAATTGAGTTACAACTGAATTCGATTGTTTCATAAGAAATTACAGTTACAGTTTTGACGATAATAAGTGGCTGATTGTAAAAAATAAGATTTTTAAAATTGATTGAAATACTGCTTGAGAAAGGTGACTAAGAATACTTGATAAAAATTATTTACATCTCGTTAATTACAACAGGAATTATGATGCTAACATATTTTGAAGTACTCTACACAATGCGGTAATAGGTTTTGTGTTCCAAATTTTACATAATAATCTCGTTTTGATCAAATGATCGAAATAATATTTTGTTTATGACAGAAAGTTCTAGAACTCCTGGCAACAGAATTAATCACAATGAATATGTTTTGAGTTTTTATAGAAACATAATGTCTTGAGAGTGAAAGTAACTTCAATGCATCAGTTAGCCAGAAATCCACCCAAAACATCAATTTCGCATCAGATGAAATAATCGAATTTTGACAATTAATTTCCCATTTAATGACTGAACTGATTTTAAGACTAACATTTCTATGTGATTTTTACACAAATTAAATAATTAGTTTTTCTGTAAATTTCGTAAAATTGATGATTACAATAACACACTTTTTCACTAATTAAAGATTCCTGTTAATTTACTAAACGGTTGTGTTACTTTAATACAACTCATGTACATAGCTACTTGATACACTACAGAGCTCCAGAAGAGTATTTTACCATTTGCTATACTGTGAAATGAGTATCGTATAATACGTAAAAGCTGATACCGAAAACTTCAAATAAGGGTCCCCATAATATTTCCTGCCACAATGTCTACACCAACATTCAAGTAGTGCAGCATATGCCACATATAGCTTCCCCAGTTAACTGCGAATTGTATCATGTTTCAGTGCATGGCAACTTCAAAATCAAATGCATAATTAACGGTAATCTGGAACAGACTGTTATTAATACAGAGAAATGACAAATGTTGCTATCAACGGAGATCAGCTCTTCTTCTTGTTACAATCATAACAAACGGCATACAGCTTCACATGCGTTACAGGACGGTAAGACAGCAAATCATTTTATCTGTTTCATGAATTTGCAGACAGTTTAACGCATAACTTGACTTCCAGAACTAGTTAGCAAATAATGCCTCACACAAGCAACGTTGACAAAACTTCACACAGCCTTAACGCTCTCCAATGAACTCGCTATAGCTCCCTACCATTACTCGCAGAATGTCACAGATATCAGAATCTTTAACACGGAGCGTAGGAAGGGCACGGCTAGTTTCACATCGTGTACATTCGCGATCTTCCTTTTTACGACCAGCTGGACTAGTGGCTATCACAATATGCACACAATCAACCCACAGCTCCAGTATTAGGCGTCTGACCATGTGCGAACCACGCTAGCACGTCAACAACCAGCGCTTCTCCGTCACCACTCCGTAACTGGCTCTTACTTTCTCTTTGCCACTCTCTGCCTTACTAACGATATCACGAGTCCAGGAGGCGGAAGTATCGCCAACCTCTGTATACAGTGCCAACCCTGCCACAATACAAAATAACTTACACAGTACACTGAATATACATACTCAACTTCTCGCAAAAGCAGCATACAGATACAGGCCACTATACCATGCAAAAGGGTAGTTATTTTGCCTTTCGACTGATGTTTACTTGTGACTGGACAGTGCAGTATACTATACTCATGCTCATAAATTAAGGATAATTGCAGAATGTGGTACCACACAACGTGGCACTACACAAAACTGGCGCTAATAGCATAGGCACATAGGGAACACACCCGGCAAGTCCACGGTATTGGTGATAAGTTGAGAAAACTGTCCCGAAACACATGTGGTGCAAAACGCCACTGTTTCTTGCTCATGTACCCCGACATCAGTATGGGATATGATCACCATGCACACGTACAACGGGTTGGCATACTCTGGAACAGGTGGTCGAGCAGCTGTTGGGGCATAGCCTCCCAACCTGGCACCAGTGCCTGTCGGAGCTCCTGAAGTGTCCTAGAGGTTTGAAGACGTGCAGCGATACGTCGACCGAGAGCATCCCAGACGTGCTCGATGGTGTTTAGGTCTGGAGAAAAGGGGCTCCTCCATTCGCCTGATATCTTCTGTTTCTAGGTACTCCTCCACGACGGCAGCTCGGTGGGCCCGTGCGTTATCATACATCAGCAGGAAGGTGGGACCACTGCACCCCTGAAAAGGCGGACATATTGGTGCAAAATGACGTCCCGATACACCTGACCTGTTACAGTTCCTCTGTCAAAGACATGCAGTGGTGTACGTGCACCAATCATAATCCCACCCCACACCATCAAACCAAGACCTCCATACAGTTCCCATTCAAGGACATTAAGGGGTTGGTATCTGGTTCCTGGTTCACGCCAGATGAATACCCGTCGAGAATCACTGTTCAGACTATACCTGGACCCGTCTGTGAACATAACCTGGAACCACTGTTCCAGCGACCATGTACTGTGTTCTTGACACCATGCTTTACGCGCTCTCCTGTGACCAGGGCTCAGTAGAATGCACCTTGCAGGTCTCCGGGCAAATAAACCATGTTTGTTCAGTCGTCTGTAGACTGTGTGTCTGGAGACAACTGTTCCAGTGGCTGCCGTAAGGTCCCGAGCAAGGCTACCTGCAGTGTTCCGTGGCCGTCTGCGGGCACTGATGGTGAGATATCGGTCTTCTTGTGGTGTTGTACACCATGGACGTCCCGTACTGTAGCGCCTGGACACGATTCCTGTCTGCTGGAATCGTTGCCATAATCTTGAGATCAAACTTTGTTTCACATGGAGCGCCCGTGCTACGACCTGCTATGTTTGACCAGCCTCCAGTCACCCTAGTATTCTACCCCTCATAACATTATCAATATGTGTTCTTTGAGCCATATTCAACACACCATTTGCACATCTGAAAACGTCTACACTCTTATTCGCTGCACTATACTCTGACATGCACCAACACATCTCTGCGTATGTGGACTGCTGCCATCGCCACCGTGCGACGACCGCAGGTCAAATGCACCGCATGTTCATACCCCGAGGTGATTTAAGCCCGGAAACCGCCCACCAGAGCGCTGCTTCACCATGTATTAGCATTATCCTTAATTTATCAGTATGAGTGTACTATTGGTACAGCATGTTTTAACAAAATGTGTTTTATGTGCTGACGTAGGGGCATACGTCAGCTTGGCTCGAGATCTGGTTCACCCTCCTCAACGACAACAACAGCAGTGTACGACCTGTTTTAAAATTTTGTGAAATGTCAATAGTCATACATAATGTGAAGAGGATGCGAATGAGGTCTGAGCGGATAGATCGACGACGCTGATTAGCAATTTCATTCGTCGATTTCAAGTGTCATTGTATAATGTATCACAAGAGTGTCTTTTTACATCTGATAGGTGGCTTTTAATACATTATAAGAGTGGTTTTCAAACCATATGTCACTGCTCCAAAGGGCAACGTTGCGTTACTCTAAGGGCGTGGCGGATATAATTGTTTCGCTTATTTGCTTCTTGAGTGAAGGAACAATCTGTGCGCGGGTCTGCAAATAAACTGATAAGCCATAACATAAAGATTACAGATCACAAGACGCTGGATGCCTCCTAGTGGCGTTCCGGGCATATGACGTGGTAAGAAAAGTACGTAAGAGGTGCAAACACGGACGGGGGATCACTCTAGCGAAGATATGGGCTACAAATGGGGAAATCCATTGAGATAAGCCACTCTGAGAAATGGAAGATCATTATTAAGCAAAGTATGTGAACGAAAATCTTGAAAACGGCGAAGCTGATCGAATGTTTACGTGCTACTTTCGTGAGCATCTATGGAGAAACGACAGTCACCTACCATTAGACGCCAAATGGTTGGAAGCCCACGACTCTTCACAGAACATAGGGTTAGGAGGCTTGTCTGCTCCGTAAAATGGTTCAGATGGCTCTAAGCACTATGGGACTTAACATCTGAGGTCATCAGTCCCCTAAACATAGGACTACTTACACATAACTAACCTAAGGACACCACACACATCCATGCCCGAGGCAGGATTCGAACCTGCGAACGTAGCAGCAGCGCGGTTCCAGACTGAAGCACGTAGAGCCGCGCGGCCACTGCTCTGTAAAGTAGGATAGATAGTGAACTGTTGTATCTCTGCCGAAAAAGCACAAGTGCTTCGCAGCACAATGTTATCGTACATTGTTGAACAAGGAACCCAGCGGCAGACCACCCCCAAGTGTTCTCATGTTGATCCAAAGACATCGTCAATTACTGCATTGGGCATGGGGCCAATGATATTACACCGTCGATCGATAGAAACGTGTCCGCTCTTCAGGTGAATCGCATTTTTACTACACTAGGTCGCTGGTCGTCTCCACAAAGTCCGACATCGAAGTGAACGGCGGCTCGAAGTGTGCAGCGGGTCTCGGACGCAGGCTGATGGGAGCAGTATTGTGCTATGGGACATTGTCCTGTGCTTGCATCAGACCTGTGGTAGTAATCGAAGACACGCTGACAACTCGAACCCCTTGAATCCCTTCATGCTTGATGTCTTCCCCGACGGCGATGTCATCTTTCAGCAGTATAACTCCCTGTGACTCGGAGCCAGAACAGGGCTACTTTGATATGAGGGCTATTATTAGTAAACTCACATTGATGTCTCGGTGACTATATTCGCCTGATGTAAATTCCTTGGAACCCTGTTGGATCGCTATTGGGTGCCATCACCAAGTACGCAAATCAGTGACCCGTTATTTAAGCGAATTTCACGATCTGTGAGTAGACATCTAATGCCTCATACCTCCACAAAGCTGCCAACAAACTGTCGGGTGCCTGCTACGCAGAATTACTTATGTATTTCGTTCCAAAGTCTGACAAACAAGTTATTTAAGCAAGTGATCAAAACGTTTCTACTTTGGCAGTGTGGGAGATGGCAGGCTCATCGTATAACGTGACTCATTTGGTCTATTATGTAACAAACAGTTTCAATTTTAATTTTGTCAAATGCACATCGTTTTTAACTGTTTGTTGTTGTTGTTGTTGTTGTTGTTGTCTACAGTCCTGAGACTGGTTTGATGCAGCTCTCCATGCTACTCCATCCTGTGCATGCTTCTTCATCTCCCAGTACTTACTGCAACCTGCATCCTTCTGAATCTGCTTAGTGTATTGATCTCTTGGTCTCCCTCTACGATTTTTACCCTCCACGCTGCCCTCCAATACTAAATTGGTGATCCCTTGATGCCTCAGAACATGTCCTACCAACCGGTCCCTTCTTCATGTCAAGTTGTGCCACAAACTCCTCTTCTCCCCATTCTATTCAATACCTCCTCATTAGTTACGTGGTCTACCCATCTAATCTTCAGTATTCTTCTGTAGGACCACATTTCGAAAGCTTCTATTCCCTTCTTGTCCAAACTATTTATTGTCCACGTTTCACTTCCATACATGGCTACACTCCATACAAATACTTTCAGAAACGATTTCCTGACATTTAAATCAGTACTCGATATTAACAAATTTCTCTGCTTCAGAAACGATTTCCTTGCCATTGCCAGTCTACATTTTATATCCTCTCTACTTCGACCATCATCAGTTATTTTGCTCCCCAAATAGCAAAACTCCTTTACTACTTTAAGTGTCTCATTTCCTAATCTAATTCCCTCAGCATCACCCGACTTAATTCGACTACTTTCCATTATCCTCGTTTTGCTTTCGTTGATGTTCGTCTTATATCCTCCTTTCAAGACACTGTCCATTCCGTTCAACTGCTCTTCCAAGTCCTTTGCTGTCTCTGACAGAATTACGTCATCGGCAAACCTCAAAGTTTTTATTTCTTCTCCATGGACTTTAATACCGACTCAGAATATTTCTTTTGTTTCCTTTACTGCTTGCTCAATATACAGATTGAATAACATCGGGGGCAGGCTACTACCCTGTCTCACTCCCTTCCCAACCGCTGCTTCCCTTTCATGCCCCTCGGTTCTTATAACTGCCATCTGGTTTCTGTGCAAATTGTAAATAGCCTTTAGCACCCTGTATTTTACCCCTGCCATCTTTAGAATTTTAAAGAGAGTGTTTCAGTCAACATGGTCGAAAGCTTTCTCTAAGTCTACAAATGCTAGAAACGTAGGTTTGGCTTTCCTTTATCTATTTTCTAAGATAAGTCGTACGGTTAGTATTGCTTCACGTGTTCCAATATTTCTGCGGAATCCAAACGGATCTTCCCCGAGGTCGGCTTCTACCAGTTTTTCCGTTCATCTGTAAAGAATTCGCGTTAGTATTTTGCAGCTGTGACTTATTAAACTGATAGTTCGGTAATTTTCACATCTGTCAACACCGGCTTTCTTTGGGATTGGAATTATTATATTTTTCTTGAAGTCTGAGGGTATTACGCCTGTCTCATACATCTTGCTCACCAGATGGTTGGGTTTAGTCAGGACGTGCTCTCCCAAGGCCGTCAGTAGTTCCAATGGAATGTTGTCTACTCCCGGGGCCTTGTTTCGACTCAGGTCTTTCAGTGCTCTGTCAAACTCTTCACGCAGTATCGTATCTCCCATTTCATCTTCATCTACATCCTCTTCCATTTCCATAATATAGTCCTCAAGTACATCGCCCTTGTATAGACGCTCTATATACTCCTTCCACCGTTCTGCTTTCCCTTCTTTGCTTAGAACTGGGTTTCCATGTGAACTCTTGATATTGATACAAGTGGCTCTCTTTTCTCCAAAGGTCTCTTTAATTTTCCTGTAGGCAGTATCTATCTTACCCCTAGTGAGATAAGCCTCTACATCCTTACATTTGTCCTCTAGCCATCCCTGGTTACCCATTTTACACTTCCTGTCGATCTCATTTTTGAGACGTTTGTATTCCTTTTTGCCTTCTTCATTTACTGCATTTTTATATTTTCTCCTTTCATCTCCTATTTCTTCTGTCACCCAAGGATTTCTATTAGCCCTTGTGTTTTTACCTACTTGATCCTCTGCCGCCTTCACTACTTCATCCCTCAGAGCTACCCATTCTTCTTCTACTGTATTTCTTTCCCCCATTCGTGACAATTGTTCCCTTATGCTCTCCCTGAAACTCTGCACAACCTCTGGTTTAGTCAGTTTATGCAGGTCCCATCTCCTTAAATTCTCACCTTTTTGCAGTTTCTTCAGTTTTAATCTACAGTTCATAACCAATAGATTGTGGTCAGAGTCCACATCTGTCCTTGGAAATGTCTTACAATTTAAAACCTGGTTCCAAATCTCTGTCTTACCATTATATAATATATCTGATACCTTCTACTATCTCCAGGATTCTTTCATGTATACAACCTTCTTTTATGATTCTTGAACCAAGTGTTAGCTATGACTGAGATATGCTCTGTGCAAAATTCAACCAGACGGTTCCTCTTTCATTTCTCTCCCCCAATCCATATTCACCCACTATGTTTCCTTCTCTCCCTTTTCCTACTCTCGAATTCCAGTCACCCATGACTATTAAATTTTCGTCTCCCTTCACTACCTGAATAATTTATTTTATCTCATCATACATTTCATCAATTTCTTCATCATCTGCAGAGCCAGTTGGCGTATAAACTTGTACTACCGTAGTAGGCATGGGCTTCGTGTCTATCTTGGCCACAATAATGCGTTCACTATGCTGTTTGTAGTAGCTTACCCGCACTCCTAGTATTTTATTCATTATTAAACCTATTCCTGCATTACCCCTATTTGATTTTGTATTTATAACCCTGTATTCACCTGACCAAAAGTCTTGTTCCTTCTGCCACCGAACTTCACTAATTCCCACTATATCTAACTTTAACCTATCCATTTCCCTTTTTAAATTTTCTAACCTAACTGCCAGATTAAGGGATCTGACATTCCACGCTCCGATCCGTAGAACGCCAGTTTTCTTTCTCCTGATAACGACGTCCTCTTGATAGCACGGACTAATTTTTAAATACAGCTGCAAAGCAACTGGTAGTGATCGTTTGCCAGACAACACTATTAGTCATCGAATACTCGCAATGGCTGGCGACATTAAGGATCACTTGGTTGACAAACCAAAAAGTTACTGATTTTGCTATTCTTTTTGCTGAAGCTTCAGAGAACCGCAGTGATGCGCATCTAATTTGTTAATGCGTTTTATTATTTACAAAAAATTAATGAATACCTTGATTTTGGCAGGAAATTAATCCTCAGAACAAAAGCAATGGACTTCTCCGAAATACTGCACTCTTTTTTTTTTTACAGAAAACAACATAAACTGGGAAAACTGTGTGGGGTACGTATAGATCGGAGTTGTTACATGGCTGGTTGTTAGGCCGGATTGCTAGCTCTGATCGGTGAAGATGCTTCTCATGCCGTGTGGACACACTGTTTTAATCGCTGGGAGGCACTGGCTTCAGAAAACATGAGGTTCTTCAGTTGGTGGCATAGGATGTAAGCTTCACTAAATGTCGGTGACTTCATATGTTTTGAACACATGTGCGATGATATGAAGCCTTAGCACATTTCCCTAATTTATTACACTATCATCACTGGCTTTCACACGGCTATGTCTTGATATGGGATGACCGTTACTCTCACTTTGTTCAGGAGAAACATTTAGGTCCGAGAAATTTGTAGATGGTAACTTTGTTTTGAAGCTGGCGTATCTTTCTGACATCCTTAAATAACTGAATTCAATGAATGACTCTCTTAAAGGTAACGAGGCCAAATTCTACAACTGTCGAAATTTCAGCCTTTACTAGAAAGAAACTACTATCGTAGTAGAAAAAAAGGATGATAAAGATGGACCTTAAGTTATCCCTGGCCTTCACGCTATTTTAGAAGACAATGGCTTTCAGTGGAGTAAAGATCTGAAGTCTGCATCATTTAATTGAACTCAGGGAATAATATTTTCTGAAGTACTTTCCAGAGGAAGCTGATTAGCACAACTGGATCAAAGATGCTTTCACTACCGAACTTATGTCGATACACACATATCAACGAGAGCAATTAATTAACATTGTTACTACTCCACACTGTAATCGAAGTACATTTCCTCGTCGCCGCTGGAGTTTTGGAGCTTGATGAAGCATGAGTATTCGCAAGTGTGCAACGAGTTTTATAGTTTTTACAACACCTTACTCATGCGAGGTAGGTTTATCAGCCCAGGAGAATATCAGCAAGTAGTACAGATCCCAAACGAATGAGGACAAAGAGATGCGAGTCGCAGTTTACGATCTTGTGGCGAGATGTGAAGAATTGATGATGAGGAAGCAAGCTCATCTTGTCCATTGATTTCGTTGCAAGAGTAATATGCAGTAACAATACAAGTTGATTTAACTTATGTGAGCAGTTAATAAAGAAATAATCACTTTTCTTTTTTTGCAACTTAATTTACTATTTACCCCACACTTCGGTAGACTGTCACGTTGAAATGGAGCCGCGGGTGTTTATGTTCAGGTCAAGAGAGCCGTGACCTCTAGATTTTGACAAAGACTGCATTATAAGCACCCACTACCATCCCCCTCCACCAGTTTAGAATGCTCTCACCCAATAAGGGCGCATATTACCGCGTTTTTGAGCGCCCAAAATCCAAAATCATCTTCAGTCTCATCATTATCCTCACATCATCACCATCATCATCAGTTTCATGCACGGTTTTATGAGGACAGATCATTGACGTTTTGACAATGAAGTCAAATTGTTTCTTATAAGAGAAAGATCAACATGAAACCTTACAACAAGTATCAGGAACCATGAGTGTTATGTACCATTTTATATCCTACAGATATCGTAGCAGAGATAATTTGTCTGTGAGCAAAGTGGTTGGGCTACTTAGCTGTGAATTAAATTACTTTTTATACAACCTTATTATCCTCCTAAAATAACGCGGGCATAATTAGTCTTTATGTCGAAACGCGTTACAGCTTTGCAATTGTCCTTAATTGGAGTAATTAATTTAACGTTAATTACAATGGAAGGTAAACAGGAACGAAGAACGATAGACGACCTTACTAGACGTTTGGAAAGCCACACATCTTTCGAGCTGTCTGACGAACCGTTCCCTAACCCAGTCCTCCATTCTCAGTCTGCTGCGAAACGCTCAAGGGGACGTCCAAGACCGCAATAGAAGTACTGAGTACGAACGGTCCTAAAACTAGTGGAAACGATTGCCACAGAATCAGCTCGAGACGGACACCGACTGACTACCACCTGCAGCTGATGTCTCCTCCAAAGTGAATGGCTGACTTCTCTTTTTATTATTCTTTCTGTAATATGTTCCCTTACAATTTTTTTACTTTGTACAGCTTGAAGTTTTTGTGTACCTTCTATTGCGTGGCTTTTTTACTTTTTTTTCTGCTGTGAGCCTTAAAGACCCGTTAAGGCAGTACATGATGATGATAATGATTACGATAAGCAATAAACTTCCAAGACAAAGAATTATCGACACAACAGGAAATGAAACACACTCAATTAGTGCTGAGTGCTTTCATGTTCATCATATTATGCTTTAAAAGACTGTTCTTACATTTCCCTGCCGTAGTACCATCTACACCTACATCTACATGCCTACTCTGCATCTTATTCTTAAGTGTCTGGGAGAGTGTTCATAGAACCACTTTCACAATAATTCTCTGTAATTCCACTCTCGAGAAGCGTGGAAAAAAAACGAACACCTATATCATTCCGTGTTAGATCTGGTTTCCCTTATTTCACTATCGACGATCGTTCCTCTGTAGATTAGCGCCAACGAAATATTTTCGCATCCGGAGGAGGAAATTGGTGAGTGAAATTTAGAAGATCCCACCGCATCGAGCAACGCCTTTGTTTCAATGATGTCCATCACATATCCAGTATCATGGTCGTGACACTGTCTCCCCTATTTCTCGATAACACAAAACGTGCTGCCCTTCTTTGAATTTTCTGGATGTACTCCGCTAATCCTATCTGGTTAGCATCCCACACCACGCAGCAGTACTTCAATAGAGGATGGACAAGCGTAGTGTAGGCAGTGTTTTTAGTAGAAGTGTTGCATCTTCTAAGTATTAAGTAAAATATGAAACACAGTCTTCGGTTCTTTTTCCCGACGACATTTCCTATGTGTTCTATCCAATTCGAGTTGTTCGAAACTGTTGTTCCTATGTATTGAGTTGAATGTACGGTCTTCAGATTTCATTGATTTTTCGTGTAATCTACGTTTAAAGGTTTCCTTTTAGCACTCAAGCAGATGACTTCACACTTTTCATTATTTAGGGTCAGTTTCCAATATAGCACCATACACATATCTCACCTAAATCGTTTTGAAAATTATATTGATCTTCTTATGACTTTATTAGACGATAAACGACAGCATTATCTGCAAACAACTTAAACTGACTACTCAGATTGGCTCCTAAATCGTTCATATCAAAAAGAACAGCAGAAGGCCTGCCACACTGCCTTGGAAAACGCCAGAAATCACTTCTGTTTTACAAGCTGTGACATGGTCGCGAATAAAACAGTGACCCAAATATAGAATAAATTTCCTTTACTTTACGACTATTGACACAAATTTTTTATCATCACGCTACCGGTTTCGCTCTATAATGACCATCTTCAGATTTGTTTTATGAAAACTTGTTTCTGTTTTACTCGATGACATTCCGTCAATTACTACGAACTGTGACCTCTCTAACAGAAAATCACGAAGCCATGCGCATATTTTAATTAATTTTTTTGGCTCATTCGTAACTGGATCGAGACCATAGAATGAATTATAGTAATGAATAAAACAAAAAATGTACAATCTCTCGGCTCTTCAGCATGGCATTTTCGTTAAAGCTGCGTTCATGTATTTTAATCGTGTTTCTTCTCTCTGTGATTTCTCTAAAATCGGAGTTCCTTATCAAACAGCACCCGAAGACGACAGTGGATCGAGCTGGACGACGTTTTGCTTAAAAGTACGGAACCTTTTGCCATGCCAAGTCACCCAACAGTCTTACAATGACTAAAGACACAAAATAAAACATACATTGGTTAGTAATTACAATATATTCTGAAATAAAAACACTATTAAAAGTACACTTACATTATGTGATTACGAGTGCCGTTTGCTTGCAACTAGTGAATAAAACAATGAAGTGATGTAGTATAATGGCTGTGTATCACACACGTCCGATCTGGACAAGACGTAGAAAACAAACGGTGACTCTTCCTCTTTCGCCAATAATATGACGATGAAAAATCTTCAAATGTTTCCAGTGTCTGTATATAATATTTGTACAGCCGTGGACCTTATCTATGGCTCAAATTATTTATTTCATTATTTATAAATACGTTTCGTGCTAGTAAAAGCTCAGCATGCAAATGTTCCATTAAACTGCCCACTGAGTTGCGAGGAGAAAGGACACATCTGCAGGCGAGCAACTCACTCTAAAGCACATTGCATATATCAATCTACCAATACACATACATATCATATACAACATACATATCATAACATAATATTTACGCAAAACAGATTTCCAATGTTTGAATGTGGCGAGTGCGCCTATAACAGTTTTATTTTGGTGTTGTGAATACAGCGCATGTGCAGTCGCGTAAGCACGGCCGTTGCGAAACGAGTTCATCACACGACACAGAGCATTTATCCTCATTGGTTCCGCAAATGTGGATTAACATTTAAAACAGGTACAAAATCCTACAGTTACAACACTCGTTAACAAGAAATTACAAGTTCTTACTGCTGATAGTCTTTTTCGCACAGTATTGCCCTTGAAATGTCTTTTTGTTTCAGATATAACGTCTTTCCACGACGTGTCTTCGTTCACAGTTCCATGAACACGATTCTACATTAACAATTTGTAAACAAATTTCAAACATAAATAGCTCATCACGTCTATATACTCGTAGCAAAAATCATGAATAGTATTTTAAATTATGCAGTTTTGCACACCAGTTTCCTCGTAGTATCAAGTTCAGCGACGTATAGTAAAGGACCACAAATAATTTCAGGTTATGCAAGTCTCATAACTTTTCCCATATGGACACATGTAACAAGTAGAGATAACATATACAAGTGAGCATATATCATTTAGCTTTACCTAAATACGAATAAATACATAGAAACATGTTACATATAGGTTCTTTTACATATGTAAAAACATACAAACATATTATATATTGTATTTACATAAACACAGAAACATATTTCTCTTGTCTTCACACAAGTATGATACGTCACATTGTAATATTTTCCATATACCTTTACATAAGTTTACAATATTTACAGTATTTACAATCATTACAAATTTAGATCTACGTCTACGTTTTGGTTTTGCAAGTAATGTTACCTGAAACAGGAGAGGATTAGATACGACAGCCCACACCAGCAATAAGACCAAGCGCACAACTACAAATAAGCAAATAACAAAAGCAATGCACTGACATCAAACATAAAAATACTCGCGACATGAGTGTAAGTGTGCAGTGTAAACATGACCTTAGCTACTCGTACGTGCGTGTGTTCAATGGTCAGATGCGTACCCAATCAGTTTCAAGACGAAAGTTTAAGGGTGTAGAATGAGTAAGTATTCACGTCAATCAGTCGTTAGTAGGCGAAGACTACTAACGAACAGTAATTTTCGTAGGCTGAAAATATATCTTCTTCACTCCTTTATAAAAGTTAAATAGAATTTGCTTTAAAATTTGAAATGGGTGCTGTAAGTATTCGGCGAAGACGAATCTCTTCTTTCTCCTTCTGCTGCTGACACGAACAGCTGAAATAAAAGTCTTATACTACGTAGGTTCTCTGTAGAAGTACTGTGAGGTACGTGTCTTCGATAGTTGTATATAACTTAAGCATGATCCATAGATGTGTTTACTGTTGAGCATGGTATACTCTAAGATCACGGTGAGCATATAGTCCAAAATGAACCGTTTGTTTTAGGATGATGCAGCAGATATGTACCAGGATGCGGAATGCTGACAATGATACAAGGACCGACGTACAGCAGACACCACTTCGCGTTGCGCCGCTGAAGAGCAGTCGACTTATGGTGTGTACTCAAAAACACTAACATACCAGCTTTAAATTCCTACTTACTCTTGACAGTGCTCTCATAAGTTTTGTTTCTAATTTTGGCTTTCGCAGTTAGCGTTGCACAGAGTTTCCTTACATTTTCATTTTCATCGCGTGTTGTTTGCTGAAAGTAAAATTTTGGTAACTGCGTTGTCCAATCGTTGTCTTCTTTGCGATCGAACACGAGCTCATTAGGATTGTACAGAGTTTCATAAACATTGAGGTTTCTGTGCACCTCTTCAAATAAAGACAAATGTGTTACCCAAATGGTATGTTTGGTAGAAGTGTAGGTTCCCATATATCTGTTAACCTCACGGAACACACGTTCAGTGGGACTACACTGGGGACTGTACATTGAGATAAAAATACTTTTCATACTGTTGTCTTTGAGAAATTTACATCACTTGTATCCCCTATAGTATGCAGCTTTGTCATATAAAATAGCTTTTGGTTTTTCCACGTGAGGGATGTAGTCACATGAGAAACGACGAATGATGGCAGTGACAGTAGCAGATCTTATACAGTTTAACATGCTTGGAGAATAAATCGTAAAATGCAAGAATATATTTCACACCACCACTTCTTGTGGGGTTTGGACGACTTATGTCGGAACTTTCGATTTCTCGAGGTTTACTTGGTAGAATAGAATGCAAATCAGACTTCGTAGACAAGTTCAGTGGTTTAGATTTTTGACAGATCGCAGACGTTTTGGGTATAGTGTGGATCTTACGTCTCATATTGCTAAAGTAACAATAGGCACTAAGCTTTGCTAGGCACTTCTTGGTACCATAATTACGCCTAACAAAACGTGTGTGCCAAATTAGGTTGCGTTCAGAATCCTCAGAAACACAAACATACCAAGTAGTGGCTTCAGGATGACGGCAATAAAATAACACATCATTATGTATCAAATATCGGTTGGACAGAGGATGGTCAGGATGATTTCTCAGTAAAACTCTTACCTTATTCCAGTGAGGACCAGATTTCTGCGACGTTGGCATATTTCTACATAAGTCGATTAATACTGGTGATATAGCTTATCCTGCATAAGAACTATTCGGTAATCATTCACATTCTCCAGGTCAGAGTTACACTCATCCAAGCCTTGAGGCATACGAGACAAAGCGTTGGCAGTAATGTTGTCTTTGCCCTTAATAAATACAATTTTAAAGAAATAGTTTTGCAAAGATAAAGCCCAACGTGACGATCTGGAAAGTGCAAGCTTACAAGTTAACAGAAATGTGAGAGCTTGGTGGTCAGTATAAATTTTAGTATGCTTACCATGTAAATAATGACTGAATTTCTTGAAGGCCTACACTTAGTGTTTCAAGTTCTGTGGTAGAGTATGTGCGTTCACATTCACTATGTGTGGGGCTCGCAAAACTAATAATTTTCACATGATCTTGTTCTCCATTCTTTACAACAAACAACAGCCTAACCCGTATGATGAGGCATCACATGTCACACACAAATCTAAATTGAAATGAGGGTGAAATATTTGCGTTAACCAAAGCATGCTTAATACTATCAAAGTCTTTCTGCCACTGGTCAGACCATATCCATATCTGATTCTTTTTGAGTAGGTTCCATAGATGTTTGCTGTTTAAAAGTTGGTCTGGAAAAATCGTCGAAAGAAAGAACAAAGACCAAGGAATGATTTCAGCTGCTTTCTAGTCCGTGGACTAGGAAAATTACTTATTGCGTCTAACTTACTTGGGTCAGGTCGTAAACCTTGAGCATTAATAATATGTCCAAGGTACTTAATTCCACTGCAAGCAAATTTCCACTTTTTGAGATTAGCTGTCACTCCAGATTGTGTGAATTTACGTAGTATCTTTTGCGAAGTATCAATATGTTCATAACAAGTCCTACAAGCTATGAGCAGGTCATCAATGTAGTGAGTAACTGATACAACCAATTTATTACCAAGTACAGTATCCAATGCTGTGAGAAACACGCCTGAACTGACGTTCAGGCCGAATGGAAGGACACAAAATTGATAGCTTCACCCCCTGAATATAAATGCAATATACACTCCTGGAAACTGAAATAAGAACACCGTGAATTCATTGTCCCAGGAAGGGGAAACTTTATTGACACATTCCTGGGGTCAGATACATCAAATAATCATACTGACAGAACCACAGGCACATAGACACAGGCAACAGAGCATGCACAATGTCGGCACTAGTACAGTGTATATCCACCTTTCGCAGCAACGCAGGCTGCTATTCTCCCATGGAGACGATCATAGAGGTGCTGGATGTAGTCCTGTGGAACGGCTTGCCATGCCATTTCCACCTGGCGCCTCAGTTGGACCAGCGTTCGTGCTGGACGTGCAGACCGCGTGAGACGACGCTTCACCTAGTCCCAAACATGCTCAATGGGGGACAGATCCGGAGATCTTGCTGGCCAGGGTAGTTGACTTACACCTTCTAGAGCACGTTGGGTGGCACGGGATACATGCGGACGTGCATTGTCCTGTTGGAACAGCAAGTTCCCTTGCCGGTCTAGGAATGGTAGAACGATGGGTTCGATGACGGTTTGGATGTACCGTGCACTATTCAGTGTCCCCTCGACGATCACCAGTGGTGTACGGCCAGTGTAGGAGATCGCTCCCCACACCATGATGCCGGGTGTTGGCCCTGTGTGCCTCGGTCGTATGCAGTCCTGATTGTGGCGCTCACCTGCACGGCGCCAAACACGCATACGGCCATCATTGGCACCAAGGCAGAAGCGACTCTCATCGCTGAAGACGACACGTCTCCATTCGTCCCTCCATTCACGCCTGTCGCGACACCACTGGAGGCGGGCTGCACGATGTTGGGGCGTGAGCGGAAGACGGCCTAACGGTGTGCGGGACCGTAGCCCAGCTTCATGGAGACGGTTGCGAATGGTCCTCGCCGATACCCCAGGAGCAACAGTGTCCCTAATTTGCTGCGAAGTGGCGGTGCGGTCCCCTACAGCACTGCGTAGGATCCTACGGTCTTGGCGTGCATCCGTGCGTCGCTGCGGTCCGGTCCCAGGTCGACGGGCACGTGCACCTTCCGCCGACCACTGGCGACAACATCGATGTACTGTGGAGACCTCGCGCCCCACGTGTTGAGCAATTCGGCGGTACGTCCACCCGGCCTCCCGCATGCCCACTATACGCCCTCGCTCAAAGTCCGTCAACTGCACATACGGTTCACGTCCACGCTGTCGCGGCATGCTACCAGTGTTAAAGACTGCGATGGAGCTCCGTATGCCACGGCAAACTGGCTGACACTGACGGCGGCGGTGCACAAATGCTGCGCAGCTAGCGCCATTCGACGGCCAACACCGCGGTTCCTGGTGTGTCCGCTGTGCCGTGCGTGTGATCATTGCTTGTACAGCCCTCTCGCAGTGTCCAGAGCAAGTATGGTGGGTCTGACACACCGGTGTCAATGTGTTCTTTTTTCCATTTCCAGGAGTGTACTTTCTACAATCTGACGTGATTGGGACTTGTCAGAATGAATAGGTCAGATCTATCGTAGAGAAATATCTAGAATCTAAAAATTTCTTGTGTTGCTCTCTTAATTCTCAGGTTTCGTGTGAACAGGTAAAATAATGTCATTAATTGCACGAGAATTCAAAACAACTCTGATGTTCGCGTTGGGATTCTTTACAACAAGTAAAGAGCTGCAGTAAGGTGTCGTGAAAGGTTCGATAATTCTCTAACATTTGTTTCAACTTGTGCCACACAGCAGGTCGTTGGGACAGTGTCACATTATAGGTTTTGTGGCAGAAAATCTGGTGAGGGTTAACTCCTATTTCATACATATATGCGTTGATCACACATGGTTGTTTGCTAAATATTTACATTTACTTGGACAAAACATCGTAAAGTTCATTACGTTCATCATGTGTGACAACTTATTACTAATTAAAGTTTTCAAGTGCTCAAACTCGGCATCAGATGTGTGTGTCTGTATGTCAATGTCACCAGTGTCCTGTATTAACTGAATCTTGTACCCTGTACAATATTTATCGTACATCAGAGTCCTAGTATCCAGGTCAGTTGAAATTTCGCTGCCCTTATCTCTAATTCTACATTTTCGTTGGGAGAAGTCAATAGTGCTGTCCTCGCACAATGTATCTAAACCTAAGGTGAAATTAGTGACCAGGTTTTGGACCACGAGGAATGGCCATTGTACGATCCATTACCTACCTTGACTGTCACAAATACCTGTTTCTTAACCCTAAAGACTTACTGCCTACGGCAGATAAAACTTTACAGTTCTGGACAGGATACTGTGGTACGGGTCCAAACTCACACATTACCTTGTAAAAATCATAGGAAAAGACGTCAACAGCCGTTCCTGTGTCCAGAATAATAGCATTGGGAATACCACTCAAACACCAGTAGTTGAGGCCAAAACAATGTCATTGGATGTTGAACGACGTTGTGTTCTCTTGTAACAATTCACCAGAAAAGTTTTCGTCATGATTCTACCTTATGAATAATAACGGTTGCTGTATACAAGTGCCAGGTACATGATCATGGTGCCAAATAATAAATTTAAACTGAAGTCGCCCTCCCAATTCTTCTACAGCCACGACCTGGGGCACAATAGTGACTATTTTTAGTTTGATGTCGTCACATTTGTAGTAGGTGCAGGCACAGACGGAGGTGCAGTACCACTAGTTACTTCGATAATACACACATCAAAAAAAGTTTTGCATCACTCCGGTTCCCAGAACTCCTGAAGAGAGACGTTGACAGTGGTTATTGCATCACAGACACAGTCCATTTGACTGTTCAGAGATGTCACTAAACCCGCCCAAAGATGTAAAAAAACCATGAATGATCAGCACCCGTTAGACGGAGCGGGTCTGACCGCCGATTACTTCCAGTCATTCCACAAGGAAGAAGGTACACGGCTCGTTCTGTCTGTAGTTCAACCATGTCTGGATGGTCAATACCGCGGTTCCATCGCATCCGCAATGTTAGTTTGTGCCAGGAAGGTCTCTCAAGAAGGGAAGTGTCCAGGCGTCTCGATGTGAACTAAACTGATGTCATTAGGACATGTAGGAGATACAGAGTGACAGGAACTGTCGAAAACATGCCTCGCTCATGCCGCCCAAAGGCTACTACAGCAGTGGATGACCGCTACCTATGGATTATGGCTCGGAGGATCCCTGACAGCAACGCCACCATGTTGAAAAATGCTTTTTGTGCAGCCACAGGACATCGTGTTACGATTCAAACTGTGCGCAATAGGCTGCATAATGCGCAACTTCACTCCCGACGATCATGGCAGGGTCCGTGTTTGCAACGATGACACCATGCAGCGCTGTACAGGTGGGCCCAACAACATGTCGAATGGACCGCTCAGGATTGATATCACGTTGTCTTCACCGATGAGTGCCGCATACGCCTTCACCCAGACAATCGTCGAAAACGTGTTTGGTGGCAACCAGGAACACTGTCCAACGAGTGCCGCAAGGTGGATATTCCCTGCTGTTTTGGGGTGGCATTATGTGGGACCGACGTATGCCACTGGTCGTCATTGAAGGCGTCGTAATGGCTGTGCGATACGTGAATGCCATCTTCCGACCGATAGTGCTACCATATCGGCAGTATATTGGCGAGGCATTCGTCTTCATGGACGACAATTCGTGCCCCCATTGTGCACATCTTGTGAATGAATTCCTTCAGGATAACGACATCGCTCGACTAGAGTGGCCAGCATGTTCTCCAGACATAAACCCTATCGAACATGCCTGGGATAGATTAAAAAGGGCACATTATGGAGGACGTGACCCAACAACCACTCTGAGGGATCTACGCCGAATCGTCTTTGAGGAGTGGGACAATCTGGACTTGTGGATAGTGTGCCACGACGAAGAGAGGCATGCACAATGCAAGAGGACGTGCTACTGGGTATTAGAGGTACCGGTGTGTACGGCAGTCTGGACCACCACCTCTGAAGGCCTCGCTGTATGGTGGTACAACACGCAATGTGTGGTTTACATGAGCAATAAAAAGCCCGGAAATAATGTTTATGTCGATCCCTATTCCAATTTTCTCTACAGGTTCCGGATCTTTCGGAAACGGGGTGTTGTGTACATAGTTCCGCGTAGTCAGCGCGTACACAACTTTCCCACTAGAGCGCGCCCCGCTATGCACAACAGCGCAGGCGCAGCGCTCGTCCGTCTCCGCACTACGAGATGGCTCTGTCATAGCGACGGACCAAATTCTGCTTCCGCCGATCCGCGTATTAATATGTAACGCAGCCAATGAGATTTCTTCTAACGTAGAACCTTTTCTCCTCGCGGATCATACTCGCGCAGTGATACCTGGACGCTCGAGGTATTATAACGAGTGTACAGACCTCCGATTAGACACTCTGCATTAGTCTGCATTTGTCTGTATCAGTCTATAGTCAAGTTTCAGTCTGCACCTAAGAAGATTATCATATTCCTGTAAATAACCATGAAGATACATGTATAGACACTTTGTCAAGTATCAGAGATATGTGAGAATAAGATTAACGTACCAAGACCAAAGGAACTTCAGATTGTCAATTGTAAACAGCATCCAGAATCACGTACTATCTATGCTTTTTATTATTTTAATAAATGTGTGTGAAAATTAATGAAGTTGTGTTTAAAGTTGGTCACGGTCAATCTGCTACTCTAAGCGTGCAAGTGGCATTTCTATCGTCTGACCTAACGGCTGAAGATAGACACGCCACAATAATACCACGAGACATATTGCTGACACTCGCCTACTTCGTTAGAGCGACATGTCAAATAATCTGATGGTGTGTGTACCGTAGATCTTACAGTACGCACACCACACGTCATGACGCAAAACTTTTTTTGATGTGTGTATTCACATTTGGGTATTGATTATTCCTGTCTCCGAACGGTCGCGGTCGATGCGTTTTCATGTTTTGTCTCGGCTGCCGATTCGTAAAGCCCTCATCTCGTGGTCGTGCGGTAGCGTTCTCTCTTCCCACGCCCTGGTTACCGGGTTCGATTCCCGGCGGGGTCAGGAATTTTCTCTGCGTCGTGGTGGCTGGGTGTTGTGTGATGTCCTTAGGTTAGTTAGGTTTAAGTAGTTCTAAGTTCTAGGGCACTGATGACCTAAGATGTTAAGTCCCATAGTGGTCAGAGCCATTTGAACCGATTCGTAGATGATTTCCAGTTCTGATTGCCACTAGCCTGTATTTTGTTTTTCTGCAATGGTGTAGCCAGTGCTTTGACACTGGGCAGCGTAGTTGTTATTACTCCCATGTCCGTTGCTGGTTTGGTGAGTATTGATAGTTATTTTGGTTTTTCTTAATATTTTTGTTACCTTTATTATTATCGTTGTGGATGTGTTGTTAAAGTTGCGCTGTCTCTTATTTGGATCACAGCCAGTAGAGCAAGAAGTGTTGTAATTACTATTTGTAATTGTTCAGTGTCGTGAACAACAGCAGGCAATTTTTCTTGTACTCACTCGTCAAAATATTTTTCTTTTTGCTCTATTCACTGTGAAATTCGCTATTGATGCATGAGAAATGGTTGTTAGTGCGTAGTCTTACTTTATCAGAAAACTGTGTTGAGCATGTTAGTTCTGCTATGTATATACATTTGCCATGTGAAGAAGTTGATTCTGTTGGCTTGCGTGTCCGACGGCATCCGGCGCGCCGGAATTGGGTTGGCTGCGTGTTTTGCATGGGCCTGGTGTAAACACTGTAGCAGCTGTTTTGCCGTACGGAACGCTGGTCCCCGTAAAGCATATCAACAGAATCGAGCACTGTGAGAAGATACTCTGTGTCGTTGTCTGGGATGTGCAGACGTTTGCCACTGATATTAAACGGCAGTCTTGCCTTCAATGCGCGGAGGATGTCGCGCATTGCAAAAATGGTTAAAATGACTCTGAGCACTATGGGACTTAACTTCTGAGGTCATCAGTCCCCTAGAACTTAGAACTACTTAAACCCAACTAACCTAAGGACATCACACACATCCATGCCCGAGGCAGGATTCGAACCTGCGACCGTAGCGGTCGCTCGGTTCCACACTGAAGCGCCTAGAACCGCTTGGCCACAACGGCCGACCCGCACGTTGCAACCGGCTCGTCAAGGAAATGTACCATATGGAAATATTTCTCGAAATACCGGCGCAAATTTCCGTGCTTAGGATTGAATGGTTCAGGATCTAAAATCTGGCTACGAAGTCGTTCCTGTACAGATTGTGACCAAAATTTAGATAAAATGGCTGTCTCACATTGTTCGTACGTGACGCTTCTGTCGGCTTCATTATACGCCCATACAGCTGCGTGGGCGTGGATATAACCGTCAACATAAGATATCCTCCAACGGTCACTCCACGTCCGAAGAAATCCATTTCTGAAGGCTTTAAGAAATATGACAGGATGTACGGTTCTTTTTTCAGGTTTAAATAGTTGAAATTGCCTGTTTTATGAGGTTCTGCTCTTCCTTGGCATTGTAGTAATGTTTAGTTTCAGAATGATTACTGTAAGGTACAACTGGCGAATGGCAAGGAAATTGTTGTTGATAATTATCACGACTGCAATGCAGTGTGCCATGTCGAGGCGCGTACTGTTGCTGTTCTGAGTACGTAGTTTGCGGTGTGTATGCGTCATAAATGTACTTGTATTCATTGCCAAACTGTATGTTTTGGTTGCTGTTACCGTCATTGCACACTGGTTATACGTTATTGTCAAACTGTTTCGATGGCGCAGCGGCAGCTTGTGCTCCTTGACTCATTACGTGTTTGTTGTTATTCATAAATTCCGCGACAGTGTCGTGAACAACAGCAGGCAACTTTTCTTGTAATCACTCGTCAAAATATTTTTCTTTTTGATCTGTTCACTGTGAAATTCGCTATTGATGCATGAGAAATGGTTGTCAGTGCGTAGCCTTACTTTATCAGGAAACTGTTTGTCAATTGTGTCAACCTTGTTATCGACATCGGCAACACGCGTTTTTGTTTCGTCAAGCACTGCTGGATAATATTTAAGCTGAGTAACTACAGACTCGCATATTTTACTGAGATTGTTTACTTGTGCTTGAATATCTCTCACATCTTTGTGTTTTCTTGTTGTAATGAAAGATCTGAAAAGCGTTGAGGTCGGACACTTGTCTAGCCAGCCTGTTATTTATCTCCTCAACACCACTACACAAAGTGTCGTTTGACGTTTTAAGTGCAGGCGAATCTGATTTAATTTCATAATGTCGTGGTTTCATCTCGTGTGAGCTGTTTTCAAAGTGGCATGTATGGCCTGTTTATATTGGCCATTTGTTTCATTATAGCATCGAACATACTGGCAATACTAGTGATGTGCAATTGTTCCTCCCCCGCCACGTCGTTAGGGATGACGTCAGACACCAAAACTGGTTCGGAACTAGATTCAGGCATGTTACTGAGGGACGGTCTATTTTCTAAATTTACGTCACCAGAACAGTCAATAATATGTCGCTCTTTAGTTGGTTGGTTTAAAGATTAAAGAGACCAAACTGCAAAGGTCATCGGTCCCTCGCTCGTTAGAATTGGAATCAATCGTAACGTCACTTTCATTATTTAATGGCATGTCAGAGTCGGATTGCGTCTGTGTTTTCAGTCTCCGCTTCTCCATCTTTGCTAATTGTTTTCTGATAAGTACGGTGCCACACGTAATGTATGACACAGTAAAAATTTAAACCCGTATGTGTAATCAGAATAAATGTAATAATTAATCTCAATGTGCGGCAATGTATAAACAAGAAAATTAATTGTCGAAAGTAATGGTGCGATTTTGAATGCTAATGACTGCACGCCATATTACGTCGCACAGAGCTAAATTCGGCAATATTGTGAACTGATAAAACTCTATTGCTGCACTATATTTAACGTCTGTTCTAGAATGATGAGTCACTGAATTAAAGCACAGCTTTATTTCACATAAATAACTTTATGAGCCCAGATTCAGCTTTCTGAGTCCAACATAACTCGTCCTGCCTAGCCACCTAAGTCAATCCTTTAATGTAGTTCGCGTTAACAATATTTCAGTTATTTAGTTACTTCTTCCAAAATCTTATAAGACTTCTTCCGAAATCCGGCTTCTACAGATGTTCACCCATAAGGAAATTAGTTTGGCATGTGTTAGCAATAGCTGCCATATATGTTTCACTCCTCAATCTTGAAACTACTTATAACTCAGGATTCTTCAGAATTATCCTCAAAGTTATTTGCAGCGAATATTCAGTTACTATTACCAGTCAAATATTACCGCTTATCACCTTCATACTATTTCTTTTGTTCCTGCTCCTTGGCCGCAGCCTGTCCGTCATGCTTGACCACTAGCCTTCAATTGAGTTACTCCAACGACTCGAATGCGCCGCAGTCTAAATGGGATTCTCCGACCACTGGCGTCAATTTCAGATGTCTCCAGTCACCATTGATATCGCAGCCACCGGAAATAAGCTGTTCATATTCATCTTCTGCGATGTTACTGACAGTGGTTCCCTTGCAAGTGATGTTCACTAGTTATCGCAATGTAAGTTTGAATGTATCTTACCGATTTGTGGTTGTTTTGAAACTGTGATATTCTTAGGCTTATAGTTAGTTTACGATTGGTACTTAGCTATCCATTTTATTGAAAACAGACACCACCTCCATTGTTGGGTAGGTCCTTTAAGTTATGTGCATTAATAGTTCCTCTTATGGACCCGAAATCATAGTTATGAAATGATTCAAAATTCAGGAAGTTCTGACTGTTAAGAAGGTAGGCCGATGTATACGGAAGATTATGCAGAGGGTGTCTGAAATAGATGAAAGAGTTCCGGATAAACACGTATGAAGATAGCAAACGCAGTGAGGGTTCCAATCACAATGTAAGCTCACTCACGGCCTAAACCCACAAAATTCGTTTTACGAAAGTGCAAGCCCCACGAACTCTTACTATTTCTTAAGACTTTCATCAGGGTATTTTTCAATTTTTTATGATAATAATATAATGTGTGAAGCAAGTACGTCCATGTGAACTGGAACACAAGTAGAATTACCAGTCATTATGCGTGTTAAGCTTCGGAAAAATCAACTAATCCACATTCTTCGACTATAGCACGGATAACGCAATTAACAGGAATGGAGCGAAATGCTTCCGCTAAAAATGTACAGAAGTAACGGAGGTTTCATGACTCACAGCTTACAGATTAGTCCATCTGGAATAGGTCTTCCCTGTCCTGGTGTTAACTCGAAAGGTGTGAAGTCACACATTGCATTTCCCCGAGACCGGAAGGTGTTATTACATTCTCGGACCACCTTTAGGGAAACAGATTAAAGCACGTCTCTTGTGCCAAAAGAGCTTCCTGCTTCTGGAATATCGATCCTGTCAGAGTATCTTTGCAACAACAGGTATATCGTAGTCTAATTCGTAGAAGCGTGGTGAAAATGTGATGATGGTTCATTACCGTTCACGGAGGTGACATAAGCCATTGGATAGCGATATGCATACATACAGATGGTGTTAGTCACGTACACAAGGTATAAAAATTCAGTGCATTGACGGAGGTGATTAATGTCAAACAGTTTCCGGTGCGGGTAAGATCGTACGACAGTAATTAACAGACTTTCATTGTTGAATGTTAGTTGGAGCTAGGCACATGGGACATTCCATTTCGAAATTGGTTAGGTAATTCAGTATTCTGAGATCCACAGTATTACGAGTGTGCGGAGAAAACCAAATTTCAGACATTACCTCTCACTACGGACAATGCCGTGGCTGATGGTTTTCACGAGAGCAGCGGCGTTTGCGCAGAGCTGTCAGTGCTAACAGACAAGCGACATAGCGTGAAACAACGGCAGACATCAATGTAGGACTTGCGGAGAACGCATCCGTTAGGACAGTGCGGCAAATTTAGCGTTAATGGGTTAAGGCAGCAGATGACCGACGTGAGTATCTCTGCTAACATCACGAATTCCTGGGCTCGTGGCCATACGAGTTGGTCCCTAGACGATTGGAAAACAATGGCCTGCTCAGATGAGTCCCGATTTCAGCGCTGATATAGGTTTCGACTGTGACGCAGATCCCACGAAGCCAACAAGTCCCTGTACAAGCTGGTGGGGGCTCCATAATGGTGTTGTAAGTAGGCTGTTTATGTTTTCTTATTGACAGCGTTACGTAGCGCTCTGTACGAAAATCACTGGCTGTGCTGTGTGCAGTCTTCTACAAGGACTGCAGTGGGTCTACACCTTTGCTGACTCACCAGTACCATTATTTCTACAAGGACTGCAGTGGGTCTGCACCTCTGGTGGCCCACCAATACCATATTCTCTACCAGGACTACAGTGGGTCTGCTCTGTGATGACCTACCTACCAATATTCTTCAAAACGTCGAATGACTCTGCTGTGGGTTTGCTCTGTTGTGGCCCATTACCTGTCAGCATGTCAAGAGTCAGCACTGTCTTTCCGTTGGAAGGACAATACTACTTCTTCAAGACTGCATGGAAATCCACTACTTCCGTGTGCATTTTCTTTTACTGCTCAGACTTTGAGAAAAAAACTGCAATTTTACTGTAATGAACAATCTGGACTGTCTTTATGGACTGTGAGAACATTTTAGATTTTGACCAACATTGTATCAATAAGTGTGTGCATTTGATTTCTTTGATATTGTAATTATGAAAAAATTTTTCAAATCTGTATTGGCCACTGCCCAAAACAAATTGTAAAATTTTTTGTGGGGAGCATGGGGGCTATGTAAGTAGGCTGTTTATGTTTTCTTATTGGCAACGTTACGTAGCGCTCTGTACGAAAATCACTGGCTGTGCTGTATGCAGTCTGTGGCTAGTTTGCATTGTTGTCTGCCATTGTAGTGTTGGGCAGCTGGACGTCAACAGCGCGTAGCGTTGCGCAGTTGGAGGTGAGCCGCCAGCAGTGCTGGATGTGGGGAGAGAGATGGCGGAGATTTGAAATTTGTAAGACTGGATGGCATATATATTATGATTATTAAGGTAAATACATTGTTTGTTCTCTATTAAAATCTTTCATTTGCTAACTATGCCTATCTGTAGTTAGTGCCTTCCGTAGTTTGAATCTTTTATTTAGCTGGCAGTAGTGGCGCTCGCTGTATTGCAGTAGTTCGAGTAACGGAGATTTTTGGTGAGGTAAGTGGTTTGTGAAAGGTATAGATTAATGTTAGTCAGGGCCATTCATTTGCAGGGATTTTTGAAAGTCAGATTGCATTGCGCTAAAAAAATATTGTGTGTCAGTTTAAGCACAGTCATGTATAATTGTTCAAAGGGGACGTTTCAGTGTAATCTGTGTTTACATGGAACGGACTGGTTTCTCTGGTCCAACTGAACCGATTGTGGACTCGAAATGGTTATGTTCGAGTTTCATTGACTTCACGTTCCCAAACAACTGCTGAATTTTTGTGGATGACAGTGCGCCGTGTCAGCGGTTCACAATTGTTCGCGATTGGTTTCAAGCACATTGCAGGCAATTCGAATGAATCATTTGGCCACGCATCGAACATTAACAGGACACAATCAAGCGGATAGTTCATGCACAAAATGTTGAACCAACAACACTTTCGCAATTGTGGACCGACATAGAGGTAGCATGGCTCAATATTCCTGCAGGGCACATCCAGCGGTCTTGTTGAGTCCATGCGACGTTGAATTGCTGCACTACCCCGGACAAAGGATGTCCGACACGACATTAGGTAGTATCTCCTGACTTTTGTGACCACATCGTAGACCCAGGATTCAAAGACAAATTTCAGTGTTTCTGCTAACTTCAATGGCCAAGTAACTCGTGAGCCTCAGTTTGTAGCTCGGGTGAAGGTTTCGCGACTTTTATATCTGTGCGATTTCAGGTCTGGGTGGAAAGACAAACAACACTGCCTCGCCCCGTGTCATTTGTCTTTTCATCCTCTCGAGAACTGTGCTGTAAGCAGCGACGGCTGTGTGGCGGGGCGCATAACTGCCAGGGGCGGCGGCAACTGGAAGAAGAACCACGCTTGGTTTCCGCGCCACTGCAGCTCTGCTCCGGAGGCAGACTTCGCCAACAGCGGCCTCTGCGTGGCTGCAGGTCGCAGGGCGCCACTCTGTCCCCAGAGGAGTCGCGGTTGCCTCCAACGCAAACATGTAAAGGCGACAGCCTTCGGGAGAAGCGGACCCGTGTCACACTCTCCCTAGAGAAGTCTCAGTTGACTGTCTTCAGTAAATATTATGCCGAAATACAACGGCGGCGACGAAAGAAATGGCTGAACGAACACAGTCTAGACAACTGAAGGTTTTAATGATAGGATCATGTACATTTCCTTCCATTTCTAACGAGACTAGCGATTAACGTAAAATTACTATCATGGAACATGTAGTAGACGAAGCGAAACGAATCTGCGAGCCTGAAAACAAAACGACACACAATGAACGAAATATGGAGGGCATAAAAAGCAGACTTGCATAGGCAAAGGGCATTCACGGACAGACGAAGTCTACTGGTGTGAAACACTGACTTTATTTCAGGAAGAAATTTATGAAAATTTACGTTTGGAGCACAATATTGTATGGAGACTTGAATCGTTTGAGATGTAATGCTATAGGGGATACTGAGAGTTGTTGTTGTTGTGGTCTTCAGTCCTGAGACTGGTTTGATGCAGCTCTCCAAGCTACTCTATCCTATGCAAGGTTCTTCATCTCCCAGTACCTACTGCAACCTACATCCTTCTGAATCTGCTTAGTGTATTCATCTCTTGGTCTCCCCCTACGATTTTTACCCTCCACGCTGCCCTCCAATACTAAATTGGTGATCCCTTGATGCCTCAGAACATGTCCTACCAACCGATCCCTTCTTCTGGTCAAGTTGTGCCACAAACTTCTCTTCTCCCCAATCCTATTCAATACCTCCTCATTAGTTACGTGATCTACCCATCTAATCTTCAGCATTCTTCTGTAGCACCACATTTCGAAAGCTTCTATTCTCTTCTTGTCCAAACTATTTACCGTCCATGTTTCACTTCCATACATGGCTACACTCCATACAAATACACTCTTGGAAATGGAAAAAAGAACACATTGACACCGGTGTGTCAGACCCACCATACTTGCTCTGGACACTGCGAGAGGGCTGTACAAGCAATGATCACACGCACGGCACAGCGGACACACCAGGAACCGCGGTGTTGGCCGTCGAATGGCGCTAGCTGCGCAGCATTTGTGCACCGCCGCCGTCAGTGTCAGCCAGTTTGCTGTGGCATACGGAGCTCCATCGCAGTCTTTAACACTGGTAGCATGCCGCGACAGCGTGGACGTGAACCGTATGTGCAGTTGACGGACTTTGAGCGAGGGCGTATAGTGAGCATGCGGGAGGCCGGGTGGACGTACCGCCGAATTGCTCAACACGTGGGGCGTGAGGTCTCCACAGTACATCGATGTTGTCGCCAGTGGTCGGCGGAAGGTGCACGTGCCCGTCGACCTGGGGCCGGACCGCAGCGACGCACGGATGCACGCCAAGACCGTAGGATCCTACGCAGTGCCGTAGGGGACCGCACCGCCATTTCCCAGCAAATTAGGGACACTGTTCCTCCTGGGGTATCGGCGAGGACCATTCGCAACCGTCTCCATGAAGCTGAGCTACGGTCCCGCACACCGTTAGGCCGTCTTCCGCTCACGCCCCAACATCGTGCAGCCCGCCTCCAGTGGTGTCGCGACAGGCGTGAATGGAGGGACGAATGGAGACGGGTCGTCTTCAGCGATGAGAGTCGCTTCTGCCTTGGTGCCAATGATGGTCGTATGCGTGTTTGGCGCCGTGCAGGCGAGCGCCACAATCAGGACTGCATACGACCGAGGCACACAGGGCCAACACCCGGCATCATGGTGTGGGGAGCGATCTCCTACACTGGCCGTACACCACTGGTGATCGTCGAGGGGACACTGAATAGTGCACGGTACATCCAAACCGTCATCGAACCCATCGTTCTACCATTCCTAGACCGGCAAGGGAACTTGCTGTTCCAACAGGACAATGCACGTCCGCATGTATCCCGTGCCACCCAACGTGCTCTAGAAGGTGTAAGTCAACTACCCTGGCCAGCAAGATCTCCGGATCTGTCCCCCATTGAGCGTGTTTGGGACTGGATGAAGCGTCGTCTCACGCGGTCTGCACGTCCAGCACGAACGCTGGTCCAACTGAGGCGCCAGGTGGAAATGGCATAGCAAGCCGTTCCACAGGACTACATCCAGCATCTGTACGATCGTCTCCATGGGAGAATAGCAGCCTGCATTGCTGCAAAAGGTGGATATACACTGTACTAGTGCCGACATTGTGCATGCTCTGTTGCCTGTGTCTATGTGCCTGTGGTTCTGTCAGTGTGATCATGTGATGTATCTGACCCCAGGAATGCGTCAATAAAGTTTCCCCTTCCTGGGACAATGAATTCACGGTGTTCTTATTTCAATTTCCAGGAGTGTACTTTCAGAAATGACTTCCTGACACTTAAATCTGTACTCGATGTTAACAAATTTCTCTTTCTCAGAAACGCTTTCCTTGCCATTGCCAGTCTACATTTTATATCCTCTCTACTTCGACCATCATCAGTTATTTTGCTCCCCAAATAGCAAAACTCCTTTACTACATTAAGTGTCTCATTTCCTAATCTAATACCCTAAACATCACCCGACTTAATTCGACTACATTCCATTATCCTCGTTTTGCTTTTGTTGATGTTCATCTTATATCCTCCCTTCAAGACACCATCCATTCCGTTCAACTGCTCTTCCAAGTCCTTTGCTGTCTCTGACAGAATTACAATGTCATCGGCGAACCTCAAAGCTTTTATTTCTTCTCCATGCATTTTAATTCCTACTCCAAATTTTTCTTTTGTTTTCTTCACTGCTTGCTCAATATACAGATTGAATAACATCGGGGATAGGCTACAACACTGTCTCACTCCCTTCCCAACCACTGCTTCCTTTTCATGCCCCTCGACTCTTATAACTGCCATCTGGTTTCTGTACAAATTGTAAATAGCCTTTCGCTCCCTGTATTTTACCCCTGCCACCTTTAGAATTTTAAAGAGAGTATTCCAGTCAACATTGTCAAAAGCTTTCTCTAAGTCTACAAATGCTAGAAACGTAGGTTTACCTTTCCTTAATCTAGCTTCTAAGATAAGTCGTAAGGTCAGTATTGCCTCACGTGTTCCAGTATTTCTACGGAATCCAAACTGATCTTCCCCGAGGTCGGCTTCTACTAGTTTTTCCATTCGTCTGTAAAGAATTCGTGTCAGTACTCTGCAGCTGTGGCTTATTAAACTGATTGTTCGGTAATTTTCACATCTGTCAACACCTGCTTTCTTTGGGATTGGAATTATTATATTCTTCTTGAAGTCTGAGGGTATTTCGCCTGTTTCATACATCTTGCTCACCAGATGGTAGAGTTTTGTCAGGACTGGCTCTCCCAAGGCCGTCAGTAGTTCCAATGGAATGTTGTCTACTCCGGGGGCCTTGTTTCGACTCAGGTCTTTCAGTGCTCTGTCAAACTCTTCACGCAGTATCGTATCTCCCATTTCATCTTCATCTACATCCTCTTCCATTTCCATAATATTGTCTTCAAGTGCATCGCCCTTGTATAGACCCTCTATATACTCCTTCCACCTTTCTGCTTTCCCTTCTTTGCTTAGAACTGGGTTTCCATCTGAGCTCTTGATGTTCATACAAGTGGTTCTCTTATCTCCAAAGGTCTCTTTAATTTTCCTGTAGGCAGTATCTATCTTACCCCTAGTGAGATAAGCCTCTACAGCTTTACATTTGTCCTCTAGCCATCCCTGCTTAGCCATTTTGCACTTCCTGTCGATCTCATTTTTGAGACGTTTGTATTTCTTTTTGCCTGCTTCATTTACTGCATTTTTATATTTTCTCCTTTCATCAGCTGAGAGTTAGGTGGACTGATATGACAAGAAATGACAAGAAGAGACAGTATGATAGCACAGGTGCTAAGATAAATAATGACTTCCATTGTACTTGAGAAAGCTGTAGAATGTAAAAACCGGAGGGGAAGACAATAATGAGAGAGTGTTGGGTGCAAGTACTACTCTAAGAACTTGACACAGGAGAGGGAATCTTGGCTGGCTTGATCAAGCCAGTGAGGGGACTGACGATCCAAACTCAAAGTAAATTTTAACCTAGAACGAAACTCTGGCTCACGGTACATCATGCGATGCAACAACCTGCGTATGGTTAGTTAAATTTGCTTAAATTAAACAGAAACATTCGTGAGTTTGTTGACATTTTCAACATTGGAGACAAGCGATCTGTAGTAATTCAACGTTAAGGATCGGAAATCCCCGATTCAAGATCGTAAATAATTTTATATTTTGATTACTAGTTTCAGCTGCACACGACCCGCCTTCTTTCATAAAAACATTCATTATTATTGTAACTGCCATATCAGGCTCAACAAATCATTAAAATCTTTTTATAATGTTAACATCCACACAAAACGTACAAGGAAACAATGATCTAGAACAAAGGCCATAAAAACTAAGTCCTTCTGCCGTTAAAACTTAGTAACAGATACAGTTCAGTCAGTATTTGTGTTATTTCATAAACAGAGATCACCATGAGCCCGTGCTGTGAGGTAATACCAACACTGATTAATTGTGTCCGTTATTAAAATTTAACGGAATAACACGTTAGTTATATGACCACGTGGTTGGTTATGAACGATGTAAAGTTAGTTTATCTGTGCATTCTCTCTGGACGTTGTCATTAAAAAACTGATTTTAACGATGTGGTGACACGTTATGGCAGTTACTCCATTGTAGCTGTTACAATAAACAATAATGTTTTGTGGTATGAAGATGACTTGTGCGCAGCTGATATTAATAATCACAATAAAGACTAATTTGCGATCTTGATTTTGAGAATCTTCAATCCTTGACATAAAAATTAGTGAATTTATTTACGTCAGCATGTGTTCTGATTTTGCATCTTCATAATAATCTCAAACGCACTGTAGCAAGAATTAATCTACCGGGTGATGATAATTGCGCCTGGTGTGTCCCTTACGCTCGTCCTCCGTGGGTTGTATGACGTTGATGCCTTGTTACGCGCAGGCTACGCATTTGAGTGCCTCCTCAGTGAGGGATGAATCCACAACCTTGCTATTACTGATTGCACCCTCCAGAGCGACAGAAAGTGACTACTGAAGCGACCATACGATTCTGTGTGCTAAAAAAGTAAACATGACATAAATCTGTGCATGAAACTCTGAACCAGTACAGTGTGCGGTGACTGGAGGCGCAGATTTATTAACTGCGTGACTTAGGTGTCCTGGTCAGGTGATTGAGAGTCTGAGGGAGTGTCTAAACTGATGGAAGCATTCTCGACCCTGAAAGCATGACCGCAACGGAAATGTGGCGGCTATCGCAAACACTTTGCTTGAGGAAATCTGGGATGTCGAATTTACTCCGCTGTTGATTTTCGTATTGCATCGTCCCTTCAGCGATCAACTGCGTTCGTACGGGCAGAAGTGACGATGACGGGTCGTAATTTATGCCTGGATAGATATTTCAGTAAGAGCACTGCCAGCGGCACGCAAAGGTTCTGCGTTCGAATTTCTGCTCCGCGCACACTGTTAATCTAGCACGAAATTTCAGAACATTGCACGCTCAGCGGCGGATAAGAATCTCAGTTCTCGAAAGTGTTTGCGTGCTTACAGTTGACACGTAGTTTGAACCTTACTGGAATAGTAACTCCGTAATGGGAGATGACGTCCGTAATTTTTGACGGAGTTCGCTCCTACTTTAAACAGAGATTAGTACAGATGATCACGATCCACACGGTCATGCTATTGTACTGAACTGGCTGATTCTCACTAAGAACTGTTGTTTCCATTACAGATAAGCTTCGCCTTTTTACGGAGGTCTAAAACCTTTAACCTCATATCAAGTAGCTGTTATAAATAGAGATATTACTTTCTCACTGTCACAAGTACCTCTTTACCCTCGGTGCTCCTCATTTTAACAGCAAAAGCTCTTGCCAAATTGTCGAAAGCTCAAAATGTATACTACTTATAAATTGAAAGCAGTCTGAGTGAATCAGTCTAAAAATAAACGCCTGGATTTGTGGGCGAAACAATTCGTGGTGTTTGCACCATTATAATGCACCTGCTCACACTTCACAGTTTATTCTTACAGAAGAGTTTCCAGGTTCGGGAAAAGGCTCGCATAATTAAGGCAACGGTGGTGAGTACGTACGGTGGGCAGTGTGAATATTTCTTGGGTTTGCAGTAAAAAAGCGGACGCTTGGGATAAAGCACAGACACCACTCCGACATCTGCTAAAACTGTTGTGATGCAGCTCTTGAGGTTCTGTCACACGTAAATTATATTTGTTTTTGATTGCCGAGGCTGGTGAACTGCGGAATTTTCAGCAACAGTTTATTCTTCTAAAGACAAGTAGTATTGTCATATTAGGATTAATAAGTAGGTAATCTAATGCAGATTGTACCTTGATAGTGAAATCCTACTCAGTGAAGCCCGTTTCTGTACACGCGATCGAGCGGTTGTAAGCGTCTTGTGTGGTTAAATAATGAAATCGTGTTAATGTTACTAGAAATACGCTGCAAAGGAGATTAAAATCATTGTAGATAATCAGAAGACACCTGCGACACATCAGATGGGATTTATCGAATCAACATTTGAAGAAAATTACGAAGAAATGCCTGTAGCACACATTATAGATTTAGCCTGCAGGTTAAAGCCACTAGCTAAATATGAGTTTGAAAAGTTGGCCTACAGTTTGGCAGAGAACTGAAAACTGACTCTCAAGTTTAACACAGAAAAGATGTTGGCAGGTAAGAAGTATATCAAAACTTTATGAACTAGCACCTAGTATTGTCTTACAGAAACTTCAGCCCAAAAATTTAATGCGTTGACGGGTTCATTCGACCACAAGTTGAAAGGTTTTTCAACTAAAATTTTTATTATGTTTGATATATAAAAAGATTAATTTCGCATGTGAACCACAGAAACAGTTTTTATTCAAAAACTTATAATTTTTATGGTTCATGCTACCCTACACTTTTCTTAACATCTTGAATTGTAAGTTGTAGGATATCCAGCTAAGTTTTTGTATTAAATGACACTGATGTGAGTTCTACTTCTATTCGATGTGTAATACTTCATATTTGTGCACCGTCTTTGTGTGTCTTCTATGGTCGATGTTTCACAACATGGAGGTTTCGAGCAAAAGAAATGTGATCTTACGTTCTCAGTAGCATTTTCGTTATCAGCCTAGCTTACAGTGAGAAGTAAGTAAGAGAGTTGAGTGGTTGTGACTCTGGAGAAGAGTCTGGAAACAACTAGCAGAACACAGAGATGCAAATGCAGAGGATGTTGCTTTTTGGAAGTATGATTTTGTAAAGATTGATTTAAAAAGTGAGAAGATAATCAAGGGTGACTTTTGCTGCATTTCTGCCTTGTCCATAATTTATGTGAAGTTTATGAAAAGCAAATTTTCAGTGTTTTCTTGGAACATTTTTGCTTAACACCGGCTTTGTTTAACCTTTACATCTAAAAGGAGTGGAACGGCTGACCCAATAAAGTGAACATTTCAATTCCAATGTGTTTATTGACTACCAAAAACAATCCCACATAGAAACTGACAGACGCCACTCAGGCAACATTATTCACGATACACTCACTACATAAAATCATAAACAATAAACCATTACCCAACGATCTCCCAGAAACATTGAGAAACGCCACTCAGGCAAAATATTTAAAAAACTCTCTCACTGCATAAAATAATTAATAAGTCCCCGCTGCCTATATAAGCGAGCGAGCGCCGCGCAGCGGCTCACTCGCGCTGCTGCTGCTGCACAGGCAACTGCATTGAACGCCGCCACGATGCCTTACAGGAGGATTCGTCGTCGTTCTAGACAGACAGTGTACAAAACAATCGAGAACATCGAATTCGCCACATCAGCTGCAGACAAGAAGAACCGCACAACAGTTAAGAGTGTTGCTGCTACCGCACTTGTTGACGGACCATGTGTTTTCTGTGGTTGTAGACCATTAGCAACGATCTCATATAAAAATTGACAGAAGCCACTAAGGCTGACCATAACTTTAACAAAACAACTCTAGTTAAGACACGTTATTTAAGACCCTTTCAATTCCAATACTTTAACATTACATGTAAAATAACACTGGACACACAGCCTCAATTTTAAAACGAATACTTAGAACATGTTTATTAAAACGTAACTTGGGCAATCTGGCAAACTGTTAGACTAGAGAACCTTGCAGAGCGAACCAGGAAATTATTCAACTGTCCATTGGCTTGTAAGATGGGCTTTTAGGGCATAGAAAGTTACAACTTTGTACTATCATAATTGTGTAACAACTGAAGTAAGGCCTACGCTTGTAAGGCCGAAATTTAACCACAAACGATGGAATCGACTGACGGAAGTAATACTTAACTTCGAACCAAGACGTGACTCTGTTTGCAGCCCCACTGGAATGTGAACCCAGCAAACGCTACCGAAGAGGAACACACGAGCTCAGGCGAAGTCCACCGCCCGTAAGCCAAACTTGTCATCTAAAGGGAAGGTCTGCGCTTCGGTTGCCCGCTGCCTCAGCTCACTGATATACAGACCACACCTGACAACAGGAGGCCAAAAAACTTTTCTTAACTTTAACATTCAAGATTGACCACTAAATTAACACTATAAAATCAAGGCTAAACAACAACTAATTTCACTCGCAAGTTCTTTATTTAAGTGAAACAGTACCTGATAAACAAATGCTAATAGTGGGAAATGAACTGGCTGAATGGAACCTATACTCACTAGCACTTAATGACACACATATTGGCCACCTTAAGTCGGCCTGCAAAGCTCAAACGGTAACCTTTAGAAGTAAAAACTCAGATCGCCCGCAGACGACATATTGGCATGGATTAACCGATGTTGTTGTTGTTGTGGTCTTCAGTCCTGAGACTGGTTTGATGCAGCTCTCCATGCTACTCTATCCTGTGCAAGCTTCTTCATCTCCCAGTACCTACTTTCTTTACAGACGAATGGAAAAACTAGTAGAAGCCGACCTCGGGGAAGATCAGTTTGGATTCCATAGAAATACTGGAACACGTGAGGCAATACTGACCTTACGATTTACCTTAGAAGAAAGATTAAGGAAAGGCAAACCTACGTTTCTAGCATTTGTAGACTTAGAGAAAGCTTTTGACAATGTTGACTGGAATACTCTCTTTAAAATTCTAAAGGTGGCAGGGGTAAAATACAGGGAGCGAAAGGCTATTTACAATTTGTACAGAAACCAGATGGCAGTTATAAGAGTCGAGGGACATGAAAGGGAAGCAGTGGTTCGGAAGGGAGTAAGACAGGGTTGTAGCCTCTCCCCGATGTTATTCAATCTGTATATTGAGCAAGCAGTAAAGGAAACAAAAGAAAAATTCGGAGTAGGTATTAAAATGCATGGAGAAGAAATAAAAACTTCGAGGTTCGCCGATGACATTGTAATTCTGTCAGAGACAGCAAAGGACTTGGAAGAGCAGTTGAACGGAATGGATGGTGTCTTGAAGGGAGGATATAAGATGAACATCAACAAAAGCAAAACGAGGATAATGCAATGTAGTCGAATTAAGTCGGGTGATGTTGAGGGTATTAGATTAGGAAATGAGACACTTAAAGTAGTAAAGGAGTTTTGCTATTTGGGGAGGAAAATAACTGATGATGGTCGAAGTAGAGAGGATATAAAATGTAGACTGGCAATGGCAAGGAAATCGTTTCTGAAGAAGAGAAATTTGTTAACATCGAGTATAGATTTAACTGTCAGGAAGTCATTTCTGAAAGTATTTGTATGGAGTGTAGCCATGTATGGAAGTGAAACATGGACGGTAAATAGTTTGGACAAGAAGAGAATAGAAGCTTTCGAAATGTGGTGCTACAGAAGAATGCTGAAGATTAGATGGGTAGATCACATAACTAATGAGGAAGTATTGAATAGGATTGGGGAGAAGAGAAGTTTGTGGCACAACTTGACCAGAAGAAGGGATCGGCTGGTAGGACATGTTCTGAGGCATCAAGGAATCACCAATTTAGTATTGGAGGGCAGCGTGGAGGGTAAAAATCGTAGGAGGAGACCAAGAGATGGATTAACCGATATCGTAAGCAAATGAAACACATGCTAATAATAGCTAACGAACTAACATTCTGCAAATACATCAATATTATGGGGAAGCAGAGCACACGCTTAGTAAGAGGCATGAAATGAAATCGAATACACATAACATCACGCGTCCGGCTACGTCTTACTATACCAAGAGAGATCACAATCACAGTTAACTAAGCGCTCTTAGTAATTAGAGTACTTAACTGGCTTTCTTGATGCTGAGGCGATTTTGCGAAGATGTCAGACCATTACTTCGCAAGACCTTAACAGCGTGTCCCTCCAAGGAAGCGGTCACATTCACAGCTCACGAGGTTGCCGGAGAATGCACAGAGCCGCCAACCCCCGCCGCCTCCAGTATAACCACGTGACAACCTCCGCCCGGCGTCAGGCACGCCGTTTCGCTTCTGCCCGGCAGCCAATCGCCGACTCGCGCACCGCCACCTTCCGTCCTCAAAGCGTTTTTTTTTTCTTTCTTTATTGAATTTCAATTCCCCCCCAAGGGGGCGGGCTGGCAGCAGCTTAGTATGCCGCTCTTCAGCCTACAGATTTTGTGAGAAAGATCAAGAGACTAAATAATAAAAAACAGGTTATAAAATCGGAGACTTAAAGAGTAACATGGCGAAAAGAAATCGTGGAACTTAAAACAAACGACAGAGGGATGATGATGCTAATAAAATACATACGAAGCAGACAGGGAAAACAATAGACAGACAATTAAAAAACACAGCGACAGTCTGGATTCTGTTCGCAAAAGACGTAAAATTCACACCTAGCGACAGCATGGTTTCTGTTCGCAACACGAGAAAGACAAAAAACACTGAATAGTCACTGGAACACTGCATAAAAAAGTTGGTAAATGTGACATACCACAGTCGAGAGCAGGTGGGGGGAAACTGGACAGAAGATGGGAAAACAAAAAAGGGGGGAAAGGAGAGTAAAAGCGAAGGGGGGAACCGGGAAAGGAGCTGATGGAGGATGAGGACCCATAAGAGGGGTGGGGGGCAGGACGGAAGCCACCTTGGGAAAGGAGATGGAGGGTGTAGAGATGGAGGGTAGGGTCAAAGCGTTGTGTCGGCACTCGCTTATATCCCGAGCCGGCCCAAGCCCCAAGACAAACCTCTATACCAGGAAATCGATCGTACCAATCAGAGATACTTCTGGCGCCGGTCCCGCACGGTTTGGGGTAGTTAGTTTTTGTTGTCGAAAAGAGATCAAACACAATTAACATTTCGCATGGCCTTCACACAGAGATATAGATTCACCACTCGTTTACTATTCTGTCAATTTGTTTCATGACAAAGTCATATTTTTTATAAGAAGTTATTTTTGAAAAGGAGATTGTAATTGTTAAGGAATGAGGTTGGCAGTAAAGTGTTTAAATGCTAGTATCTTTTCAATCATTTAGTAATTCCTGTATCTTCCACCGTCCTCTCGCGAAAGTCTTTTTTTTCATATTTGTGTGCCGACACATTGCAGTGAACGGAACACAGTCATTCGAAGTAAAGCATGGTGTGGTTAGCATATCTGGTCTTGATAGCATTGCACTGGGCAAGGTTTTCTTTCTTTACCTGGTTTGCTGCTGCTCTGTACTTTTATTTTCACCACTTCGAGTTTTACCGAGTCTCCGTGGCCACAAGGTAAGTAACGAAAATTTGTTAGGGTCAGTTTAACATTATTCAGGACAAAGTAAGATCATTTACACTTAGGCTTTATATTTGAAAACTGTTATCAGGTTCAGTTCAGGTAAAGTTCAGTTCAGTTTGCATTTCCTTCTTAGACATTCACGTGTGCATTATTTAATATGTGGAATTATATAGCTAGTTTGTGTACATACATTTACAGGGCATCCTTATAGGAGCATTTTGGACATTTACTCTATAAAAATTCGATTTGTAATTTTATGCAGAATTTGTATTTCGTTAGTATTGTTTGCTGGGACTGCAAGCCACGCACTGTGACGTCTCGAGCTGTAGCACTGTCCACTGCCCTACACGATTCAGGACATTTTCTTCAGTACACAGTTTTCCGTTCTCTATTTGATTTTTGGTAAAAGGTAATTACAATACAGTGATACAGTTTGATTGATTTGGCGATGCTTTTATCAGAGAGAGCATACGCCATCACATCAGTTGCATTGTTCAGCATCACATTCAACATAAATTTACGAAAGCTTAAGAAGAGAAAACCAGCTTAGTTTCCATCAGCCACATACAGCAACATAAAAACAATAACAGTATCAAAGTTTTAGAAAATCTTTTCTGGCGTGTGTCGTTTGCGTCAGAATTTTTTTTTGACCATTTAGCCGAAACAAATGATCAACTGAAATTTTTACTCCGTTGTACGTTGTTTCAGAAGAAGAACAGAAGTTTGATTCCAATTTTTGGTTGGGAGACCCTTATTGGCGGCCGGTCCCACAGTTTAACAGTCAGCGGAGGGATAATGTTGACTTAAAAATAATATCTTTTTGAAAGAAGTTCCATTTAGTTTTTGAGCACGAAATAAAGTGTTACAAGTCTGTAACTACACACTGAATTTCCTAAACTTTGCTTGAAAACTGCAGTCTCATTTTTCAATAATGATAAGCAGTTTAAGTTGTTTGTAGTTACAGTATGTTATAACTGTTATTTTGGGACCGTCCAATTACAACTGAATGAAACACAATTTTTGTGCCATATGCGTTTCGCTTTTATTCTTGCAAGGCGTCTACTGTGTTTGTATTAATTATTTGTGTAGTTTAGGACGATGGTTTAGAAGATATAAATGAATTTTCTTTTTTTTTGCTTTTCTATGGTGTAGTAATAATTTAAAGTTCTACTTAGACATTTCGGATGTTGATCTACATGTAGTGTTTTCGTTCCTGAACACTCTTTCTGATGCGTTGTTTTGGCTACTGTTGTTAACTACTGAATTTTATTCCCAACTGTTGAAATAATTTTTTTTTATATCTGAGATTTTGGAATGATTAGGTTCAAAAATGGTTCAAATGGCTCTGAGGACTATGGGAGTTAACAGCGGAGGTCATCAGTCCCTTAGAACTTAGAACTACTTAAACCTAACTAACCTAAGGACATCACACACATCCATGCCCGACGCAGGTTCAAATACACTGAGGACTATGGGACTCAACAGCGTAGGTCATCAGTCCCTTAGAACTTAGAACTACTTAAACCTAACTAACCTAAGGACATCACACACATCCATGCCCGAGGCAGGATTCGAACCTGCGACCGTAGCGGTCGCGCGGTTCCAGACTGTAGCGCCTAGAACCGTTCGGCCACTCGGGCCAGCCCGAGGCAGGATTCGAACCTGCGACTGTAGCGGCCGCGCGGTTCCAGACTACAGCGCCTAGAACCGCACGGCCACTCCGGTCGGCGAATGGTTAGGGGACAGTTTATTTTTTGTGATGTAATAGTGTGGTGGGTGGGTGGGTGTGTGAGGGACAGAGAGAGAGAGAGAGAGAGAGAGAGAGAGAGAGAGAGAGAGAGAGTATATTTGTTTTAATACGGCTGCATGACCAAATGGAATTATTTTTGTCTCATTGCTTCTTTTATTGAGTTTAGTACACAGTCTGTGATAATGTGTGTTTGTTCGCGTATCACATGTTTGTTCTCAGCAACGGATTTCTAAATGCGGTAGTTTCCTGCAAGTAGAACTTTAAATTAATACTGCATCGTAGACAAGAAAGTAGGGTGAACATTGATAAAACCGACCAACTGAAGAGACGGATTAGTGACTGGAAACGGAGAAAATAAGGTCCTATGAACATGTGTCGGAAAATGGACGGTGTGCGTGCTACGACAAAAAATTATCCCGGAACACAGGACGGAACTGCATCCCATGTACATCACAACAGATGTTCAAAGAGGCCTCCATAGGATTGCAGATGATAGGGATAGGTGCTGTTGTCATGGAGGATACACATTATCGTAGTTTGGCACACAAACAACCAAAAAAAGCGTTTGCATCTGTGAGCACAGTTGTCTCGCCTTGTTTCCGACATGAATCCCGGACCATTCTGCTGCTTACTGTGCACTGCATCAAACGTGCAGCTTGCAACGCACGGCTCCTGGCCAGAGGATTTGTCATCGTGAGCGTCATCTACTGCGTCAACGACGTGTTTCTGGTCATGTGATCTTTTCCTCCTCCATTTCCAGTGAGGACTCCGTCCTTGCAGTTTGTCGGTTTTGTTGATATTCACCCTTATATATAACGTCGTAAATATAAACTAAATAATATAAACAAAAATACACTACTGGCCATTAAAATTGCTACATCACGAAGATGACGTGCTACAGACGCGACATTTAACCGACAGGAAGAAAATGCTGTGATATGCAAATGATTAGCTTTACAGAGCATTCACGCAAGTTTGGCGCCGGTGGCGTGCTGACATGCGGAAAGTTTCCAACCGATGTCTCATACACAGACAGCAGTTGACCGGCGTTGCCTGGTGAAACGTTGTTGTAATGCCTCGTGTAAGCAGGAGAAATGCGTACCATCACGTTTCCGACTTTGATAAATGCCGGATTGTAGCCTATTGCGATTGCGGTTTATCGTAACGCGACGTTGCTGCTCGCGTTGGTCGAGATCCAATGACTGTTAGCTGAATATGGAATCGGTGGGTTCAGGAGGGTAATACGGAACACCGTGCTGGATCCCAACGGCCTCGTATCACTAGCAGTCGAGATGACAGGCATCTTATCCGCATGGCTGTAACGGATCGTGCAGCCACGTCTCGATCCCTGAGTCAACAGATGGGGACGTTTGCAAGACAACAACCGTCTGCACGAACAGTTTGACGACGTTTGCAGCAGCATGGACTATCAGCTCGGAGACCATGGCTGCGGTTACCCTTGACGCTGCATCACAGACAGGAGCGCCTGTGATGGTGTACTCAACGACGAATCTGATTGCACGAATGGCAAAAAATCATTTTCTCGGATGAATCCAGGTTCTGTTTGCAGCATCATTATGGTCGCATCAGTGTCTGGTGACATCACGGTGAACGCACATTGAAAGCGTGTGTTCGTCATCGCCATACTGGCGTATCATCCGGCCTGATGGTATGGGATGCCTTTGGTTACACGTCTCGGTCACCTCTTTGCATTGACGGCACTTTGAACAGTAGACGTTACATTTCAGATGTGTTACGACTCGTGGCTCCACCCTTCATTCGATCCCCGCGAAACACTACATTTCAGCAGGATAATACACGACCGCATGTTGCAGGTCCTGCACGGGCCTTCCTGGAAACAGAAAATGTTCGACTGCTGCCCTGGCCAGCTCATTCTCCAGATCTCTCACCAATTGAGAACGTCTGGTCAATGGTGGCCGAGCAACTGGCTCGTCACAATACGCCAGTCACTGCTCCTGATGAACTGTGGTATCGTGTTGAAGCTGCACGGGCAGCTGTACCTGTACACGCCATCCAAGCTCTGTTTGACTCAATGCTAAGCGTATCGAGGCTGTTATTATGGCCAGAGTTGGTTGTTATGGGTACTTATTTCTCAGGATATATGCAACGAAACTGCGTGAAAACGTAATCACATGTCAGTTCTAGTATAATATATTTGTCCAATGAATACCCGTTTATCATCTGCATTTCTACTTGGTGAAACAATTTTATTGGCCAGTAGCGTATGCCCGTATTCCAGACCACTGAAGATGCGGCACAAAAATTGTGTTTTATTTAGTTGTAAACAAATGGTCCCAAAACAAAAATTATCAACATACCGTAGTAATATTACGCACAACTGAGGACGACAATCCTACAACAACTGTTGATGAAGTTGTTTGTAATTTTTTTTTTTTTGTCGGATTATGTGCACAGGAAGCGGCTTTGCCGGGAGCGAGCGATGGCGCCGCCACATTCGTTTCCGGCGGGCCAGGTCGGTCACGCCGTGGAATCCGGCGACAGTGGCGCACCGCGCTACCCCTGTCGCTGCCGCTGCTGCCGCCGCTGCTGCTGCTGCTGCTACGGTGCCGGCTCTGGCGCAGCGACCGTGAAATGAGGTGCGCCGCACGCGACCGCCAGCCAGACAGAGTCTCCCGCAACCCCGCAGCGGCCGCCCGCCCACCGAAAAGTAAATTAGCCACCGCGCCCTGTCCGCCGATGGCTTAATTATTTACCCGTTCACTGTGCGTGGCCTGGCACAATCCAGCGGCCGGCGCCGCACCTAAATCTAGACTTATAAGTAAACTGCCGGCCATTAAAATTGCAGCACCGTGAAAGCAACATGCAGCAAACACGAAATTAGCGTGCAGTGTGCTACATGCCGGCACGTGCAAATGGTTACAATTCCAGTGTAACCGCCCAGTATAGGAGTAATGTCATGTATATTCAGTATGTGTAAACAGGATACACAGAACATTTCGGATTCTGAAATCTCATTTTAACCTAGATTGTGAGTAGACACTGTTATACCCCATGTTCCGACATGTGTGAATCTGTCAGTGTAATGCAAAGAAGGTGTAAATTAAATTAGTCCTGCCACTGACTCCCTGCAATAGAGAGTAACGTATGGGTTGTGAGAATACACTGCTGTAACTTAGTCATGATCAGTCCTTGGAGTCTGTGATATTCGCTATTTTTGACTTCATTAAAAGCCGGCCACGGTGGTCCAGTGGTTCTAGGCGCGCAGTCCGGAACCGCGGGACTGCTACGGTCGCAGGTTCGAGTCCTGCCTCGGGCATGGATGTGTGTGATGTCCGTAGGTTAGTTAGGTTTAATTAGTTCTGAGTTCTAGGCGACTGATGACCTCAGAAGTTAAGTCGCATAGTGCTCAGAGCCATTTGACTTCATTAAAACAGCAAATACGGGTAGTTAATACTTTCAGCCAGAAGGCTAATACTTGTTTATAAATAATGATTAATGTATAATGAGGCGTTGCATGGCGACGGTGGAATTTTCTTAATAATGTAATTCGTCGTCTTTGGGTGGCAATATAAACAGAAAAATACGGATAGATATGCGATCCTTCACTATTTTGTTCGCTGGAGAACAAATGAGGCCTTGAGCGCAAAATACTTGTACTGTTTTTCTCAAGTAAGACGGACGCAGATTTGTGGCAGTCTGATCTAACTTTTACTAAATGTATAAAAAACGTGTTATGTCTAAGTTTGAGTGAAGTGTAAAGAACTGTTATAACTTACCGTGACGACGCACGAGCGACTCAAAGAAGACAATGGCTATATAAAAGAGCGCTCAATGGACATGATACGGACATAAAAAATCTACCGTCACTGTAGTACTAAGCTTAAGGTACGATATAGGTTTTAGTTATAATAAATATTTGTTCTGGGAATACCGAATCATTTAGCAGTGCTCATTTCTATTATCTCCTCAGTATTATTTTCATTTTAATTATGCATTTTGCTAATATTACAGACACCAAGATCAGCAGTCCAATGTGCGTGTTACATTGATAAAAAGAAAACTGTTTTATCGTCTTCTTGCATCAGCTTTAATATTGAATTTCCCTTTTGTGTGATGTTACAGTTGTTTTTGCGCCCTTAAGAACTTTCTGGTCCCTTAGGAAATTGTTTTGTCATAACAGTAACTTCACAACCGGGTATGATCGTATCTACGATCATGAAGTAATTAGAAGGACGATAACGCAATTTCTTAATCAATAGCACGCTAGTTGTGACTGCCTCAAGCCACGCGAAACTGCAAGTAAAAACTATTCACGTCTCATAATGCAATATTTTATGACAATGGTCAATCCATGATTCTTACGCCAATTGTGAGTGATAAAACAGTTAGTTAAATCTCAATTTCCAACTTTCCATTGAATAACAACATCACTTCTATTTTGTAACATCACAAGTCTAATCCATGGGAAAGTAAAGTAGCTGGGTACTGAATATTATTTCTATTATAAAAACAATGCTCTAGAAAAGTATACAAATTATAGAAGTATAGACAAAAAAATCAAATGGTTCAAATGGCTCTGAGCACTATGGGACTTAACATCTGAGGTCATCAGTCCCCTAGAACTTAGACCTACTTAAACCTAACTAACCATCACACACATCCATGCCCGAGCCAGGATTCGAACCTGCGACTGTAGCGGTCGTGCGGTTCCACACTGAAGCGCCAAATATAGACATAGAATGTTAAGTTCTACTCATTAAGCTACATTCGAGATTGGAACAAAGTCTACGACTTAACTAGAAATTGCGCGCACCTTTACACGATAGAAACACTAAGTCGTTGGTACTGATTAGCATCGAAATTCAGAAACCCTCCACCCTGACTAGCACTGACATTCAAGAGCTCTGCGAGCAATCAAACGGAACACATTTCCCTGTCTACCGAGCTGTTGCGTATACCTCAAAATTCTAAGTGTGGTGTTACCGACAGACACCACACTTGCTAGGTGGTAGCCTTCAAATCGGCCGCGGTCCGTTAGTATATACGTCGGACCCGCATGTCGCCACTATCAGTTATTGCAGACCGAGCGCCGCCACACGGCAGGTCTAGTCTAGAGGGTCTCCCTAGCACTAGCCCCAGTTGTACAGCCGACTTTGCTAGCGATGGTTCACTGTCTACATACGCTCTCATTTGCAGAGACGACAGGTTAGCATAGCCTTCAGCTACGTCATTTGCTACGAGCTAGCAAGGCGCCATATTCAGTTACTATAATTACTTCAAGAATGTCTTCTGAACAGATAGTATTGTGACTCATGTACCGTCAAGAGCGACGTTCATCATTAATGGATTAAAGTTAAGTATCAAACTAATTATGTCCGCTTTCCGAATTCTCATTCCTTGTCATGTTCCAGACCTCACGTCAGTATAGTTCTTACCTCCTCACGCCAGCCTGCGTGAGCTAAAACACGTGCATTTCGTCCTCCACTCGTAACACAGTGTTGGCTCTTCTGCTAACACAAAACTAAGCTGTGAACTACATTTCTACATAGGCGACCTAATCACTGCTGTCGGCGTTCCGCAGACGACATGCGTTGCATAGCTGAAAATTCGGACCACACAGTCGACATGAAACAGCGTTCGGAAACTCCCAAGGTCGAAGCTACTTGCGTGGAACCCTGGCCACGAATCCAGTGTTCTGCTTGCTCATAAGCCAGGAGCAGAGACTAAACTAGTGCCCGAGAGCACAAAAATTATGGTCACTGATCATACCGCTACATCACGTACATTGGGACAGAAAATTGGCATATTTGTAGCGAGACGAGTATCTACACAGACAGGCCGACTAAGGAGCGTCAGAACTCTGGCCATTGCTGCAGCTTTCCTTGATGTGCCAGCAGAGAGAGGCTGACCAACTGTGGTGTGCCCAATGACACCCCTGGATACAGGGAAGGTGGTGTTTTTATCTATGTCCTATTTTATGTACAGCTTCACATAGACCAGTCCGTGTTCGCAAGTTTCAAAGAGCACGAGCGTTGACCCCTCCGTTCATTATCATACATGGCCAGAATCTAGCATGAGGGTACGAGGTGGATTTGGGTTCGCAGCACAATCACCTCTGAAGTGCATAGCGCATGTCTATGACTACTTCGCAAGTGCTCTCTGTAAAGGCACATTCTTAAAGTTGTCAGTAAATGTAGGCGGCTGTCACCAAGAGTATTCCTGAACTGGATCCCTTTGCAGGCGTGAAACACGAGCGTTGAAAAAGCAAAATCACCGTTTGTTGAATGATATTGAATGGTCCCTAATAGTAGCAACCTGTTTCTTTGAGTCATCTGTCTTCTGATTGGTTTGATGCGGCCCTCGAAAAATTCCTCTCATGATACAACCTCCTCATCTCAGAGTATCACTTGTAACCTAAGTCCTCAATTATTTGCTGGATATATCCCAAACTCTAGCATTCTCTACAGTTTGTAACCTCTACGACTCCCTCTGGATGTTCTTCTCCGATGTTTTAACAGATGTTCTATCACCCTGCCGCTTCTCCTTGTGAAATTTTCCATACATTTCTTTTCTCGACGATTCTATGGAAAACCTCCTCATTCTTTACTTTATCAGTAAACTTCATTTTCAACATTCTTCTCTAGCACCACATCTCAATTGCTTCGATTTTCATCTGTTCCGGTGTTCCCACAGTCCATGTCTCACTGCCGTACAATGCTGCACTCCAAACGTACATTCTCAGAAATTTCTTCCTCTAATTAAGGCCTATGTTTGATACTACTAGACCTCTCTTGGCCAGGAATACCCTTTTTGCTAGTGATGGTTGAAATGGCTCTGAGCACTATGGGAGTTAACATGTGAGGTCATCAGTCCCCTATAACTTAGAACTACTTAAACCTAGCTAACCTAAGGACATCACACATATCCATGCCCGAGGCAGGATTCGAACCTGTGGCCGTAGAGGTGGCGCGGTTCCCGACTGAAGCGCCTAGAACCGCTCGGCCACACCGGAGGGCTTGCTAGTGATAGTCGTTGTTTATGCGTCCTGTTATATGTGGTGGACTAGTTTGTGGTGGACTACTTTCCTACCAAGGTGGCAGATTTCCATAACATCATCTACTTCGTGATTACCAATGTTATGCTTTTTTTACTTTGTTCTCATTTCTGCTACTTCACATTATTCGTCTTTCTTCGACTTACTCTCAACCCACTTTCTATATTCATTAGAATTTACATTCCATTCAACAGATCCTGCAATTCTTCTTCACTTTCTAAGAGGATAGCAATGTCACCAACTAATCCTATAATTGATATCCATTCACCTTGAATTTTAATCCCATTCTTGAACGTTTTTTCGTCACTGCTTCTTCGATGTACTCTACTGGATATTAAGATTGCTGGCCGGCCGGAGTGGCCTAGCGGTTCTAGGCGCTTCAGTCTGGAACCGCGCGAACGCTACGGTCGCAGGTTCGAATCCTGCCTCGGCTATGGATGTGTGTGAAGTCCTTAGGTTATTTAGGTTTAAGTAGTTCTAAGTTCTAGGGGACTGATGACCTCAGATGTTGAGTCCCATAGTGCTCAGAGCCATTTATTAAAATTGCTACACCACGAAGATGACGTGCTACAACGCGAAATTAAACAGACACGAAGAAGATGCTGTGATATTCAAATGAACAGCTTTTCCGAGCATTCACACATGGTTGGCGCTGGTGGCGACACCTACAACGTGCTGACATAAGGAAAGTTTCCAACCGATTTCTCATACACAAACAGCAGTTGACCGGCGTTGCCTGGTGAAACGTTGTTATGATGCCTCGTGTAAGGAGGAGAAATGCGTACCATCACGTTTCCGACTTTGATAAAGGTCGGATTGTAGCCTAACGCGATTGCGGTTTATCGTATCGCGACTTTGCTGCTCGCTTTGGTCGAGATACAATGACTGTTATAACAATATGGAATCGGAGGGTTCAGGAGGGTAATACGGAAAGCCGTGCTTGGTCCCAACGGCCTCGTATCACTAGCAGTGTCCGCCCCCGGTAGCTGAGTGGTCAGGCGTCAATCCTAAGGGCCCGGGTTCGATTCCTGGCTGGGTCGGAGATTTTCTCCGCTCAGGGACTGGGTGTTATGTTGTCCTAATCATCATCATTTCATCCCCATCGACACGCAGGTCGCAGGCGTGGCGTCAACTCTGAAGACTTGCACCAAGCGAACGGTCTACCCGGCGGGAGGCCTCAGCCACACGACATTTCATTTCCTTTCATCACTAGCAGTCTAGATGATAGGCACCTTATCCACATGGCTGTAACAGATCGTGCAGCCATGTCTCGATCCCTGAGTCAACAGATTGGGACGTTTTCAAGACAACAACCATCTGCACGAACAGTTAGTCAACATTTGCAGCAGCATGGACTACCAGCTCGGAGACCATGGCTGCGGTTACCCATGACGCTGCATCACAGACAGGAGCGCCTGCGATGGTGTACTCAACGACGAACATGGGTTCACGAATGGGAAAACGTAATTTTTTCGGATGAATCCAGGTTCTGTTTACAGCTTCATGATGGTCACATCCGTGTTTGGCGACATCGCGGTGAACGCACATTGGAAGCGTGTATTCGTCATCGCCATACTGGTGTATCACCCGGCGTGATGGTATGGGGTGCCATTGGTTACACGTCTCGATCACTTCTTCTTCGCATTGACGACACTTTGAACAGTGGACGCTACATTTCAGATGTGTTAAGACCCGTGGGTCTACCCTTCTTTCGATCCCTGCGAAACCTTACATTTGAGCAGGATAATGCACGACCGAATGTTGCAGGTCCTGTACGGGCCTTCCCGGATACAGAAAATGTTCGACTGCTGCCGTGACCAGCACATTCTCCAGATCTCTCACCAATTCAAAACGTCTGGTCAATGGTGGCCGAACAACTGGCTCGTCACTATAGGCCAGTCACTACTCTTGATGAACTGTGGTATGGCGTTAAAGCTGCATGGGCAGCTGTACCTGTACACGCCATCCCAGGCGTATCAAGGCCGTTATTACGGCCAGAGGTGGTTGTTCTAGGTACTTATTTCTCAGGATCTATGCACCCAAATTGCGTGAAAATGTAATCACATTTCAGTTCTAGTATAATATTTTTGTCCAATGAGTACCCGTTTATCATCTGCATTTCTTCTTGGTGTAGCAATTTTAATGGCGAGTAGTGTAAAATGTCGCTTGTGCACTTCGTTCTTGGTCTTCTATTCTTATTGTTCCTTCTTGGTTCTTGTAATATTATAGTACCGTCTTATCGTATAGCTTACCCCTGTCCTTCCAGTATTTCGAATATCTTGCAGCAATTTGCATTATCGAGCACATTCTACAGTTCGACATATCGTATCAACGTCTCTTGATTTTTGATTAGCTTCCATTGTGAATGACAACGTAAGAAGTGCCACTCCGGTGCCTTTACATTTCCTGAAGCCAAGCTGTTATCAAAGAGACTCTGAATTTTGTTTTCCATTCTTCTGTATAAGATTTTTGTCAGCTGGTTGAATAAGCTGTCAAGCTAATAGTGCGATAATTCTCTCACTTAACGTAATATTGGGAAAACATCTACATGAGAACAAAAATAGCGGTCGCACTGAGCTCCAAAGGCGTGCGATCAGCTTGAATGGAAATGCAGCCTCACAGTGTCCATAGAAAGCGGTTGAAACGTCCGGGGATGTCAGTAGCGACAAACGTTGTCAAGGAAGTCGTCCTATTGCTAATCACACTGGGAACTATCATTTTAGATTGCGAAATGTGCAGGATAGAGGTGGTTCCATTGGCATCTTTTCCGCACCATCTGAGACTTTTTCGTGTCAGTTCCGAGCGGCGATATGTCTGAAAATTTTTTCTCGGACACCCAAAAGGAAACCACGTGATTTGAACGCTGGATGTTGTCATTCGGACCTCCACCGGAGAGGCGTCAAAAGAAGGGGTGAAATGTAAACACAAGGGAGTTGTGACCCTTCGATAGTGCGACACGACCACGGTGGTGCTGGGCAGAATTGCTTTGCAATTTTGTGACAATGTGAAACCATTATCCCACCACACTCTTCAGATGAACTTCTGAACTGTGGCCTTTTTTTCGCATGTGTCGACATCCTGCTCTTTGAAGCGCCACCGAGCCCGGTGGTTACGTCGCAAGGCACACACTTTTTGCAACATTACAGAGAAAGCTTGTAGGCACATATGAGCCAAATTACAAACTTATACGTCGTAACAGGAAACAATTACGGGTTGAACCTGCAAGGACTGATGTACTTGTATCCGAGTACAGTGCAACGCGATACCAAGCTGGGTTAGAGCTATTGTTACCACAGCTGGGAGATGCATTTTCTACATTCGGCACCCGGTGTATCCCCAAATCTTTATTTAATAATTATTACTTTACTGTATAAACACGAATACTAAAATTTCGTTAGGTGCCATCCTGCCTGAATTTGCGATTTTAATGTCGAGCAATGTAATGTGTTAGTGATAGATACCACAGAGGAAGAGACAGATAGAGAGAGAGAGAGACTGCTCCTGTGAATGGAACAGTTCGATATGTCACGGTGACGTTATTAGCAACTTAATACGAGCAGAAGGTAGAGCGCTAGAAGTGTACCATACTATCTCCTATGCAACTCAAGCATCGAGCAATTATTGTGCTATCGTGTGAATTGTTTACCGTGGGTCTTGCGATTCTGGCTACATTGCTGTCGCCAACACGCCTTGGATAAGGAAGTGTTGCAGCAAATACCCCACCGTCTGAACGCTGAACAATGAAGCCTGGTGTACAGTCACGCCACCCCGAAAGATGCTTTCGTTATAGTGGTCAGAATCCATCAACTCAGACGTATATCTACGTATACCGCACATCAGTGGACACGAAAATAAGCTTTCAAACGGATACATTACCTTTGGACTTTTCGTAGCACGGAGAAAGATCACCTGACCAGAAGAGTTGCTGTTAACGCAGCTGCAAGTTCATAGCAGGTTATGCATATTTCCAAATTTACATGGAATGATGAATCCCTCTTGCCAACCGTGTACTATTCATGTAGGGGGAAGGAGATGTTTTTATGTGTGGGATGAAAAGGTGCCCTAATAAGTCTAAAGAGGTTGTAAATAAGTTGGTTCATCCATAGCACCTTTAAGGTGACCTGTGCACTATATGCCCCACTCCATCACTCATTTAGGGACTCAGAGTCTTTTAAAGAACTCTCCACAGTGCTTATGGTGCAACTCTATTGCCGTCTCCAATTTTTTTGACTAAAAACTTTATTTTCCAAAACCTCTGATACTACAACACCCGAAGATCTACAGTAATTGTTTCACACACTTGTACGTTACACAGCACACCAAAGAATATTACGACATCAGTACGTAACATCGTAGTTTGCACAGTTTCCGAACGTCCACAGCAGAATATTGGTTTTATTGCTGATTGGACCATCGTCGTCTCATTCCATCTCCACTTGATTTTCTGACAGGGATTCTTTTCGGTGGGTAGCAATACTGACGTCTTTGGAGTTCTTGATTTTGTTTTTCTTCCGCAATGGATACACATTTGGCTTGGCTTCAAAATGGTTCAAATGGCTCTGAGCACTATGGGACTTAACTTCAGAGGTCATCAGTCCCCTAGAACTTAGAAATACTTAAACCTAACTAACCTAAGGACATCACACACACATCCATGTCCGAAGCAGGATTCGAACCTCCGACCGTAGCGGTCGCGCGTTTCCAGACTGTAGCACCTAGAACCGCTCGGCTATTCCGGCAGGCCACATTTAGCTTGGTATGATTCTACGCCGTCTACTTGTCATGAATATGTCGGCAGATGCACGCATCTTGAACGACATCGGGCTCCACGTGCTCTTGAGTCGCTTTTTGTGTCTGCGTCGCAGACGTATTTTCTCTACGGGCATCCGCTTTCCTTTTGGTTTCCAGCTTGTTTTATGTCGTTAAGTCTTGCGTCGTGCTTGTTTTGGATTTGGGACGGACACACTTCTGTTTGTGCACAAGCACTACTTTCCCTGTTTCGCTTACCAAGAGCTCGTTCTTGGGATTGTGCTTGTTTTGTTTCGGCGACTTGATGCGCCTCGTGCGGCCTGAAGTTGGCCTCTGCCTGTTGTGGCTCAAGAGCTGCCCGCATCTCGTGGTCGTGCGGTAGCGTTCTCGCTTCCCACGCCCGGGTTCCCGGGTTCGATTCCCGGCGGGGTCAGGGATTTTCTCTGCCCCGTGATGGCTGGGTGTTGTGTGCTGTCCTTAGGTTAGGTAGGTTTAAGTAGTTGTAAGTTCTAGGGGACTTATGACCACAGCAGTTGAGTGCTCAGAGCCCAGTCGGCTTTCAGCCGTGATACCGTGCGGACGGGCTCGGCGTGCCGGGCAGTGCTCCGCAGGTGTTGTTGTTTACCCGCTAGCGCGCGGTCGCGTCGTTGTATTGCCGTATAGTACCTGTACCGACCCGACATGGCGTTCTCATATCGAAAAGCTACAATCAAACTAACGTTCAACGCATCGTACACGAGACCGAAGGCCCATGAAATTGAACGGTTTCTACGAGACATCATGCACATAGAACCACAAGAACTGATAGGAATTCATCTGTCTATTGTAACCAGCACAGTGTACCTCAAACTGATTGACGAAGCGGCGTGCGACAGATTACTCCAACGATCTGCAAACGGCTTTCGCTTCTGTCACGCAGACGGTAACGTGAGCGTGGTAGGAGTTGACCATGCTGGTCTGGGGGTGCGTACCGTGCGCATCTTTGAACTACCGTTTGAAGTTCCTGCCAACCTAGTCGTTGATGCGCTGCGGCCATACGGCACAGTTCTGAGCCACACAGAGGAGAAATGGAACACATTCGAAACGTACCCTGTCCTTAACGGGGTACGACAAGTGCGCATAGAACTTAAGAAGCACGTTCCATCGTATGTTTTCGTTGGTGGCTGCCGCGCAATTGTAATATATGATGGACAACCGAGGACCTGCTCGGGCTGCGGCCAGGAAGGCCATGTTAGAACTGAGTGTCTGCAGCGCCGCCTCGTTCAGGTGCCCCGCAATGAACTTCCCCAACGATCCACTATGACCTCTCTCCCGCTAACATACGTGGAGGCGGCACGCCATGATGTGATGGATGATCAAAACCTGCTACCTCCTCAAGCCGCTGCCAGCTCCGTTGGAGAGTCAGCGCCGTCGACGACGCCGCAGCCCAACGGTGCAGAGGTTCCTACAGCCTCTGCCCACCGCAGCGTCGTGGGCACCCAGCCACCGTCACTGTCGGAATCTGACACAGGTGTTCCTAGCGACCGAGACTGTGTCGAGCCCCGCCCTTTAGTGGATGTCGAATCTCGGACCCGAAAGCAAAGATCACCCAAGCGACACAAGAAGAGGCGATTGTCAGCTGAAGAACAGGACAGGGATGTGAAGCCGGCGGAAGACATCGACTTCGTTGACTCGTCCACAATTGCAACGGCCTCCAGTGGTATCATTCACCAGAAGGTGCCTGAAGACAAGGAACACTCTCCTAAATCTGGTGGCCCAGAAAACGAGGCGCATTGCGTCGACTCCTGTGAAACCGACCAGCCCCCAATGACATCACAATCGTCTCTTGGTGACTGGGCAGACGATATGGAGGCAGATGATGCACAGCAAACATTGATATCTCCGCCAGAGCCCATGGCTGACATTGAGCCCGGAGGGCTCTGCCAGTCAGGGACTCATACAGTACAGTAATGCACAGCATGCAGATGGATGGCTGTGTGGTGTGTGAGATCACTGTGGGCTTGCACCGGCACACTGCCTCCGCCACTTGATATGTCTCAGTCATACCGTGTGGGAACAGTCAATGTAAATGGTGTCCACTCCACTGTCAAGACCCGCATGTTACACGACATGATCAGAGCGGCAGACTTGGACATTGCCCTTCTCCAGGAGGTCCGTCCCGAGCTGCGTTTAGACCTATATGGCTACACCACCTACAGCCTACCCTTAGGTGACGGTGCAGGAGGAACGGCCATCCTTCTCCGAGATGGCATAGACGCGACAGACGCGACGTACTTGCCGAACGGGCGAGGCATCGCAATCACACTTGGCGCAGTCCGCCTCATTAACGTCTACGCTCCCTCCGGTAATTCGCACCGTGGTGACAGGCATGTCTTCTATTCGGAGGAGATAGCCCCACTTTTGCAAGGAAATATGGACCATTACATAGTGGGCGGCGATTTTAACAGTGTTCTGCGGCCCGAGGACCAGATACCGCATTACGTCCCATGCCCGGCTCTACAAGCATTGATACGTGACCTCGCGCTCCACGACACATGGCTCTTACATCACGGGACCCAGAGTGGATATACGCACTTTACCAGCCATTCTGCCAGTCGTCTGGATCGGATATACGTCTCGCGTGCCCTCCGCACAGCAACCCGTGATGCAGAACTCTGGCCGACGGCCTTCACGGACCATCTCGCGTACATCTGCACTGTCACCTTACCCCGACAACTCACAAGACGCAGCAGGGGCCCGTGGACGCTGAACGTCTCCCTCCTTCGCGAGGAAGCGTGTCAGCGAGCAGTCACTGACACGTGGCGTCGATGTATCAGGCGCCTGCCCGTGTATGCTTCCACGTTGCTGTGGTGGCTGGGATGTGTCAAACCTGCACTCCGAAAGACCTTGATGGCCTACGGGCGTGACAGATCGAACTGGCAAAGGGCAACATCGGAATTTTACTATACAGCGTTACGTGAGCTGGCGACGCAACCGCCGTCTCCCGAACGTCAGATGTCAGTACAACGCATCAAAGCTCGTCTCCTTCGCATCAGGACCGAGCAGCTCGAAGGTGTCCGCATCCGTGCGCGAGTGCAAGACTGTATCCCCAACGAAACAGCGTCAGTGTATCACATTGTGCGCGAGAGGCGCCACCGCAAACGTCAGCTCATTACGGCGGTAAACACGGAGGAGGGCGGCCGCGCAGTGACACAAACGGACATCGCGCACACGTTCGCCAGACACTATGGGACCTTGTACATGGAAGATCCGCGAAATGTACGTGATTATGACGAGATGTTGCACGATTTTCCCGCCCCTCGGGACGTGGCACCCGATGATAGTCTGCTGTTGCCCATTACACCCGACGAACTGACATCGGCCTTGGCACGTGGAGCACCGAACAAGTCGCCTGGACCGGACGGTTTACCCCTGGAATTCTACCGCACTTTTTACCACCTTATGGGTGACAAGTGGCTCCAAATGTTTCAAGACCTGATCCGTCCTGATTTCACTGTCCCCACAGAATTCACAGAAGGCATCTTGATCCCAGTACCGAAACCGAATGGTGGTTGTAGGTGGCAGGACTTTCGCCCACTCACACTCCTCAACAACGACTACAAGATCTTCGCCCGTATCCTCCGCGCGCGTCTCCACACCGCTATCGGGAAAGCCATCCACACCGATCAAACATGTTTAGGTGGTGTCAGCAACATTCATACGGCGTTAGGAGCATACCGCGACGTAATTGCTTTGACGGCGGCCTGCAAAATACGAGGCGCCCTTGTCGCCGTAGATTTTGACCACGCCTTCGACCGCGTCGACCACGGCTTCTTACGCGCAGTTTTGCAACGCATGGGCCTCTCTCCGGAGTCTGCACAGGTGGTCCTTCGACTGGTCCACGGAGCGCGCTCCCGCATGATGGTCAACGGTTATCAGTCTGGTCACATTGTTGTTGGACGGTCAGTGCGACAAGGGTGCCCCCTGTCGGGTATATTATTTGCTGCAGCGCTTGAACCAGCTTTACATGGTCTACGACAGCGATTAACTGGTATCTCCTTGCGGGACGAGACCTTTCGTTGTGGTGCATTCGCCGATGACGTGGTGTTCCTGGCCAGATCAGAGGATGAAATGCATATGGCGCTACAGTGGCTACGCCAGTACGGGGCGGTCGCTGGGAGCGTCATCAACGTGAAGAAGACAAAATACATGGATGTCGGAGGGGGGATTTCCCACACAACGGCGGTGCCCTTTGACAAGGTGCCCGTACTCAAGTGTTTAGGAGTGCAATTCTATAGCAATGTCCGCCGCACGGCGGCGGCTACGTACCGCCGGCTCCTACACCAGACACGTGCTCAGCTGCAGGACAACAAACTGCGTCGCTTGGATATGCTTCTCAGAACACGTTATGTCAACACCTATCTTGTCTCAAAACTGAACTATTTTGCGCATATCCTTCCCTTGACGGCTACGATGGCCGACAGATTTCAAGCAGCATATGGACATTTCGTAAGCACCGGTCTGGTTTTTAAAGTCCGATACGCCACCCTGACGCTGCCGCAGCGGGAGGGCGGTATCGGTTTAATTCATGTATATAACCGTGCGCGATCGCTTTATCTCAACACTATGCGTCGCAGGTGGACCTCTGCCCACGCCACTCTGACGGGCACCCTGATAGCGGCAGTGGCACCACACTCTCTGCATCCCCCGGTTTCTGTAGGACACATTTCACCGGCACTAACCCACATCAGAGAGTTCTTGATTGACTTCAGCTACTTACGGTCAGAACTTCCGACGACACGGAAGCCCAGCACAAAAGACTATTATCGCATCTATCAACAGCAGCAACCTGTAAATACGGTCACCCAGAGACATCCTGAAGTTGCCTGGAACACGGTGTGGCGAGCGGTACACACGCCTTTTCTACCTACGACGGTGCGTTCATTGTGGTACGTAGTTGTGAATGGGAAGTTCGCTACTCGTCAGAGGCTACATTCCATACATCTGACGGGCGACCCCTTGTGTCCGACATGCTCAGTCGCTGACTCGGACGCACACCGTCTGACGTGTGCCGCGACCAGCGAGTGCTGGCTACTGACGCAGCGCATGCTGGCGTTACTCTTGCGGCGATTGCCGGAGTCTATCTCCCCTGATGAAGTATTGCGCCCCGACGGCGTATACTTTCTATCAACCAGAACGAACGCCGTTAACTGGCTAAAAGGCATGGCCGTTTACTACATATTTTGCGATGCTCCCAAAGGCACCCTCGACTTTTGGTCCCTATTGATGACGACACATGCAGCTTTCAGCCGCCACCCGAAGTACAGAACCCGTTTCGCAAATTATTTAGGTTCATTATTTGCGGATCCTCCTGCTCACTGGGGCGTTCCGGGTATGAGACGCTAAAAATGAAGAAGAATCCTGGAGCATATTGATCCTCTACGGACGGAATAGGGGGGAACCCCTCCCAACAGACGAGAAGACGACTCGGACGCACGGCTACGGCAGTTGTAGGATCTTTCTTTGTAATGAAACAAAAATAAATCTATAAAAAAAAAAAAAAATGTTATAAAAATTTAAAAAAAAAAGAATAAATAAATAAATAAATAAAACAACATCGATAAACCCACTACATCCTCTTCCTGATCCTTCGATCCTCGAACTCGAACACGTTGCTTGGGCGTGGCGGCGGGTTGGCCAGGCTTCGGGTGTCGACCCCTGCCCTACCCGTCGTCCTGCTCCTGCAGCGGTTCATTAGATTTAAAAAAAAAAAAAAAAAAGAGCCATTTGAACCATTTTTTTTGGCTCAAGAGCTGCCTGCGCTTTGGACTGTGTGATGTCGCGCTGCTGCTCCCACTGCTTCAGCTGTACGCATGAAATCGTTCGTTTCATTTGCGGGTTTCGGACTACAGGTGGTTGGCAGAACAATATGAACACCTGTACTTACTTGGGAATGGTTTATTAATAAGAGGTTGGTACCCGATTTCACCGTTATAGAGCTGCGATTCCTCTTGGAATACTGGCATATAACGATTGTATAGTCTCCAGTGGGGACCAGCAGAGTACCATGATACGGCTGTCCACATAATCACAGTTCCAGCTCCATGCTTAACCGTTGGAATCAAGCTATCAGCATTGAAGGCTTCTTTCGGCATTTTCCAGATGCAAACCCGGCCCGATATTAGAAATAACGAAAATGTTGACTCGTCGTTTTTCCATTGAACAGCCGTCCAGGATTTATGCTTCTTCGTGTTGGCTGTCGTCACTAATGGTTTCGGCATGGAGCTCGCCCATGAATATTCGCTTTATGGAGTTCTCGGCGGACTGTGCCGATAGATACTGGGTCTCGAAGATGGCTATTGAGCTCTGCAGTCAGTTTGGCCGCCGTGGTTTTGTGTTGCTTTGACGCAATTCGGGTTAGCGTACGACGATCTCTGTCATTTAGTTCTGATTTGCGCCCACTGTTACATTTACAAGATGATGTCTTTCCGTGATTTGTGTAGGCTGTCATGACTGCTGAAACAGTTGCTCTTGAAACATTCAATAAGTAGGATGTCTTGGTTATTGATGCTCCAGCTAATCGGGCCCCCACAATCTGCCCTGTCTGGAACTCGTTTAGGTCTTCCATTGTACGTCAACCTCGGCCTTTGAATGCAAATACAAAGTGTGCACTACTTGTAAACAGCTTGCACTGATGCACAGTCCAGCACGACACGTGCCTTACCTGACCGTTCACATTATTTAGTCTATCCCCAGTATCTTTCCACAAGATCAGTTCTTAATCGGGGACGTCTTCGAATGTGCTGCTTCCATTACAAGTTCGACACCTCTTGTTTTTCAACGGCTGCAGATCAGGTATAGAGTGTGGCGTTTCTGCTTCCAGTTTTGAGGTTAACGGAGGTAAACCTGCCGCTGGTAGTTTTTGTTCATAGTAGTTTTGGATCCTGGTAGTTTTGTAGGACCATGCTAGAGCTTAACCCTTCTGTATGCATCACTTTGGTCTCTATCGCGAGTTCGTCTAACATAAGGTTCCTGCGTTGCTCCAATGGAAACTGGTGTTGGGCAGTTCTTCGACGGCCACTTTATTTACAAGTGAAACATGTTCCGATCAGTCCACTGTAACTAACATGTAACTTATAGCCACAAACAGTTCGGAGAGAGATAATTTTCTTCCTGGCATGCATTGCAGCCGATCTGATACCTCGAAAACACTGAAATTTGTCTTGGCTGAGTCTAAATTCGTTACAGATTTGTTTCGCTTCTTCATACTTGGTAAACACTCTATTAAATAACAGTTCTCAACCTTAGGTTGTAGGTCAAACACGCGTACATTTTTGTGCTCTGAGTTGGAAGCGACAGAGTACAAAATGGCTCTGAGCACTATGGGACTTAACATCTGTGGTCATCAGTCTCCTAGAACTTAGAACTACTTAAACCTAACTAACCTAAGGACATCACACACATCCATGCCCGAGGTAGGATTCGAACCTGCGACCGTAGCAGTCGCTCGATTCCGGACTGAGCGCCTCGAACAGCTAGACCACCCCGGCCGGCGACAGAGTACACGGTAGGTTTGGCTAGAAGATACGCAGCACTCGATGGCACCTTCCTCCAGATCTATCGCTGACAACCAACAAAATTTAAATACAGTATTTCCTGTACAAAGCAGCTGAAAACTATCCGTCCTCCCTCGTCTTGTACCTGTCATCGAATCATCAAGGACTATGCCACGTTACCCAGTCAGTTTCAACTAGAGCGATAGGCACCCTATACAACAGGGTGTTTCACATAACAAGATTTTTCAATGCGCCTTAGAAAATAATAAGTGAAAGGGTTAAATGCAAGAAACGTGTTGAATATAATTTATTTAGTTATTTTTCAGACGTCTACAGCAACGAGTTATAATGCAGTCTTTGAAGTCATGTACGGTTAGACTGTAGCTTGTAGCGTTACACTGCCGTACATAAGGCAGGTCGAAATGCACAAACAAAAGAGGCTTTTCTTGCCACGGGCATCTTGTTTGTGACACCGACCCACAACCTAAAACTTCTTGAAATTGGACACCGACGAGTATTTCCGCTCCGTGACTCCATCAGCTTTACATCTCCTCTACAGGTGGTTTAGAAGGCTTATTAACTTGTGCATCCAGGGAAATGGACACCCATTTGAATACCTCTCTGAAATGATCACTGCGTCACCAGAACCCATCAAACCTTGAATGTTTCTAACTTGTGATGGTATTACCATCTGTTGGCATTAGAGGTTTTAAAAACTGTTGTCGGATTGTGCTTGTGCAATCAGAGTTTGTAACCTGCGGAATACAGCCGATCTGTTTTACACAGCTCAAGCACAATGGACCTTCACCCAGGCCTTCAGCTCTGCTCATCGACGGACAATGGATACACCTAACACTCCGCATACAGCATGTGCAACAACATCAGCAAGAACTAATAAAACTGCCGAGGTCACCACCGGTTCCCAACCGGTATAAACAAAACTATATCAGGATAACACTGATTTTACTGCAACGTTGCATTATTGATTTATTTTGCGGAAGCACAATTCACATATTACGCTTGGCTGGTTGGTTGATTTGGGGGTAGAGGCACCAAACAGCGAGGTCATCGTTCCCACTAAATCAAGGAAGAATGGGGAAGGAAGTCGGCCGTGCCATTTCAAAGGAACCATATCAGCATTTGCCTGAAGCGATTTAGGGAAATCACAGGAAACCTAAATGAGGATGCCCAGACGCGGGTTTGAACCGTCGTCCTCCCGAATGCGAGTCCAGTGTGCTAACCACTACGCCACCTCGCTCGGTATATTTTACGCTAATTATGTGCACTAAAAAGGCTAGGCCACGAGTTGTTCCTGGATGCGGAAAAGTAAAACCAATGGAGCAAAGTAAGTCGTCCATGACGTCTCACACACATCGTGCACCACTGTACTCAAACCTACCCGCAAGATCACGAGTGTCAATTGAGAGGTCTTGCGTGTGCGCAAGGGCGAAGTGTCTTTTGAACGGTATAGTCTCCAGATTGGCTCGCCGACGAATATTTCTGTCAGCCAGTCAGGGCTCGATAGCTCTTTCCACTCTACTTCATATTTTAATGTCATTTCATAGTAACTGCGGCTTTGAAAATGAGTTGGTCGAAGAAATTAAAGTTTTTAAGTTCTAAAGTGCCTTTTCTAAATAAACAATTTTTATCACCAGCAAATGGAACCAAATAACCTACACTGCCCTTGGTCTGGAACTGTGATAATGCGTCTGCTCTCTTCGCCGACACCAACCATGTAAATAAACAGTTCTCCAACTGAAGATGATGGTATGAACTACAGAAACGAGTAGTGGCAAAATACACCAGAGACTGCCGCAGAAACGGTTTTATTTGTATTCATCAACAGTCTCAGCCCCCATAACGCCGTCCCGTATGGACGAAATATTCAGTGTGATTTTGCCGAACGATGCTGGAATCGATCACAGCGAAAATGATCAAAGAAGGTCGTATGGACATATTTCCGAAAATGCGTCCAAACTGAGGTATCACCCACTTGAAAGGGGAGACAAAAAGTCTTTGACTGAGTAGATTTAAATCACAAATGAAAACACACCAATGTGGGAACGTTCAGTCTTCGCTAGTGTGTTAGTTCCACACTCCAGAACGCAGCGTCATGCTCACCACGGGAGAGCGTTCATGCATCGATATTAGCGTGCTATCTCACTGATTTTGGAAGTAAACTCCTACTGGAATGGCTTGCTGCTCCATTCTTTGTGACGCGTGACAATGGGCCTAACGTATATCAGTACCATAGGTATATCCATGGTATTTGTACACTCCTGGAAATGGAAAAAAGAACACATTGACACCGGTGTGTCAGACCCACCATACTTGCTCCGGACACTGCGAGAGGGCTGTACAAGCAATGATCACACGCACGGCACAGCGGACACACCAGGAACCGCGGTGTTGGCCGTCGAATGGTGCTAGCTGCGCAGCATTTGTGCACCGCTGCCGTCAGTGTCAGCCAGTTTGCCGTGGCATACGGAGCTCCATCGCAGTCTTTAACACTGGTAGCATGCCGCGACAGCGTGGACGTGAACCGAATGTGCAGTTGACGGACTTTGAGCGAGGGCCTATAGTGGGCATGCGGGAGGCCGGATGGACGTACTGCCGAATTGCTCAACACGTGGGGCGTGAGGTCTCCACAGTAAATCGATGTTGTCGCCAGTGGTCGGCGGAAGGTGCACGTGCCCGTCGACCTGGGACCGGACCGCAGCGACGCACGGATGCACGCCAAGACCGTAGGATCCTACGCAGAGTCGTAGGGGACCGCACCGCCACTTCCCAGCAAATTAGGGACACTGTTGCTCCTGGGGTATCGGCGAGGACCATTCGCAACCGTCCCCATGAAGCTGGGCTACGGTCCCGCACACCGTTAGGCCGTCTCCCGCTCACGCCCCAACATCGTGCAGCCCGCCTCCAGTGGTGTCGCGACAGGCGTGAATGGAGGGACGAATGGAGACGTGTCGTCTTCAGCGATGAGAGTCGCTTCTGCCTTGGTGCCAATGATGGTCGTATGCGTGTTTGGCGCCGTGCAGGTGAGCGCCACAATCAGGACTGCATACGACCGAGGCACACAGGGCCAACACCCGGCATCATGGTGCGGGGAGCGATCTCCTACACTGGCCGTACACCACTGGTGATCGTCGAGGGGACACTGAATAGTGCACGGTACATCCAAACCGTCATCGAACCCATCGTTCTACCATTCCTAGACTGGCAAGGGAACTTGCTGTTCCAACAGGACAATGCACGTCCGCATGTATCCCGTGCCACCCAACGTGCTGTAGAAGGTGTAAGTCAACTACCCTGGCCAGCAAGATCTCCGGATCTGTCCCCCATTGAGCATGTTTGGGACTGGATGAAGCGTCGTCTCACGCGGTCTGCACGTCCAGCACGAACGCTGGTCCAACTGAGGCGCCAGGTGGAAATGGCATGGCAAGCCGTTCCACAGGACTACATCCAGCATCTCTACGATCGTCTCCATGGGAGAATAGCAGCCTGCATTGCTGCGAAAGGTGGATATACACTGTACTAGTGCCGACATTGTGCATGCTCTGTTGCCTGTGTCTATGTGCCTGTGGTTCTGTCAGTGTGATCATGTGATGTATCTGACCCCAGGAATGTGTCAATAAAGTTTCCCCTTCCTGGGACAATGAATTCACGGTGTTCTTATTTCAATTTCCAGGAGTGTATTTTGCAGTGTTACTGTTGTTAGAAGCGCGTACGGTGTACAAGGAAGACTTGGGATGCAAACAAGTGGCAATGAGTCCATCCTTCACGAGCTACGTCTGTCACGCCGACGCCCATTATGTCCTCGTGCGTTCGTTTGAATACAACCAAGAGTGTTGCAGGCCCGCAGTCGGTAGACACGCATTACTCGCAATGCAAATATGCCATTTGCTTACAATTTTAAAGTTTCCTATAGAAAAAAAATAGTTTATATTCATGAAAGGTTCTCTCTTACGGAACTTTTGGCAACAATCGTCTAATATTGGTGTGGGTAGCTAGGGATGTACAATGAAATGTCTTTTCATGCAGTCTTCTCGGGATGCAGTTTCTTTATCCCTTATGGGATAAAAGCATTTCTTTATGCGACGTTAATAATTTCTTGGTGTTGTTTTATACTGAAGCAAAACATGTGAAAACCAAAAAAATAATTGATGCAGCATCTGTATCTACATCTACGTGATTACACTGCTATTCACAATAAAGTGCCTGGCAGAGAGTTCAATGAACCACCTTCAAGCTGTCTGTCTACCGTTCCACTCTCGAACGGCACGCGGGAAAAACGAGCTCTTAAATTTTTCTGTGCGAGCCCTGATGTCTCTTATTTCATCATGATGAACATTTCTCGCTATGTAGGTGGGTGCCAACAGAATATTTTCGCAATCGAGGGAGAAAACTGGTGATTGAAATTTCATGAGAAGATCCTGTCGCAACGAAAAACGCCATTGTTTTAGTGATTGCCACTCCAATTCACGTATCTTGTCTGTGGCACCATCTCACCTACTTTGAAATAACACAAAATGAGCTGTCCTTCTTTGTACTTTTTCGGTGTCATCCGTCAGTCCTATCGGATGCGGATCTCACACCGCACAGCAATACTCCAGAATAGGGCGGACAAGCGTGGTGTAAGCAGTCTCTTTAGTAGACCTTTGGCGCCTTCTAAGTGTTCTGCCAATCAATCGCATTCTTTGGTTGGCTCTAGCCACACATTATCTATGTGATCGTTCCAATTTAGGGTATTTGTAACTGTAATCCATAAGTATTTTGTTGGATTTACAACCTTCAGATTTGTATGACTTATCATGTAATCGAAATTTAGCGGATTTCTTTTACTTCTCGTGTGAATAACTTCACACTTTTCTTTATTCGGGGTCAATTGCCACTTTCCGCGCACATACAGATATCTTATCTAAATCATTTTGCAATTCGTGCTGGTAGCCTGGTGACTTTACAAGACGGTAAATGACAGCATCATCTGCAAATAATGTAAGAGGGCTACTCAGATTGTCTGGAATGTCGTTAATATAGATCAGGAACAACAGAGGGTCTATAACACTTCCTTGTGGAACGCCGGATATTACTTCTGTTTTACTCGATGACTTTCCGTCTGTTACTACGAACTGTGAACTTTCTGACAGGAAATCACGAATCCAGTCGCACAACTGAGGCGATATTCAATAGGCACGCAGTTTGGTTAGAAGACGCTTGTGTGGAACCGTACCGAAAGCCTTCTGGAAATCTAAAAATATGGAATCAATTTGACATCCCCTGTCGATAGCACTTATTACTTCATGAGTATAAAGAGCAAGTTGTGTTTCGCAAGAACGATGTTTTCTGAATTCGTGCTGACCATGTGTCAATAAATCGTTTTCTTCGAGGTACTTCATAATGTTCGAATACAGTATATGCTCCAAAACCCACTGCATATCGACGTTAGTGATATGGGCCTGTAATTCAAAGGATAACTCCTACTTCCCGTTTTGGGTATTGGTGTAACTTGAGCAATTTTCCAGACTTAGGTAGGGATGTCTCTCTGAGCGACCGTTTGTATATAATTGCTAAATATGGAGCTATAGTGTCAGCATACTCTGAGAGGAACCTGACTGGTATAGAATCTAGACCGGAAGCCTTGCTTTTATTAAGTGATTAAAGCTGCTTTGCGACACAGAGGATATCTATTTGTATGTTTCTCATCTTGGCAGTTGTTCTTGATTGGAATTCAGGAATATTTACTTCGTCTTCTTTGGTGAAGGAGTTTCGGAAAATCGTGTTTAATATCTCTGGTTTAGTGGCACTGTCATCAGTGACTTCAGCGTTGTTATTACGCAGTGAAGGTATTGATTGCGTCTTGGCACGGGTGTGCTTTATGTATGACCAGAATCTCTTTGGTTTTTCTGCCAGATTTCGAGACAGAGTTTCGTTGTGGAAATTATTGAAAGCATCTCACATTGAAGTACGCGCTATATTTCGAAGTTCTGCAAAACTTTGCCGGTCTTGGGGATTTTGAGTTGTTTTAAATTTGTCGTGCGTTGTTCGCTGCTTCTGCAACAGCGATCTGACCGGATTTGTGTACGTACCATGGGGGATCAGTACCATTACTTATTAATTTATGTGGTGAAATGAAATGAGCGTTTGGCGTCATTGGCCGGGAGGCCCCTCGCGGGGCAGGTCCGGCCGCCTTGGCGCAGGTCTTATTACATTCGGCGCCACATTGGGCGACCTGCACGCCGGATGGGGATGAAATGATGATGAACACAACACAACACCCAGTCCCTGAGCGGAGAAAATCTCCGACCCAGCCGGGAATCGAATCCGGGCCCGGAGGACGGCAATCCGTCACGCTGACCACTCAGCTACTGGGGCGGACATTTATGTGGTATATATCTCTCAATTGCTGTCGATACTATCTCTCTGAAATCATTCCACAACTTTTCTACGCTTACATGATCAGGAGGAGTGAAAATCTGGAGGAGTGCACACTGCTCTTAAAAATGTGTTAAGAGCATTTTGTCAGCTTTTTTAAATAGATATATTCTGCGTTTTTTTGCTGGTAGTAGGGGTTACGGTATTCAGCCTCGCAGCAACTGCCTTCTGGTCGCTAATCTCTGTATTGGTCATGATACTCCCTATTTGTCCAGGATTATTTGTTGCTAAGAGATCAAGTATGCTTTCGCAACCGTTTACGCTTAAAGTGGACTCATGAACTAATTGTTCAAAATAATTTTCTGAGAAAGCATTCAGTACAATTTTGGATGACGTTTTAAGCCTGCCGCCGGCTTTAAACGTATAATTTTTCCAGCACATCGAGGGTAGATTAAAGTCACCTCCGACTTTTACTGTATGAGTGGGGTACCTATTTGAAACGAGACTCAAGTTTTCTTTGAAATGTTCAGCAACTATATCTTCTGAGTCGGGGGTCCGTAAAACGACCCAATTAATAGTTTAGTCCGACTGTCAAGTGTAACCGCTATCTATACTATTTGGCAGGAACTATCTACTTCAATTTCACTACAAGGGAAACTACGTCTGACAGCAATAAATAATCCACCATTAATTGTATTTAATGTATTCCTAACCTAACCTAACCTAACCTCCGGCTTTCGCCAGCTTTCTGTACCTACAATTATTTGAGCTTCAGTGCTTTCTATTAGGGCTTGGAGCTCTGGTTCTTCCCCAACACAGCTACGACAATTTACAATACCGATAGTTTCTAGAACTACCTTACTGCGTTTTACCAGCCCCCTTTTAGACGGACGCCCTTTCTGTGGTTCCCTGAGGCCCTCTAACCGAAAAAAATCGCCCAGAATAATGAAATTGCGGCAATAAATTTGTCTAGGTAACGTATTTAAATGATTAACATTGTAAGATTACAGGTTCATTTAAGTGCGACATATTCCATTGCAAACGTGAAATGCTGGTGTATTTATAACCGGAGTTACCGACAGAATGTTGAACTCAAACATGCAAACGTGCATGCACTGTTTTGTACAGGTGCTCGATGTCAGTTTGTAGTATGGAGTTCCATGCCTGTTGTACTTAGTCGACCAATATAGGGACGGTTAATGCTCCTTGTGGATGACGCTGGAGTCGTCGTCCAATGATGTCCCAAACGGGCTCGATTGAAGGCAAAGGTCTTGTAACATTTCTCGCTTTATAGCCGTCATAATCAGGTTCAAGAATCTCCTTTTAGTGTAGTTGAGAAGGCAGCAGTGGTAAGATGACGCCATGTTTTGTGAGGTACCGATGACAGATGGTCTGTTCGGTACGGATACCGTGAGAAAGACCGCCTAAATTGTGGTTCTTTTCCGCAATTGGTTGCTGCATTCGTTAGTTATTAACATTAGACAAACTGAACAGCGTATGTACTTGTGTTTCGATTTAAAGGATCGCCCAGTAGTGTGCTATCATTCCATTACTTCACAAGTATCAATAACCAGCAGAACAATAAACAACTGCTAAACGAAGAGGCGGACGGAGCACGACGGTGATGTCCGGATCGCGCCAACTTGAATGGCGGGCGAAGTGGTTCGTCTGTTAAGATTATAGTTGAAACTTCATTCTGGAAGATTATAGTTGCTTCGGCAGTGTCGCAGGACAGACATGTCTACCGCGGTATCAGTTTAGATTTAATCTGCACTGTCTAGTTTGTAAATGTGAGAGCTGTAATTACGGAAATACCCATTTAACTAATTTGTCGAAGAACAGAAATTATTTGTGACTCTAAACTTGAATGTAATTGTGCAGTTTTTCGTGCTCTGTCAATAAAAAGCGAATGGCATCGCGTACAAACAAACTGGAAATTTAAATATTTCTAAAATAACAGTTCCTTGCTGAGAGGACTTTACAGCCTCGAGATAACTGATTCACGACCTACTGCTGTTTCCTGTGCAGGGGACAACTATAGAAGACTGCTGGTTGGTGAACATTTATTAGTCCTGATGCAGTCCACTCAGATCGGTGGAAACAAACTAGCACGTCACGTGTACTGCAGTCTTAGCGCTGCGGCGTTAAGTGGCTCCGGAAAGGCTCAAAATCATGAAAAGTTCAATTTTCACTTTTTTGCGTTTTCTGAATCTGCAGACTATTACTTTTTAATAGATATATAATTTATTCAATTCCGAAGACTACAACTATTTTTAAATTTTTTTTTGAAATGTGTTCTACATGGGCGTGACCCACTGTGGCGCTGTTAAACTGCTGTCAAATGGTGTTATTATTAACGTCCGTGTTCATCAGGTACATTTTAGTGATGTGAGATAAAGTATGTGTTGTGGCTAACCTATTTTCAGAGACTTAGCAGCACCTGAACTGTTGAAAAAGTGTATTCACGGAAAAACTCAAAACCCCAATGAAAGTGTAAATAGTGTTATATGGTCGAGAATCCCCAAGACTGTATTTGTTGGAATAGAAACACTTCACTTTGGTGTGTATGATGCTGTTGCGACTTTCAATGATGGCAACATTGTAAGGTGCTAGGTATTTAGAAATATGGGAATGAAGATAGGGGAGGAGTAGTTTGCAGAGGATGAAGATAATCCATCCTATGGACCTGGAATGCACTAAAAAGTTAATCCAATCTTTGTCGCTCGATTCCCAAAACTTTTATTTTCTCATACTAATTACATGTTTTCTAAGGATCTTCCAAACATATTTGTTTCAAACTTTCAGTAAATGTTACACAGTACCTTCTGCATAATTTAACACAGCCTTTTTCCAAAAAACTGTATATTTTTGAATATATAAATAAAAAATTGCAATGAAATGTTGTGAATTTTCATTACAATTGAAAAAAAATCATGTTTAATAACTGAACTAAAATTTTGTAAAATCCCTGTGTTAAGTTGTAGCCCATATTCCAATAAATAATCTGTAAAAAGTTCAACTTCCTACCTCAAATACTTTGTGAGGAAAGATGTAATTTATAAGCGTTATTTTAACATTGCAAGTATAGGACGTTCCGGAGCCCCTTAAGTCAAGCGCAGGAACGCCAACCGGACACGAGAGAGCAGAGGGGGCTGTGAAGAAGACATCAGCCAACTGCACGCTGACCGACCCCTCTCTAGGAAGACAACGCGACGGCAGTGACACCTGTGCAAAGAGGACATAAGCGCCGCACCGGCTGGCCGCGGCCCAGTTCTACGATTTCTACAGCAGCACCAAGATTAGGCACTCCGAGACCAGCGACTTAGGATGTATACTGAAGAGATTTCTTCTTCGCATCTCGCCCTTTGCTTCCGACACTTCTGTGTTGTTATCAAAATTAGTATAGTCATTGACTCCTTTCGTAATAAAACTCTTTAATACTATTTGCTTGAATCGTTGTCTAGCGAGCCGAGAAGCACGTTTCCTAGGCACCCCAATCGAGTAGGGAGAATTCAACACAGTACAAATGAGATCAGTGACACGTCATCTGTGGTAACATAGAGGAGGTTTGAAGGAGACAAATATTTTTGACGGAAGAGGTGTATCATAGGCACGTATACATCATCCTATATATATCTCTCTCTCTCTCTCTCTCTCTCTCTCTCTCTGTCTCTCTCACGCTCTCTCTTTTTCGACTTGCCGTAATCTAGGGGGCCCAAGCAACATATCGACATTCTGTAGAGCATGATGGGCTACAACCGAGGTATGCGGCCAGCGCTATCCTCTTGGAAAGCATCCCGTAGAATGTTGGTCATGAACGGCAGCGCAACAGGTCTAGTCTCCACATCAGATTTGCAGTCAGGGTGCGTGGGATAACCGCGACAGTACTCCTGGTGTTGTACGAAATCGCATTTCAGGGTAAGACCAATGTGCCTACCACGCAGACCGGTAGGATGCAAACCATCAACTGGCTTCCTCCTAAATATATACAACTGGCTATTAAAATTGCTACACCAAGAAGAAATGCAGACGATAAACGGGTATTCATTGGACAAATATATTATACTAGAACTGACATGTGATTACATTTTCACGCAATTTGGGTGCATAGATTCAGAGAAATAAGTACCCAGAACAACCACCTCTGGCCGTACTAACGGCCTTGATACGCCTGGGCATCGAGTCAAACAGAGCTTGGATGGCGTGTACAGGTACAGCTGCCCATGCAGCTTCAACACGATACCACAGTTCAGCAAGAGTAGTGACTGGCGTATTGTGACGAGGCAGTTGCTCGGCCACCGTTGACCATACGTTTTCAATTGGTGACCGATCTGGAGAATGTGCTGGCTAGGGCAGCAGTCCAACATTTTCTGTGTCCAGAAAGGCCCGTACAGGACCTGCAACAAGCGGTCGTGCATTATCCTGCTGAAATGTAGGGTTTCGCAGGGATCGAATGAAGGGTAGAGCCACGGGTCGTAACACATTTGAAATGCAACGTCCAGTGTTCAAAGTCCCGTCAATGCGAACAAGAGGTGACCGAGACGTGCAACCAATGGCACCCCATACCATCACGCCGGATGATACGCCAGTATGGCGATGACGAATACACGCTTCCAATGTGCGTTCACTGCGATGTCGCCAAACACGGATGCGACCATCATGATGCTGTAAACAGAACCCGGATTCATCCGAAAAAATTACGTTTTCCCATTCGTGCATCCAGGTTCGTCCTTGAGTACACCATCGCAGGAGGTCGCGTCTGTGATGCAGCGTCAAGGGTAACCGCAGCCATGGTCTCCGAGCTGATAGTCCATGCTGCTGCAAACGTCGTCGAACTGTTCGTGCAGATGATTGTTGCCTTGCAAACGTCTCCATTCGTTGGCTCAGGGATCGATACGTGGCTGCACGATCCGTTACAGCCATGCGGATAAGATGCCTGTCATCTCGATTGCTAGTGATACGAGGATACAGCACGGCGTTCCGTATTACCCACCTGAACCCTCCGATTCCATATTTTGCTAACATCTACATCTACATCCATACTCCGCAAGCCACCTGACGGTGTGTGGCGGAGGGTACCTAGAGTACCTCTATCGGTTCTCCCTTCTATTCCAGTCTCTTATTGTTCGTGGAAAGAAGGATTGTCGGTATGCCTCTGTGTGGGCTCTAATCTCTCTGATTTTATCCTAATGGTCTCTTCGCGAGATATATGTAGGAGGGAGCAATATACTGCTTGACTCTTCGGTGAAGGTATGTTCTCGAAACTTTGACAAAAGCCCGTACCGAGCTACTGAGCGTCTCTCCTGCAGAGTCTTCCACTGGAGTTCATCTATCATCTCCGTAACGCTTTCGCGAATACTAAATGATCCTGTAACGAAGCGCGCTGCTCTCCGTTGGATCTTCTCTATATCTTCTATCAACCCTATCTGGTACGGATCCCACACTGCTGAGCAGTATTCAAGCAGCGGGCGAACAAGCGTACTGTAACCTACTTCCTTTGTTTTCGGATTGCATTTTCTTAGGATTTTTCCAATGAATCTCAGTCTTGCATCTGCTTTACCGACGATCAACATTATATGATCATTCCATTTTAAATCACTCCAAATGCGTACTCCCCTGATAATTTATGGTATTAACTGCTTCCAGTTGCTGACCTGCTATTATGTAGCTAAATGATAAAGGATCTATCTTTCTGTGTATTCGCAGCACATTACACTTGTCTACATTGAGATTCAATTGCCATTCCCTACACCATGCGTCAATTCGCTGTAGATCCTCCTGCATTTCAGTACAATTTTCCATTGTTAAAACCTCTCGATACACCACAGCATCATCTGCAAAAAGCCTCAGAGAACTTCCGATGTCATCCACCAGGTCATTTATGTATATTGTGAATAGCAACGGTCCTATGACACTCCCCTGCGGCACACCTGAAATCACTCTTACTTCGGAAGACTTCTCTCCATTGAGAATGACATGCTGCGTCCTGTTATCTAGGAACTCCTCAATCCAATCACACAATTGGTCTGATAGTCCATATGCTCTTACTTTGTTCATTAAACGACTGTGGGGAACTGTATCGAACGCCTTGCGGAATCAAGAAACACGGCATCTACCTGTGAACCCGTGTCTATGGCCCTCTGAGTCTCGTGGACGAATAGCGCGAGCTGGGTTTCACATGACCGTCTTTCTCGAAACCCATGCTGATTCCTACAGAGTAGATTTCTAGTCTCCAGAAAAGTCATTATACTCGAACACAATACGTGTTCCAAAATTCTACAACTGATCGACGTTAGAGATATAGGTCTATAGTTCTGCACATCTGTTCGACGTCCCTTCTTGAAAACGGGAATGACCTGTGCCCTTTTCCAATCCTTTGGAACGCTACGCTCTTCTAGAGACCTACGGTACACCGCTGCAAGAAGGGGGGCAAGTTCCTTCGCGTACTCTTTGTAAAATTGAACTGGTATCCCATCAGGTCCAGAGACCTTTCCTCTTTTGAGCGATTTTAATTGTTTCTCTATCCCTCTGTGGTCTATTTCGATATCTACCATTTCCTCATATGTGCGACAATCTAGAGAAGGAACTACAGTGCAATCTTCCTCTGTGAAACAACTTTGGAAAAAGACATTCAGTATTTCGGCCTTTAGTCTGTCATCCTCTGTTTCAGTACCATTTTGGTCACAGAGTGTCTGGACATTTTGTTTTGATCCACCTACCGCTTTGACATAAGACCAAAATTTCTTAGGATTTTCTGCCAAGTCAGTACATAGAACTTTACTTTCGAATTCATTGAACGCCTCTCGCATAGCCCTCCTCACACTACATTTCGCTTCGCGTAATTTTTTTTGTCTGCAAGGCTTTGCCTATGTTTATGTTTGCTGTGAAGTTCCCTTTGCTTCCGCAGCAGTTTTCTAACTCGGTTGTTGTACCACGGTGGCTCTTTTCCATCTCTTACGATCTTGCTTGGCACATACTCATCTAACGCATTATGTACGACGGTTCTGAACTTTGTCCACTGGTCCTCAACACTATCTGTACTTGAGACAAAACTTTTGTGTTGGGCCAACAGGTACTCTGAAATCTGCTTTTTGTCACTTTTTCTAAACAGAAAAATCTTCCTACCCTTGTTAACATTCCTATTTACGGCTGAAATCATCGATGCCGTAACCGATTTATGATCGCTGATTCCCTGTTCAGCAATGTCGCGATACGATAAATCGCAATCGTGATAGGCTACAATCCGACCCTTATCAAAGTCGGAAACGTGATGGTACGCATTTCTCCTCCATATACGAGGCATCACAACAGCGTTTCACAAGGCAACGCCGGTCAACTGCTGTTTTTGTATGAGAAATCGGTAGGAAACTTTCCTCATGTCAGCACGTTGTAGGTGTCACCACCGGCGCCAACCATGTGTGAATGCTCTGAAAAGCTACTCATTTGCATATCACAGCATCTTCTTCCTGTCGGTTAAATTTCGAGTCTGTAGCACGTCATCTTCGTGGTGTAGCAATTTTAATGGCCAATCGTGTAATACTAAAATACTAAATATTATACTAAATGTAATACTAAAACGCATCACTAGGTACCGCATCGCCAATGACACCCTAAGACCGGAGCAATTCGGCTTTATGAATCACCACTCAACAACACAAGAACTCCTTCGCGTAGTCGAACATATAACACACGGCTTAAACATGAACAAAGCCGCCGATGCCGTGTTCCTGGACATCGGAAAAACTTTCGACGGCCTTATACGCACGCTAAGCGAAGCTGGTTTCCTGGACGGTATCGTACGCCTCATACACTCATATCCCACGAACAGATGTTTCAACACTGATGTACAGGGCAAACAATCGACACAACACGGTATCCAAGATGGAGTACCCCAGGAAAACATCCTAGGGCCCATCTTGTTCAACCTGTACATTAATGATTTCCCAGCAACACAAAACACGACATTAGCCATCTACGCCGAAGACGCAGCCATTCTTGCGCAAGATTAGAAACCGTCGAACATTAATTCACGAATACAGACGGCACTCAGAACTGCCGAGCCTTGGTTGGAAAGATGGTGTATTAAAATAAACGTCGAAAAGTGCGAAGCCGTTCTGTTCACACGCAGACCGAAACTACTGCACAAACATCAACACTGTAGACAGGTAACATTACACACACGCCCAATACGTTTTCGAGAGAAAGTCAGAAATCTCGGTGTCTGGCTGGACCGGAAAGTAACATGGGGGGACAACATCGAATACATTGCCAACAGAGCGCACGCGAGGCTCGAACCACTGTACCCAATGCTCAACAGGGGAAGTACACTGAACAGGAGGTCCCTATACATGATACTGATTAGACCTCTGACGACGTACGCAGCTCCCGTCTGGGGATATGCAGCTCCCACACGCCTGCGCCGCCTGCAGATCATGCAGAACAAAGTGCTACGCATCATTAACAACGCTTCGCGCTACGCAAGCACCGCGGATCTTCAAAATGAATACCGCCTTGAAATCCTCAAGGAAAACCCCACCCGAGACACTCGAACAATCCTTTCATCCTTACTCTGGGAGATTATGATCACAACGATAGGTGGAAGGTAAGCGGCCAAAAACACTACTAGTTAGGGCATAACTACCTACGGCAAGCTGACATACACGATCAAGCGACAAACGTCGGCAAGTCCCTGCATATCAGCAACGTTGACTGGATATGCCAGCTGCTATTAAAGCCGAGCAGCAGACTACAGCAGGGAAACCGAAGGGCTCGCGCACTGATACACAGACAAATCGCCGATACCACCCTGCACTGAGCATCTGTTATATGACACAAAACGATGATGAACCTAATTATTACAGGTTTGCTGACGCTGACTGAGAGATCGACACCGGCACCCAGTGGCAGCCGCCGAGTAACAGCACCGCACAACATCAAAGGTATCGACATGCATCATAGCAACTACTGACAAAGCTTATCCTTGCACGACCTGTCGCAGGCAGCAAGACATCCGCCATTGTTCTTAGTACCCGACTTAACTATCGCAGAGGATTTTTCCCTTGGCTCTTGACTTGGCACTTTTTTCCCTCTGCCCTTCAAACCGCTACCCTTCGTTTGAATTTCGACCCAATCTGTCACCAGATGAGCGCGTATTAATGGTTAACCTTAACCAGATCTATGCAACCATCGCAGTACCCACGTCCTGCGACACTTCACTTTAGTGAAAACTAACCCTTATGCAGAGATGTCAGTAGACCTCTTGAGTTGGCCATCGTGCCGGTGTGGGCTTGGAGGGTCTCCACCTCTTTTTATACAGGGTGATTCAAAAAGAATACCACAACTTTAGGAATTTAAAACTCTGCAACGACAAAAGGCAGAGCTAAGCACTACCTGTCGGCGAATTAAGGGAGCTATAAAGTTTCATTTAGTTGTACATTTGTTCGCTTGAGGCGCTGTTGACTAGGCGTCAGCGTCAGTTGATGCTAAGATGGCGACCGCTCAACGGAAAGCTTTTTGTGTTATTGAGTACGGCAGAAGTGAATCGACGAGAATCCGCGGGAAACAACTCAGTATGAACGTGACTCGCCTAAGGTGAACGTTTTCTGTGCCATTTCAGCCAATAAAGTTTTTGGTCCCTTTTTCTTCGAAGGTGCTACTGTCACTGGACTACAGTATCTGGAGATGTTAGAGAATTGGCTGTTCCCTCAGCTCGAACAAGAAGCACAGCAATTCATATTTCAGCAGGATGGAGTGCCACCACATTGGCACTTATCTGTCCGTAACTACCTGAACGTCAACTACCCGAGGCGATGGATCGGCCGCCAGGCAGCCCGTGACAGAGCACTTCATCACTGGCCTCCAAGAAGCCCTGATCTTACCCCCTGCGATTTCTTCTTATGGGGGTATGTTAAGGATATGGTGTTTCGGCCACCTCTCCCAGCCACCATTAATGATTTGAAACGAGATATAACAGCAGCTATCCAAATTGTTACGCCTGATATGCTACAGAGAGTGTGGAACGAGTTGGAGTATCGGGTTGATATTGCTCGAGTGTCTGGAGGGGGCCATATTGAACATCTCTGAACTTGTCTTTGAGTGAAAAAAAACTTTTTAAATACTCTTTGTAATGATGTATAACAGAAGGTTATATTATGTTTCTTTCATTAAATACACATTTTTAAAGTTGTGGTATTCTTTTTGAATAACCCTGTATTATGCCTTCCTCCTAACCAACACACGGCCATCACTGGCACCAAGACAGGATGAGTTTTCATGAGAAAACAAAACAGACCTTCACCCTGCTCTCTAATGAGCTCTCGCTTGACACAGCTGAAGTCGCAAATGGCGGTGGTTTGGAGTTAGTGGATTGCAAGCTACCAGGGCCTGTACCTCTGAGCCTGCCTTCAAGTAACCAGTTTGTAAACATTTCGTTGAGTTACTATGGTGCCAACTGCTGCCCAGATTGCTACTGCAAATGCAGTATGATGCGCCACAGCCGAACGCCGAACACCATCGTCTTTCCCTTTCAGCACTCCCACCTGGCTGTTGGGAGCGAGATCTCCCTGTATATTCTCGTGACCACAACTGCCGGGAATCATGTACAGTTGCTACATTCCTGCCAAGTCTACCTGCAATATCGCTGAAGGAACCTCCAGTTTCGCTTAAGAATATTACATGAACTATTTCAAAGTCAGGGACGTGCAGTTAATGGCGCCTTCACTAATATCAACTCAGTACGTCCAATCTCAAAGGTAGGTAACGTCCACGTCTGTTACAACGTGTATGTGAATCAAAACTGATTTGCTTCATCATACTGGCACTACTCTGATGCGAAATTTGAATACCAATTGTGGTGTCACAGCCAGACTCCACACTTGCTAGGTGGTAGCTTTTAAATCGGCCGCGGTCCGCTAGTATTCGACGGACACGCGTGTCGCCACTGTCAGTGATTGCAGACCTAGCGCCGCCACACGGCATGTCTAGAGACACTTCCTAGCACTCGCCCCAGTTGTACAGACGACTTTGCTAGCGATGCTATACTGACAACTACGCTCTCATTTGCCGAGACGATAGTTAGCATAGCCTTTAGCTACGTCATTTGCTACGACCTAGCAAGGCGCCATGACCAGTTTATATTGAGATTATATAATGTATCAACAAGAGCGATGTTCTCCAATTATGGATTAAAGTTAAGTATTCCAAGAGCTTCGTACTTTATTTATTAGACTCAATTCCCATAACTGTTCCAGACCTCACGCCAGTCTGCGTGAGCTTATAGCCTGCATTTCGGCCTCCTCTAGCAACACGGTGTTGGCTCTTCTGCCAACACATCACCAATCATTCAGATGTAGAAACACACCTACCAACTTTCGTCATATATAGGGTGATTATAATAAAACTTTTAATCCGCTGTAAAAATAACTTCACTGGTCAGAATGACGTCAAATTACAACAGAATATAATCGGAGAATGGGGAAAACGTATGGCAGAAGAAACATAAATAGTTACAAAATGTAGCAATAGATGGGACTGTAAGCATCATAATTCAATAGTGGTCAACTACAAGTGACAAATGAATCATACAACAATGCTTAAGATGTACGTTTGACGCTAAACAAACTGTACTACTGTGTGTGCATGAGTGGTATAGGTAAGATACTGTTAGTTACGTAAGCCCATCCACCACGGCAAGATCATATCACATTGGAGGGGAAAAATCGGTTTTTAATTGTCCTGAGGGCGGAAAACGCATAAAGGCATCAATCAAATCAAATCGGATTATTAATTTCCGTGTGACTGGCGCAAAACGTGTTCAGTATGCTGTCCACGGTTTTCTGTAACAAGTTGAAATCGAGAAACAGAATGTTCTACAACTGATCGAAGTGTTTCCGGGGTTACGTTCAGAAAATATTGTTCAATGCGTGCATTGAATGCAGCTAAGTTGCCAATCGGAACTTCTTTCAGACAGCCCCACAGTCAGAAGTCACACGGATTAAGATCAGATGTTAGGGCAGCGAGGCTGTAAGGAAATGGCGTCTGATAAGTTCAGCATTTCCAAGATGCTGCTTCAGCAGCTACTTAACTGCATTTGCAATGTGTGGAGGTGTGCCATCTTGCATAAAAATGAACCGATCCAAACTTTCACGCTGTTGGAGAGCTGCAATAACGTGGTTGCGCAAAAGACACTCATAGCGCTTACCAGCGACGGTATAGGTAACAGGACAAGAAGCACCTGTTCTTTCGAAAAAATATCCCACTATGATAAATGATGCCATAAACCCGCACCTCGCTGTGACCTTTCCAGGATGAAGTAGTTCTGATTGATTTTCGTGAGGATTTTTCGTTGCCGATATTCGAAAATTCTGTGTATTGACATATCCTGTCAGATGGAAATGGGCTTCGTCTGTCCACAAAATCTTCCACGGCCAATCACTGTCCACTTCCATGCGAGCAAGAAATTCTAAAGCAAAGATCTCTCTTGCTGGCAGGCCAACGGGAAGCAAGTCCTGCACATGGGTAATTTCGAATGGATAGCAAAGACGGAGCCGGCCGCGGTGGTCTAGCGGTTCTGGCGCTGCAGTCCGGAACCGCGAGACTGCTACGGTTGCAGGTTCGAATCCTGCCTCGGGCATGGGTGTGTGTGATGTCCTTAGGTTAGTTAGGTTTAAGTAGTTCTAAGTTCTAGGGGACTTATGACCTAAGATGTTGAGTCCCATAGTGCTCAGAGCCATTTGAAGCAAAGACGGATGTTTCGTAGGATCTTCCGCGCTGTGCTAACGGATATGTCCAATGTTCGGGCAATTCTCCGTGCGCTACACGTTCGCACAGCACCACTCGTCTCCTCCTGCGTTGCTGTGCCCACAATTCGTTTCCTCCATCTGCCAGGATGCACACCAAAAGAACCCATCTTTTCAAATTTCCGAATCACTTTCTCTAAACCCACGGCAGTCATCGGTCCAATGCCTTTTGTCAAACCCTTTAGTGTCCGGAATTCTACAGAGCGACGCATGCACAGCCATCATTCTTGTAATACACCTTTACAATCACAGCGCGACTCTGTATTGAGACCGTCATGGCGAACATCGCAGATGCGAAAGGAGGAAGAGCCTCGTACCCGCAGTGTTTATACCAACTTCAATGGGTCGTGCGCATGACAGGAGTTTTCATTTACGTATACTGACTCATACAGTGCCATATGTTGATCAATTTTCACATTATTTTTTTCTTCTGATATACGTTTTCTCCCTTCTCCGATAATGTTCCGTTGCAACTTGACGTCATTCTGACCAGTGGTGTTATTTCTATAGCGGTTTAAAAGTTTAATTATAATCACCCTATATATAGTGATCAGTATTTCGATTGCTTCAATGCGGCCTGCCGTGAATTCCTCTCCTACGCAACCTCATCGTTTCTTCGTCTCAGAGTAGAACCTGCATTCTACGTCCTCAATTTTTCAATTCCTGAGTACTTAAGATATGTCCTATCATCCTATCGCTTCTTCTCGTCAGTGTTTTCCGTATGTTCCTTTCTTCGCCAATTCTGAGGAGAGCCTCCTCTTTCCTTATGCTTTTAACTTGAGACAACGAAATATCTCGGAAACGACGCACCGTACGAAAAAAGTATTCTAGGTGAAAAGTTAATATTAATAAATGGAACATCATTCTGTGCTGCAACTGGCAACCTCTTCCCACTCCTCCTGCATGGACAGGATAAACTTTTCATTTTCAAATGTGAACCCCCAGTTTTTGAGCATATTCTACGGCAAAAAATACCTACTGTTTACTCAAACCATTGTTTCCTTTTCGCGGTAGATGACCATGGAATCAACAAATATCAGGTATGTCTATTTTTGCAATTAAGAACCGACGTATTTATTTATACATTTCGTTTACGATTTTAATGTAAATCTTTGTGTTCTGACGGTTGATATTTATTTTAGATATTTTCTTTAGTGTTGCAAATTTGATTGTCCAGCGCAATTTGATTTGCCGTTTCAGTGTCTAGCTAGAAACTACGTTTATCTAACGTAGGAACGATGACTTGGATGTAGTAGTTTTCTATTGGCATCGGGATGCTTGATACTGGTGAGTCCCCTTTCCTCTCACTACTGGGCTGCTTGATTTCAGTATGAGTGGCACGTAGGCCTATCACTATAGCTTCATGCACATTTTCCATATTGCAATGGTTGTGGTTTGTATTCCGGCAGTAGCCAGGTAGCAGCCAGCGTGAAAGATACAGCTGATGGGTAGAAACACACCGAAATCAATGCTGGTCGTGGGGTTCGAAGACGTCCACCGAAATCAAACACTCCGATGGTTTGGAGACTCACGACAATCAACCCCGTAGGGGTAGGGTAGGGTAGACGTGACCAAACGAGTAGTTAATTTGCAGAAATTTAAATATCTAGTCACATCATTTGTCCTGTACAATAACCTTTGCAGCATTGAAGTATCATTTGAACATCAGCTTCACACGTCGGAACATAAAGATTTACATTTATATTATAAATGAAATGTAGAATAAAATTCATCAGTTCTTAATAGCAAAAACAGGCAGACTTGATAATCGTCTATTTAGTGTCATTTGCCACAAATGAGAGACAATGGGTTGAGGGAACTGTACGCTCTTTATGGCGTAGAATCAGAGTACGAGGCGGAGCCCCCCCCCCCCCTGCCCACCTACCACCACAAAAAAAAAAGAATAATACTGGTGGTGGTGGCGGGGGGGGGGGGGGGGGCGGGGAGGAGTTTGTGTAGTACACATTTCTGCCGCGAGGCGTGTATAGCTCAAAACATAGTTCATTGCCGCCTGTGTTGTCGACTTGGCTTGCTCTGCTCTTCTGCAGTGATTGTTTTTGAAAGCGCTGTATTGTTCTTTCGTTTTTTATGATGGCAAGCTTAAGTGAACAACTTGCAGCTGTGAAGCATTGTTTTCTACTAGGTAAAATGCTACTGAAACTATTTTAATGTTGAGAACAGCTTACCAAAATTGACGATTTCGGAACAACTGAAGTCTACGAGTGGTTTGCTCGATTTGAAAATGGTGACATGTCGATTGTTGACATACATCGTTCTGGATGTCCATCAATCGACGAAAATATTGGAAAAATTCGAGAGGTTGTGCTCACAGTCAGTCGACAGGCAACTGATTAACTGTCAGAAAAAAATTTATTTGAAATCTTACGGGACTTAACTGCTAAGGTCATCAGTCCCTAAGCTTACACACTACTTAACCTAAATCATCCTAAGGACAAACACACACACCCGTGCCCGAGGCAGGACTTGAACTTCCGCCGGGACCACAACTGTCAGAGATTAGCGGGTTATCTTGGAGCTCGGTTCAGCGAATTTTAGCGGAATATTTCCGAATGATAAGGTTGGCACCAGGTTTGTTCCTCGGTTTCTGACCGGCAATTAAAAGGAAATTCGAGTTGAAACACGTCGTGCTTTGAAACAATACCTTGAAACTGATACAGAATTTCTGCCAACTCTGTGCGACTGTTTCTTATTTCCATGCATCAAATGGGGCATGAAAGGTCGCCGATTTGCAAAATTGATGAAGTCAACAGAAAAACGGGAGTGGAGCTGTCAACAATTTCTAAAGACGACTACGAAAAATGTTTCGAACTGTCGAAGCACCGGTTGTAAAATGTGCCGGTTGAGATGGAGAGTGTGTTGAAGGTGATAATATTGTTTTGTAAGCAATTTGAAAATATATGGTTTTTAAAAAATAGTTCCGGTTTTTTGGGAATACCTTTGGATGGAGTAAAGGGGTGGAGGTGTGGTTCCCACTTCAAAATTCAAAGTTGACCCCTACTACACACGAGTCGTGGTTCTCTTTACTAAGGCAATCTTTTCACCTAGAACTTTCTTTCGTACAACGCGTCGTTTTCAAGGAATATAGACACTACTGCCACTAAAATTGCTACACCAAGAAGAAATGCAGATGATAAACCGGTATTCATAGGACAAATATATTATACTAGAACTGACATGTGATTACATTTTCACGCAATTTGGGTGCATAGATCCTGAGAAATCAGTACCCAAAACAACCACCTCTGGCCTTGATAATGGTCTTGATATGCCTGGTCATTGAGTCAAACAGATCTTGGATGGCGTGTACAGGTACAGCTGCCCATGCAGCTTCAACACGATACCACAGTTCATCAAGAGTAGTGATTGGCCTATTGTGACGAGGCAGTTGCTCGGCCACCATTAACCAGACGTTTCCAGTTGGTGTGAGATCTGGAGAATGTGCTGGCCAGGGCAGCAGTCGAACATTTTCTGTATCCAGAAAGGCCCGTACAGGACCTGCAACATGCGGCCGTGTATTATCCTGCCTAAATGTAGGGTTTTGCAGGGAACGACTGAAGGGTGGAGCCACGGGTCGTAACACATCTGAAATGTAACGTCCACTGTTGAAAATGCCGTCAGTGCGAACAAGAGGTGACCGAGACGTGTAACCAAAGGCACTCCATACCATCACGCCGAGTGATACACCAGTATGCCGATGACGAATACACGCTTCCAATGTGCGTTCACCTCGATGTCGCCAAACACGGATGCGACCATCATAGTGCTGTATACAGAACCTGGATTCATCCGAAAAAAAGACGTTTTGCCATTCGTGCACCCAGGTTCGTCGTTGAGTACACCATCGCAGGCGGTCTTGTCTGCAGTGCAGCGTCAAGGGTAACCGCAGCCATGGTCTCCGATCTGATAGTCCAAGCTGCTGCAAACGTCGTGCAGATGGTTGTTGTCTTGCAGACGTCCCCATCTGTTGACTCAGGGATCGAGACGTGGCTGCACGATCCGTTACAGCCATGCGGATAAGATGCCTGTCATCTCGACTGCTAGTGATACGAGGCAGTTGGGATCCAGAACGGCGTTCCGTAATAACCTCCTGAACCCACCGATTCCATATTCTGCTTACAGTCATTGGATCTCGACCAACGCGAGCAGTAATGTCGCGACACGATAAACCTCTATCGCGATGGGCTACATTCCGACCTTTGTCAAAGTCGGAAACGTGATGGTAGGCATTTCTCCTCCTTACGCGAGGCGTCGCAACAACGTTTCATCAGGCAACGCCGCTCAATTGCTGTTTGTGTATGAGAAATCGGTTGTAAACTTTCCTCATGTCAGCACGTTGTAGGTGTCGCCACCGGCGACAAACTTGCGTGAATGCTCTGAAAAGCTGATCATTTGCATATCACAGTATCTTCTTCCTGTCGGTTAAATTTCGCGTCTGTAGCACGTCGTCTTCGTGGTGTAGCAATTTTAATGGCCAGTAGTATATATATATATATATATATATATATATCTGTGTGTGTGTGTGTGTGTTATGTATGCCTGTACAGAGGAACCGATATCTGTTTTCTGTACTGCCCCTACTGTAGTAGGGGTCTACCCAGCCGCATGATGCTAATTAACGGGCTACTTGAAAAATAAATGGAAGATCCAAGATCTCAAAAGCCTGCAACTCCCAGGAGAATCGTGTGCTCAAACTGTGCCCCTCCATACAACGCTCGAATGACGTCACATGGCAGATGATGACACGGTTTCGGATCGGAGTCGCGCGGCCCTCTAATCTGGCCCTCGGAGTATATACACACACATGTAATTTGTTTAGAGTGGTTAATGAGAAGCTTCTAACAGATTCGGTTCGTTGAAACAATACGAGGTTCCATGTGTCTGACTGGTTGTGCAGCCGTCACCCAGAATGTGGGCTCAGTACTAGGCGCAAGCGAACAGCTGCATTACGGGCTACACGACCTGCGCGTAAGCTCGTTTGCGACTCGGTGAATCGCGACCGTCGACGCGGCATCAGCTCCGCCAGTGAGCGACGCCGCCAACGAGGCATCCTCGCCGGCGCCAGCCGCTAATTACGGTACGAGCTGTGACACCTGTCTGCCGGCGTTGCCGTAACTCGGCGTCGGCCCCAGGGATGGCCCGCACGCCGCTCGCCCGTTCTCTCTAATTCTCCCGCAGCCACCGGTAAGGCTTCGAGCGTATCACCGTGTCCCGGCGTGCAGCACAGACGCCCCTCGCCGCTTCTACTGTTTGGGCCAATCCGTTCCCCGACACTGCAAGTTAGCCGGCCGAGCACCTGGTCGCTGTTCGCTGTTGCTGCCGGCCCGCTGAACGGATTATTCGCAGAATGGGCGGGCGCCGCCAAACTCCTACATTCCCCCTCTCCCCCGTCCCGCCCCTGCCGGGCTGGCCGTGGCGTGTGCTCCCCCTCTGCGAGGAGAAGCCAGAGCTGTGCTTACTCGCTGATCCGATTGACCTACGGGCGCCTCCGACAATAGCTCGTGATGCCGCCGCTTCGCACAACGGGCTGAATATGGAACGGCGGGAAAAGAGCCGAAGCCGAAAAGGACATTCCGCCGTCCTTTCTCATGCCCAAATGTAGTCTCAACGCTTTCAAAGCGGATTCAGTCTGCCCCTAAGTCATGCTTGCGGTCCAGTTGATCCCCATACGCTCGTGACAGTCATTCTCCATAAACATGGCTTCTGGCAATACACTCATCCCACAGAGTTTTAGCTTCTCTCGCTGTATGAAGTATGCCTTCTCTTCCTTACAATCAGTGCGGTTTATACTCGTCATAGGATGATCCGATTAATTTTGCCTCTGAGGACTTTGTCGCAGCAGTTTAATAAAAAAATGGTTCAAATGGCTCTGAGCACTATGGGACTAAACTGCTGTGGTCATAAGTCCCCTAGAACTTAGAACTACTTAAACCTAACTAACCTAAGGACATCACACACATCCATGCCCGAGGCAGGATTCAAACCTGCGACCGTAGCGGTCGTGCGGTTCCAGACTGTAGCGCCTTTAACCGCTCGGCCACTCCGGCCGGCAGCAGTTTAATACCAAAAGCAGCTTCTCCTCTGGCACGATCAAACTTCCTGTGGTATGCACTAAAGATACTGGACTACCTCCACAATTACTCCCAATTCTACATGTTAAGGCATAACTCTACTGAACCCTCTTAGGGCTCCATCACCAACACTACGTATTTTAAACAAATAAACTGACCTGAAAAAAGTCATGGGATAGTGATATGCAGCCGGCCGGTGTGGCCGAGCGGTTCTAGGCGCTTCAGTCGGGAACCGCGCGACCGCTACGGTCGCAGGTTCGAATCCTGCCTCGGGCATGGACGTGTGTGATGTCCTTAGGTTGATTAGGTTTAAGTAGTTCTAAGTTCTAGGGGACTGATGACCTCAGATGTTAAGTCCCATAGTGCTCAGAGCCATTTGAACCATTTGATTTGATAGTGATATGCACATACACTCCTGGAAATGGAAAAAAGAACACATTGACACCGGTGTGTCAGACCCACCATACTTGCTCCGGACACTGCTAGAAGGCTGTACAAGCAATGATCACACGCACGGCACAGCGGACACACCAGGAACCGCGGTGTTGGCCGTCTAATGGCGCTAGCTGCGCAGCATTTGTGCACCGCCGCCGTCAGTGTCAGCCAGTTTGCCGTGGCATACGGAGCTCCATCGCAGTCTCTAACACTGGTAGCATGCCGCGACAGCGTGGACGTGAACCGTATGTGCAGTTGACGGACTTTGAGCGAGGGCGTATAGTGGGCATGCGGGAGGCCGGGTGGACGTACCGCCGAATTGCTCAACATGTGGGGCGTGAGGTCTCCACAGTACATCGATGTTGTCGCCAGTGGTCGGCGGAAGGTGCACGTGCCCGTCGACCTGGGACCGGACCGCAGCGACGTACGGCTGCACGCCAAGACCGTAGGATCCTACGCAGTGCCGTAGGGGACCGCACCGCCACTTCCCAGCAAATTAGGGACACTGTTGCTCCTGGGGTATCGGCGAGGACCATTCGCAACCGTCTCCATGAAGCTGGGCTACGGTCCCGCACACTGTTAGGCCGTCTTCCGCTCACGCCCCAACATCATGCAGCCCGCCTCCAGTGGTGTCGCGACAGGCGTGAATGGAGGGACGAATGGAGACGTGTCATCTTCAGCGATGAGAGTCGCTTCTGCCTTGGTGCCAATGATGGTCGTATGCGTGTTTGGCGCCGTGCAGGTGAGCGCCACAATCAGGACTGCATACGACCGAGGCACACAGGGCCAACACCCGGCATCATGGTGTGGGGAGCGATCTCCTACACTGACCGTACACCACTGGTGATCGTCGAGGGGACACTGAATAGTGCATGGTACATCCAAACCGTCATCGAACCCATCGTTCTACCATTCCTAGACCGGCAAGGGAACTTGCTGTTCCAACAGGACAATGCACGTCCGCATGTATCCCGTGCCACCCAATGTGCTCTAGAAGGTGTAAGTTAACTACCCTGGCCAGCAAGATCTCCGGATCTGTCCCCCATTGAGCATGTTTGGGACTGGATGAAGCGTCGTCTCACGCGGTCTGCACGTCCAGCACGAACGCTGGTCCAACTGAGGCGCCAGTTGGAAATGGCATGGCAAGCCGTTCCACAGGACTACATCCAGCATCTCTACGATCGTCTCCATGGGAGAATAGCAGCCTGTATTACTGCGAAAGGTGGATATACACTGTACTAGTGCCGACATTGTGCATGCTCTGTTGCCTGTGTCTATGTGCCTGTGGTTCTGTCAGTGTGATCATGTGATGTATCTGACCCCAGGAATGTGTCAATAAAGTTTCCCCTTCCTGGGACAATGAATTCACGGTGTTCTTATTTCAATATCCAGGAGTGAATACACATGGCGGCGTACACAAGGCATGAAAGTGCATTGCATTGGCGGACCTGTCATTTGTAACAAGCTGATTCATGTGAAACGGTTTCCGACGTGATTATGGCCGCACAACCGGAATCAACAGACATTGAAAGCGGAATGGGAGTTAGAGCTAGAGGCATGCGACATTCTCAATCGTTGAAGAATTGACTATTCCGAGATCCACAGCGCCAAGAGCGTGCAGAGAATAGCAAATATCAGGCGTTTCCTCTCACTATGGACAACGCAGTGGCCGACGGCCTTCACTTAACGACCGACTGCAGCGGCGATTGCGTGAAGTTGTCAGTGCTAACAGACAAGCAACACTGCATCAAATAACAGCCGATTTCAACGAGGGATGTACGGTGAACGTAACCGTTAGGACAGTACGATAAATGTTGGCGTTTTGGGAGATATCCATTCCTCTTCAACTGTACTGCCTACTGAGCTATTTCTCGTTATTTCTTAGTACTTCAGTATCCCACTTCTTCGTGTATTGTTTCTTCCTGACTTATCTCTTAAACTTAAACTTATTCCTCATTACCACTACACTGTGATCTGAGTCCATATCTGCTACTAAGTACGCCTTACAACCCAATATCTGATTTCGAAATCTCTGTCTGACCTCGATGTAATATAACTGAAATCTTCCCGTATTACCCAGTCTTTTTCACCTCCTCCTCTTGTGATTCTTGAACAAAGTATTCGCTCTTACTAGCTGAAACTTATTACGGAACTCAATCAGCCTTTCATACCTTGTCCCAAGCTCATATTCTCCTGTAACCCTTTCTTTTACTGCTTCCCCTACCACTGAATTCCAGTCCCCCATGACTATTAGATTTTAATCCCCCTTTACGTACTGTATTTCCTTTTCAATGTCCTCATATACTTTCTCTATCTCTTCATTTTCAGAGTTGCGATGTCGGCATGTATGACTGAACTATTGCTGTCAGTGTTGGTTTGTCGTCGAATATGATGAGTACCACCCCTTCACCGAACTATTCACAGCAACTCACCCTCTGTGCTACCTTCCCATTCACAAGGAATCCTATTCCCAGCATACCATTTTCTGCTGCTATTGATCTTACCCTATTCTCATCTGATCAGAAACCCTTGTCTTCTTCCCATTTCACTTCACTGACCCCCACTATATCTAGACTGAGCCTTTGCATTTCCCTTTTGAAATTGCTTAGTTTCCCTACCACGCTCGCCGGCCGCGGTGGTCTAGCGGCTCTAGGCGCTCAGTCCGGAACCGCGGGACTGCTACGGTCGCAGGTTCGAATCCCGCCTCGGGCATGGATGTGTGTGATGTCCTTAGGTTAGTTAGGTTTAATTAGTTCTAAGTTCTAGGCGACTGGTGACCTAAGAAGTTAAGTCGCATAGTGCTCAGAGCCATTTGAACCATTTTGAACCCTACCACGCTCAAGCTTCTGACATGCCCTGCCCTGCCTCGGAAAACGATATCCTTTAGTAGGTCATTCAACCTTTTCTCGTCGTCGCCTCTCGTTGCCAGTCCCCTCCAAGAAATCTGAATGGGAGCTTTTCTTGCCAATGAAGAGGTCAATATGACACTTTTTCAGTTCCAGGGCACATGTCCTTTGGCTACACATTATGTGTTTTAAATGCACTCGTTTCCATTGCCTTCTGCATCCTCATGCCGTTGATCATTGCTGATTCTTCAGCCTTTAGGGGCAGTTTCCCATCATAAGAGGAAGAGAGTGCCGTACACCTCTGTCCACTCCTCTGTCCTCCTTGACAAGGGCGTTGGCAGAAAGAGGATAACTTCTGATTCCGGAACCCTAAAATATCTGATACACCACAATCGGGGCAAAACCCGTGAGCTTTGTGTTACGAAATTCGACGGTTGGAACAGAATAATGTCATACTGCATGCTGTTATCCCGCTCATACACAGATATTATAGTATTTAGATCAGCCAGAGAAAAGGAAACATCTTATTGTTTACAAACGTAAGTCATTATTTAAAAAAATTGTCGAAGCTCACACATACATAAATAAATACATAAAAATACGTATACTTACGTCAGTTTCCTGACAATCATTTATAAGGGCGAAAACTACACCCATCACTATATTGCCGTGAAGTTTACAAGGAAAACAAAGAACATGCATCATAAGCATTCTATGCGGATGTAAAGTTATGTGTAGAAGCAGAAGCATAAATAACAATACTCGCATATCTGATCCTTCACATTTAGACCAAAGCCCATGACCTTTATGCTGAGAATAGCGATATCTGGGATCAAATATCGTCCTATATACTGTTAACTCAGTCTCACATAGATGCAATAGCATCAAGACTACCTGGAGAAAAAATAAAGCATCTCATAAATATTGTTTGAAAGAAACATTATTTTCTGTTAAATGTTCTTGAAATGCACACGTATATATATATAGAGACAGATACAAGTATGTATACTTATGCTCACCTACGTGTGAGTCAGTCATGTGAAAAGCCATTGTTTCGTTATGAAAGAGCACTAACGGCGTGGCGCATTTTGTAACACTCTCATCGCCTTCACCTGAAAAACGCCATCTCCTACACACTCCATCACCATTAGGACACTTCGGCTGGCGCTTCATATTGATGCAGTAGCCATCAACGATAATGATCAAACTGAAGTGAACAGGAGATGTTCAGCTTGGATTATTTCTAGTCATCTTTATCTCCACTACAGTACGCATGTCACAACTTACAATTAGAACAATGCGAATGATGGTACTGCTAGTTTGTGAACGGCCAGGATAGAAGTCACTACAGGGAGAACGTGTACTTAGCATACAGTATTTCGCCGCAGACATACCTTAAATGGGTAGAATAATAATGATGCTGTTTGGGTATAACTGTGTGAGCAGTCTGGCCAGAATTCAATGAGACACCAGTATGTAATAAACACATAGTGTGTGGGACCCGTTTGGCATACAAAGACTGAAAGGAAGCCGCTGGCCATGGACAAAGCACACACACACATACACACACACACACACACACACACACACACACACACACACACACACGTGCCGTTTTGATATTTGATGTGGCAGGAGTTGCACAACTGCCATAAGATATAAATGACACACAGAAGCGGCTGCTATAGTAGATATCAGCATCAGTGTTTCCCATGATGGACTGCGTAGGCAACATGTGATGAGTCTTTACCCTTTTAGATGTATAGGAGGAGCTGAATAAAAATCACCATGCAATTTTGAAAGACAATATCGTTTGATGATAAAATTCGTACTTTATTCGAAGCCCATGTCTAGCCACTTTTGACATTACCATACATTTGCTTGAGTATTCGGATTAGTGGATTGTTGTCTTTGGGATTTTAATTGAAGCAATCTTGAGGAGGTCACGCAACCACGAAATTTTTTTATGGCCTCTGACACAAACTATGCTCCCTGTGTGATCATAGATATCGAGTGATGCCACCATATTTTCAGGCAAAAGCCCCCTCATGCTTTCCATGATGGAATCGTGTCAGCAATGCAGCAATTGATCGTGTCAACTATACAGCAGTTCTTTGAGGCTTGGCACACTGTCCTACATTAAACGGTTTGAATAAAATGACAATTATGGAAACTGTGTTAATATTCACCCTGATTTGGGAACATCCTTAAAAACGAATAGACCACAATCACTGTAAAACCACTGTGCGTATGCAATGTCGTCTGCACTCTGAGACGTCATCATGTAATACCTCATACGTAGCGCAATAACTCTACACTTATACTACATGTTGTAGGACTCCTGAAAAAGGTGAATAGTTTATGACAGTCATGTAGCGATAATGCATAAGCTGCAGTGTCTGGAAGGAAGTTATGTGATGACTTAAATTCAATACGTACATTTACAGTACCAGTTTTCATGGCCTCATTTTGCTCTGAACAAACTACCACCAATATGGGTCGTAATTCTTTAATATTCTGTGGACTGAACTTACGTCTGAATACAGCGTCATTCTTGTTGTACATGCCATGCAACTGAATGTCAAAGTAAAGCTGTAAGTTATCATATGGAAAAAAAACTTGTAGCTTAGATAAACCCTTACACTGGTTAGTTTGCAGTTGACAAATCAACTCGAATCTTTTTCAGACTCCCTTCCCGTCTTTTTGCAGTCCCAGAATAATAAATCGAGACGTTTTTAGCTGAATCGATGCGTTAATTGCCACATTTATCTGGATGTCTTTGGAAGGATTGCTTACTAGCGAAATTCCATTGAAAGGTGAGTTAGTGACAGCTAAGACTAAATGGAGTCACGCCACTGTTATCAAATTTTGTATTTCTTCCGTAGGCCAATCCAAAGATACCTAAATAAACGTGCAACGCTTCATTGGGAAGTAATAAAAAATTTTGACACAACAACCAAGACGGTATTCCTATGTCAGGACATAGACACCGTTTCTCGTCAGCGATAATGATGCAGGATAGGAATGGTTGGTGTTGCTAACGAGCCAGCAGACATGCATATATGTTCACCCGCAGATTTTTGTGATTTTATCTTAGCGCACACGGTAACCATACACCCGATATTTGAACTTTCCTCGTTGCATGCGTTGGAATAATTATAGTTTATCGCATTTGACAGTTCTCGAGTAGACTGACGTGGATCGTTGCTGATTAATGCGTTTAAACGATCTTTATCACTCCGCGAAGGTGTTCCTGCACGTGGAGAATCACTAACGTCAAAACATACCTCAGAACGAGGAAACCATTTTCTTGCCGTGCTCTGTCCAATAGCATTGTCCCCATACATGGCGCAAATGTTTGTGGCTGCCTCCGCAGCTGTCACCCCTCTGTTGAACTGAAACGGAAAAATATGTCGGAAATGTTACGATTTCTCCACATGGCACTCTGTTCCCTAGCGTTCACAGCTCCACTCATTATCTCGAAATGACAAGATTAGAATAACAACTGAAATAGCGACAGTCAACTACAAACAAGAAATGACTATCGATAAGTAAACCCATAGCAGCCCGAATACGAACATGCAAAACGAAAACGCTTCGCCGGCTGCGGTGGCCGAGCGGTTCTAGGCGCTACAGCCTGGAACCGCGCGACCGCTACGGTCGCAGGTTCGAATCCTGCCGCGGGCATGGATGTGTGTGATGTCCTTAGGTTAGTTAGGTTTAAGTAGTTCTAAGTTCTAGAGGACTGATGACCTCAGAAGTTAAGCCCATGGTGCTCAGAGCCATTAGCACCATTTTTTTTTTTTTTTTTTTTTTTTTTTTTTGTCCGCAGCTCGTGGTCGTGCGGTAGCGTTCTCGCTTCCCGCGCCCGGGTTTCCGGGTTCGATTCCCGGCGGGGTCAGGGATTTTCTCTGCCTCGTGATGACTGGGTGTTGTGTGATGTCCTTAGGTTAGTTAGGTTTAAGTAGTTCTAAGTTCTAGGGGACTTATGACCATAGATGTTAAGTCCCAAAAAAACAAAAACAAAAAACAAACAACCATTTTTTTGAAAATGCTACGAAATTATGCACCAACGTAATAGATACGTATTTCGTAAGAAATCGTCTTGTTGATAAACGGTTCTGAATATTTTGAAGCTAGCGTTGTGACTAAGCCATCTTTCAGCTGAGAATTTTCCTAGACTCACTGAGATTTTATTTAAATTTTCCATTGTTAAAAGATCGTACCGCCATTGATAGCTGATGGAAATCCAAGTGACGGCAAACGCTTTTCTTTTACGGTCGCTAGGCAACGTAGCAACGATTTTTTCCCCCTCTCCCAAATCCGATGCTCGGGAATTTTCGGCAGCGATTCGCAGTATTTTAAAAGCATTTTCTGCGAAACTATAAACGTAGGCCGTGCGGAGCGGAGAGAAAGGTGTGAGCGGGTGTCGGCTGCAGCAGCGGCGGCGGCACCCCGCGGGCCATACATTTCATTTTATTACCCTGTTCGTGAGGCCGTGTCGCGCGCGCGCCAGCACACTCCCCTCCACAACACACACTCCCCCCCCCCCCCGTCCACTCCCCCACCCCTTGCCCTCACGCTGCCAACAGCTCTGCACTGTCACACAGTACCACGTCGCCTGAATAGCGCAACCCCGCCAGATGCTCTTTTGTTGGAAGAGAGGGGTGAGATTCAGGGGTGGTCCCAGAGGTGTTTCTGTCGGCGAGGCTGGGGCGTAAAACATTCCTCCGTGCAGTGCGTGGCAGATATAGCTCACGCACTCGTGCCACGCACAGAGCGCTGCTGCCGCGTCGTATATAGGCCAGCTCATCACCGCTCGGCCGTAAACAGGCCGGGCCGGCCGCTGGCTGTGACGCACCTGCTCCTGGCACGGTCGCCAGCGCGGCTGCTGTCTCATTTGTGGACTGTCACCGCGTTATTAAATTAAACAATAGCCGTGTTTAGCTCAGACCGGGGGGCGCTATCCCTCGTTCCACGGATGGCCCCTGTCTCGCTGGCCTAATGACCGCAGACAGCCAGTGGATTTAACAGTCCCGCCAAAAGCCTTTTTATGTTTTTGGTTCCTTTCTGGAGTGTATTTTTGAGAAGTGGATGCTATGTGACAACCTTTGTGGAAAAAAGAGCAACAGTGTAACTTTGTATGTATACAGGGTGAGTCGCCTAACATTACCGCTGGGTATATTTCGTAAACCACATCAAATACTGACGAATCTATTCCACAGACCGAACGTGAGGAGAGGGGCTAGTGTAACTGGTTAATACAAACCATAAAAAAATGCACGGAAGTATGTTTTTTAACACAAACCTACGTTTTTTTTAAAATGGAACCCCGTTAGTTTTGTTAGCACATCTGAACATATAAACAAATACGTAATCAGTGCCGTTTGTTGCATTGTAAAATGTTAATTACATCCGGAGATATTGTAACCTAAAGTTGACGCTTGAGTACTGTTGTGACTTGGCAAGACAGCCAAGCCACTATGATTGGTAGCCGAAAGGCACGCGTTTAAGCTCACGCAGGCTGGCGTGAGGTCTGGAACAGTTATAGGAGTTGAGTCTAGTAAAAAAGGTACGTAGCGTCTGGAATACTTAACTTTAATCCATAATTGGTGAACATCGGTGTGACGGTACATGCATCACAAGATAAATAGCAAATGATAATGGCGCCTTGCTAGGGCGTAGCAAATGACGTAGCTGAAGGCTATGCTAACTATCGTCTCGGCAATTGAGAGCGTAATTTGTCAGTGAACCATCTCTAACAAAGTCGGCTGTACAACTGGGGCGAGTGCTAGGACGTCTCTCTAGACCTGCCGTGTGGCGGCGCTCGGTCTGCAATCACTGACAGTGGCGACACGCGGGTCCGACGTATACTAGTGGACCGCGGCCGATTTAAAGGCTACCACCTAGCAAGTGTGGTGTCTGGCGGTGACACCACAAGTACCACTCCTCCGCTGTTCGATCGTGTGTATCGGACAGCACCGAATTACGTAGGGAACGGTGATGGACCTTAGGTACAGAAGAGACTGGAACAGCACATTACTTCCACATGCTAACACCTTTTTATTGGTCTTTTTCACTGACGCACGTGTACATTACCATGAGGGGTGAGGTACACGTTCGACGGACGTTTAAAGGACATGGAGAACGCATAAATTGGCCAGCCCGTTCTCCTGATCTTACACCTCTGGACTTCTTTCAGTGGGATGCGTACCGTGATGTGCCTACAACCCCAGAGGATATGAAACAACGTATTGTGTCAGCCTGCAGCGAAATTACACTAGATGTACTGCGGCGTGTAGGATATTAATTACGCCAGATATTGCAATTGTGTGCAGCAAATGATGGCCACCACATTGAACATCTATTGGCCTGACATGTCGGGACACACTCTATTCCGCTCCGTAATTGAAAACGGAAACCACGTGTGTACGTGTACCTCACCCCTCATAGTAATGTACATGTGCGTCAGTGAAAAAGACCAATAAAAAGGTGTTAGCATGTGGACGTAATGTGCTGTTCCAGTCTCTTCTGTACCTAAGGTCCATCACCGTTCCCTTTGGATCCCTACGTAATTCGGTGCTCCCCGATACACACGATCGAACAGCGGAGGAGTGGTACTCAAGCGTCAACTTTAGGTTACAATATCTCCGGATGTAATTAACATTTTACAATGCAACAAACGGCACTGATTACGTATTTGTTTATATGTTCAGATGTGCTAACAAAACTAACGGGGTTCCATTTAAAAAAAACGTAGGTTTGTGTTAAAAAAAATACTTCCGTGCATTTTTGTACGGTTTGTATTAAACAATTACACTAGCCCTCTCCTCACGTTCGGTCTGTGGAATCGGTTCGTCAGTATTTGATGTGGTTTACGAAATATATCCAGCGGTAACGTTAGGTGACTCACCCTGTATATTCGTAAAATGCAAATAACAGTTGCATGATGATGAGAGACTGGATTATGTCATGGTCATGCTCTTAGCAAGTTTTATTCCCACCTTACATTGTCAGTTCCCGATGTTCCCGCTAGGTGCCATATGCGAATGAGTTATTCCAACAATCATCATGGAGTGATAAACCTCAGAGTCCATTTTCTTCACAAGAGCGGGCGTGCGGCATACTTTGTACGCATGTAAAGAACAGCTTATGACAAATTAATCCCAGATTACTTAAACATTGATAAAATTGTTTAATTAAATAATAATACAGTAAACTTTCATTCTCTGTTGCCTCAGAGAAGCGTTATCGCCCAGTAATGACCCACTGCAATGTAAAAATATAAAAACAGTGATATGTAAAAAATAAACGGCAGTTTTCCAAAGTAATCGTATTCTTAATGACTCAATGGTAGCGGTTGAAAACACTTCTCTGAAAATGAGTCACAAGAATGTTCTTAATAGTGTAATATCTCTTAAGTTAGCCCGACACAGGTCAGTAATTAATAAACTAGCTCAGTTCTCGGGTTAGTTACGTAATCGTCGATGCTTAATTGTCCTTTCCTTCTTTACCCAACTCCACAGATATTATTCCAGGCTCGTGAGAAGTCGTGTGCTTACTGCACCTGAGAATATTTGCAAGTCAGTTCGATGTACACTACTGCAATACGTAACTTAATCTCGTGGTTTCATCTCGATTCCCCAGTATAAGATAACAAGAGCAGCATCTACAAATGAAATCTTATAATCGAACTGGAATCCTGTGACCAGACCGTTTCTGCCTGGAATGTTATCTCGTTATATAAAGAAAAGCTGTAAGTAAAAATTGTTAAATTATTATTAGCGGCCGCCGGGCTCATAGGATCTGCAAGAAAGTTAATCGTCCTAACCGACGACACGTCTCGTAGATGAGCTAAAAGAAAATGTTAAAGATTTTCTAATATGCCACCTAACAATGAAAATTCTTTGTTAAGGCCCATATCTACTTAGGACAATCCCGGTATCAAACTGATTGACCGCATACACAAATACTTTTGACGAAATAACCATTATATTTTTCTGTTTTTAACTACAACTTACATTATTAGCTGGTACAGCAAGATGAGCTTGATACAAGAACGTCCTCTTAGGACCGAAACCAAGCAGATAAGATAAGCGAATGACAAAGGAAAGATAGTTCATGCATAGAAGCGCAAGAGTCCATGGAATAGCATGTCCATTGTAGTTCTATCTCTTCTTTCTTGGCGTAACTTGTCAGTTCTTTATAAAATTTATCGCCATTTAGTTTATATTCTTTTTAAGACCCAAGACCACCCTGGTGAAACAGTACACCACACGGAGCATTAAACAGTACAGCTGCATCAGATCCGAGTCAACCGGTTATTCGATTACTAAGTACCTCGCATACAGCTGACTCTCTTCGGGATTGTGCTGCTAGTTCGGAATCTGGGCATTTTCTTGCACGGATCGTAATTTTTTTCCTACGTATCTCGCTATTGATTATATATTACTACAGCTGACTTAGACATATAACTGTACAATTTATTACTGTGTTAGCTGAAGCAATATTGAAGGAACAGACACGGGATCGCAACTGCAACACAACAATGGAGCGGTACAGGACAATGTTGTTTGCGATTGGTGCACTTTATTTATAGCCACACCTGCTCGACTGTTAGAGGTACAGATTATATGCAACGCTGTTTATGACTTCATAGATCTAGATCTGCTACTATTATTCAGAGACAATTCAGGACTAAATATCGCAAGTCGTCACCTCGAGGCAAACTGTTACTTGTGATTCTTGAGTTTCTCCCGGCGTATTTGATAATCAAAATATCCACGGGTATGCTGCCGGTCTATAGTGTCCAACGGGCACAATATTTCGGCGATCAAACATGTCGCCATCATCAGGTGAACTGACGGACTGAGCTCCTGTGAACGTACCGGCACGGAGATCCGTACGCTATGGCTGCTCAGAGGGAACTGGGTTCGGTCGCGGCGGCGGCCGATTTAAATACCCTCCGCCCGCGGCGCGCTCCCTCCGACGTCCGCGCCCAGCGCCACGGTCGCGCGGTGGAACAGATTGCGACGGCGTCTGAGATGACGTCGGTGTGATGGCTCTGTCCGCCGTGGTCGTCACAACTATACGTCTGCTCGATTTACTCTTGATTAACCCGATCGCTGGTTCCCAAGCCTTGCTAAGATTATAGCCACAGTCCCGGTTTATGAGTTCGTCATTGGTGCGAATTTCGATGGCCTCTCTAACAACGCTGTCCCAGTATCTCGACGTCTGTACCAGAATCCTCGTGCGGTCATACTCCATGGCGTGATTTTCCGACAAACAATGTTCAGCGACCGCCGACTTGCTCGGATACATCAGTCGAGTGTGCCTCTGGTGTTCACGGCATCGATCCTCGACGGTACGCATCGTCTGACCAATATACGACTTGCCACATTGACACGGAATCTGGTACACGCCGGCCTTCCTCAAACCGAGGTCATCTTTGGCGCTCCCCACCAGTGCACGAGTTTTATTTGGAGGACAAAACACAGTTCCGACCCGGTGTTTCTTCAGAATGCGGGCGATTTTCCCCGAGAGTGCGCCTGTGTATGGAATAAATGCAGTGCCTACCTTGACTTCCTTACACATCTAAACTCCATACACCCCAACATCAAATTCACTATGGAGACTGAAACGGAGGGTAAATTACCTTTCCTTGACGTCTTGGTCAAGAGAAGGGCTGACGGCACCCTAGGTCATGGGGTGTATCGGAAGGCTACGCACACTGATCTGTATTTGCATGCAGACAGCTGCCACCACCCTTCACAGAGGAATGGGGTACTTAAAACTCTAGTACATAGGGCGCGCACTATCTCTGACGCAGAGAGTCTACCCCAGGAATTGGAACATCTGAGAAATGTATTTCGAAAAAATGGGTACTCAGAGTGGCAGATTCAACGTGCTCTCCGCCCAACCACTGCAGCACAACCTGTTGAGATGGATGAAGTCACGAGGGAGGAGGTAGGCACTGCATTTATTCCATACACAGGCGCACTCTCGGGGTAAATCGCCCGCATTCTGAAGAAACACCGGGTCGGAACTGTGTTTTGTCCTCCAAATAAAACTCGTGCACTGGTGGGGAGCGCCAAAGATGACCTCGGTTTGAGGAAGGCCGGCGTGTACCAGATTCCGTGTCAATGTGGCAAGTCGTATATTGGTCAGACGATGCGTACCGTCGAGGATCGATGCCGTGAACACCAGAGGCACACTCGACTGATGTATCCGAGCAAGTCGGCGGTCGCTGAACATTGTTTGTCGGAAAATCACGCCATGGAGTATGACCGCACGAGGATTCTGGTACAGACGTCGAGATACTGGGACAGCGTTGTTAGAGAGGCCATCGAAATTCGCACCAATGACGAACTCATAAACCGGGACTGTGGCTATAATCTTAGCAAGGCTTGGGAACCAGCGATCGGGTTAATCAAGAGTAAATCGAGCAGACGTATAGTTGTGACGACCACGGCGGACAGAGCCATCACACCGACGTCATCTCAGACGCCGTCGCAATCTGTTCCACCGCGCGACCGTGGCGCTGGGCGCGGACGTCGGAGGGAGCGCGCCGCGGGCGGAGGGTATTTAAATCGGCCGCCGCCGCGACCGAACCCAGTTCCCTCTGAGCAGCCATAGCGTACGGATCTCCGTGCCGGTACGTTCACAGGAGCTCAGTCCGTCAGTTCACCTGATGATGGCGACATGTTTGATCGCCGAAATATTGTGCCCGTTGGACACTATAGACCGGCAGCATACCCGTGGATATTTTGATAAACTGTTACTTGTTGGTACAATAGTTTCACCGAAGCTGGCTGTGACTAACATAGGACGCCGGGTCAGGATCGGCCAGCAATCTCTGACGCAGCAATTGAACAAGTTCGGCAGTCTTACATTCGTAGTACGGGTATCTAATGCCGCAGTTACAACAGGATATGGGCACAGAATTTATGTTCTAGCAAGATGGCGCGCCACCACATTAACATCAATGAGTTGTCGCCCATATTCGCAGGAATGGGCCGACTTCGACTGGACGTGACCGAACAATACGTTGGCTACCACGATCAAGTGTTTTAACCTCAGTGGGCTTCAGTGTATGGAGTTTTATTAAAGACAGAGTGTTTGTTCTTCCGCTTTCTGGAAACTTCGACCACACATCAAGACTTGCTCCAAAGGATTTGAGACATTTGTTGTATTAAGAAAGGAAACCACATTGAATGTTTGTTCAAAAATGGTTCAAATGGCTCTGAGCACTATGGGACTTAACTTCTTAGGCCATCAGTCCCCTAGAACTTAGAACTACTTAAACCTAACTAACCTAAGGACATCACACACATCCATGCCCGAGTCAGGATTCGAACCTGCGACCGTAACGATCGCGCGGTTCTAGACTGTAGCGCCTAGAACCGCTCGGCCACTCCGGCCGGCGTGAATGTTTGTAAATAAGACTTGAAGATAGAGTGCATTCAATGGTGTATCGAAAATTTCTGTAAGCTATTTACCTGTTTCGCAATTTGAGGTTACTTTTCTATGAGTAATCTGTAAGCATGCTGTATATACTAGGCTTACATAGTACTGCAGGCTTCACTCTCTCCCCATCCCACTTCTCTCCACTCTCTCTCCCACCACCTTCCTATCTGTCTCTCTCTCTCTCTATGTATCCTTGACGACGAGAGAGAGGAAGGGAGAGGGAGAGAGAGAGAGAGAGAGAGAGAGAGAGAGAGAGCGAGAGAAAGAGAGAGAGAGGTGGAAGGGACAGTTAATGGAGGAAAGAGTGAATGAGGAAAACCATGACCATGGTCAAAACCTTCCCCGAGTGTCCCTGGTACATCGATTTCGGTACCTTTTCTACTGCCATGTTGCATTCCTTTCAAAAACAGTGTAAACATCGACCAGAAGCGGTTCAGTATTGCATACTGTATTTCGAACCTCATTCATCCAGCATCGACAGTAATTTATCCATTTATAAACCTGTAATTTATTTTATGAAATATGGAACGCAGTATTCGATTGAAGGCACCTTTTCCAAAAATCTTTTGAATAAAAATTTAATTGGTAGATATGAATTCGACTACACTAGTATAAAAGGATATGTGTATTTCAAATACGCTTTCCTCCCTTGCAGAAACCCCTTCAGTTAGGCAGTTCAAAACCTTCTGCAGAATCAAACGAATTGGAAAGGCCAGAATGGTTTTTGTCAGACTTCATAGGGAATAGCTAAAATTTATCATTTACTTCGCGTGACTCGTGTATATGACACCATAATGACTTCTCTGGTAACACACGAGAGGGTCTTGCAGGACTTGCTGGTTCGTCGCCGACCTTTACTACTAACCACCAATTGTTGGGACGCTGATCAATACACTCCCTGGGTTCAGATTCATACGAGCAAGGTTTCCTATTCATTATAATATTCACACAGTAGGTAACTTCGAGTAAAACCTTTGAGAACAGATAAACAGATCGACGAAAAAAATTAAAAATTTGCATGGAAAGACAGCACTGCAGTAACATAAGCCACTCAGGCATGAAATGAATATTAAGTGCAGGGAATCCAAGAGTAAATGGCTAGAGGAAAACGTTAAAGAAATCTAGCAAGAAACTGTCAACATTATGAATGATTAAGCGTATAGCAAATTCCGACAAATCTTCGGTGAAATTAAAAGCGAGGGCATCAACTTGAACAGTATAAAGGGTATTCCACTGTTAAACGCAGCAGAGATTACGTGTAGGTGGAAAGAGTACATTGACGTTGATAGGAAGGAAATGCGTGATGATGTGGCAGAACATGAAATGGAAATCGCTACGGAAGACATAGTATTAGAGTTAGAGTTTCACAGAGCTTACGAAGACTTGCTATCAAACAAGGAAGTGGGATAGGTAATATTTCTCCGGAAGTTCTAGAATTTGGGAGAAGTGGTAGTCAAACGACTATTCATGCTGGCTTGTAAAAACTACCACACTGGAGGCAACTCATCAGACTGTAGGAAAAAGTATGGTCCATATAATCCATGCTAACAAGAATAATGTATGGAAGAATGGAAAAGATAATTTACAGTCTCTTAGATAACGATTAGATTGACTTTCGGAAACGTAATGGCACCAGAGAGTCAGTTCTGACGTTGCGCATGATAATGGAAAAAAGATCTGTCGTCATAAAAATGATGTTCGACAATGTAAAACTGAGGAAGATGCTGGAAATTATGAGAAAAATAGGAATACGCTATAGGGAGAAACGTATGATACAAATACGTACAAGAAGACTGAGATAACAATAAGACTCAAAGACAACGGACGAAGTGCTCCAATTGTAAAGGGCATTAGACTGGGATGTAAACTTTCATCCCTACAGTTCAATCTATACATGTAAGAAGTTATGACGGAATTTAAGGAAACGTTTGCAAGTAGGATTAAAATTCATGGTGAAAGGATATGAATGATGAAATTCATTGCTATCCTCAATCAAACTGAAGACTAATTAAACAACATTTTGAATGAAATGAACAGTACAACGAATGCAGAAGGTGGACTGAAAGTGAAGCGCAGAAACACGAAATTAGTGAGTAGTAGCAGAAACGCATCAGTGATAACCTTAATATCAAAACTGATGACCACCAAGCACACTAAGGTCACAGAATTCTGCTTCCTTTGAGAGAAAAAAATGAAATCAGCGTATGGCATTGTTGGCCGGGAGGCCCCATGCGGGGGATCGGCCGCCGTATAGCAAGTCCTTTGTAGCTGACGCCACTTCGGCAACTTGCGGGTCAATGATGATTAAGGACACACAACACCCAGTCTTCTACCGGGAAGTGAACCCGGACCCCCTGCGTGACAAGCGGAAACGCTACCGCTACGGTACGGAGGCGGACGCCTTTGAGAGAAAATAACACATTAGTTACAAGAACCACCGACGACATAAAATTATATTAGCACGGGTAAGAAAAGCATTCCTGGCCAAAACAAGTCTACACGGCAAACATAGGCAGCAATATAAGGAAGAAATTATTGAAAATATATGTTTGAAGCACAGCTTGGTATGGTAGAGAACTGTGGACTGTGGGAAAGCCGAAGAAGCATTCGAGAAGTTGTGCGATAGGAGGACGATGGGCAGTAGGTGGAGTTGTGAGGTAAGGAATGATGTGGTTTTCTGCAGAATATGCGAAGAAAGAAACGTACTAAAACATTGACAAGGAGTGTAGACAGGATGACACGAAATGTCTTCAGGCATCAGCGCAACAATTTCTGTAGTACTAGAGGAGGTTGTTGAGAGTAAAAACTGTAGACTTTGACAGGGATTAGCATAGATGCATCAGATAATTGAGGGTGTGGAATACAATTGCTAACCTGAGATGAAGAGGTTAGCATAAGAGAGTAATCTGTGTGGCAGGCCTTAAGATTGCTGATAATTGTTGATAGTTGTTAGTGTAATGTGTTAGTGCTGTATCTCTGGTCTTGGAAACTGAAAGTAGCTAACAAGCAATAATAGTCACATAACATCTTCAAGATGAAAGAAGTGTCCTTGGATTAGTTTCCACGGCGTGTAAACCTGACTGAAGCCCCTATAAAAATCCTACGATACCTAGTGGCTTGTCGCCTTCATATAGGCAATGAGTCACGGCCTTACGCAACAGATGGTCCGAAATAGGTGTCACTGCCGTAAAAGCGATGAAATATTGAGAACGGTATTATATAATTAAATGCAACATTTTCCATGCGCGTATTCGAAACAGAACAAAATTTTATGCTATAATTTCATATGTCGACAGCTAACAGCAGTGCAAATTTCACTCAGCCTAATATTTGGCATGTTTTTACACATAAAAAGAAGAAGTAAAAAAGAAGAATTCAAAGCACTTATGAATCTGTAGATTAATTTCTAGTAAGTAGATGGTAGCTAACTATTCATAAAGAAGTTGACGATGTATCTAGCTTCTAGGTAACAAGGAAAACAGTTTTATTGAAAAAGCTTCATTTTTGTTATTACAGTTGAACTGATTCATATGTAACTCTTTTCTGCGTAATTCTTTATTATACGTAATATTTTGTTATTCCCGGCAAAATATAATTTAAAAATGTATTAATTAAACCTTACTTATACATCATGCGTTTCTACGTAATCCGCTGCTCTACATAACGAACTCGCGAAATAAATGAAATTTTGCATAATTGTAATGAGCATGGTTGCTTCAAAAGAAGCGCTGTGATATTTCCCATAACTTTGTACACCTATGTAAGCATAACGAGCGGGCGGCACCGTGGAGACAAGGGATAAAGACACGGTTAATCAGAGAGGGCGGCGTGGAAACAAAGTCACTTCTGGCACTGTAGTTTTCAATACAGTTTCTTTCGTAGTAACAATCGAGAAGTTGCCGGCTGATGCTTACTATTGAACAGTGGTTCTGTCATTCCATCGCTTGCGATCAGCCATGGAGAACAGAAAAAGGGAAATTTACGATCAGAAACTAGAATTCGTAAGCAATGTGGATGCTAATCCGCATAAAACAAAAACAGAAATCGCTCTAGAGTTAGGAACTGCCTATACCTACTTACTGTCACCAACAAAAGAAACCGGTTTATGAAGAGTTTTTAAAAATTCGGTGCAAAATCAACAATACGAAGCCGTAAGCAAGATGGGTGATACACAGATTTGGAAAAGGCACTTTTTACATGGTTCTAGCAAAAACAGTCTGCAGCTGCACCGATCAGTGCAACAAACTGAAAGCAAAGACAATGGATTTAGCTAGGAGTAGGAACATCGCTGCTGATTTCAAAGCTTAATCGGAATCGTTACAAGGATTTATAGATAGTCATGGAATCACAGGCAGAACAATTTCCGGCGAATCGAAACCTGTGGACGACGTCGTCGGTGCAACACTGGTTTGGTGAGGTTCTGGCAGGTATTGTTAGGATTTATCAATACCAAAACATCTAGAACTGTGATGAAAAAGGTCTATTCTACAGTCTGCTTCCTAGCACAACATTAGCTGAAAAGGGTGACTCATGTCTTGGTCGGACAGAAAGTAAAATTCGCGTAACATTTCTTCTCCCCACGAATGCAGGTGGATCTGACATGCTTCCTTAACCTGTGATAGGAAAATCTAACATCCCACGATGCTTCAAAGGTGTAAAGACGAATGCTAAGGAATACGAAACAAATAAAAACTCTTGGATGATTAAGATTTTAATGGAACAGGGGTTAAAAAAGTCGACATTAGAATGAAAAAGAAAATAAGGGAATCTTTCTTCTCATGGCAACATGAGCAGCACATCCACCCCAAGTAGTTTTGGAAAACGTTCGAGTGCAGATTTTCCCACCAAATTGTCCCAGTGTTCTATCGCCTCTTGGTTTGGGTATTACTAAAAATCTCAAAGAGCGTCGTAGAAGAAAATGGTTTATCATTTAATAACATCGACTGATGCAGGAATTAACTTATTACAAACATGGAATTTATTTCGGCTGCCTGGCAGCTGGTGTCACCCTCCACAATCAACAACTGTTTCTGTAAAGCTAGTGCCTCACTGGAGGAGAATGCTGCTGATGATGGTAATGGTGATGATGGTGAAGTCGTGCCAGGTAATGAGCTAGTGCTACTGGATTGTGCAGACATTCACAGTTTCGTGCATGTTGCCGATGATCTCGTCGTGTGTGCGGAGCTACAGAATGAGGAGATAATTACGGAAGTGCGCCAACAACACGCCCTGATGAGAAGTTGGGGCCGGCCGGAGTGGCCGTGCGGTTCTAGGCGCTACAGTCTGGAGCCGAGCGACCGCTACGGTCGCAGGTTCGAATCCTGCCTCGGGCATGGATGTGTGTGATGTCCTTAGTTTAGTTAGGTTTAATTAATAATAAGTTCTAGGCGACTGATGACCTCAGAAGTTAAGTCGCATAGTGCTCAGAGCCATTTTGAGAAGTTGGACCAGATTCATGTGACAGTGAATGATATGACGACTTGAATCTAGAAATACCTAAACTGAGTGAAGTGTTAAGTGCAATCGATGTGTCCTGGCACTACATCAGTGTGAAAAGCTGTAGTGAAAATGCTCTGCTTCTTTTCTGAATTTTTCAAGATGAAGTACGTACACAACGCAGGAAAAGTGGAACAAATGAAATTATCTGATAGCTTTAAAGCAGGATCAACTTCAAAATAATGTATGTTTCTCTTTAATACTGTACCTTTGTTGATCGTACAGTGCTAAGTGCAAATTATAATACAGTGTATAATTTCTCCAAAGCACGACCGAATAATATTTTTTCTTTTAATACTCTCTGTCTTAGTCGTTTGTAAAGTTAGTATGTGTAGGCCCATTCTATGCTTTTTTCAGTGAAAAATATGATGTGTATTAGATTATCTATATCTGACTTCTAAATGATTCTGAGCTACAGTTTTCTCTTCCCCTTGATATATGTATAAATCACGTTCAACAGTTTGTTTTCATTGTGATAATGTGTTTTGTAATAGTGAATAACAAGTGTATTATTAGACGGTGAGTAATATGCGCAGAAGAATTTGTGAAGTGTGATACGCTAGTCTACGCTATTTTTGGAAATTTGTTGTAAGGTCTTATGGGACCAAACTGCTGAGGTCATCGGTCCCTAAGCCTACACACTACTTCACCTAATTTAATCTAACTTAGGCTATGGACAACACACACACACACACACACCCATGCTTGAGGGAGGACTCGAACCTCCAATGTAGGGAACCGTACGGACCAGACCGCGCCGGCTACCCCGCGCGGCTATACGCTATTGGGGATATAAGAAAGATACTACTATAGTTCACTCATATAAAGAAGGGACTAATTTGCTGTTGTGGGGGTTTTACAAAAGTAATTGTTGAATAAATTGATGTAAAAATAATATGCTGATTATGTGACTCGTGCAAGGTAGAGGTCGCGGGATAGTCAGGATTAGAAATGCAAGATGATTTCCTGCAATGGGTCCGAGTCAGCCGGAGGAGGGATCCTTCCTAAGCATTTTGTGAAGCGTCATGAACTGCGTTCTGGAGTCTAGGCGATTCGGTGCCCAGCTTTCGTGGCGTTGTGACGTTATGCACTGAGCTCTGTACATAATTATTAATAATGAGCGGTTTATGTGACTGTAATGTGTTTGACAACGTAAGACACGATTTCGTAGATTTCGATATTTTTTTTTTTGGTTGTGAACTGTGACTTATTTCGAACGACTTAAAATTCCGCGTGGCATGCTGTGCAATCGTAACTAATGACAGATAGTCCGAAGTGAACTCTGCGATGTAGTGATGGAGAACTGAATCCGTAGAGAATCTGTCTGCTTTTTGGGTGGTAGGTCAGCGTGAATTATCTTAAACTGGCTGCTTAGAATGATAGTGCTGTGGGTGAAGGTCCCATTTCAAACAGTTGATCAGTCCCGGCACACGTTCCGGAACCCTTCGTGGAGCAACCAGGACATTAACGACATTGTTGGTTTAGTTTGCTCTGTCGTCACGCTTTATAGCGGAAATGAGAAGTAGGAAAAAATCTCCTTGGTTGGAGGGAGTTGGGTTACAGAAGACTGGTAGCTTTCGTGGAGTTGGTAGGAATAGTTTGGTGAAGTAGCAAGTTATTACTCTTTCGTTAATCACTTTATTGTTCTAACAATCACACATACTTAACGAGGTACCGGACGAAAATCCATTATCAGAGTGTCTGATGCTTTCAATTATTATCAGAAATCATCTCTATCAGAGACGAGTGCTTGACTACCACTCGGTCTGCTAACTACCGGCAGCTTGGCCTAACTTATCAGCCATGAACACTGTGCACTACTTCACTAGTGTTTACAAGTCACTTTGCCTACCGTACAAGAAACAAGTACCAAGCGTAACTTGTGCCTGCTATTCACGAAAATTCCACTGTTCTTTTTTAGACAGAGACTGCCCCTTTTCAGCTATACTCCAATTTGTATTTTAAAACGCCGCTTAGCTTGCAGTTACTGTGTGTCCACCAGAGTCTGTCGCCGTCTTCTCGTAGTTGAAGTGTTTACCGCTCCATAGAGTGCTGCTGCGAAGTGCCATTGCCGTCTGGATGCTCGGTACAGAAAATGAATAAGCATCCTACTCACTGCTACATGACGCTCTTATATCGTTCTTAATTGGCTATGATCGCACATGGCTCTCTTCACTCTCTTCCTGGGACATTCGCTTGGACCCTTCCATCGACATGTGTTCGCCTTAATGTTTATTTATTTCTATAAAGCGTACTCAGGGTTCTTCCAACGCGCGCTGCAAAATTTCCTATAATTGCGTTGACCTCAGCCTTGGCTCCGTTGGCGAGGTGTTAAATGTAGTACGACCTGGCGTCTTTAAGCAGCCTCTAGGAACCAAAGAGTATCTACCTGCTTTGAAAAGCATTATCTGTCTCCGATATGCTATTTCGGATCCCTCTGTCACGTTTGTTGCCTGTCAAGCATGCGACGGAGGAAGGAAGGAAGATTTTCTAGAACGTCCCGTCGACATCAAGGTAATTAAGGACGGAGTGCAGGCTCGGATTATGTCAAAGATGGGGAAGGAACTGGCTGTACTCTGTCAAAGGAACCTTCCCGGCATTTGCCTGGAAAGATTTGGGGAAACCACGGAAAATGTAACTCTGGATGGCCAGATACGGTTTTGAACCATCGTCCTCCCGAATGCGAGACCATTGTGATTACGACTGCGCCACCTCACTCCGTTCTCGCGTTTGAATCCCAGCTCACTTATCTCGTTATGATTTGACATGTAATAAAACTTATTAAACTTTTCTAAGATCGCAACACTGTGTTTAGCATGCACTTGGTAACTGACAGTGTATACGAAGAATGACAGTATACCAGTACAATCATTCAATGACCTTCTTTCATCGGTACACGAAAACAATTTAGACCCTGTGTGTTCGCAAAGTGCGACTGGTTTGTGATACAGCTTTTCTAGCCCTTTTCTTCAGCGAAAGCATGTACTGCACAAGAAGTCACATAAAAGTGAGTGTAGCATTTCTTGCCTTGACAACGGAATACGTAGCTTCGAGATGGTGGTACCAGAAGCGCCCTCCGCCACACGTAGTAAGATGACTCGCGGAGTGTAGATGTAGAAAAACTTTGCAAAAACAGACATAATGTCTTATGGGATAACAGCAATCAGTGATTTTATAATATTACTTAAAATCCGTCTTGATTGCAATATTTTTATTCATATGACCGGTTTCGGTTCATTCAGAACCATCTTCAGATCTGTAAAAATAATTATACTAATTTAGTTCCGAACAAATAACACGTTAAAATTGAAGCTCCGGCATAGAATATGTAATAGTAGGAATAAATTTCAGGATTCAGGTGTATATAAGACCAAATGTAATGACTGCTGTAAACAATATATAGGGCAGACTGGTAGGAACTTTGAAACCAGATTCGGGGAGCACACCTACTCTCAAAACAAAACAGCTTTTGGGGCGCATATGGCTGCGACAAAGCACTCAGTCACAAATATTGAAAACAATTTAGACATCCTGCATAGAGGTCATAAGGGACTGTTTCTTAACATTTTGGAAGAGATCGAAATATACACCCACAAAAATAAAGATCCGGATTTAATCCTCAACGAGCAAAGCGAGTTTAATCATAACGCCTATTTTAGCATTTATGACGACCTCCTAAGATGACAACTGTTGCGTGTGGAGATCCAGGCCGAGGGATGAGAGATGGTGCGCGGTGGAGAAGCCGGAAGACGCGTGCAGCGCCTGGCGTCATTGACGGGGCCCTCCTGTGCGGCCCTCTTGCCCAGCGGCGATGGACATCAGACGACTGAGCGGACCGCGGCACAACACCAAACTGGCGGGAACTACGGAAGCAGACCGTAGAGGAAAACAAGTTCACACCAGCACCATAGATATATAAATCGCCCTATGCTTTTTAGATCGTATAAAAATTATAATTTTACTGTTTTTTAATCCTGAAAAGTACAGATTTTAACTTTGACATCTACATATTTTAATTAAATATTTTTAATATAAAAAAGATTTACTGAATACAGTATGTGCACATGGAATGTAACAAATGTACCAGACGCCACCTGTCGGTAATAGTGTTATAATTAATATAAATGACGTGCACTCTGCCAACCAATTTTATGTGACGTAGCATGTGAAAGTTGCTGGATGTGGACGGCTTACTCCTGTAACTGAAATATCAGGTACGTTCTGGTACATTTGATGTTGATTAGATAGGATGAAAAAGATTTGCTTCCGTGAAATACTAAATTAGTATAATTATTTTTACAGATCTGAAGATGGTTCTGAATGAACCGAAACCGGTCATATGAATAAAAATATTGCAATCAAGACGGATTTTAAGTAAGATGTAGATAAAGATGCAGAAAAACCACTAAAAGTGACTCTAATCCTCTGTCAGAGACATCATCCCTTACCGTGGCGTCCGCCCTTTATGGATTTCCTTCTCCCCACACCCTCTACATCTGAGCTTTCCACTCCTCCCCTCGGCTGTATTCAGATAGTCGCCCGACGTCAACACAGCACGAGAGACAGGAGTGGTACTGGCTGGGGCGCCGGCCACGTTAAAAGTTGCGCTGACTGTTACGCGGGAGGCAGCACAGGGGAGCTGCCTGTCGAGAGATAGATCCTGCAGCCTCAGCATCTTAATTGTTCCACGTGTCTGTAGCCGCGAGGATGCAATGAAGTGCCGGGGAGGCGCCACGGTGGGGAAGAAACAACGGCGCAGCGAGCGGGGGCAGCAGTCCCACGCGCGACTGGGATCTCGCCGGCTTGCCCTGCTGCGGAGGGAGAGAGCGCGGAGGGGTGGAGAACCCGTTTTTAATATCTGCTGGCGAGGCCCGGTGTGGCGGGAGTGATGAGCTGCTGACAGCCTCCGCATTCTGTTTCCGTTCAGACGCCTCTGCGGCCCGTCTTGTCAGATGGCGTCACAAATTTGTGTCCAATATGCCTCGCATGTATACGGGATGTAGTGCGCATGAGTGTAGGTATTTCTATTGGTGACCCAGGACGGTATACTGAACAACACTGCATCACTGTTTATGTCATTTGCACTTTTAGTCGATATGATGCAGTTGGTAATACTGAAACGTCCCCTTTGAACAATTATATACGACTGTGCTTAAACTGACACACAATATTTTTTAGCGCAACGCAATCTGACTTTCAGAAATCCCTACAAAGGAATGGCCCTGACTAACATTAACCTGTACCTTCCACAAATCACTTACCTCACCAAAAATCTTCGTTACTCGAACTACTGCAATACAGCGAGCGCCACTACTGCCAGCTAAATAAAAGATTCAAACTACTGAAGGCACTAACTACTGATAGGCATAGATAGCAAATGAAAGATTTTAATAGAGAACAAACAATGTATTTACCTTAATAATCATAATATATATGCCATCCAGTCTTACAAATTTCAAGTCTCCGCCATTTCTCTCCCCACATCCACCACTGCTGGCGGCTCACGTCCAACTGCGCAACGCTACGCGCTGTTCACATCCAGCTGCCGCTGCCCAACACTACAATGGCAGACAACAATGCAAACTAGCCACAGACTGCACACAGCACAGCCAGTGATTTTCATACAGAACGCTATGTAAAGTTGCCAATAAGAAAACATAAACAGCCTACTTACAATACTGCCAGCATAATCAGTGTATGCTACTTCACAGAAACGTGAACACCCAGTGGCACTGATAAAACTCACACATTCAGCGGTCACCAGTGACAAATTACACCTACATTAGTGTTCGTTGCCCACGTAACGCAGGTATTACCATGCACCCAGCTAGCAGTAGCGGGAATGAACTAGCGGTCCATCACTGCGATTCATCCAAGCCAACTCTTAATCCAGAACGTTCATTTGTTGTCAATAACTTTAGTGACAATCGCGCCACTTACAACTAAGGCGCTAGCCATTTACCGCAGGATAACCGATCTTCAACACTTGACAGCGATGGACACGTAACGCCAAATACGACAGTACTGAAACGAGAGACTGATAAAGACAAAGCATCAACGCTCTCACTCAGACACGGCTTTTGTAAGCCACACGTCGTTGGATAACCCACACTCGCTGTAGCGAAACACTAATCTACACAAAGCCACACTTAGAGCAGAAACGCTCGCGTACGTGCACTAAATACGAGGGTTGTCCAGAAAGTAAGTTCCGATCGCTCGCGAAATGGAAACCACTGGGAAAATTCGGTAAAGCTTGAAACGTCCCCTTAGCACCATTTATACACGACTGTGCTTAACCTGACACACAATATTATTTAGCGCAACGCAATCTGACTTCCAGAAATCCCTACAAAAGAATGGCCGTGACTAACATTAAACTATACCTTTCACAAATAACTTACCTCACAAAAATCTTCATTACTCGAACTACTGCAATACAGCGAGCGCCACTATTGCCAGCTAAATAAAAGATTCAAACTACAGAAGGCACTAACTACTGATAGGCATAGTTAGCAAATGAAAGATGATAATAGAGAACAAACAATGTATGTACCTTAACAGTCATAATATATATAGTAGTTCATAATATCGAGTATAACAAATTTCAAAACTCCGCCATCTCTCTCCTCACATCCACCACTGCTGGCGGCTCACCTCCAACTGCGCAACGCTATGCGCTGTTCAGATCCAGCTGCCGCTGCCCAACACTACAATGGCAGACAACAATGCAAACTAGCCACAGACTGCACACAGCACAGCCAGTGATTTTCATACAGAGCGCTACGTAACGTTGCCAATAAGAAAACATAAACAGCCTACTTACAAGCTTTGCACGGATGTGCTGGGCAGTGTCTCTAGCATGCCCGTCGATCGTGTCGCGTCGCTCTTTTCAGTTTTGGATGAAGTGTGAGCACGTAAAGATGCATAGGGCATAGCGTCTCCCGCCAACTATAAGGGCCTGGTTAGAGATTTCGCCTGTGTCATGCAGCCCACATAACACAACTGTCGAGCAGTTCCTTCTTCATGCCACTTCTCGACGGCACACTGCAGGGGCAATGAAGACGCTCCTGCAGCGTATCCGATGAGAAGTGTTTGATCACCCACAATACAGTCCGTAAGTGGCTGCCCCTGAGGCTCATGTCTGCTCACAAGAACCGCTGGCTATGAAGACAAAATTTTTCCACAGACAACGAGCTGCAGACCAGTGTAGGTAACTGGCCGAAAGCAGAGGCGGCTGCTTTCTATGACAAGGATATTGGAACGTTGATACAACACTACGACAAAACTCGGACTTGTAGCGGCGACTATGTAGAGAAGTAGGTGGAAGGTGTACTGGTTTTCACTTTGATTTCCATTTCGCGAACTTCCATTTCGGAACTTACTTTCTGGACAACCCTCGTATTATGAATAAGACTCAGAGGGTTCTTCAAACTGAAGCAGCCAAAACTAAATGTTCGCAGGGAACCCGCTTTCTTAAACCATACGTCCTCGGATAATACAACAGGCACACACCGGATCGAGTGACCATTCCACCCACACTGCTGCAGCCCCTCTTAATTAAGGGGCTCCGGAACGCCCTATATTTGCAATGTTAAAATAACGCTTATAAATTACATCTTTCCTCACAAAGTATTTGAGGTAGGAAGTTGAACTTTTTACAGATTATTTATTGGAATATGGGCTACAACTTAACACAGGGATTTTACAAAATTTTAGTACAGTTATTAAAGATGATTTTTTTCAATTGTAATGAAAATTCACAACATTTTTTTGCAATTTTTTATTTATATATTCAAAAATATACAGTTTTTTGGAAAAAGGCTGTGTTAAATTATGCAGAAGGTACTGTGTAACATTTACTGAAAGTTTGAAACAAATATGTTTGGAAGATCCTTAGAAAACATGTAATTAGTTTGAGAAAATAAAAGTTTTGGGAATCGAGCGACAAAGACTGGATTAACTTTTTAGTGCATTCCAGGTCCATAGGATGGATTATCTTCATCCTCTGCAAACTCCTCCTCCAGCTTCCTCTTGTTCCTCCTCCTGTTTACTCTTGCTTGTATTTATAGACTCTTTACAGCCTTGTCTGCAGCCCGAAGGCGTTCCTTGTCTAAAGCAAGCATCGCTCGTACCATGTTAGAATGTTATTATTTACAGTAATAACACATACCTTTGGCTTTCCAACATTTCTCCTTTTCTTAAAAGCCTTCAGAGGATTTCTAATAACTTTACTTTTACTCATTATTATACTTCAACAAAACAGAGACTCAAGAAACAGAATTAATTACGAATATTTTCGAGATAACGACAGAGTAAATAAACATGAAACAATCGACAATCACACCAGCGATATATATTGAACCATCACAGACAGATTAGCCACAACACATACTTTATCTCACATCACTAAAATGTACCTGATGAACACGGACGTTAATAATAACACCATTTGACTGCAGTTTAAGAGCGCCACAGTGGGTCACGCCCATGTAGAACACGTTTCAAAAAAAATTTAAAAATAGTTGTAGTCTTCGGAATTGAATAAATTATATATCTATTAAAAAGTAATAGTCTGCAGATTCAGAAAACGCAAAAAAGTAAAAATTGAACTTTTCATGATTTTGAGCCTTTCCGGAGCCCCTTAAGACAACCGTTTTCAACTACAGTTGCTTAACGCTCCAAAATCTACCACAGAAGAGACTGAAGGATCTTTTCCTCCCCAAACAAGTGCAGAATTCATTTCCCATCAATAAACTCGCCAACCGAATCATTGCAATCACTGATATAAGTATTCAGCACAAAATTACAATGAGATTACACAACATGAAAAATCTCCACAGACAACTAATAGTACTTAATGCTAGACAGGTACATTATTGGTAAGTGAACCTACACTCGATTTGCTTGCAAGAAAAAAACAAAACGTAAACGTGCCGAGTGACCAACCACACGTCGTCGACGAAACCTCACAAGGCGAGCTGCAGTCACTTTTCGAAGATGTGATGAACACATAAGGCCACCGAAATCACCCGCAAAGCAAGTCGAGGCCTGCAACGGGAAGCTTCTGCTAAACTAAACTGTACTGTAACATTAATGTAACCACCTGTCATAGCCTGTACAACTAGGTTTCGCACTACGGACCATACGAGACGTGCAGGAAGAGAATTAGTGACGTTACGGAGGGTACAGACAGTGCCATGGCCAGTCAGCTGTTCTAGTTTTATCGGCTGAAGATGCGCGACACGAACAGCCCTATCAAGGTGGTGTCACAGTTTCTCGACCGGTGAGTTTGGTGGCCAGGGCAGAACGGTAAACTCACTCTGGCGCTATGCGAATCACACACATAGATTGCGAGCCGTGTGAGACGTTGTATTGTCCTGCCGGTCGTTTCCATCTGGCCAATTTTATTTTTATTTATTTATTTATTGTTCCGTGGGACCAAATTAAGGAGAAGTCTCCATGGTCATGGAACGAGTCAATACATGAAATTATAACACAATATTAGAAACAGATAAAACGAAATATAAAAAAGAAACATATTCAGGTGACAAGTCGTAAGTTTAAATGAAGACAATCAACAATGTAACACTGGAATTTGCTTAATTTTTTAGCTCTTCCGGGAGCTCCTCGACAGAATAGAAGGAGTGAGCCATGAGGAAACTCTTCAGTTTAGACTTAAAAGAGTTTGGGCTACTGCTAAGATTTTTGAGTTCTTGTGGTAGCTTATTGAAAATGGATGCAGCAGAATACTGCACTCCTTTCTGCACAAGAGTCAAGGAAGTGCATTCTACACGCAGATTTGATTTCTGCCTAGTATTAACTGAGTGAAAGCTGCTAACTCTTGGGAATAGGCTAATATTGCTAACAACAAACGACATTAAAGAAAATATATACTGTGAGGGCAATGTCAGAATTCCCAGATTTTTGAATAGGGGTCGACAAGAGGTTCTCGAACTTACACCACATATAGCTCGAACAGCCCGTTCTTGAGCCAAAAATACCCTTTTTGAATCAGAAGAATTACCCCAAAAAATAATACCATACGACATAAGCGTATGAAAATATGCGAAGTAGACTACTTTTCGTGTTGAAGTGTCACTTATTTCAGATACTGTTCTAATGGTAAATAAAGTAGCATTTAGCTTCTGAACAAGATCCTGGACATGGGCTTTCCACAACAGCTTACTATCTATCCGAACGCCTAGGAATTTGAACTGTTCCGTCTCGCTTATAATATGCCCATTCTGTCTGATCAAAATATCGGTTCTTGTTGAATTGTGAGTTATAAACTGTAAAAACTGAGTCTTACTGTGATTTAGCATCAAATTATTTTCCACAAGCCACGAACTTATTTCATGAACTACATTATTTGTTACTGTTTCAATATTACACACAAGATCCTTCACTATCAAGCTGGTGTCATTAGCAAACAGAAATATTTTTGAACCACCTGTAATACTAGAAGGCATATCATTTATATAAATAAGAAACAGCAGTGGCCCCAGCACCGACCCTTGGGGAACTCCCCACTTAACAGTGCCCCATTGGGACTGAACATCACTACCACTCTCAATATTGCGGAGAATTACCCTCTGCTTTCTGTTCTTAAAGTAAGAGGCGAACCAATTGTAAGCTACTCTCCTTACTCCATAATGGTCCAACTTCTGCAGTAATATTTTGTGGTCAACACAGCCAAAAGCCTTCGTTAAATCAAAGAAAACACCTAGCGTTCGCAACCTTTTATGTAATCCGTCCAAAACCTCACAGAGAAAAGAGAATATACCAGTTTCAGTTGTTAAACCATTTCTAAAACCAAACTGAACATTTGACAGCAAATTATGTGAATTTAAATGCTCCAGTAACCTTGTATATACAACCTTCTCGATAACTTTAGCAAACACCGATGGCATAGAAATAGGTCTAAAATTGTCAACGTTAAAAGCGAACTGCCTGTAGGAGTAGTAGACACGATCTCTGAGGTCAGACTTGATCCTTTGTGCCTACCTGATAACAAGATCACCCTGGGAATGTCACGAACACGTTCCCCAGACCATAACGCACGAAGAATGTCTGCTTTCAGACATTTCACACCGTACACGCCACACGCCATCCGTCCGGTGAGGCATAATACGTGATTCATTGGAAAAGCCACCTGTCGCCATTCAGTGAACGTCCTGTTCCGGTATTTTTTTGCCGCGTAAATTGCAGCCATTGTCGATGTTGAACAGCAGTCAGCAAGGGTGGCAGGAGCAGAGGCTCCTACGTCGAAGTGGACCATCGTTGCGGGGACACTGCTGGTTCGTCTGGGCGGTCAGCTGCTCAACAGTTGCACGCGTATTCGCCCGTACACATCTGCGCAGCCGTTGTTCACCCCTGTCATCTACGACTCGTGGTGAACCACAGTTGCCTCGGCATCGGTTTTGGATAGCGCCGTTTCGCAATGCATGGTATTCTTTAACCACGGCGATACGCGAGCAGTTACAAACTTAGATGTATCGGAAATGCTTCCACCCTTGGCCTGAAAGCCAATGATCAAGCCCGCTTGGACGTCAGATGAATCGCTCCGCTTCCACGTTACGACAAAGACTGTATTATTTCCCGGGTCCCCTTGACATTCCTTATACACCCTTCACTGCGAATGCTTCCATGTGCCGTCTGTGCACTTTTACCTCGAACACTGGCGGAGTCACAGTGATGTGACGGCACCGTGTACAGCTGGTAGAATATGAGCAACCCCAGCCGGTGTTTCCATAATCGTGAGTGAGTTAGCAAGCCATTTCACCAGTGGGGGAAACAATTTCACTTCAGGAGCACACTGAATGGTATGTGGCTTCACTTTCATACAAACGATGGTCCGATGGGAACCTGTCACATCATCTGCCTCATCACGTCTCATCTCAGCGATTAGCGGAGGTCCATGCCGCTAGCGAGTCCCTATCTACTGAACATCACGAGACGAAAGACCGTGTCTCTGGCACACTGCAAATCCCGGGTCACGCGCAGAAACAGCCTTCAGGCAAGGTCACTTTGAGGGAGAGCACCACACGCAATAGTCAGCGGGATTTTAAAATCGTGAAAGGGAAGGAGAACTTGGCTTCGCTGTTACCTATAAGATGACCTGTTGAGAGTGAATGCACAAGTCACATCGTTTCTGCCACTTGTAACCTCCCCGCAAAGATATTTAAAATGGAAATGGAAATTGAGTCAAGCGTAGCCTCGCCACAAAAATTAATAATTAAATGAAAATGTGAGCCAAGTGTACAATTATTAAATTAAATGAATTTTTAAATATTGTAACCTCTGAACAAAATTGATTTCAATGTAACTTCTGAACAAAATTGGCTCCGATTTGTAGTCTCTCTGCAAAGAATGCATTCACACTTAATATTCCCACAAAATTCTTTTCTCATTTAATATCAAGTTCGAAACAGAAAAATTCCTAAACAGCAAAAATAATAAAAAAGTTTAGTAACCTGATAAATTTTATGAGGACAGCAGCGCTGACCTTCGGCTCTGTATTCTGAATAAAAAAAGCAAAAGTTCTTACCTCAATAAAAACCGCAATTATATCTGCTCTTAAGTTGCAATTTTTCGACACAGCTTCGTGCAACGCTGGCGTATTTTTTTTTATTATTATTGGAAGGAATGATCATGCATTTGAAATATTCTTTAAATTGAAATGAATGCTTCTTTTTTTTTTAAAAAAAAAGAGTTGCTTTATATTATAAAAAATTATTATTGGGGCATTTTTTATGAACAAATTAAATTACAATTAACATACATTATTAAATATGCGCAAGGCTGCTTCTTTACCTTCTACAACAATACTCATCCTCCAGAGTCCTGATCAGAGTCGCGAGTAGAGCACACAGCCGACGCATGCCGACTCCCGCAGACTAGCACGGACTAGCACGGACTGACGACTACTGTCTACTGACTACTACTACTGTCGACTGCTGTCGACAGACAAGTACTTTCGACTCGCGCGGTCAAGCGCAGACTAGCAACAGCTAACGATAAACTACTCTCTGGTCAGAGATTCTGTCATGCCTCGCCCATCGCCGGCAATGTGTACGTCTTTCACACTTTAAAAAGCATCCTGGAAGTCAATCTTTGGTAAGACGTGCAGTATTCCCTGGCATTCCGCTCGAATCTCCTCCTCTGTATTAAATCTTCGCCATAACAACGTGCTTTACGTTTTTGGGAACAGGAAGGAGTCACACGGAGCTATGTATGTAGAGTATGGCAACTTGTTTATAGTCAAAATTTCCTGAAAATATAGACTGTATGAGAATGTGCGTTAATATGGCGGCATGCCCAGTCGTTCGTACGTCACTTCTACAGAAGCTTCCCCATGTGTATAATGATATTGAGTGCCTGGCATTGCCAAGGTATGTGTTTATTCCAATGTTCTTTCAGTTCATCTCAGCAGTCTTACTCTCTCTGTTCTTCCCCATCTCCCCTCTCTCTGATTACTGCCCCTCCCCCTTCTTTCCATCTGTTCCTAATTTGTCTGTCCATCTCCTCCCACTCTATCTCCTCTACCCCGTCCTTACCCACCTCATTAGCCACCTACACCTCTCCATGTCTCTAGTTATCTCCTCTCCCTTCCTCTCCATGGACGTCATCCTTCCCCTCTCTATGCTTCTCCCCCTTCTTCTCTCTCTGTTCACATCCTTCTCTTTCCTTTCACTAACCCTCTCTCTTCTCTATCTCCTCTTCTTTTCTCAGTCTATCAGCTGATCCCCCCTCTGTCTGTCTGCTTCCTTTCCTTTCTGTCCTTGTCTTCCGCCTATCTTCATCCATTTCCTCATCTCCTCTCTCCTTGTCCATCTCCTCCTCCTCATTCATGATGCTCTTCTTCTCCTCCCCTCATTCCCTCTCCCCTATGTATGTCCATCTGTTCCTCTCTCCATCTGTCTCCTCCTACCTACTCTTGTTGTTCTTCTCCTCCTCTCTCTGTCCACCTCCTCCTCTCTCCTCTCTCCATCCATCTCCTCCTTCCCCCTCACACTCTTCTTCTTCTTCTTCTTCTCTTCCTCCTCTCTGTCTCTCTGTCTACTCTCTGTCCAAATTTCACTTCCCTTTTCTCCATTTTCCCCTTCCACTCTTCATCTCCTCCTCCCCTTGTCTGTGTCCTTCTCTTCCTTCCCTGTCTCTATCCATCTCCTCCTACCCCTCTTCATAACCCGTAGTATTTCTTTTCACATAGTATCATGTGCACCAAGCTTGGTTGAAATCGATACAGTGGTTTAGGAGCAGCTTCTTTCAGTACTGCAAGAGGCTTTGCCCAAGTACGTACATGTCACCCATATTCAACATAGTTCACACGTATTTGTACACATAGTTCACCTGTACCACCAGCGAATTTCGCCCTGGAGTTTCATTTCCATGCAGCGCAGTGTTAATGTCATTTTTACTGACCTATGTGTCGTACAACGGTATAATTTCGTAGGCACGTTCAATGGCATATATGAATACAATCTGCGACATGTGTCGCCAATGCATTTAGTAGTAATGAAGCAGCAAATTTAAACATCACGCCTGATGCAACGGTTTTAGTGCATGAACAGCGAAAATATAGTAAGCGATAAAAATTTTTATTTCGTCGTTTTGTGGGGGCCATCAGCGAGAAAGGTTTCGTAAAGGTTTGAAATTATGTGTAAAGTTTGTTGCAAGCCACTAAGAACTCTCATTCTCAATTACTGGATGAATGAAGTCTTCGTGTGTTACGGGCTACACTGCTTTTGCATTCCCTTCGCCTTGATAGGCATGTGATTCTTGTCCATACAGCGATTTCTCTTAGCCCGTAAATGATAAGTGTACCAAGTTCGGTTCAAATCGGTTCAGTGGATTAGGAGAAGCCGTGGAACACGCGTACATGCATATATGCGTACGACCACTCTTATAAACTGTATCAATACAGAAAACAGAACAGATAAGTGCTGCCACTCTTGACATGTCGATCTTTTTTGGAAGAAACGAAGGAGGATTACTCTGTTGCGACCATTGCAGCTTTGTTTCAGTGCTGTAGGAAAAAGTTCCCATCGTCTTGAAGCAGACAGCCACGCTACGGTGTTTCTGATTGTCTTGAAGCAGTCGTGACACAAACTTGAGTGTATTCTTTCTTCTGTTCAGTTCTTCTGGCAGAATATGTTCAGTTGAACCGTGATGTATGCCCAAGGTGGACATGAGGAGATGAAGTGCTACAGAAGAATGTTGAAAATTAGGTGGCCTGATAAGGTAAGGACCATTTAAGGAAAGGAATATATGGAAAACATTGACAAGAACATTGACCGGAAGATAGGATGTATGGTAAGACATCAGGAATAACTTTCATGATGGTACTACCGCGAGCAGTACTGGGTAGAAACTGTGGAGGAAGGATGGTTGGATGTTTAATTTCGGATAGGGGCCCAAGCAGCGAGGTCTTCGATCCCATCGGATTAGGGAAGGAGGGGGAAAGAAGTTGGCAATTCCCTTTCTAAGAAATCATCCCGGCATTTGTCTGAAGCAATTTGAGAAAATCACGGAAAACCTAAATCAGGATGGCCGTACCCGGGTTTCAACCGGCGCCCTCGCGAATGCAAGTCCATTGTGACCATTGTGTTAACTCCTGCACCACCTCGCTCGGTAGGAAAGACGGAGACTAGGAAATATGCACCAAATAACTGAAGACTTAGATTGCAATTGATGCTCTGAGATGAAAAGTTTGGCAGAGATGAGAAATTCGTGGCAGGCCGCATCAAAGGAGTCAGAATACTGACGAAAAAAAGTCAATAATGATAATAAAATTAATTCAGTTTTCTCGTATTTGCCTCCACATGATATTGTGTCAGGTTTTTACAGTTTACTGTCGGCTCTCCGTAACAAATCCATGAAAATAAGTAACTTAAATTAGCACGTCGTAATTTAATGTCAACCCCAAGTGACGTCAAGCACTACCGCGAAACCGAGGCTTTAGTATTGATAGTTGCCTCCATTCAGCGGTAGAGTGCACAATGTTCCTCATGTATGCCATATTCATATTCAATTTCTTAATTATTTCCTTATTTATTCTTTACATATGTAATGTTTTATGTCTGAGATTGAAGAAAATTTATTTGCCTTAAGTAACAAAAGGTTAGGTTAGATACACATGAGAAATGACGAGAAACTCTTCGATTTCTTTTATTCAATTAATTCCATTCTTTCTTTACATACTGAGCTGACGACAGAAACAAATAAGGCCAGTGAAGCAGCCAAGATAAGAATAATAATAAGAAAAAGGCGAAGACGAAGATTACAGTCAAACTGTGGATAATGATGATACTGTAGCTGTAGCCTCTAAGGGAAAGATGTGCTGATTATTGTGATAACAAGACGTGAAACTTATACTGTAAGTATCTCGTGAGAATCGTCTGGTGAATTATCTCTGTTTTTCGGCAGATATTAGCTTCTTCATTTTTGGAGTGTTTTGCAGGAATCAGTCCAAAAAAATACCGTTCGTCATGATTTTCATAAGATACACTGAGTCGAGGGAGGGCGTCGTTTTGTCTCCTGTTACAAAAAATGATTTCGAAACCAAAGTATTACGTGCCTAGTCGATAGAGTGGTCCCAGATTAGTTCAGTGCGATATTTGTTTTATCGATGTATTTTAACAGCGGATGTAAATCACAAAGAGTAACCAGTACTGCAGCAGCAATTGCGCGTAGCTGCTTACATGGCAGCGGACTCCAGCCCGGTGCCGTCGTTGCTCGAGTACTAGTTACTCTTTGTGTTTTGTTGCTGCTGTTAAAATACATCGATAAAACAAATATCGCACTGAACTAATCTGGGACAGCTCTATAAAATGGGCACTTAAAATTCCGCTTTAAAGATCATTTTGTTTGTAACAGAAAACCGAACAACGCTTTCTGGTGACAGTGGGCGTAGTATCAAAGACTTTATGAGTAGTATTTGTTTGTTGGGGTGACCGCAGCTCCCCACTGTAGAACGAAATAGCAGACATCTACCACATATTTTACATTGTCGAATGCTTTTCCCAGCTCGACAAATTCTGTGAACATGTGTTCATTTTTCTTCAGTCTTGCATCCGTTATCAACCGCAACGTCAGAACTGCCTCTCTGGTGCCTTTACCTTTCGTAAAGTCAACACGATCGTCATATAACACATTCTTCATCTTGTTGTCCACTCTTCCGTACATTATTCTTGACAGCAACTGCGTGCATCAACTGTTAAGCTGATTGCGCGATAATTCCTGCACTTATCGGTTATTTCTGTCTTTGGAATGTGTGGATGGTGTTTCTACGAATGGTTTATCTCCAGTCTCATACATTCTACATACCAACGTGAATAGCCGTTTTGTTGCCACTTCCCTCAACGATTTTAGAAATTACAATGGTGTGTTATCTATCCATTCTGCCTTGTTACAGACAATGAGGCGGATGGTTCTTGGGAGAGGCACACTGTACAATGCGCCGACAAAAAAAAAAAAAAAAATAATCCCATGCTACTTGATATGAATATTCCTGTTTAATGTTGAAATATGTGCCTTTACTATTAATAAAATATTATTGAAAAACTAAAAACCTTTGAGTACGAAGGCCGTCAGGTCTTCTCTTACGCCTAACATGGAATTATACATATTTTGCAATCATATATGACGACAAGCAATTTATAAATTACGCATGATATGGCATACAATATGTAGACATTACAGAAAAAATATTGCTTACATTGCTTCATAAGAAGTACAACAACGAATAGAAACTACGGAAAGCGCTAGTAGGAATGACAGAATACATGGAAGTGTTAGAGAAAGAGGACGCGATAAAAGACAGTTAATGAAGATATGTGGAACGAAAAGGACATAGCTGGCTGAGAGTTGAAGAGAGAATGAAACTTATCTAGGAAAAGATGGGAGTGTTAGCTTTACTTGAATTTTATCCATAATGGAAGCTGTTGAATTCCGTTACTGTTCCTCCATTATTGGGTGTAGCGTAAGATCCACTACCAGTCACAGCTGAAGGTGATTTATTTAAGACATGACCGGTTTCGGGAGATGAAAGTATGGCAAACTACGAGAATGAAGATTGTTGCGTAAATTTGGAACCACACATTAATTGCACATTTATCACCACAGTAATTATGTGAACTGCCATATTATCACTTGGACATAGTAATGGCACTATGTATGTTAATAACTGTATATAAGGAATGAATTCCCAATATTCAACATGTTTACGCTACTGCGAGTTCATGTCTTTCATACAGATATTATCATTTAAAGTGCAATGTAATATGACAGTACAAATAGCTACTATGGTGACAAATGGGCAGCTAACGCGTGGTTCCCTAATCTTCATTTTGGTAATTTGTCATATGTTCTGGATCCCCCTGTACAACGTCTCTATGCTTCTGACATTTATATTCTACGGCCAGAAACTCTATATTTCCATGCAAATACGTTGAAAGTTGCGAATTCTTTTGTTATTTATAGGTATTTAGATCTGTGGTGCCATAGCTGTGTTAATGGTGTAATAGCACTTAAAATTTCTACTGTGGTGACAAATATGCTGATGATGTTTGAAAACGGACAAATAATTTCTAGAAAATATGATAAATGTGATATTACGAATTGGATACTCCTACTACATGTAAGTATAGTAATAATTCCAACATATGATATCTGGCCACTTCCAACTCTTTCATCTACATCTACATCTACATTTATACTCCGCAAGCCACCCAACGGTGTGTGGCGGAGGGCACTTTACGTGCCACTGTCATTACCTCCCTTTCCTGTTCCAGTCGCGTATGGTTCGCGGGAAGAACGACTGTCTGAAAGCCTCTGTGCGCGTTCTAATCTCTCCAATTTTACATTCGTGATCTCCTCGGGAGGTATAAGTAGGGGGAAGCAATATATTCGATACCTCATCCAGAAACGCACCCTCTCGAAACCTGGCGAGCAAGCTACACCGCGATGCAGAGCGCCTCTCTTGCAGAGTCTGCCACTTGAGTTTGTTAAACATCTCCGTAACGCTATCACGGTTACCAAATAACCCTGTGACGAAACGCGCCGCTCTTCTTTGAATCTTCTCTATCTCCTCCGTCAACCCGATCTGGTACGGATCCCACACTGATGAGCAATACTCAAGTATAGGTCGAACGAGTGTTTTGTAAGCCACCTCCTTTGTTGATGGACTACATTTTCTAAGGCCTCTCCCAATGAATCTCAACCTGGTACCCGCCTTACCAACAATTAATTTTATATGATCATTCCACTTCAAATCGTTCCGCACGCATACTCCCAGATATTTTACAGAAGTAACTGCTACCAGTGTTTGTTCCGCTATCATATAATCATACAATAAAGGATCCTTCTTTCTATTTATTCGCAATACATTACATTTGTCTATGTTAAGGGTCAGTTGCCACTCCCTGCACCAAGTGCCTATCCGCTGCAGATCTTCCTGCATTTCGCTACAATTTTCTAATGCTGCATCTTCTCTGTATACTACAGCATCATCCGCGAAAAGCCGCATGGAACTTCCGACACTATCTACTAGGTCATTTATATATATTGTGAAAAGCAATGGTCCCATAACACCCCCTGTGGCACGCCAGAGGTTACTTTAACGTCTGTAGACGTCTCTCCGTTGATAACAACATGCTGTGTTCTGTTTGCTAAAAACTCTTCAATCCAGCCACACAGCTGGTCTGATATTCCGTAGGCTCTTACTTTGTTTATCAGGCGACAGTGCGGAACTGTATCGAACGCCTTCCGGAAGTCAAGGAAAATAGCATCTACCTGGGAGCCTGTATCTAATATTTTCTGGGTCTCATGAACAAATAAAGCGAGTTGGGTCTCACACGATCGCTGTTTCCGGAATCCATGTTGATTCCTACATAGTAGATTCTGAGTTTCCAAAAACGACATGATATTCGAGCAAAAAACATGTTCTAAAATTCTACAACAGATCGACGTCAGAGATATAGGTCTATAGTTTTGCGCATCTGCTCGACGACCCTTCTTGAAGACTGGGACTACCTGTGCTCTTTTCCAATCATTTGGAACCTTCCGTTCCTCTAGAGACTTGCGGTACACGGCTGTTAGAAGGGGGGCAAGTTCTTTCGCGTACTCTGTGTAGAATCGAATTGGTATCCCGTCAGGTCCAGTGGACTTTCCTCTGTTGAGTGATTCCAGTTGCTTTTCTATTCCTTGGACACTTATTTCGATGTCAGCCATTTTTTCGTTTGTGCGAGGATTTCGAGAAGGAACCGCAGTGCGGTCTTCCTCTGTGAAACAGCTTTGGAAAAAGGTGTTTAGTATTTCAGCTTTACGCTTGTCATCCTCTGTTTCAATGCCATCATCATCCCGGAGTGTCTGGACATGCTGTTTCGAGCCACTTACACATTTAACGTAAGACCAGAACTTCCTAGGATTTTCTGTCAAGTCGGTACCTAGTATTTTACTTTCGAATTCACTGAACGCTTCACGCATAGCCCTCCTTACGCTAACTTTGACATCGTTTAGCTTTTGTTTGTCTGAGAGGTTTTGGCTGCGTTTAAACTTGGAGTGAAGCTCTCTTTGCTTTCGCAGTAGTTTCCTAACTTTGTTGTTGTACCACGGTGGGTTTTTCCCGTCCCTCACAGTTTTACTCGGCACGTACCTGTCTAAAACGCATTTTACGATTGCCTTGAACTTTTTCCATAAACACTCAACATTGTCAGTGTCGGAACAGAAATTTTCGTTTTGATCTGTTAGGTAGTCTGAAATCTGCCTTCTATTACTCTTACTAAACAGATAAACCTTCCTCCCTTTTTTTATATTCCTATTAACTTCCATATTCAAGGATGCTGCAACGGCCTTATGATCACTGATTCCCTGTTCTGCACTTACAGAGTCGAAAAGTTCGGGTCTGTTTGTTATCAGTAGGTCCAAGATGTTATCTCCACGAGTCGGTTCTCTGTTTAATTGCTCGAGGTAATTTTCGGATAGTGCACTCAGTATAATGTCACTCGATGCTCTGTCCCTACCACCCGTCCTAAACATCTGAGCGTCCCAGTCTATATCTGGTAAATTGAAATCTCCACCTAAGACTATAACATGCTGAGAAAATTTATGTGAAATGCATTCCAAATTTTCTCTCAGTTGTTCTGCCACTAATGCTGCTGAGTCGGGGGGTCGGTAAAAGGAGCCAATTATTAACCTAGCTCGGTTGTTGAGTGTAACCTCCACCCATAATAATTCACAGGAACTATCCACTTCTACTTCACTACAGGATAAATTACTACTAACAGCGACGAACACTCCACCACCGGTTGCATGCAATCTATCCTTTCTAAACACCGTCTGTACCTTTGTAAAAATTTCGGCAGAATTTATCTCTGGCTTCAGCCAGCTTTCTGTACCTATAACGATTTCAGCTTCGGTGCTTTCTATCAGCGCTTGAAGTTCCGGTACTTTACCAACGCAGCTTCGACAGTTTACAATTACAATACCGATTGCTGCTTGGTCCCCGCATGTCCTGACTTTGCCCCGCACCCGTTGAGGCTGTTGCCCTTTCTGTACTTGCCCGAGGCCATCTAACCTAAAAAGCCACCCAGCCCACGCCACACAACCTCTGCTACCCGTGTAGCCGCTTGTTGCGTGTAGTGGACTCCTGACCTATCCAGCGGAACCCGAAACCCCAGCACCCTATGGCGCAAGTCGAGGAATCTGCAGCCCACACGGTCGCAGAACCGTCTCAGTCTCTGATTCAGACCCTCCACTCGGCTCTGTACCAAAGGCCCGCAGTCAGTCCTGTCGACGATGCTGCAGATGGTGAGCTCTGCTTTCATCCCGCTAGCGAGACTGGCAGTCTTCACCAAATCAGATAGCCGCCGGAAGCCAGAGAGGATTTCCTCCGATCCATAGCGACACACATCATTGGTGCCGACATGAGCGACCACCTGCAGATGGGTGCACCCTATACCCTTCATGGCATCCGGAAGGACCCTTTCCACATCTGGAATGACTCCCCCCGGTATGCACACGGAGTGCACTTTGGTTTTCTTCCCCTCCCTTGCTGCCATATCCCTAAGGGGCCCCATTACGCGCCTGACGTTGGAGCTCCCAACTACAAGTAAGCCCACCCTCTGTGACTGCCCGGATCTTGCAGACTGAGGGGCAACCTCTGGAACAGGACAAGCAGCCATGTCAGGCCGAAGATCAGTATCAGCCGAGACAGAGCCTGAAACCGGTTCATCAGACAAACTGGAGAGGCCTTCCGTTCAGCCCTCCAGAATGTCTTTCGCCCTCTGCCACACCTTGAGACGACCTCCCACTCTACCACAGGTGAGGGATCAGCCTCAATGCGGGCAGTATCTCGGGCAACCACAGCTGTAGCCCGATCGGGGGATGCGTGGGACGAGCTGGCCGTCCCCGACAAACCCCCATCCGGACCCCCACAGTGATGCCCATTAGCAACAGCCTCAAGCTGTGTGACCGAAGCCAACACTGCCTGAAGCTGGGAGCGAAGGGATGCCAACTCAGCCTGCATCCGAACACAGCAGTTGCAGTCCCTATCCATGCTAAAAACTAATCTACAGAGAGCGCAAACAAATTGACACAAAATTTAAACAGTTATTAAAATACGAAATTGCCTAGTAAATGCAGTAATGCTGCCACTTGTGCACTGCTGACACACTGCTCGGCGGCGGAAGGAGACTACGCGAATTTACACTATTCAGGTACTAAAACGCGATGCTACAATTCTCAAATACTATAATACGCCCGAAATTTATGAATTAAACAATGCAAGTACCAAAAATACGCAAAGAAATTAAGAATTAAACTATGTAACAAATGAGTGAGCTAGGAGTATACGACTTGCTGCTGCAGCTGCTTATCCAACGGCGGCAGGGAGCACACTGACTGACTAACCGACACTGGCCGTTCAAAACATTCATTGAGTCATCATTATGTAATTTTCCTTTCATTTAAATAGTGAACTTCAGTATTGAATGTGTAAACATAAAATGATGGAGTAAACACCTAAAGACGGTCTTTTATTATGTAAAACACCTTCTGTTATGACTGGTAGCAGATCTTATTCTAAACCAACTTTGCGTCAGTTTTTGGGGTATTTTATAAGGGAAACAGAAGGAAGTTTTCTAACTTCCTCTTAAAGACATCTAGGTTTTGAATTTTGCACAGGGTAAGGGGTAGCTTGTTTCAGAGTCTGAAGGTAGTAACGGAGGAGTCTGCGAGTGTTCTTGTTTTGTATTTGGGGAAACACATCGGCACTTTATACTCAGCGCGGTAACCGAGCAACATATCTCGTCAGAAGTGGTATCAGTAAGTTCACCTGACAAGATTGACTATTAAAAAGAGATTAATGTTCGTAGCTTGAATAATAGTAATAATAATAATAATAATAATAATAATAATAATGTGAATAATATGTGAAATAATGACGTGCGCGTACTGACATAAAAGACGAAGTAACGTATTTCACTTAGTAACAGTTAATGATATACGAAATCACTACCATGATTCAAATTATGTAATGAAACAGTAATGTTGTTGTTGTGGTCTTTAGTCCAGAGACTGGTTTGATGCAGCTCTCCATGCTACTCTATCCTGTGCGAGGTTCTTCATCTCCCAATACCTACTGCAACCTACATCCTTCTGAATCTGTTTAGTGTATTCATCTCTTGGTCTCCCTCTACGATTTTTACCCTCCACGCTGCCCTCCAATACTAAATTGGTGATCCCTTCATGCCTCAGAATATGCCCTACCAACCGATCCCTTCTTCTAGTCAAGTTGTGTCACAAATTTCTCTTCTCTCCTATTCTATTTCTCTCCAATTCTATTCGGTACCTCCTCATTAGTTACGTGATCTATCCATATAATATTCAGCATTCTTCTGTAGCACCACAGTAATAACTAAGACTAAAGTGTAATTATCCACAGTCCAGCTTCTGATATACCTCGACTCGTAAACAAGCGTTAATGTCATCTAAACGTGAAAGCAACATTTAATTTCATGTGAACTACGAAAAGTCATAAGTCAAAAACTAATTACCGTTTCTAAAGCTTATGTATCATTAAAAATCTCTGGTGACGGAGAATACAGAAAAACTTTCACTTTCCTTCGAACTTGCTAGGTGGGGGGCTATTAAACATCCGAACGAATTACATTATATCGTAAACAACTTATTGAAAACGCAACTTATTCACACCTTTGTCTGATTCAGAACTCAACGTATAATTCTGTACTGTTAAATTTATTAGATAGCGCTGGAAAGACAGCGTGTTTGGGAAGCAAATAACAAATATCAATCGCCCTAAGCAGAACACACTGGTCAAATTACGTGAACTATTCACAAAGAAGTTTGTAAAACCATTTCTGCATATTAAACCAGTGAATCTGTAACATCTGATTTATGTACAAAATTCGTCACGATATATATTGTATTTTATGTCTATGTTAAACTTTCCTTAATCCTTGTATTCAGAACTATTACTGCAAACAACCAGTTGACTCTGGACATGCTCCAAAGATCTCAAGGATTTCAGAAGCGAGAGACACTTGTCAAGTGAATACTCTTCAGTGCAGACGCATGGGTACTCAGCTCTGTAAGACAATATTGCGGCTTAAGTACTAAAGTGTTGCAATGTACAAGTTGGTTGGTTATAACAAGTTGTCTGGTTAAGCTACCAACTAATAATACCTAGTTTCCACTAGAAGAAACGACATTTGTCAATTAATTAAACAGCAACGAAATCATTTACCAAGTGGAAACTTCAGGGAATTCATAAATGTGGGAGAAGAAAACTAAAGTTCAGTCTGAAAGAGACGGCCCTACAAAATCTAAGTACAGACTTTACTTTCATATATGCAGCCGTACAGCCATCTTGTGAAATCGGGACTTCGTGCAAATCTCATGCCTAATGAGGGCGCATACGATATCCAGATAAGAACGCTGGGTGAACTTTATAATGCTGCCAAGACTGGATTTTACATGCGGAAATTAAAAGAATCTCTGATTTTGTTGCAGATTAGCTCCTTATGAATATTGTGGCAACAAAAAAAAATTATGGACAGCAAGCTGATGTGACGACTTGAAAGAGTTCGTTGACACATAATCGATGCCGGAATTTGGGACAGTTGTTTCGGGTGACAAAACCAATGTGATTTTTCAACAGTTCAGTGTTGTGCTCAATAGAAATAGGTGCATCGTATTTGTCACAAACATTGTTAAGTGAACAGTTTGAGATGGCTGACCTACCAGTGACTTTAGATGACATGAAGCAGTAGTCAGAGGAGGAGGAGCCGGTGGAATTAATTGAAACAGTAGCAGAAACAACAACCGTCTATCAGTCATGAGCAGTAAAAGAAGCAGGAACAAGTCATGTTGATTCTCAACAGACAGGACTATATCAAAATGAGGGGACATATGACCACAAATATGCCCAAAGGTTAACATTATTCCAAAGTCAAATGGTAAAATATCCCAAGAACTTCGCCAAATGAAAACCAGGAGTTCATAACCATATGAGGAATTGGAAAAAACCACATGAAAAATTTTTCGAGGAACCCTAAGATGTTAGACACAGATGTTTCATCAATAAACGAAGAACTTCAGAAACAAACCAGTCAATTTTAACAACAAAAAGCGGGCTGAGGACTTAGATTTCTGAAGTCAATAGAGAGTTAAGTGAACAAACAACAACTATTACCAAGCAGACACAAGAGCTGGATGAAAGAGTGGAATATGTACAAAGCAGAATTCATATTGGAACAAACAGAACTGAAAGTGAGTTAAATGAAAAATGATCTTAGAAGGAGAAGTTTGGCTTTAGACTCTAAGATTAAGCGTGGAATTGAAACTAACATTAACCAAAACCTAGACTACATTGAAACTTTAAATGATACAGTCGAAAGCGTAAACATTAAGATAACAAAAGTAGATGAAGAATGGGAAGCAACTGTATATACTTTGCACACAGGTTTTTATAAATGTTCAAAAACAAGTACAGTTATTACAAGAAGGTGCTTATGGAAATATGTAATAAACCTGGGTTCCAGAGAGCGTATAAAGTAACGATGTACGCTGCAAAAATCTATCTGAAAATAACATGGGACGTCTATGAATTCTAGGTGCATAGAGACTTGATGGATGTTGCTTAAAAGATGACAGCCTTCTTTAGTTTATGTAGAAATTTGTCACTTAAATAAAACGCGACTGTTATAGGCAATTTTATAGAATAGTGCTGTATATTTAAACAGAAAGTATTTGTCATCTTAGTAGTGCTATTCAAAGGATTTGTTGCACAGGGTAAAGTAATGTCCACAACTTTTTTATAAAAGGTGGTGTATATTGAAACGACTATGCTTTATGTTGTGACTTCAGTAAAGGTGGATTGTTTTACGTAAGACATATTATTACGAAACAGTACAATATTGAAATTAAATTAACTACACTGCAAATTGTGCCATATTTTGTAGCCTAATTTGTATTTGTAGCATGTCTGCTGTACAGACGTGTAAGCATGGAAGTCTTTATAATGCACATAAATTAAGGAAATTTTATCTTGTGATCACATTCAAGCTTGGCTGGTTAATGAAGCGACTGAATTGTACATAAACATGAAGCGCGTATACACTTCGATGTATATTCGGGCACCAGCCGATCGTTCTTGGTTTGGCCTGATTTATGATTCGCATTTTATGGTTTTACAGCCATGTAGTTCCTTTTGTTTCACTAGTTTTGTTTATCGTCTACAACCAGGAATACATGTATTTAAGCTTTTCATCTCTAATGTCATCACGATCGATTATCTAAATAGTTTCTGATTTCGTAACTTGTACGTGATAGCGCTGATCCTCTACGACAATAAACATCTGCTGGTTCAGTCGTCAGTCTATGATACGACTTTGGTGGGATAGTATGCTGAACACTACACTGGACTGTTGGTTTGTCACCTTAGTGAGTGATGGAAAAATCTGTAATTTGATGGTTGGAAGTACGACACGTACTCATTTTGCGTACATCTATTATGTGTAGACATATGTATACTATGTATCTTAGTGTCTTTACAACTAGTGTTTGTTGACTATTTCAGCTAGATATAACAACTACACAGAAGAGCCAAAGAAAATGGTATACCTTCCTAAGATCGTGTAGGGAACCCGCGAACACGCAGAAGTGACGCAACACGACGCGGCATGGACTCTACTAATATCTGAAGTAGTGCTGGAGAAAACTGACACCATGAATCCTGCAAGGCTGTCCATAAATCCGTAAGAGTACCAGGTATCTTCGAACAACACGTTGCAAGGCATCTCAGATATGCTCATTAATGTTCATGTCTGGGGAATTTGGTGGCTAGCGGAAGTATTTAAACTCAGAAGAGTATTCCTGGAACCACTCTGTAGCTATTCTGGAAGTGTGCGGTGCTGCATCGACCTGCTGGAATGGCCCAAGTCTGTAGGATTGCACATGTACATGAATGGATGCAGGTGATCTGACAGGATGCTTACGTACGTTTCACTTGTCAGAGTCGTATCTAGACATATCAGGGTCCCATATCACTCAAACTACCCACATCTCACACCGTTACAGAGCCTCAACCAGGATGCAAGTTCCATGGATTCATGAGGTTGTCTTCACACCCGTACACGTCCATCCGCTTGATACAGTTTTAAACGAGATTCGTCCGACTGGGCATGTTTCCAGTCATCAACAGTGTCGATGTTGGGCCAAAGCGAGGTATAAAGCTTTGCACAGTGCAGACATCAAGGGTACTCGAGTAGGCCTTCGGCTCCGAGAGCTCATATCGATGATGTCACGTTGAATGGTTCGCACGCTGACACTTGTTGATGGCAAGGCATTAAAAATATGCAGCAGTTGCGGAAGGGCTGCACCTCTGTCACGTTGAGCGATTCTCTTCAGTCGTCCTTGGCCCCGTTATTGCAGGATCGTTTACCAGCCGTAGCGATGTCGAAGATTTGATGTTTTCCCGGATTCCTGATATTCACGGTACAGGCAAATCCCCACTTCATCGCTATCTTGGAGCTGCTGTGCCCCATCGCTCGTGTGCCGACTATAACACCACGTTCAAACTCACATAAATCTCGATAACCTGCCATTGTAGCAGTGGTAACTGATGTAACAACTGCGCCACTTACTTATCTTATATAGGCGTTACCCGTTTACGTATCTCTGTATTTAAATACGCAAGCCCATACCATTTTCGTTGACGCTTCAGTGCATGATCCCAATGGGCTTTTCTTTAATGAGATGTAACGTTAATCATAAGCGCTTGTTATATGCACTATTACTTACTGTGCTTCTATTGATATGTAATATTTCTTACACATATTGATTAATATATGGGCGACTTGAAGCAGGTCGCCTGGCCGAAAGCGTTTGACCCTGACTGAATGTATCTTGCAAGAGCATCTAGTGATTCTGTGAAGTCGTTCGTAACGGATAAACTCTTCTCTATATGCACTGTATTTCTTGCAATTTAAAGAAATGTGGTTCACGTCTCTCAACGAACTTCTTTCGCAGTCACAGTTAGGAAAATTTAAACAATGAATACTCTGCAGATGAGTAGCAACAATGTCACGATTAAATCTCGTGCTAACAATAATGCAAATAATACAAGACGAAACATGTCTGTGGCGCTACTGTTGGAAATAATCAACGTAACATTTTCCCTTTAAGCAACGCATAAGATTCCGTTCATCTTGACATTCCAAACCTGCTCTTCCTGATAAAGCGGTTAAATTTTGTAATTGGGACTTCAGTATTCGGTGATAATGATTTGCTAGTAGTCTCCGGGTGGCAGCCGTAACAGCCGAAGACTTGCGGCATAGGAAATCACCCTCATTCTACTAACGGCCTTGTCGAAGGAGGAGGAGGAGCGGATAGAAGTTCAGGGCACTCTTTTTCCCTTGGGGTGGGAAACTGCCCCCTAAAGGTGAAAGATTCAGCAATGGTCAGCGACAAGACGATGCAAATGGCAACGGAAACCACTGCAGGGGAAGCTAGGAAATCCGCAAAGGGGAACGTAAAGACTCAAGGAAGATGTAGTAGTGGTCAGTGAAGTGAAATGGAAAGAAGACAAAGATTTCTGGTCAGATGAGTGTATGGTAAAATCAGCAGCAGTTGAAAATGCTGTAACGGGAGTAGGATTCGTTACGAATAAGAAGGAAGGGCAGAGTGTGTGTTACTGTGAACAGTTCAGTGATAGGGTTGTTCTTATCGGAATCGAAAACAAACGAGCACCAACAACGATAGTTCAGTTATACAAGCCAATGTCGCAGGCTGAAGATGAAGAGACAGAGAAGTCATATGAGGGTATTGAAAGGGTAATTCATACCTAAACGGAGATAAAAATCTAATAGTCTTGGGGGACTGGAATGCAGTTGTAGGGGAAGGAGTAGAAGAAAGGGTTGCGGCAGAATATGGACTTGGGACGAGGAATGAGAGAAAAGAAAGCAATAAGGAATAGCTCTGTAGGCAGTACAGTTGGACAGCGATTGACGTCCCTAAAAAGGGCAAAAAGGGCAATCACAGAAGTTGGAAAGAGAAACATGGGTACACGAGGTATCTGCGAAGAAACCACGGGTAACCTAAAAATACTTCAGATGACCGATGAAAGAAGGAAGTACAAAAGTGTTAAGGAAATGTCAGGAATACAGATATACAAATCTAAGAGGAATGAAACAAATAGGAAGTGCAGGGGAATAAGGCGGTATGGCTACATGAAAAAGTCAAGAAATCGGGAAAGAAATGATTGTCGAGAGAACTGACTCAGCTTATAGGGATGTCAAAACAACTTTCGATGAAAAAAGAGAGGGCGGTAACACTGAGAGCGCAAAAGGAATTCCACTGTTAAATGCAGGGGAGAGAGCGGATAGATGGGAAGAACACACTGAAGGCCTCCATGAGGGAGAAGATTTTTCTGATGCGACAGAGGAAGAAACAGAAGTCGATTTAGAAGAGGTGAGGGATCAGAATTTAGAACAGCTTAAGATCAAATAAGGCAGAATTTATAAAATAATGTGCAGAAGTAGCAACAAAATAATTCACGTTGGTGTGTAGAACATATGAGTCTGGCGACATACTGTCTGACTTTCGGAAAAATATCATCGAGACAATTCAGAAGACTGCAAGACCTCGCAAGTTGACTGTTAAGGTAAGGAATGAGGAGGTTCTACCCAGAATCGGAGTGGAAAGTAATACGTGTAAAACACTGACAAGAAGAAGGGACAGGATGACAGAACATCTGTTAAGACATCGGGCAATGACTTCCATGGTACTAGCGGGAGCTGTAGAGTGCAAAAACTGTAGAGGGAGACAGAGACTGGAATACATCCTGCAAATAATTAAGGACGTAGGTTGCAAGTGCTACTCTGAGGTGAGGTGAAGAGTGTGGCACTGGAGAGAGATTCGTGGCTGAGCACATTAAACCAGTCAAAGACTGATGACTCCCTTCACAGGATGATTCCCTTATTTGATACCGATGTACTTTAACCGCAATGAACACGATGGTCTGGCTTCCCTTAATTCATTCATTAAGGGCTAAATTCGGATTTTAAAGGGCACCTAGAGTATTTAAGCAGATTTAAACGATAGGTTTTGTCACAGTGGCACTTTATGGAGTCGATACATTCCTTTATTTATTGTTCTAATCATACTGTCCACTTTCCAAGCTTCTTGTTATTTTATTTTATTTTTTTCTCCAGTCTTGTAAAATGCCGAATATTTGATCTACTATATAAAATCAAGTCACCCTAAGGACGACATTAAGCCCTTACCTTTTATAATAGTAATTGTTTGGTCATTTGTTAGGCAAGTTTCCACAGAAATATTATCTATATATATATTATCCTGCTTCTTTTATTGTAGTATGATCATAGCTACCCTGTACTATTATCACGCACGTACAAAGGTGTCTGTGTTCTCCGTCAACTTCATCGTCTTGTCCGTCACGCAGTACACTGTTCGCTCGTCCCCTGTGTCTAGCGTATGTATGAATTAGCCATTCAACTGATTCCTGAACACAACTGATGCGGCATGGACAGACGTCTCTGCAAAGCTCATAGCGTATTCTGAGGCTGGAAATGCTTTTCCCACAGTTTATGATTTCACTAGATTTTCGCCTACGAAATAAGTAGGGATGAATAAAACACCTCAGCAGGAACTTGATAACGTTTGCATTGATGCGTCGGACGCCCGAATACTGCACTTGGTGCTTCACACAGGCAATCTCACTGAAATACCATGATACCAGCAAATGGAACTTGACATATTTGTACGCGACCCATAATGTGTTTATTTTATCATTTATTTGCTTTATCATTGATTTCAACATATACATGAGTTAAATATATGTAAACATATTCATAACTTTCACCTCGTTACACCTTTTAGGCTAGTTTTGTGTTGGTTGTGATAACAGCTGCTCCCGCCTGTAAACGCGAGTTGCTAAGAGCTTTGCTTACCTGTACATTTATCTCAGTAATTTTCTACAACGTGCAAGATTTATTTCATGGTTTTCAGAAATTACCCATGTGGGCGCTCATATTACGTGGTCATTTGCTTGGACTGATTACAGTATTGTAACAGTTATTGATTATTTGCAGCTTCATCATGCCTGTATGACCAAATAAGCAATACACTAACTGACCAAATGTGTCCGGACTCCTGCTACTAGACGTTAACAGAGGATGCTCGTCATGTGATTTCAGGACAGCTGGACTTGTGCTGTGAACAATTTCTATGAGATATCAGTCCAGTGATAGTTGTCCTAGCAGCAGCAGCAGGACCTCAGAGTACTGTGAGTTGATACGGCTTCTAGTAAAAAGCGACTTAGTTTAAATTTTATCAGTGTTCAAAAATGTTCAAATGTGTGAATTCTTAAGGGACCAAACTGCTGAAGTCATCGGTCTCTAGACTCAAACTAACTTATGCTAAGAACAACACACACACCCATGACCAAGGGAGGACTCGAACCTTCGGTGGTAGGAGCTGTGCAATCTGTGATGGCCACAGGGCCACTCCGAATGGGATTTGTGTTCTTTAGCTTCAACTCCCATATTTAGTGCGTGTTTGGGTATTTATCAGGCCGTCACTAGTATGGAAACTGTGGTTACCGTGTTCAGATGCAAGTCGAGTTGGTAACTCTTCACTCACAGCTCCAGGCAGTGTTGGCTTCAAAGTTTCAGGCCGTTGTCAGTGGGCATCACTGGGGGGCTGGGCGGCGCAATGAGACGGACGTCCAGCACCGCCCACGTGTTTTCCAATCGGCCCACTACTGCGTCCACAAAAGCTTACTACCTGCACTGAGGTTCATGCATCACCCGTGATCGAGTGGAAGGTCGTTCAAAGATGTGGCTGGCAGCAGAGGGCTTTCAAAGGGGTTGATAAGAGGGCCTCCCTGGTTCGTCTGACAAACAGGTTTTGGATACTGTTTGTGGCTGACAAAGTCCCTGAGCCAGATGAAGTCGCTCGTTTTGCTCCAGAGCAACCTTTTGGGCTAGCAAGAGGCTGATTACTGGTAGTTGGGATCTCCAATATTTGGGCCTGTTAGGGATACGACTGTTAAAGAGGGGAATTAATCCAACGTGCACTCGGCGTGCATACCAGGAGGAGTCATTCTTGATATGGAACACATGATTCAGGATGTCAAGAAGAGTACAGGGTGCAGTCAACTGCTCATGTTGGTGTTACTTTGGATCAGAAGAGATTCTCTCTGGCTTCAGGCGGCTAGTTGAAGTAGTAGAGATTGCCAGTCTTGCTTGCAGCATGGAGTTCACCATTTGTAGCATCCTCGACAGAACCGACTGTGGTCCGGCTAAAAGACGAGTGCAGGGTCTGAATCAGAGGCTCAGACAGTTCTGCGACCATTTAAGTTACAGATTCCTGGACTTGCGCCATGAAGTGATGGTTTTCCGGTTTCTGCTAAATAGATCAGGGGTTGACTACACGTAGGAAGCGGCTACGAGGGTAGTGGGAGGTGTGTGGAGGGGACTGGCCTTTTTTTTAAGTTAGAGGATCTCGGGAAAATGCATAAAGAGCTCCAGTTTCAGTGGGTGCAGGATGAACTTAAGAAGAGGATAGACATAGGAACAAGCAGTACTGTAGTTGTAAACTGTCGTTGGAAAAGAACCAGAGCTCCAAGCGCTAATAGGAAGCACTTAATCTCAAATCGTTATAGCGGAAATAAGTTCAGCCGAAAATTTTACCAAGGTCCTAACCGAGTTCACAAAGAATAGATTAATGACAGTTTGTGGTGGAGTGTTCATTGCTGTCAGAAGTAGTTTACTTTGTAGTGAAATTGAAGTAGTTTGTTCCTGTGAGTTAATGTGGTATAAGTTATACTTGCTAACCTGAATACATTAATAGTTGGTTCCTTTTACTGACACCCCGATGCAGATGATACAGTTATTGAACAGTTCAAAGGAAATTTGAGTGTCATTTCGAATAGGTACCCGACTCACAAAGTTAGTGGTAGCTTCGATCTATCCTCCAGATGTCGGCGAAAGTACATGTTTAAGCTCGGTTGTGGTCACAAAACGTTGTCCGAAATAATACTGAATGCTCTCTTAGAAAATTATTTTGAACAACTAGTTCAGGCGCCCACTCGAACTGTAAATGGTACCGAAAACATACTTGACCTGTTAGCAACAGATAAATAGTGTCGATGGCAACTGATATATACCAAATACATTAGTAAGAGATGGTACTAATCCACCATGGTACACTAATCGGGTCAACACTACTGTAGAAGCAATGAAAAGAGCATGCCAGATTTAAAATAACGCAGAATCCGAGAGATTGGCGAAGTTCTACAGAAGCTAGAAATTATGCGTGAATTTCAGTGCGAGATGCTTTTAATAATTTCCACAACGAAACTCTATGTCTAAATCTGGCAGAAAAACCAAACAAGTTCTGGTCGTATGTAAAGTACACCAGTGGCAAAACGTAGTCAAGGCCTTTACATCCTATACCAATGATGGTGTTATCCAATGATGATGTTATTGATGACGGTGCCACTGAGGCAGAGTTACTAAACACGATTTTTGAAATTCCTTCACAAAACAAGACGAAGTAAATACTCCAAAATTCGAATCAAGAACAACTGCCAACATGAGGAATTTATAAGTAGATATTATTGGTGTATCGAAGCATCTTAAAACACTTAAAAAAGACAAGGCTTTCGGTTCACCGGTCCAGATTGTATACGAGTCAGGTTCCATTCAGAGTATGCTGATAAAATAGTTCCATTCTTAGCAATCATTTACAGCCGCTCACTCGTAGGCAAATCAGTACCAAGAAACTGGAAATTTGCGTGAGTGCCACCAATACCTAAGGAAGGAAATATGAGTAATCCGCTGAATTATACAGCCATATCACTAACGTCGAATTTGCAGTATCATTTTGAAACATTTACTGTGCTTGAGTTTATGAATCACCTCGAAGAAAACGATTTATTGACAAATAGCCAATACGTACATATTTTTATGTTTCCAGAAGGTTTTTGACACGTTTATCACAAGCTGCTTTTAATTAAATTGCGTGCCTATGGAGTATCGCCTCCATTGTATGACTGGATTCGTCATTTCCTCTCAGAAAGATCACTCTTCTCAATAAATAACGGATACTCATGGAGTAAAACACAAGAAATATCTGGCGTTCCGGAAGCAAGTGTTACAGGCCCCTGTGTTCTTCTTGATATAAATAAACGATTTAGGAGACAATCTGAGCAGTACTCTTAAACTCTTCACAAATTTACCGTCAGGTAGAGCCATTAGATGATCAAACTGAAATGCCTGGGCTAGCACGACAGAGCGGATTAGGTTGTGGGAAGAGGCCAAAATAAGTTGCTGTCAGTCGCACTCAACATACAGACTTTATTTATCAACACACAATATTACAACAAGGATGCAAAACCCTCAGAACTTTAATCGACCTCCGTTGATTATCTTTAGATCGGCTGAAGGTCCCACTCAAAATCCAAGACACAAGGCCCAAGCAAGAAATTGAAATGCAAGGTTCTTCTGGAGGTTTCAGTCAAAAATATTTTCTAAATCTTCAGTCTAAACAGGCAATTTAATTTTAATAGCAATTTAATATTAATGGAACTTGGCTGGAGGCCACATATTAAGCAATAAGAAGAGTCTCAATCAAAAGGCAGAAGGCCTTATCTTAAAACATTCCATGCAAAATTCGGCTGAAGGCCCCATACAGAAGCATAACAATCTTATGCCTTAAGGGCAAGACCAGAACATTAATTTAAGAGATATTAAAACTCAGCTGAAGGCCACACATCAGTAAATAATTTAACAGATTAAGCCCTAGAGAGAAGAGTTTCAATTTTAAATGCAGAAGACCGTATCTAAAACCATTTCATAAAAAAATCGGCGCAAGGCCCATATAGAGAATAGCAATCTCATGCCTCAAGGGCAAGACAAGAGCTTTAAGAGATATTAATACTCGACTGAAGGCCACATATCAACAAAATATGTACAGCGGATTAAGGCCTAGAAAAAGAGTTTCAATTTAAAAGGCAGAAGGGCTTATCTTAAAACATCTCATGTAAAATTCGCCTGAACGCCCCATATAAAAGAATAACAATCTCATGCCTTAAGGGCAAGACAAGAACATTAATTTAAGAGATACTTATACTCGGCTGAAGGTCACACATCAACGACATAACTAAAATCGAAACCGGGAAATTACTATGTAACACGCAAGGAACGGCGCTCAGAAGTTTCCATGGGTTGGCCTTAGATTGTAACACTAACGCCCATTTAGGTGAGACAGGCAGCCTGTCCAGCGACTTCTTTATCTGAAGGCAACTCAACCGACGGACAGCCGACCCACCAATCAACAAAATCAGTTCCGCTCTGCGCAACCAGCAAAACGACCACAAGATTTCAGTACAACGACCATCAACACCTCAGCTGTCGAACTACACGCCACACTGGACAGCACCAACAGGACGAGGAAAACACACTGCCGAAAATTACGTCAACGGCCAGGGCAGGTAACCGGAACGTCACCGGCCACAAGGAAGAAGATACCGCTGGTCAACTTCAATAACAGGGAATAAATTAAATTAAACTCCACAGGACGACGGCTGGAATCTTAGCTGACTTGAATACACACACGTTGTTGCTCGCGGGAATGTCCCAAAAGCGACAAACGAAGAAATATAACAGGTGAGGCTCGATAGTAGGTTAAGTGAGGACTCAACTTTCATGTCCATGATCGGTGGGTGAGGAACTTCGTACTACTCGCAAACAGCACCTCACATTCCAACTGTGCGTGCACAGACCCAGTGGCCCCGGCCAGAGTACGTGCGACGGAGACTTCCTTGCTACTCTACGCCAACCGACCTACTGGTCACACACCGCCCAGCCGGGAACGGTGAAAGGACAAAATATGCGTTGGCCGATAAGACGACCAACCGAATGACCAACCAACGGTCGTTCCGCTCCTATCTCCCTCCTTCGGACAGTTGATGTGTGTCACCAGCGGCCGGCGAGCACTGGCTGTCAGCGCCTCACCGGCGTTCTGTCCCCGACTTCACGGCTGCTGCGTCCCGACTGCACTGCTGGTGCGTCTCCAACTGACTGCCAGACACGCGACGACCCGGAAACACTATCGGTCGCACCAGATATGGTACGGCAGTGCACTTACCGATACGTGTTGCTGCTGCCACTGATGGGCAAGTAAGGCAGGAAGTTAGTGACGCCAGTAAATGCAATAAGAAAACGAGGCGGCAGTACCGTAATAGACGATAACAATAAATGGCATGTACACGAGCCATGCACGGCTCACATACTGAACTGCAAAACTGTTTAGACAGGGTATCCATACGGTGCAAGAATTGATAATTGATTCTAAATCATGAAAAGTGTAACGTCATCTACAACATGAGCACTGATTTCAGCTACACAATAAATCACACAATTCTAAAAGCTGTAAACTCACCTAAATAATTAGGGATTACAATTACGAATAACTTAAATTGGAACAACTATATATATGATGTTGCGGGGAAACCAACCCAAGACGGCGATTTATTGCCAGAACACTTAGAAAATGGAACAGTTCACTTAAGAGACTGCCTTTACTACGCTCGTCCACCCTCTTCTGGAGTACTGCTGTACGATGTGGGATACGCATTACACAGAACTGACTGATAATATCTAAGAAGTTCAAAGAAGGGAAGCTCGTTTTGTATTATCGCGAAATAGAGTAGAGAGTGCAACGGATATGATACCCAAACTGGGGTGGCAGCCATTAACACAAATGTGTATTTCACTGCGGCAGGACCCTCTCACGAAATTTCGAACACAAACTGTCTTCTTAGAAGGTGAAAACATTTTGCTGACGCCGACGTACGTAGGAAGAAACGATCATCATAATAAAAAAAGGAAAATCAGAGCTCACACGGAAAGATACAAGTGTTCGTTTCTTGCACGCGCTGTTCGAGAGTGCAGGGAGGTGAAGGAGTGGCATAAGGGTGGTTCGTCTGCCAGGAACTTAATGGTGAACTGAAGAAATCATGTAGATGGAGCTGTTTATGAATCGGAGCCCATTCTTTCCCAAGAGACAAAACTAGGATTCTAGATTTTGGAGGGAAGTCTGTGAACTCGCTCATCCCAAAGGTTTTCCATTGGTTTTAGGCCAGAACTCAGGGCAAGCTAGTTCATTTTTGGAATGTTATCGTCTGCAGACCATTGCCTCACAGATGCTACTTTATGACAGAATGAATTGTCATGCTGACAGAAACAATTATTCTCTAGAAACTGTTCCTCTAATGTCATACCACATAATGTTGTAAAATACGTTAATATGCTTTTAAATTTAGCGATTCTTAAGTGAAATAAGTTGGACATACTCTAACTACAAAAACCAACCCATACTATAACGCCACCACCTCTGTGCTTCACTAACGGTAAAAACATCATGGGAGGTAACATTCTCTAGGCATTCACCCTTCCATGGATTGCTATACGGTATTGCGTGATTCATCACTCTAAACTACTCGTTACCAGTCATCCACTGTCAAGTGGAGTCATTGTTTACACCGCATACAGCGTTGTGTAGTAGTGGCTACAGAAATGCGTGACTGATGTTTAGCTGTACAACCGCCGTAATACATTCTTTTTAACTCCTGTTGCTTAGCCATTATGGTAGTGTGACTTCGGAACTCACGAGTGATTTCTTCTGCTTATTTCACGCGATGTTTGACAGTCACCCGCCACAATATTTGACGGTTCCCTGTGCATTAGTACTTGGGTTCTAACCCATCTTCGTTTGTTTTTGTTGGATCCTTCATGTTTTCACTTCATAATCACATCACCAACAGTCAACCTGTTCAGCTTTAGAATTATTGGAACTGCCCTGGTGGATTTTGTATTCATGTGAGGTCCAGTGAATATTCCATGTTCGAAGTCATTGAGCTCTTCTGATTGACCCATACTGCTACTACAGCTTCTCCACTTAGACACAACACCCGTCTCTTTTATACTGTTGGGACCATTTCTCATATCACCTACTGGTCAAATAGGCATTTCATACGGATATCTGGATACTTTTGCCTAGATGATGTATATAACAGAATTTAATGTAATTATCAAATTTAAATGGTTCAAATGGCTCTGAGCACTATGCGACTTAACTTCTGAGGTCATCAGTCGCCTAGAACTTAGAACTAATTAAACCTAACTAACCTAAGGACATCACACACATCCATGCCCGAGGCAAGATTCGAACCTGCGACCGCAGCGGTCGCTCGGCTCCAGACTGTAGCGCCTAGAACCACACGGCCATATCAGATTTAGTTTCTTAGAAACATTCGTGAGTATATCTAAAGTAACTGTTTCAGGAGCAGCAGGCGTTCAGCCTAGTATTCTTCTATTGGGATGCAATTATTTAATTTAAATGTAATTCATTTGTAAACACTCTCGGTGTTTGTAACAGGTGTTGTGTGTCTGTAACAGTTCTGTCGTGGAGAAGCGACTTCACGTGACCCTGTGTCGAGAACAATACTTCTCAAATTGTAATCGCCAGATTCTCCATTGTAGCTCTCGCCAGTGAAGTCTCTAGCTCGATCTCTAGAGGGAGTCCTTGCTCATATCATACACCACTCCCTCCTGGATACGCAGGTTCCGGGTTCGTGCTAAGGTGACAAATCCCAGTGGCCTCTACCTCCCTCTATCTGGGTCACGACTCTGCTAGTCAATCACCTGAAGCTGATATTCCTTTCAGAAGATTTTCTATTACGTTTCATTTCCGCAATACATCCTTAGCATTCCGCTAATCGGAAATGGAATGTGTCTCTGCTTTTTGACAGGAAGAGTGGACTAGGGCGTCCAGTGAGAAGCCTCAGAGGTCATCTCACAACTCAGCTCAGCAATCATTTATGACCCCTTACATTCCTCCACACCAAAAGGACGCCCTTTCACCTTCTTCTGATCCTGATGGCGTTTGTCTGGTACAGTATTCTGAAATATTTCCTATCCCACCAGACAGATACCTCCCGGCCGGCCGGCCGCTGTGGCCGAATGGCACTAGGCGCTTTAATCTGGAACCACGCGACTGCTACGGTCACAGGTTCGAATCCTGCCTCGGGCATGGATGTGTGTGCTGTCGTTAGGTTAATTAGGTTTAAGTAGTTCTAAGTTCTAGGGGACTGATGACCTAAGATGTTAAGTCCCATAGTACTCAGAGCCCTTTGAACCATTTTGAACCTCCCGGCCGCTCTGTCCAAGCTATGGCGATTCCGCCACCACCAGTATCGTAAACTGCTGAAACCACATTCTGCTCTCTGTCAGGGCAGAACCCGACAAGCCCCTCGTTACCCGATAGTGGTTTCTGACACCCAAACCTCTAGATGTCAAACACTCAGATCTGTAACAAACGTTGTGTGTCGGTAGAGTATCAACAAAAACAACGATTTAGATTGTGCTGTTTGCTGTAGGCCAGTAGATGATGCTTAGATGCTAACTAAAAGTAACATCAGAACTACGGAGTAACGACCAACCATATCATGTGAGCTGCGAAGGTGAAGGTCCCTGACAGGTGCCGGCACGGTAGCTCAGTGTGTTCGGTCAGAGAGCTCGCTGGCATCTGTAACAAAAAAAAACTGAGTGAAAGGATCAACAACGAACTTCAACGGATGTCATGTGACGTCCGCTACGACCAAATACAACGAACAAAATGCAAAAACAAAGAAGATAGGTATGTTAGAAGAGCGTCAAACTGTCAGGCTCAAGGACCTGGGTTCGAAACACGCTGATGTCTTTCATTTTTTTCGCGTGAAATTGTTGTATAGAAGAACATTTTTCCTCCGACATTTCAGAGTCTGTAGCAATGTTCTTTTGGCAGTCTGCTTTCGCTTCGTTAATTGAAAGTAGCAAACTCGCAAACCTATTGCGTACATTTGTATAGATAACATCACACTTATCTATACAAATGTACTCTATGGGTTTGCTTCTTTCAACTAAAGAAAGGAAAGCAGACTGCCAAAAGACATTGCCACAAACTCTACAACGTCGTTTTACATGGCAGAAAATGTTCTCCCATGTAACAGTTTCATGCGTAATCTGTTAAAAAAAGTCGCTGTCACTGGTTTTGAACTGGTGACTGTTAGTATGACGTTCTACCAGCTCACCTCATACAGATCTTCTCGTTTACAGCTCACACAAATGGTTTACATGTACTCCGCAGTTGTGGTGTTAAGCCGAATTACGGTTTACGCATCTTCTACTGGGCGACAGAACACAGCAAGAACTAAATAGGAGTTTTGGTTGATACTCTATCGACACACAATGTTTGCTACCGATCTGAGTGTATGACGTCTGGAGGTTTCGGTGTGAGGATTGTGTGGCTGTGTTTGCCTTTTCTGTCAGTGTTCAGCACTAATTAATTGCTGGGCACGCAGTATAGTGCTTGACAGCATTACCCAATAAAATGAGTAATAATCTCATTGTGCTTCATATACAGTAATTTAATACAAATATAAATCTACAAGCATATTAAATGTATCGGGGAAAAACCAAATTAATTAGCAACATTATGTAACAACAGTGACACAGGGGTAAAACAGTGACACAGGGATAATTTGTTTCAGTTTCACTGTAACATGAAGATGTGTGGATTCATTACAGTTCAGAAATAGTATAGCAAAGTAAAGGGCAATTTGGTACTACTTTATTGTAACATCGTGATGAACAAAACAACTTGTTACAATTGTGATATAGCTCAGCATTGTATAATGAAATTTGTTGCAGTTTTGCTGCACCATTGCAATGTACGAGGTATTACTTACAATTTCACCAAAAAATATCGATGTATAAAGGAAACTGCTACATGTTTTCTATAATGTACTGATGTAGTGGGAAATTTTTTACAATTGTACTGTAACATGGGCATGTCTGGGACAATCTTTACAACTTCGGATAATAATGGCGGTGTATGAGGTTGTTTGGTTCAGTTCTTGTATATCATATCAACACACAGAGACAATGTGCTACAGCTTTGCTGTATCATGGCAATTCATAGGACAATTTTCTACAATTTTGCTTTAACATAGCAGAGTTTGACAATTTTGCTGCAACACAGTGATGTATGGAAGCAAAGTGTCATGTAGGCTCTGCTGTGAAAAATAATTTGTTAGGGTTATCAGCACAAGATGACCAACGTTCTTACAACAAGATAATGTTGATACTTTAGTCTGGAGTCACTATAATAAATGACAGACTTTGAAAAGTAGATGAAATTGGGTAGCTGAAAGTATAGCAATCCTCATTTATTCCCTATATGAATGTGTATAACAGACTTTAGAATACTATTTGGTTATGTAGTTTGCGCTTGCCAAGTGTACTTTAACTTGTAAGTTAGACCAGAAGTGTGATGAATCTTTTGTAATGTCAAGAAAATATCTTTAGGTATTTACACAAATAACACAGACAACTATTGTTTCCATAGAGTATGGTACAACGATCAAAATGTACTTGTTGATGAGTGCAGCTTGTCCTGCGAGTTAGATCACCAGTGTCAGCAAGTGAACTGTATCCATTTTGTACTTTTACACAAGAAATTTTTTATGAATTTTCATAAATAATACAAATAAGTTTTTGTGTTTTTAAAATGAAGTACAGTTATCAAACGAGTCTCTTTGACAACTGTACTTCCAGCTGTAAGTTAGATGGATAGTGGTGCCATGTGTGTACAGTAAAGTTATAGAACAAATCTGTACATAGTACATGCAAATTCTGGTTTCTTTGAAGTATGCTACAGAGAGCGAATTAAGTTCACTGACAAGAGCAGTTTAACCTGTAAGGTTTATCAGTACTGCCAATATACAAGCACTGTGAATATTTTTAAAAATCTTACAGGGCAGTTAAGTTACATCAGCGCTTCACCCCAGAAGCATGTTCTTAATTTCACCAGTTGAATCCTTTCCATCATATGTAAATTATTTTTTCTGAGGAGGAAAAATCATTTATCTTTAAATTGTAGTGGAAGAAAATTCTTGCACTGCAGTTATAAATCCAGTAGTATCTTACTACTTAGCTTATTTAGGCTTTCACTTTTATGAGTGTTCATTGCGATGTGTTTGCCGTATTACATTTGTGAGAATGCTAATTACTTACTTACAATCGAGGTGGATAAATTATTTAGTTCTGATAGGTTACTGCTCGAATATGGTACAATGTGCCCTCTGTCAGACACTTATCTGTGAATTGCGCTGTAGTCGTGAGCACATAAGTGTACATGGTTAAAAGTGAGATAAATTGTAATGTAATGTAAGAAAAGGAAGAGCGATAAAAAGAATTTTTTATTGGATTTGGAGGAAAGACTGATAAAAATTCTTTTAGGAAGTTAATATCCGAAGTTTAGTGGGCCAAATGTTTAAGATGACTAACCGGAATAGCTACATAAGAAATTTTAAGTGTCCAAATAGTTGTTCCGTCTAAGCCTTCAGAATTTTCATGGTCTTAAATCAAGTAAAAAAATTTTGTAAAAACAATGACGAGTGAGGATGAATTAGTGTATGGAATAATTTTTTGTCTAATCAATAACGACTTTAATGAGGAGTACTTCTGTTTAATTACGCGGTATAAACCAGGATATTAAATTAACTGTTGAATTACAGTGAACACTGTCCCGAACGGAAGTAGAATGTGGGATGGGGAACAAGCACAAAGTCATAAGACTTATTCTTCCTCAAAACAGAATCTTTACTCTTCGTTTCCCTATAGAATAATTTCTGAAGGCTATTAACTAAATTTTGTGAACAGTAAATAAACATTGTTAATTCAGCGAAAAAAGGTGGAGGTGTGAGGGAGGGAAGCATTACAAGTTAGTTCTCAGGCGCATTCACTCATCAGAGATCACGTACCCAAGATGGTTGCATGTTTATGCTGGACACAGTGTGTGTATCAATCTTCTTCCTTACAGGTAGTATATTGCCAGACGTAATTTAATAAAGATCACGAGCAGTTACCAGAAGCAGCAATCTCCTCGAAAGACTAAAAATCGCCGCTCTATTTCGTCCCATTGTCACTGACAGCTGGAGAAACGCTCTCCGCTAAGTACTCAGTAGAGTGCCGAATCAACAGAGCTGCACTTGAACACAGTTTCGTGACAGGAGAACTCTTCTGCGGATTACCCATAACGCCAGAAGCTCACGTTCCTCCGTCTGTAGATATTTCACCAGAGAGATCTTTTCTCATTTCGAATTTCAGGACGTGGTTGTCTGTTGGAGAGCATTGGGCACGTTTCGGGATTTTATATTTCCGTTACTGGGGAAAAAATCACTCAGTAATGATAGGTTGACGGTATTTTCATTATATTTCGTACGATAAACAGAATGATTCATATTGCCGACTGACAATCACATGGAGCGTTTACAGCAATGGTATAACATCTACATGTAATGTTTCGTTTTGCTGTATTGTGGAACTTTTATTCCTTCTTCCGTTTGTTCTTGAATACTGTCTGGTCTTTCGCAGCATTATGAATGGCGCCGCTCAAGAAATAAAGCTGAGAATTTGGTCAACTGTTATGTGAAATGAGGCATGAGATAATCTATCCTGTAGGTTCTGCACGTGAGATGCTGTGAAATGAGTCTCTTGAACGTATGAGGAATATAAATTTACTGTCCGCTGCCAGTCTAAACCACAACTTCATCAGATATTCAATTGTTTCTCATTTTATGCCTTCAATTATGTAAAAGTTTTGGAGTTTCGCCTTGTTTGAGGAAGAGTAAGATCAGAAAGGGATAAATTCTTTTCAGTGGTCTTTACCAGAAGCCGCCTTAATACAATTGTTGATTCTGTTCGTTATTTAGACTACCAACGATCTTATCTGATCCGACGCTCAAGCACAGATATACATTGCTAAACTGGCAAAGGCCCATATTATAATGAATTCTGTCTTTTTGTGAGGTAAAATGGCGGCTTCAGGAAGTTTGTGTTCGGAACTACTATGATTTTCTGAAACGAAGCGACGTTGCAAGCGTTACGAGATACTCATCCTCTTGTAACCCGAAGTCGATTTATCAGTTTTGAAGCAAATGAATCATTTGGGCGGCAGGTCACATTTTCATAGCAGTTGACTCGCTGAGATAGTGACACTGCAGAGAGAGGTAGCAACGGTAGAACTTGCTCAAACAGTTCTCAGAATATTCATCCTTTTTTCTTCTTCTTTCTTGTAAGTTGTAGCCTCGTAATCCCTTCTGAAATGTAACTTCTTTATACTGGTGTAGTGGATGCTCGGTTTCATTTTGTTATATGGACACTGGTGGACTCCCAGTTGCTGAACAGATATGTTTTCAGTTATTTCTCTTCGCAATACAGATTAAAATCAACCACTAGGCTAGCACAACACACACATAACTATCACTTCGTCCTCGCCCATCAAACTCATACTATGAACTGCCCAGAGACAAAGATTTACCTCTAACATCATGTAGCAAAGTAAATACTATCACATATCGATCTATTCGTGCAAAATCGTCTTTGAAACATACATTTCAAAAATACAGTACAAATAGTTGTTTATCACCGCTTATCTTTTTAAGGAAGTCAATGATCATCATCGGAAATACGTTAAGTATATATATATATATATATATATATATATATATATATATATATATATATATATATATATATATATACTCCTGGAAATTGAAATAAGAACACCGTGAATTCATTGTCCCAGGAAGGGGAAACTTTATTGACACATTCCTGAGGTCAGATACATCACATGATCACACTGACAGAACCACAGGCACATAGACACAGGCAACAGAGCATGCACAATGTCGGCACTAGTACAGTGTATATCCACCTTTCGCAGCAATGCAGGCTGCTATTCTCCCATGGAGACGATCGTAGAGATGCTGGATGTAGTCCTGTGGAACGGCTTGCCATGCCATTTCCACCTGGCGCCTCAGTTGGACCAGCGTTCGTGCTGGATGTGCAGACCGCGTGAAACGACGCTTCATCCAGTCCCAAACATGCTCAGTGGGGGACAGATCCGGAGATCTTGCTGGCCAGGGTAGTTGACTTACACCTTCTAGAGCACGTTGGGTGGCACGGGATACATGCGGACGTGCATTGTCCTGTTGGAACAGCAAGTTCCCTTGCCGGTCTAGGAATGGTAGAACGATGGGTTCGATGACGGTTTGGATGTACCGTGCACTATTCAGTGTCCCCTCGACGATCACCAGTGGTGTACGGCCAGTGTAGGAGATCGCTCCCCACACCATGATGTCGGGTGTTGGCCCTGTGTGCCTCGGTCGTATGCAGTCCTGATTGTGGCGCTCACCTGCACGGCGCCAAACACGCATACGACCATCATTGGCACCAAGGCAGAAGCGACTCTCATCGCTGAAGACGACACGTCGCCATTCGTCCCTCCATTCACGCCTGTCGCGACACCACTGGAGGCGGGCTGCACGATGTTGGGGCGTGAGCGGAAGACGGCCTAACGGTGTGCGGGACCGTAGCCCAGCTTCATGGAGACGGTTGCGAATGGTCCTCGCCGATACCCCAGGAGCAACAGTGTCCCTAATTTGCTGGGAAGTGGCGGTGCGGTCCCGTACGGCACTGCGTAGGATCCTACGGTCTTGGCGTGCATCCTTGCGTCGCTGCGGTCCGGTCCCAGGTCGACGGGCACATGCACCTTCCGCCGACCACTGGCGACAACATCGATGTACTGTGGAGACCTCACGCCCCACGTGTTGAGCAATTCGGCGGTACGTCCACCCGGCCTCCCGCATGCCCACTATACGCCCTCGCTCAAAGTCCGTCAACTGCACATACGGTTCACGTCCACGCTGTCGCGGCATGCTACCAGTGTTAAAGACTGCGATGGAGCTCCGTATGCCACGGCAAACTGGCTGACACTGACGGCGGCGGTGCACAAATGCTGCGCAGCTAGCGCCATTCGACGGCCAACACCGCGGTTCCTGGTGTGTCCGCTGTGCCGTGCGTGTGATCATTGCTTGTACAGCCCTCTCGCAGTGTCCGGAGCAAGTATGGTGGGTCTGACACACCGGTGTCAATGTGTTCTTTTTTCCATTTCCAGGAGTGTATATGTGCGAGGTGGTCTAAACAAGTTCTGCAGTTCATCGAGTATTTGCGTACTAGTTAAGTTCAACAAATATATTTTAGAATCATGCTATGCCACCATTAATCTAAATCTGTTAATACTGTACTTGTTAAAACGCTTAAAATATACGCAAACTATTTAAAACTGCCGATATTTTAGATAAGACAAACTATAACTTAATTATTTAGGCTTACACAGTAAAAAAGTAAAAATACATCAGAAGTCTCTAGTTATGGTTTCATTAAGACATATTTATTTCCTTGTATCTTCCGTCTGCTGTACCAAAAGTTACAACAAAACACAACACATCTATTAAGCATTGTGTCGAAACTCTAAACGTTTCATAGTTACATCATTTTATCTTCACTGCTAATGACTATTTTATTAGTAAATAAATAGCTATTTACACGTTCTTCCTTCTGGAAACCATATTGCGATTCTGAAGCACTCACTTTAGTGATAGCACTGAGACAGTATACGGTATTGGCAGTCTAGAAATTTATGTCCGTGCGCTCAGATAAGTTCTGTGAATCGCTCATTCCATTCCTTGAAGCTGCAATATTATGTTATGTAAGCATTTAGCGACGATATATTCTGAAATCAAACACAGTTTTCTCACTCACGGCAGTTTTCAGTAAGCCACTTTTCAGTGTCAGTAATCAATTGATTAAAACTTACAGAATACGCACATTTGAAAAAACACAGATCAACCAGAACATTATGACCGGCGGCCAGAGTGGCCGAGCGGTTCTAGGCGCTACAGTCTGGAACCGCGCGACCACTACGGTCGCAGGTTCAAATCCTGCCTCGGGTTTGGATGTGTGTGATGTCCTTAGTTAGGTTTAAGTAGTTGTAAGTTCTAGGGGACTGATGACCACAGAAGTTAAGTCCCATAGTGCTCAGAGCCACTTGAACCATTTGAACCATTATGACCATCTACATAATAGCCGGTACGTCCACCTTGACACAGGTAACAGCGGTGAAGCGTCGCGGCATGGAAGCAATGAGGCCTTGGTAGGTCGCTGGAGAGCGTTGGCGCCACATCTGCACACACGAGTCTCCTAATTCTCGTAAATTATGGGAAGGGAGCGATGAGCTCTGGCGCCAGTTTCAATCAAACCCAAGATGTGTTCGACTGGGTTCAGATCTGGCGAGCTGGGGGGGGGGGGGGGGGCAGCACCTCAGTCAGAACTCGCAACTGGGTTCCTCCATCATATTCCTGCTCTTGTGACATGGCGCATTATCTTGCTGAAAAATGCCACTGCCGTCGGGAAGCATGATTGTCATGAAGGTGAGTACGATGTCTGCAACCAGTGTACGATACGAGCTCCACTGGACGCATGGGTGCCCATGTGCATGTTCCCCAGAGCATAATGGAGTCCCTCCAGTTTGTCTCCGACCCGCAGTACAGGTGTCAAGGAGCTGTTCCACTGGATGACGACGGAATCGCACCCTGATGATGAAGAAGGTAGTGTTTCATTAGGGCATGCAACGTTCTGCCACTTCGACAACGTCCAGTGATGGTCAAGTGCCTATTTCAGTCATAATTGCCGATGTCGCAGTGTTAACATTGGCACTTGCATGCGATGTCGGTTCTGGAGGTCCATCGTTATGAGTGTACAGACACATTTGTACTCTGTCCTGTATTAAAGTCTGATGTTAGTTCCGCCACAGTTCGTCGCCTGTCCTGTTTTGCCAGGTTTTACCAGTCTGCCCAGCTTATGACGTCCTCAAACACCCGAGAAGTCGTACAATTCCCAAAATACTCTCGCCGAACCTCCGCACCATCAAAATCTGCCCTCTGCCAAATTCAGACAGATCGCGCTCCTTTCCCATTCTACACACTGACAGCACTCTCACTGATACTACAAACACCGAGCGTGTGTCTGACTAAGAGTCATTCCTCTCCAGATGACACTGCTATTGCCTGGAAGTGTTTGTATAGATAGTCGGTCAGTGCTCATAATGTTCTGGCTGATTAGTGTATACTACACTACTGGCCATTAAAATTGCTACACCACGAAGATGACGTGCTACAGACGCGAAATTTAACCGACAGGAAGATGATGCTGTGATATGCAAATGATAAGCTTTTCAGAGCATTCACATAACGTTGGCGCCGGTGGCGACACCTACAACACGCTGCCATGAGGACAGTTTCCAATCGATTTCTCACACACAAACAGCAGTTGACCGGCATTGCCTGGTGAAACGTTGTGATGTCTCGTGTAAGGAGGAGAAATACGTACCATCACGTTTCCGACATTGATAAAGGTCGGATTGTAGCCTATCGCGATTGCGGTTTCTCGTATCGCGACATTGCTGCTCGCGTTGGTCGAGATACAATGACTGTTAGCAGAATATGGAATCGGTGGGTTCAGGACGGTAATACGGAACGCCGTGCTGGATCCCAACGGCCCCGTATCACTAGCAGTCGAGATGACAGGCATCCGCATCGCTGTAACGGATCGTGCAGTCACGTCTCGGTTCCTGGGTCAACAGATGGGGACATCTGCAAGACAACAACCATCTTTATGAACAGTTCGACGACGTTTGCAGCAGCATGAACTATCAGCTTGGACACCATGGCTGCGGTTACCCTTGACGCTGCATCACAGAAAGGAGCGCCTGCGATGGTGTACTCAACGACGAATGTGGGTGCACGAACGGCAAAACATCATTTTTTCGGATGAATCCAGGTTCTGTTTACAGCATAATGATGGTCGCATCCATGTTTGGCGGCATCGCGGTGAACGCACATTGTAAGCGTGTATTCGTCATCGCCATACTGGCGTATCATCCGGCGTGATGGTTTGGGGTGCCATTGGTTACACGTCTCGGTCACCTCTTGTTCGCATTGACGGCTCTTTGAAAAGTGGACGTTACATTTCAGATGCGTTACGACCCGTGGCTCTACCCTAATTTTGATCCCTGCGAAGCCCTACATTTCAGCAGGCTAATGTACGACCGCATGTTGCAGGTCCTGTACGGGCCTTTCTGGATACAGTAAATGTTCGACAGCTGCCCAGGCCAGCACATTCTCCAGATCTCTCACCAATTGAAAACGTCTGGTCAATGGTGGCCGAGCAACTGGCTCGTCACAATACGCCAGTCAGTACTCTTGATGAACTGTGGTATCGTGTTGCAGCTGCATGGGCAGTTGTACCTGCACACGCCATCCAAGCTCTGTTTGACTCAATGCCCAGGCGTATCAAGGCCGTTATTACTGCCAGAGGTGGTTGCTCTGGATACCGATTTCTAAGGATCTATGCACCCAAATTGCGTGAAAATGTAATCACATGTCAGTTCTAGTATAATATATTTGTCCAATGAATACCCGTTTATAATCTGCATTTCTTCTTGGTGTAGCAATTTTAATGGCCAGTAGTGTACTTCGTAGACACGTCAGGTATTATCGATAACTCAGTGACAAGAAATTAGTTTCACGTTCAACTGGGTTCAATTATGGTTGGGGATCACACTATTGTGCCATATATTATAAATTTTAGCACATGGAAAAACAGAACCTGACTGTAAAAAGGTCAAAAGTGACTGCAGTCAATATCAACGATATTCTTATGATTCATTCCTAACACTGTATAGCCATAGTCACCGTAGAGATGTGGCACAGCTTCAGGAGGACAGCCATCGACAAGGAGACGCGATAATTTCGAACCGCACTAAGAGCAATACATAGCGAAGGCAAAAAAGTTTCAGCCATAAGACCTACTGCACATTTTCTGTCACTACAGATGTTTAGGAATACAGACTTAAGAATTTATGATGAAACTGTGATATACAATGAATTAGCGCCTTTTTCTTCATTCAGAAGACCGAAATAGGCAAAATTGTATGTAGCGCGGGTAGTAGAGATTACCCACTCCATCCTTCTAGGTACGAAGTAGATTACTCGTAATAGTAAATTGCCTGTAAGAGAAATGTTTTTTGTTGGAAATAATTCTCGAGTCAGGAGAACTTCAGTACATCCGTACATTCCTAAACGATTATGTGAAAAACAAGAACACGTGATAGCATCATTCAGGAACACCAAATAAGATAATATCGGCCTGAAAACACTGCATTCTAACAAAAAATATCCGTGCATTCATGACTGAAAACCAGAAAATGGCTCTGAGCATTATGGGACTTAACATCTGAGGGCATCAGTCCCCTAGAATTTAGAACTACTTCTAACCTAAGGACATCACACACATCTATGCCCCAGGCAGGATTCGAACCTGTGACCATAGCGGTCGCGTGGTTCCAGACTGTAGCGCCTAGAACCGCTCGGCCACCCCGGCCGGCTCAAAACTAGAAAGATGATACCATATCTCTTTTTGATTGTATAATTATCCGCCGAGGGCTTATTAGTTCAGGAGATAGTAAGAGCTCAATAGATCATCAAACAATGCAAGCTGCTGAGAACTGGCTTGTATGATTCTCAGGAAAGGGTTTCAAATCGCAGTCGTTTGAAATAAGCACGTTAAACAATTTCCGTGAATTCCAACCAGTATTTAAAGTGAATGCACTCCCCATTTATACTGGGACATGCGAAAAACTTTCGAAATAAATGGCTAATCTCTCAACTTCAAAAACTTAACACGCGGCTTTGGAAAGCAGTTTGAACTGTGGGTCAAAATGCACAATGTAAAATGATAGCTTCATGTTATTTTCAAGTCGTAGCAATCAAATATGCAATAATCAAAGAGATAAATAGGCCTGGGGAAAAAAAACTGTTAGTAGAGCAAGTTTAATACTTTTATGGCTTTAAGTTGGCATCACTGGGATGAGCCCTGGTCAGCTGATGTATCAACAATGTTTTGTTTATAACATCAAAAATACATTTCAAAGTGGCGAGTCCGCTTGGAACGTCCACTTCAATCAAAAATGTTCTGTTATTCGTTTTTTACTTGCTGAATGCGAGAAACCAGTGAATATATACTGTAGAGCGTCGAACGTTTATGCCGAAGGTTTTACGATTCATGCTGATTTTTACAAGTGGGTAGAGCAGTTCAAAAATGGTCGCGATTCAGTCACTGACGAACACCGTTCTGGCCGACAAGTTGCAGTTACAACTCCCTCACTTGAAGGTCGAATTGATGGCATTATTCGTGCCGAATTCCGTGTGACCGTGGAAATGGTAGTTGGTAAAGTTCAAGTTAGTACTGGTACAGTTCATAACTTTATCTGTAACAAGCTGAAGTACCGAAAAACATGTGCAAGATGGGTTCAAAAGCAGTTGACGATGTTACATAAGGAAACAACTTTGAAAGTGTCCACAGAGCTAACTGAACGTTATGAAAGAGAAGGTGAACACATCCTCAACAAAATTTTAACTTGTGATGAAACTTGGGTTCATATAAGAATATACAGCCTACAGTTGCAGGTAAACTTTATCGTTTACCCAGGTTTCAACGTTAGTAATAATGTCTTCTTCAGAACATAAAATATTATTTAAATGTTTGCCTAAAACAGGTCATGTCCTAAGTCAACTTTATAAAACTTGATGCATAACCATAAGGTTTTGTCACTTCTATTAAACAAGGTGTAGCAGATTCACTCTAAGCCCGTTGTAGAGACTCTAGCCACACGACGAGGCCCATACAACCTTATGGTCATGCATCAAGTTTTATAAAGTTGACGCAGGACATGGCCTGTTTTAGGCAAACATTTAAATAATATTTTATGTTCTGAAGAGGACGTTATTACTAACGTTGAAACCTTGTTGTTGTTGTTGTCTTCAGTCCTGAGACTGGTTTGATGCAGCTCTCCATGCTACTCTATCCTGTGCAAGCTTCTTCATCTCCCAGTACCTACTACAGCCTACATCTTTCTGAATCTCTTGGTCTCCCTCTACGGTTTTTACCCTCCACGCTGCCCTCCAATACTAAATTGGTGATACCTCGATGCCTCAGAACATGTCCTACCAACCGATCCCTTCTTCTAGTCAAGCTGTGCCACAAACTCCTCCTCTCCCCAACCCTGTTCAACACCTCCTCATTATTTATGTGATCCACCCATCTAATCTTCAGCATTCTTCTGTAGCATCACATTTCGAAAGCTTCTATTCTCTTCTTGTCCACACTATTTATCGTCCATGTTTCACTTCCATACATGGCCACACTCCATACAAATACTTTCAGAAACAACTTCCTGACACTTAAATCTATACTCGATGTTAACAAATTTCTCTTCTTCAGAAACGTTTTCTTTGCCATTGCCAGTCTGCATTTTATATCCTCTCTACTTCGACTATCATCAGTTATTTTGCTCCCCAAATAGCAAAACTCCTTTACTACTTTAAGTGTCTCATTTCCTAATCTAATTGAAACCTAGGTAAACGATAAAGTTAACCTGCAACTGTAGGCTGTATATTCTTATATAAACAATATCAGTAGCTGTCGCTGCATAAAAATGTTAAAAATTATGAAACTTTGGTTCAGTATTATGAGCCAGAATCAAAAAGACAGAGCATAGAGTGGAAGTGCACCAACTCACCTGTCAAGAAAGAATTCAAAACTAAAGCATCAGCAGGAAAGTCATGTTGACGATGTTTTGGGTTGCTGAAGGTCCAGTTTTGTGTGATTATCTCGAAGAGCAGCGTACAGTGAACAGCCAATACTACTCGGATTTGCTTTTTAACAAGGAAAGACGTCTTGGATCTTAGAGGAGAGGTGTGATTCCCCAGCAAAACAACGCACGTCCTCATATTGCTCAGCTACTCCATGAAACCATTGACAGAATGGGCTGGGAAGTACTGCTTCTTTCCCCTTACATTCCTGATTTAACACCTAGTGAATTCCATTTGTTTAGTGCACTGAAGGAGGCATTGCGTGGGAAGAGGTTCCAGAACAATGAGGGCGTGAAAGAGGGGATTGTGTTGAAAAGTAGAAAAAGTATGGTTTTGTAAAAATAAACGCATTTTTCTCCAGACCAATTTAACTCTTTAATTATTGAATGACCCTCGTAATATTTGCGGGAGATTTGTAGCTTATTAGAGGTTCAATGAATCAGTTTTTACTTTACACAACATGCTACCGTTAGATGTATATTCTCATACATTGTCGTATGAGTGTCATCCCACGTTTAAATCACTCTTGTAGATAGCCACTAGAGGTCATTGGCGACATATTTGATTGACTTCCACCTCCATAGGCATAACACGTGTAGCCATCAAGCTCGGTTCGTAAATTTGATAAAAGTGTCCTGGAGTTTATACAAGGGTTGGAACTTAAATAGTGGCAACTACTTATTCACAACCGATACAAAAGAGTTATATATTGACACCTGTTACTGTCCTTCAAAGTAGTCACCAGCATTGTGTAGAACCCGTTGGCAGCGATGTGGAAGGCGTAGTATACCGTTAGCAGAGTCTGTTCTGTTAATGGTGCGAATGGAGCTGTCTACTGCCTATCGAATCGCTGGAACAGTTCTGAAGCGAATGCCACGAAGTGGTTCCTTAATCTTCGGAATCACAGTCACAAGGACTTAAATCCGGGGAGTATGGTGGATGGTGCAGTATTTCCCAGTCCGATCGAACGAAAAGAGCCGCCACAGCTTGCGCTGTATGCGCCCGCGCATTGTCGTGTAAAATGAAGGGTGGGTTGCGCAGAAAGTGTAACCGCTTCTTTCGTAAAGCTGGTCGCAAGTGATGCTCCAAACACGAACAGTAATACTGTGCATTGACGGTCTGCCGTGGAGGAAGTAATGCGTTAGGATAACACCATCACTGTCGTACACGAGAATCACCGTACTGTGGCTCTGACGCAATGTCGACTTTCGCGGCGACCCATAATGACGCCATTCGTTGGATTGGATTTTATGTTTTGGCTTCGTGGCATTCGCTTCGGAACTGTTCCAGAGATTCGACAGGCAGTAGACCGCTCCCTTGGCACCATCAACATGACAGGCTCTGCTTACGGTATAGGCCTACTACGCCTTCCACATCGGTGGCAAAAGGTTCTACACAACGGTGGTGACAACTTTGAAGGACACTAACAGGTGCAAACATGTAACTCTTTTGTATCGGTTGTGAATAAATAGTTGCCACTATTTAAATTCCAACCCTCGTATAATTAGATATGGAGGACACTGTCGAAGGAATATGCTTGTCCGCTGAAAATTAGCTCATAAACAGAAATATTACGTTGGCATTTCTTTCTGTTGTAGAATACATCATTTATCTGCAACTACGAAATAGTATTATGATTAAGATTTTGTTGTGTCTAGACAAGACAGCCTAGACACAATGAGAGGAAGCCGAAAGGCACGCGCTTAAACTCACGCAGGCTGGCGTGAGGTCTGAAACAGGATACGTAATGAATGCTATAAAGAAAAGTATGTAGCTTCTGGAATACTTAACTTTAATCCACATTTGTAGAACATCGCTCTTGATGATACATTTATAGAATCTCAATATCAATTGAATACGGCGCCTTGCTAGGTCGTAGCAAATGTAGCTGAAGGCTATGCTAACTATCGTCTCGGCAAATGAGAGCGTATTTGTCAGTGAACCATTGCTATTAACGTCGGCTGTACAACTGGGGCGAGTGCTAGTCAGTGTCTCTAGACCTGCCGTGTGGCGGCGCTCGGTCTGCCATCACTGACAGTGGCGACACGCGGGTCCGTCGTATACTAGCGGACCGCGGCCGATTTAAAAGCTACCACCTAGCAAGTGTGGTGTCGGGCGGTGACACCACAGATTTACTTTGAGATATCCTTCCATTCACTATTATCACTATGGTAAAGATCAACATAAAATAAAAATATAAAGTTATTGAACTGTTTGTGTGCCTTGAGAAGCTACTGCGACGGAATAGCTTAGACGACCATGAAATCAAGTGGTGGACTGATCTCTCTGGGTTACATTGAGTTAGTTAACAGCTATTAATTGGGCGCTTGGAATTCTGAGCTGAAAAGTATGAAATTAATTGGTGTGTAACTCAAAACTGATAAAACAGAACTCATATACTTACCCCGCCCCTCTTCTCAAGCAAACAGATAGGAGGATCAAAAATTTATCAAACACCATTCTCTTGCATTAAATAAAATTGCCAATAGTACCAATGTTGTTGATACGTATGTAAGCACCCTGAAATGCACTTAGTTACTCTACACACACTAACGCGTCTATCCCTTGCAATTCTCCTAATACTGAAGGCAAACCAGCCCCAAACATTTGTAAATGTAACGGCGCCTACATAAAACTTGAGCAGTATAAAGACTGCAAAGGATCGTTATATTTCAACAATGTCCAAAATCGGACTGGTTCAACAGCTAACCGCGGTTTCAGGTCACATAAATGATTGTTACAGTGCAGACAGAGAAATACGAGTTAAACCTTTTCATAATATTAAAAATAATAACTAATAATATTGTTATTATTAAGTACATCGTATTGTCTTCGTGAAAGAATAAGAGAGACGAAATATTTCTTTGGAAATAAATGGATTGGTTTAAGGAATTCCATGAACGTGACATTTAAAATAATACGTGCGCCAATTTCTGTCCTCGCATATGCATCGGAATTCTTCACATAAAAAACACAGGCTCTTTGTGAATAATCTAAGTAATTATTATCTCAGTGAGATGACTGCAAAGGCGACTGAATAGGTCGTGACCAACCAAAGTAATTCTGGTTGCAGAATCTCACAGTCTCATCCATCACATGAATTGTTAAAAGGCGATATTGTGATTCATTAAAGTGAATAAAATCTCAATACAATGGATTTCTTTTCATTTCAGTTTATTGTTGAAGAAATAGAAGACTTACGTGGGCAACATTGTCCGTACATACATAAGCAAGATCACAAAATAAAAAAACACATCGAAAAAAAGCAAGACGGAAGAAACGGCGAAAAATTGGCAGAGATACTCTCTTATTTATTAATCAGTTAAATAAATTAATCAACGTTATTAAATAGTCATGTCCACACACTATAGTAGTTTCTTTCTCATCATAAACATTTCGTTTTTGGTTCCATAAAACATCACTCGCCATCCAGATAAACTATGTAAGCTGAGATGGACGTTACACTGCCCCCTTGATTGAAGCACGGAAATAACGTAATATACATAGGGACTTAATTCAATTTTGTCTCCCTACTAGGGCAGGTCCAGCAGAAAAAATCCAAGAGTAAAAAGCGTGGCAAGACCGTCTGACTTTATCCTTTACTTATACCGTTGATTGTATATGACTTGAAAGTAAATGTTTCATCATGTTAATTGTTAAGCATAAACACAGTTTAAACTTGTGACGTCTAAAATTCTTAAATTTTATGTCGTATGGACCAGTGAAGCTCACGTTGTCGACGACAGACAGGTAGCGAAAGACTGAAAACCAACTTGCACGTCGACTCACGAACTATAATCGGAATATGAGACCATCCATAAAAAGTTTTTGGAGTCAGCGAACGGGATACCTCGAGGTCGCTCAGGACAGGATAACATTACGTTGTACAGATATCCATGTTTCGTATATTAGATACGTATTGTTTATTTATTCACATTACTTGATATTAACTTACATTGAAATTCATTTGGAATTCTAAAGTGTCTTAAGTGAGGCCGTAATTTCTTTTCATAACTACAACAACTTTAATCTGAACACAAATTACACTCATCTGCATTTTAAAACTTTTTGACAGGTGATTTGTTGAAAGTAGCTGCTCTTGAATCAATGATGATTCTAGAAATAACTACCGTTTTTGTCTGTCACGTCAGGTTTTCACACAAAAAAAAGAGGTGATATTCTGACGATTGTCACTTGTGAGCCCACAAATATATTCTAACACCATTTCACACAAGGTGATTTTTTAATCAAAAGAAATTTAATAAATGAAATACATTTAAAAAATACTCCTAAGAACTCCCCTAGTTTGTTTCGTCACTACCTGGTATAAAATGAGGTCAACAGTGTTCCATTTAAAATTTCTCTTCTTTGACTTCCTTGTAAATCCTTATGTATGATGACTGTCCCTCTTCAGCATCCAATATTAATCGGCCGTCATAGCTGCTGTCCAGTGCCCCTGGTACCTCCAGTTAATATCTCGGTTAAAAAGTGCATTTTGCTCTTCAATATACTGTCCCAAATTTCCGGAAAGTAGTCGATATGTGAATGTAGAAAGTCGACTTTCACACTCATTTAGCAACCGATCTTCTTGAAAATTTTCGCTTCTTTCAACAACGGCCTTATGACTAGGATCTTAGTTATTGCATTGGAAGTTCTTAGTAACTGATCGAAAGGCGGTCATACCATGCGCCTTTTTCTCTTTTCTTCGTTTTCTTCTCAGAATATTCATCCTTCATCAGTTTCTTTACTTGCTGACTAAAAATATGTCCCAGCTTTCTATTTGTCTCGTGTAATGAAGGGAAATTTCATGGAAAGGTACTTGAAGCAGGGTCCATCCCGTGGTACAGCTTTCACAAATTACTTCATCATATCCAATTTTATTCGTAGAGGTGGAAGCAATAATTTTCTTTTTGTTTTACAAGCGGTTCACGAGGGACATTTTTAGTTACATGCACAAACGTTCTCCGCTCTGATCATACTCCCACAGTCCAACAACGTCTTTCACAAATTACTTCATCATATCCAATTTTATTCGTAGAGGTGGAAGCAATAATTTTCTTTTTGTTTTACAAGCGGTTCACGAGGGACATTTTTAGTTACATGCACAAACGTTCTCCGCTCTGATCATACTCCCACAGTCCAACAACGTCTTTGCATTAAGCGACTGTCCCATTCGCATAGAAAGCAAGGCATTTTTGTGAACCCAACTTGTTGTCCCAATAGTATCCTGATAAGTTTGAAGTCACCGCAGATAAGCCAAGTGTGTTGCTCAAATTAAATACCTTTTATGAGTATCTTCATGTCCTCATACGTGGCTTTCATTTTAACTGAATGGGCCACAAGAATGGATCCATACACGTTTCCATTACGCAGTAACACGCCTTTCGAGCTCCACATTGACGAATCTAGAAAAGTCTCCACTATATAGGATCATGTTAAATGCCACAGAAGTACATTAACTCGCTTCCTTTATTGCAGTAAATCAAGGACTCGTTTTGTAAGTATAAATCAACTAATTCTTTCCCTATATGTTTGCACCATGAGTAATGTGCTCCTGGTTCCAGAAGATCCTTACTTTTTAAGCGGGAGTCAAGTAGTTCCGCAGATTCCTTAGGCAACTTCAAATCTCATATGAGAGCATTAAGTTCACCGTGAGAGGACTGTTATGGAGTAAAGTAGCATGCAGGTTGGTGGACATCACTATCGTCATCGGCAATTGCATCATCTTCATTTTCTTCATCGTCTTCCGCCACGTTCTCTACACAAGGTGGAAGAAGAGGAGGAAGCAGATCTTCTCTAAGTGCAAATTGACCTAACGGCAGAATCAATGTTTGGATACAAATTTTGTCTCTTATTTTGCGAACTGAACCGTTGAACATTAACTAACCAGAAGTAACAGTTATTAAGGTGACTTTTAGGCTCCCTCCACAACATTGGAATCACAAATGGCACGCATCTTCTCTCTCCCTTTGCCCACTTTCGTAAGCTTTCCACACAATAGCGGCAAACTGTCTCTGGTGCCCATCCCTTGTCCTGGTCACCTAGTTTCGTTTTAAAATAAGCATGGTAGGCTTTTTATATAAAAGCTGCTTAGCCACTGCGTAATACCCAGAAGTGTAACAGAAAATGTGTAGGTTCTTCACACACTTGCGTGATGACGTTGTAGTAACTATCAACAACAGGTACAGCGTTTTATTAACAGTGTCTTAAATATACAGAATTATCACAATATAGCACTGGTAATCCAAGCCTGTGAGATAAGCAACACTTTCAGGGTCACATAATAACAACTAGCATCAACAGGTGTAACAATCTAAAGGTATTCAGGGCTGTTGTGAGAAATTTCCCCCCAACAGTATGCAAACCTACTGGCACAGCAATATAGTTTTAAAGTCGAATTCCGGAGAAACTGTACTTGATAGCAGAAACCTGAAAACAGATTTAGAATCAGCGTAAAAAGTTGACCTAGTATCACATATTAGCTTTCAATCACCTGACACCATGCAGACTAGTGTTTTCCATAGGGGAAAATGGTTCAAATGGCTCTAAGCACTATGGGACCTAACATCCGAAGTCATCAGTCCCCTAGACTTAGAACTACTTAAACCTAACTATCCTAAGGACATCACACACATCCATGCCCGAGGCAGGATTCGAACATGCGACCGTAGCAGCAGCACGGTTCCGGACTGAGGCGCGTAGAACCGCTCGGGCACAGAGGCCGGCTATCCATAGGAGATCCGCAGGTAATTTTTATATTGTTATTATCCATTTGTGATCAGTCCGAAAACAGTCTTAGAGGCACTGCATATAGTGCCTCTGTAAACCATGTTGCCAAGTTCTAAACAACTTTTATAAATTCACCAGACGTTAAGAATGAAATCGTTTGTACTACGACGCCGACAACAATCGTATCTAGATCACACAACTCTGCGGTTGCAAGTTTTGGTCAAGTCAACGCTTCTCGCTCGTCGTCCATTACGGTAAGAGCCAGTGTTGATCACCGTAACAGTTCCAGCATATGTATGCGTGATCAGCAGTTTTGCTGCTTTTCGTGCACTGGACTGCAGGAAGGGAAGATCTTTTGTGAATCTAGTGTCCATGTTCGCAATGCTTCCCGATTCGCAATGTTTCCCGTGCTGGTGAATGAAGCATGTTTTCATTTTTCATTGGCTTCTTCTTAGTAAGTTCCAAAGTTTTCTCTTATCAGTACCTTTATCAGTCTTACATTATATACAGTTCCATCAAAAGTATTGAATATACGCAACACAACTGATTATTCCAACTGTAATAATTAAGCTTATGTCGCCTCTTGTCTTATATGTAACGTACCTTATACAGGATGAGACTGCAGTCAAAGAGTTTTACTCCCTAGTTAACCAGAGGTTGACATATTATTTTCACACCAAATTACAGCTATTTCCTTTTTCTGTTTTGTCGTGCGGGTAGAATAATAGATTTATCGGAAAATACTATTTCGTGTTCTAGGCTACAAAGATGTGAGCACTTTTCGATATGCTTAGAATTTTCTCGGACAAAGTCCCTCATTGATTTATCAAAAAAATGGTTCAAATAACTCTGAGCACTATGCGACTTAACTTCTGAGGTCATCAGTCACCTAGAACTTAGAACTAAATAAACCTAACTAACCTAAGGACATCACACACATCCATGCCCGAGGCAGGATTCGAACCTGCGACCGTGGCGGTCACGCGGTTCCAGACTGAAGCGCCTAGAACCGCGCGGCCACAAGGGCCGGCATTAATTTCTCTATAGATAATTTAGTTCCTTTCAAAAGACTAAACAATGTAATAGGAACAGCAATAGTTGCAGATACAAGTCTTACAAGGGAATGGTCAGACTTGTCATGTCGAAACCTGTGTTGCTTTTTTTACTACTGTGAGTTAACATTGCAAGAAGTCTGTATGCAGAATTTTAGCTGCTGACATGACCTGGAAGTCTGTAAACAATTTTATGAAGTAAGACATTATTGTCGCATGGTTTCCGCGCTTGTAACTGCCTCTTGTACAACCCTGACGTCTCTCGCTACGTTATACCAACGCCATCTAGGGACAAGGTGGCGTTAGCTACGCGCCGCTCTCTCGCCACAGCAGTGAGAGAGCTGATTCCCCCAGTGAAAGCGATCGTATGATAATGAAACATTCGTTGACAAATATGGTTGATATGTTATCTACAACATTCTTTCCAAATAGCTATGAAATAGGCACAAATAAATATACGGTTTAGAACATGTCCAAATTTTATTTCTTGTAATTACCGCAAAAATGCGAAATATATTACAATGTTCAAAACGTAGGTTTTTTGTGCACCAAGAACATACAAGCGAAGACGACATATGGCAGCCCTGCGAATCACAGACGTTGTTAGATGTCCGTAGACAAAACTGGGCTCGTGTTAGGAATGAATCAGGCCTAGTATCAGTATATTTCGACGAGTGCCACACATATTTAATCAAATTCTGAAACCGTGGGGAGGTTCAAATGGTTAAAATGGCTCTGAGCACTATGCGACTTAACTTCTGAGGTCATCAGTCACCTAGAACTTAGAACTAAATAAACCTAACTAACCTAAGGACATCACACACATCCATGCCCGAGGCAGGATTCGAACCTGCGACCGTAGCAGTCGCGCGGCTCCGGACTGAGCGCCTAGAACCGCGAGACCACCGCGGCCGGCCCGTGGGGAGGAAAATTGATAATGTACTACTGACTGCAGCTTGAGAATATTGTCACGGTGATAGACAGGAAATTGCAATGATCTGCACACAATAATTTTCTGTTAGTTCTCTGCAAAATGCCTTCCACAGACGGAAAAATTCTCTGTCTAAAGGTTGAATTACGTTCGTCGTGCCGGGTGGAATCTGAAGTATCTCTACTTCTTTGTCAGGGTGGGCTCGAAATACAGCTTTTAATGAATCAGACCTTTTATGACCTGACCACGAATCTAGAAGAAGAGATTTGTTCCCGCAGAACGGAAGAAAAGCATGACGCATGAAAAGTGTAACATTTCCCATTTTTCCAGACTTTGATGCGTCTACCACAAGATTGTTTGCGTAGAACATTGTTCTTTTGACACGTGGTCCAAAACGTCCAGTTGGTTCTTGAAGACACACATATACACTCCTGGAAATTGAAATAAGAACACCGTGAATTCATTGTCCCAGGAAGGGGAAACTTTATTGACACATTCCTGGGGTCAGATACATCACATGATCACACTGACAGAACCACAGGCACATAGACACAGGCAACAGAGCATGCACAATGTCGGCACTAGTACAGTGTATATCCACCTTTCGCAGCAATGCAGGCTGCTATTCTCCCATGGAGACGATCGTAGAGATGCTGGATGTAGTCCTGTGGAACGGCTTGCCATGCCATTTCCACCTGGCGCCTCAGTTGGACCAGCGTTCGTGCTGGACGTGCAGACCGCGTGAGACGACGCTTCATCCAGTCCCAAACATGCTCAATGGGGGACAGATCCGGAGATCTTGCTGGCCAGGGTAGTTGACTTACACCTTCTAGAGCACGTTGGGTGGCACAGGATACATGCGGACGTGCATTGTCCTGTTGGAACAGCAAGTTCCCTTGCCGGTCTAGGAATGGTAGAACGATGGGTTCGATGACGGTTTGGATGTACCGTGCACTATTCAGTGTCCCCTCGACGATCACCAGTGGTGTACGGCCAGTGTAGGAGATCGTTCCCCACACCATGATGCCGGGTGTTGGCCCTGTGTGCCTCGGTCGTATGCAGTCCAGATTGTGGCGCTCACCTGCACGGCGCCAAACACGCATACGACCATCATTGGCACCAAGGCAGAAGCGACTCTCATCGCTGAAGACGACACGTCTCCATTCGTCCCTCCATTCACGCCTGTCGCGACACCACTGGAGGCGGGCTGCACGATGTTGGGGCGTGAGCGGAAGACGGCCTAACGGTGTGCGGGACCGTAGCCCAGCTTCGTGGAGACGGTTGCGAATGGTCCTCGCCGATACCCCAGGAGCAACAGTGTCCCTAATTTGCTGGGAAGTGGCGGTGCGGTCCCCTACGGCACTGCGTAGGATCCTACGGTCTTGGCGTGCATCCGTGCGTCGCTGCGGTCCGGTCCCAGGTCGACGGGCACGTGCACCTTCCGCCGACCACTGGCGACAACATCGATGTACTGTGGAGACCTCACGCCCCACGTGTTGAGCAATTCGGCGGTACGTCCACCCGGCCTCCCGCATGCCCACTATACGCCCTCGCTCAAAGTCCGTCAGCTGCACATACGGTTCACGTCCACGCTGTCGCGGCATGCTACCAGTGTTAAAGACTGCGATGGAGCTCCGTATGCCACGGCAAACTGGCTGACACTGACGGCGGCGGTGCACAAATGCTGCGCAGCTAGCGCCATTCGACGGCCAACACCGCGGTTCCTGGTGTGTCCGCTGTGCCGTGCGTGTGATCATTGCTTGTACAGCCCTCTCGCAGTGTCCGGAGCAAGTATGGTGGGTCTGACACACCGGTGTCAATGTGTTCTTTTTTCCATTTCCAGGAGTGTAGTTTAGGCAGCAATGAACCATCCAGACTAATTATGGGCATTGTAGTATATGAATGGGTGAGTGCAGTCGTGGACTGCGCAATCGCCTCAATATGTTTTTCCCCTTTGAATGACAGTGTTATTTCCGCACGCATTTCTTTTTGAAAACCTGACTGACCTGCATTGTACACGTACGATTCACTAAAACTAGCGATCTCATTTTTTGCATTCGTAAGAAAAGCTCCATACAAATTTTGTTATTTTTCTTACCACAATTTTATGTGATCTTTTGGAGCGACTAATCAACTTCGAGAAGCTGTAAATTCTTTAGCGCCATTGCGTTGGCAATCTCTAACGCCCAATCTCGCAAAGTTGTATGGCTGACACTAAATGACTGTTGTCTGGCGTCGGTAAATAGCTCAAAAAGTCGCGCATTTATTTCCGTCACAATTTCCAGTCGACTCTTACGTCGTCCAGCGACTTCCTTTTTCCATCTATACAATTCACGTTCAGAACGGACAAAGCGATACTTATTTTGAACAGTACTGACACGTAGGCGTTTCTTACCACTTTCGCTCAACCAATACGTCACAGCTTTTTCTTTGTCTGATAAGGTAATTGTTGTTGCTGGTGTTACTTTCGGAGATAATTGATGGTGGTACGTGGCACTATCACTCGAAGAGTCTTCATGAGTGCAACTTTCATCGGTGTCTTCGCCGTCTGTAGATTCACAGTCTGCAATATCGAGTGTTTCAGTTGTTTATAGCCACATGTCTGCGCCATTTACATGCTCGTCTAGAAGTTTAACAACCATGTCGCACAACACATAGTCTTCATGCGTGTTTTCTGTTGATTGCTTCATTTGGCGTCTGTGGTATATCTCCCTGGCAAGCAGCAAAACATTTACAGGGTTCGCCACCACCTGTGAGGGGAGATTGAATGTTCATCGTAAAGTGGCTTGCGGAGTGTAGATGAACATGTACAGAACATCTTTCACATCCCTAACCAGTTTCAGGACGGTATGTTTCGAAATACGTACCAGAAATTAAAAGGACGTGCATGCCACAGAAACGAATATTCGTTTCCCCTTTCCACCAAAACCGTGCAGCGATATTCCTCTTTAATGAACGCCGCGTTAAGAAGGCCGCACTTCCCGACCATGCGCACAACGCTCACGATTCGCCATTGCCAGGGGTGGCCAGCCGTCACTGCAAGCGCCAAGCAGAAAAAACAGCCATGTTCGTGATTTTTTTTAAGTGACTTCCAGTTCATGTCAGCAGCTACAATTTTGCATACGGACCTTTTGCACAGTTAAGTAACAGTGCTGAAAAAGCAATACATGTTTCGGCATGACAAGTCTGACCATTCCCTTGTTAGTCAAACGAGAGTAAACACTTCATAATAAAACTACTTGCAAAACCGACTTGTTTGATACCCACATTTGCAATCCCGCAGTAACTTTAGTGTGTCTGTCCAGTCATCGAACTTTAATAAAAATGTTAGTTGGCAGTATCGCAACAGGCATTAACCAACAGATGCTTTAAACCGATATGTTTTTATTTACGAATGACAATACTAAACCATTACTACACTTATTACAGTTGCACAGATATAAATACATACGTATGTACACGCAAGAGAAGATAAAATATCAGGTGTTTCACTAATTTGGCACACATCCTGAACTCTTAGACCAATAATATAAAGACTTAATTTGTTTTCTAATTTTCATTAATTCCGTATAGCTGTTTGCATGTAAAAGATAAAGCTTCTATTTCTAATTTAATCCTTATAAACACGATTTAAAATCCATACTAATTACAATTTACAATCCTTATATATTAGAACGGTACTCTTCCCACTTTTTTTTTAAATTTCTGTTCCCATTTCACAATTGTGTATATATACTACTGAGTATAGCTGAGTATAGCAAGGTCTAATTTAGTAACTACAGGGTCCAAATTACTCGTCAGATTCTCTTAACATTTCTTCTTTTATTAAGATTTATGCAATATCGACTTAGTTGCTGACGGTGTAATCAATAACATTATAAAACAGAAAACTAATTAGCACTTGTAATGTGTAGTTTAACAGTTTGACTTTTCGTGTCAGGTGATCAAGTCTATACTTCCTCATGTTCTTAATTTACCTAACAGATTTTTATTCACTAGTTAAATTCTTTCCGTTATACGTAAATTATTTTATGAACCAAAGAGGAAAAAATCATTATAGTTTACACCGTAGTGGAAGAACAGTTTTGCATTGTGGTTATAGAGCAATAGTATGTTAAGATTGCAGAGCCAAAGTTACCAGTCAAAGCACGTATACTTATTCCTCTTCTTAATTCATTTAGGCTTTTACTTCCAGGAGTGTTCATTACAAGGTAATCTGCCTTCTTAAATAAATACAAAATCAAATAGGGGTAATGCAGAAGTAGGTTGAATAATGAATAAAAAAAATAGGAGCACGGGTCAGCTACTACAAACAGCATACTGAACGCATTACTGTAGCCAAGACAGACACGAAGCCCACACCTACCACAGTAGTAATAGTTTATATGCCAACTAGCTCCGCAGATGATGATGAGATAAAAGAAATTATTCAGAGAGTGAAGGGAGACGAACATTTGGTAGTTATGGGGGACTGTAATTCGATAGTAGCAAAAGGAAGAGAAGGAAAAGTAGTAGGTGAATATGGAAAGGGGATAAGGAATGAAAGAGGAAGCCGCCTGGTAGAATTTTGCACAGAGCATAACTTGATCATAGCTAACACATGGTTTAAGAATCATGAAACAAGCTGTATACATGGAAGAGGCCTGGAGACACTGGATGGTTTCAGATAGATTGTATAATGGTAAGACAGATATTTAGGAATAAGATTTCAAATTATAAGACATTTCCAGGGGCAGATGTGGACTCTGACCACAATATATTGGTTATGAACTGTAGACTAAAACTGAAGAAACTGCAAAGAGTTGGGAATTTAACAAGATGGGACGTGGATAAACTGATAGAACCAAAGGTGTAGAGAGTTTGAAAGAGCATTAGAGAACGATTGACAGGAACAGGGGAAAGAAATGCGGTAGAAGAAGAATTGGTAGCTTTGAGAGATGAAACAGTGAAGGCAGCAGAGGATGAAGTAGGTAAAAAGCCGAGGGCTAGTAGAAATCCTTGGGTAATAGAAGAGATACTGAATTTAACTGATGAAAGGAGAAAATATACAATATCCACAGTCAAATTTTTTTTTGATGTGTGTACATCTCCCTTGTATAGTGCCTATATGCACTCCTCCTACCTTTCTGCTTTCCCTTCTTTGCTTAGGACTGATTTTCTATCTGACCTCTTGATATTCACACATGCGGTTCTTTTTTCTGAAAACGTCTCTTTAATTTCTTTGTAGCTGGCATCTATCTAATTCCTGGTGAGACATGCTTCTACATCCTTACATTTGTCCTCTAGCCATTCGTGCTTAGCTGTTTTGCACTTCCTGTCGATTTCATTTTTAGAAGTTCGTATTGCTTTCGCTTGATTCATATACTGCATTTTTATATTTTCTCCTTTTATCAATTAAATTCAATATCTCTTGCGTTACCCAAGGATTTCTACTAGCCCTCGTCTTTTTAACAACTTAATCCTCTGCTGCCTTCACTATTTCATCTCTCACAACTACTCATTCCTTTTCTTTCCCATGTTGTTGTCAATCGTTCACTAACGCTCCCTCTGGTTCTTTCTTTTATCAAGATCCCGTCTCCTTAAATTCCCACCTTTTTGCAGTTTCTTCAGTTTTAATCTGCAGTTCATAACCTGTAAATTTGAAACCTGGTTCCTAAATCTTCGTGTTACCACTACATAATCTATCTGAAACCTTCCGGTGTCTCCAGGCCTCTTTCACGTATGCAACCTTCTCTCATGAATCTTAAATCAAGTGTTATCTATGAATACGTTACACTCTTGCAAAATTCTACCAGGTGGCTTCGTCTTTCGCTTCTTACCCCAGTCCATATTCACCTGCTACTTTTCCTTTTCTTCCTTTTCCTACTATCGGATTTCAGTCCCTCATGACTAGTAGATTTTCGTCTCTCGTAACTATCTGAATAATTTCTTTTATCGCATCATACATTTCTTGAATCTCTTCATCATCTGTGGATCTAGTAGGCATACAAGCTTGTACTACTGTAGTAGGAGTGGTTATAGTTAAGTAACTTCCTCAGAAATTTGTTGTTGGTGCAAGCTTCTTCATCTCCGGGTAACCACTACAACCAACATCCTTCTGAATCTACTTAGTGTAATCATCTCTTGGTCTCCATCTACGATTTTTACCCTCCGCACTTCCTTCCATCACTAAATTGGTGATCCCTTGATGCCGCAGAAAGTGTCCTACTAACCGATCCCTTCTTTTAGTCAAGTTGTGCCACAAATTCCTCTCCTCTCCGATTCTATTCAGTACCTCCTCATTGGTCACGTGATCTACCCTTTAATCGTCACAACTCCTCTGTAGCGCCGCATTTCGAAGGCTTCTATTCTCTTCTTGTCTAAACTATTAATCGTCTTTGTTTCACATCCATGCATGCCTACACTCCATAAAATACTTTTAGGAAAGATTTCCTGACACTTAAATCTATACTCGATGTTAACAAATTGCCAATGCCAATCTACATTTTATTTACTCTCTACATCGACAATCATCACTTATTTTGCTCCGCGAATACCAAAACTCATCGACTACTTTAAGTGTCTCATTTCCTAATTTGTTTCCCTTAGCATCACCTAATTTAATTAGACTACATTCCATTATCCTCGTTTTGCTTTTGTCGATGTTCATCTTACATCCGCCTTTCAAGACAGTGTCCATTCCGTTCAACTGCTCTTCCCAGTCCTTTGGTGTGTCTGACATAATTACAAAATGTTTCAAATGGCTCTGAGCACTATAGGACTTAACATCTGAGGCCATCAGTCCCCTAGAACTTAGAACTACTTAAACCTAACTAACCTAAGGAAATCACACACATCCATGTCCGAGGTAGGACTCGAACCTGCGACCGTAGCAGTCGCGTGGTTCCGGACTGAAGCGCCTAGAAACGCTCGGTCACCGCGGCCGGCGACAAAATTACAATGTCATCGACAAACCTCAAAGTTCTTATTTCTGCTCCATGGATTTTAATTCCTACTCCATTTTCTCCTTTCCTTTACTGCTTGCTCAATATACATATTGAGTAACATCGGGGGTAAGCCTCAACCCTGTCTCACTCCCTTTCCAACCGCTGCTCTCTTTCATGCCCCTCGATTCTTATAACGGCCATCTGGTTCTTGTACAAATTGTAAATAGCCTTTCGCTCCCTGTATTTGACCCCTGCCACCTTCAGAATTTGAAAGCTAATATTCCAATCAACATTGTCAAAACTTTTCTCTAAGTCTACAAATGCTAGAAATGTAGGTTTGCCTTTCTTTAACCTATCTTCTAAGGTACGTCGTTGGGTCAGTATTGCCTCATGTGTTCCAACATTTCTACGGAATCCGAACTGATCTTCCCCGAGGTCGGCTTCTACCAGTTTTTCCATTCGTCTGTAAAGAATTCGCTTAAGTATTTTTCAGACGTGACTTATTAAACTGATAGTTCGGTAACTCTCACATCTGTCAACACCTACTTTCTTTGGAATTGGAATTATTATATACTCTCCTTGAAGTCTGAGGGTATACATCTTTCTCACCAGATCTACATCTACATTTACATTCATACTCCGCAAGCTACCTGACGGTGAGTGGCGGAGGGTACCTTGAGTACCTCTATCGGTTCTCCCTTCTATTCCAGTGTCGTATTGTTCGTGGAAAGAAGGATTGTCGGTATGTTTCTGTGTGGCCTCTAATCTTTCTGATCGTATCCTCATGGTCTTTTCGCGAGATATACGTAGGAGGGAGCAATATACTGCTTGACTCCTCGGTGAAGGTATGTTCTCGAAACTTCAACAAAAGCCCATACCGAGCTACTGAGCGTCTCTCCTGCAGAGTCTTTCTCTGGAGTTTATCTATCATCTCCGGAACGCTTTCGTGATTACTAAATGATGCTGTAAAGAAGCGCGCTGCTCTCCGTTGGATCTTCTCTATCTCTGCTGTCAACCCCATCTGGCACGGATCCAACACTGTTGAGCAGTATTCAAGCAGTGGACGAACAAGCGTACTGTAACCTACTTGCTTTGTTTTCGGATTGCATTTCCTTAGGATTCTTCCAATGAACCTCAGTCTGGCATCTGCTTTCCCGACGATCAACTTTATATGGTCATTCCATTTTAAATCACTCCTAATGCGTACTCCCAGATAATTTATGGAATTAACTACTTCCGGTTGCTGACCTGCCATATTGTAGCTAAATGATATGGGATATTTCTTTCTGTGTATTCGCAGCACATTATACGTGTCTACACTGAGATTCAATTGCCATTCCCTGCACCATGCGTCAATTCGCTGGAGATCCTCCTGCATTTCAGTACAATTTTGCATTGTTACAACCTCTCGATGTACCACAGCATCATCCGCAAAAAGCCTCAGTGAACTTCCGATTTTATCCACAAGGTTGACGGTTCAGAGATGTCACTCAACGCGCCAAAAGATGTAAACAACCATACAAAAGATGTAAACAACCATACATGAGCAGCGTATATTAGACAGAGGGCGTCCGACAGCCGATCAGTTCCAGTCATTCAGCAAGGAAGGAGGTACACGGCTCGTGTTGTCTGTAGTTCAACCATGCCTAGACGGTCAATACGGCGCTTCGATCGCGTCCGCATTATTACTTTGTACCAGGAATGGCTCTCAACAAGGGAAGGGTCGAAGCATCTCGGAGTGAACCAAAACGATGTTGTTCGGATATGGAGGAGATATAGAGAGACAGGAACTGTCGGTAATATGCCTGGATCAGGTCGCCCAACTACTACTGCAGTGGATGACCGCTACCTATGGATTATGGCTCGGATTAACCCTGACAGCAACGCCACCATGTTGAATAATGGTTTTCGTGCAGCCACAGGACGTCGTGCTACGACTCAAACTGTGCGCAAGAGGCTGCGTGATGCGCAACTTCAGTCCCGACGCCCATGGCGAGGTCCATCTTTGCAACCACGACACCTTGCTGTGCGGTACAGATGGGCCCAACAACATGCCAAATGGACCGCTCATGGTTGGCATCCCGTTCTCCTCACCGATAAGTGTCGCATATGCCTTCAACCAGACAATCGTCGGAGACGTGTTTGGAGGCAACGCGGTCAGGCTGAACGCCTTAGACACAGCGTTCAGCAAGTGTAGCTGGGTGGAGGTTCCCTGCTGTTTTGGGGGTGGCATTATGTGGGGCGACGTACGCCGCTGGTGGTTGTGGAAGGCGCCGTAACGGCTGTACGACAAGTGAATGCCATCCTCCGACCGATAGTGCAACCATATCGACAGTATATTGGCAAGGAATTCGTCTTCATGGACGACAATTCGCGTCCCTGTGGTGCACACCTTGTGACTGACTTCCTTCAGGATAACGATATCGCTCGACTAGAGTGGCCAGCATGTTCTCCAAACATGAACCGTACCGAACATGCCTGGGATACATTGAAAAGTGCTGTTTATGGACGACGTGACTCACCAACCACTCTGAGGGATCTACGACGAATCACCGTTGAGGAGTGGGACAATCAGGACCAACAGTGCCTTGATGAACTTGTGGATAGTATGCCACGTTGAATACAGGCATGCATCAATGCAAGAGGACGTGCTACTGGGTATTAGAGGTACCGGTGTGTACAGCAATCTGGACCACCGCCTCTGAATGTCTTGCTGTATGGTGGTACAACATGCAATGTGTGGCTTTCATGATCAATAGAAGGGGCGGAAGTCATGTTTATGTCGATATCTATTCCAAATTTCTGTATGGTTTCTGGAACTCTCGGAACCAAGGTGATGGAAAACTTTTTTTATGTGTGTATTTGAGGGCAGTATTATGGAAATGGAAGATGACGTAGATGAGATGCCATACTGAGTGAAGAATTTGACAAAGCACTGAAAGACCTAAGACGAAACAATGTCCTAGGAGGGCCTTGGGAGAGCCAGCCATGAGAAAACTCTTCCAGCTAGTGACCAAGATGTATGAGAGAGACGAAGTACCCTCAGACTTCTAGATGAATATAATAATTGCAATTCCAAAGAAAGCAGGTAATGTCGGGTGTGATAATTACAGAGCTATAAGTTTAATAAATCACGGTTGCAAAATACTAACACGAATTCTTTACAAAGGAATGGAAAAACTGGTAGAAGCCGACCTCTGGAAAGATCAGTTTGGATTCCATAGAAATGTGGTAATACGTGATGCAATACTGACCCTACGACTTACCTTAGAAGATAGGTTAAGGAAAGGCGCACCTACGTTTATAATATTTGTTGACATAGAGAAAGCTTTTGACAATGTTGACAGGAACACTCTCTTTCTAATTTTGGAGGTGACAGAGGTACAATACAGGGAGCGAAATGCTGTTTACAATTTATATAGAAACCATGTGGCATTTATAAGTGTCAAGGGGCATGAAAGGGAACAGTGGTTGTGAGTGGAGTGAGACAGGGTTGTAGCTTATCCCAGATATTATTGAATGTGTACATTGAGCAAGCAGTACAGTAAACAAAGAAAAAATTTGGAGTAGGAATTAAAATCCAGGGACGAGAAATAAAAACTTTGATGTTTGCTGATGACATTGTAATCTTGTTAGAGACAACAAAGGACATGGAACAGCAGTAGAACGGAATGGGCAGTGTCTTGAAAGGAGGATATAAGATGAACATAAATGAAGCAAAACGAGGATACTGGAATATAGTCGTATTAAATCAGCTGAGGCTGAGGGAATTTGAATAGGAAATGAGACTAATAAAGTAGTAGACGAGTTTTGCTGTTTGGGCAGTAAAATAACTGATGACAGTTCAAGTAGGGAGGATATAAAGCGTAGATTGGCGATGACAAGGAAAGTGTTTCTGAAGAAGAGAAATTTGTTAAGACTGAGTATGGAGTTAAGCGTCAAAAAAAAAAAAAGTGTGAAATCTTATTGGACTTAACTGCTGAGGTCATCAGTCCCTAAGCTTACACACTACTTAACCTACATTATCCTAAGGACAAACACATACACCCATGCCCGAGGGAGGACTCGAACCTCCGCCGGGACCAGCTGCAAGTACATGACTAAGACCGCTCGGCTAATCCCGCGCGGCTTTAAGCGTCAGTAACTCTTTTCTGAAAGTATTTGTATGGAGTGTAGCCATGTACGGAAGTAAAACATGGACGATAAACAGTTTAGACAAGATGAGAAAATAAGTTTTTGAAATGTGGTGGTACAGAAGAATCCTGAAGATTTGGCGGTTAGATCACGTAACTAATGAGGAGGTACTGAATAGAATTGGGGGGGGGGGGGGGAGTAAAGTGGAATTTGGGGCACACCTTGACTAGAAGAAGGGATTGGTTGGTATGACACATTCTGAGGCATCAACAGATCACTAGTTTAGTATTGGATGGAAGCGTGGAGGGTAAATATTGTAGAGGGGGACCAAGAGATGAGTACACTAAGCAGATTCAGAAGGATGTACGATGCAATAGTTACTCGGAGATGAATAGGTTTGCACAGGATAGAGTGGCATGGAGAGCTGCATCAAACCAGTCTTTGGACTGAAGACCTCAACACAACACACATTATTAGTGTGGATAAATTATTTAGTTCTGAGGGGTGACAGCATCTGCCCTGTTGACCAGACATTCTACAGTGTATCATGATCTTGTTTAAGACTTAATGCTGCTATTGCTACTATTCGAACGGTATGTGCAGTGAGTGATCGTTCGACACGAAAACATGTGTACTTGGCTTATATTCGTTCGCTTATGTCGTGTGGTATTCTATTTTGGGGTAACGCTTCCAAATCTAAAAGGATATTTTTTGCTCAGAAACTGGAGGTTCGGGCAATAAGTGGTGTAAGTTCACGATCCTCCTGTCGACCCCTGTTCACGAGTGAGGGTATTGGCCTCTCACTATATGTATTGAAAGGGTACAGTACCGCCCGACATTGAAAATAGGTACAACATACTTCATTATTTTTGTCAGAACAACACATTTTTTGTAAAATAACTCAATTTCAATTAATACAGCGAAGCCAGATACCAGTGTGGGAAAGAATGACAACTTATCTATTTAATTGCTCACATGTGCACTCCCACAAAATAAATCCCTACATCCAGTTTGGTGAGATCTGTGAAATGAATGAATGTATGGTCATCTGCTAACCGCAGATAGTGAATGTGAATATATGATCGTCTTTGAGACGATCCTTTGGCCACCTTTGGTGGGACCAAAGAGATGAAATTTACCTGAGCTTTGAGCGCCTGAAATGTGGCTGACCAATACGGTAGCAAGGTGCGAGAGGACTTGAAGAACAGCCATGTTTCAGCACTCTGCCGCTGGATCTTGTGGTGTTAAGACCTGTCTTAGGTGTGCTTCGTAAAGATAAAAGAGTGGAGACATGGTATGCGTGTGGAATATTTAAGAGTAGTTTGAAATAATAATTTCTCTATTTCAGGAACTTTTGTGGGGGGAATTATGTGTCAGGCAGATAATATTAATGGGATCGTAGTAATCTTCGGAAGTGACCAATGGTCACAACGAAACCACGTTTAGCAATAAGTTGAAATACTTCTGTGTGCTTAAGTTAAGCTGAATTACTAGCGTGTGTACTATAAGTTGAAATATTTAAGGAATGGCGTGTGCAGGACGTGAAATTAGAGACGAGTACTTCCACGTGGTGAGTACTGTGTGAGTCTCAATCTGTGTATGAGACAAAGGATAAAGAGAAGTACTCGTCCATGGTATCAGTTGAGGACTCGCGTGTGTGATGAATATGCACTTAATATTACTTTGCATGTTATGTTTCTGTGTGACGCTTGATTCAAACTATAATACTCTGAAAGACAAGCAAGGTGAGTCAGCCATCTATCCAGCAACGCCACTTGGCTTGCATTGCACAGGAAGACGTGCATATATCTCCAGAGTTCATAGTAGGAAAGAAGAATTACGAAATGGGGCAGTGTCGTGTGAAACTGGGATAAATACTAATTGAAGTGGGAAAGCTGAAAGTGATAGTGTTGTGACTATTTATTGTGTTGTATCCCTTGTTGTAGTGTGGTGTATGTCATGTAATTTGGGTATGTGTGATTTGCATGGGAGAGTAGCTAGGTAGTTGCAGAGGTAGTGGGTTATGCGTGTTCCTTTTGTACCGCTCGGTCTGGAGGAAAGTTTCGTGATGATGGTTGTGAGAGTCGAAGTGTGAGATATAGCAAAAAGATCCACCATCCTATCCAGAAAGTGCACTGTAGCGTTGAATAATTACGAGACCATAAGATAGAGAATCAACGATGTAAAGCCATGCCCACTGGGCGGAATTTCTCATGTGTTATTGTTGTAGGCTATAGAATTTGTGTGTTTAGGTTATAGAATTTATCGGAATAAATAAGATAGTGAAAAGAAAAAGATTGGTGGCCTTTTCCTTCGAATTGTATGTTGTCAAGATATCCAAAATTTATAATGTGTGCGCCACTCATATTCAGTGCGATGGCCACGTGTTGATAAAAGCCGTTAAATAAAAAAAGAAAATGTGGTATTGCCAGTGCGTAGTGAACAGTCAGAGTTCTGTACATTACTGATAGTCAGATGAGCGTTTCCGTTGCGCATTATTCATACAGGAGGATAATTTGTAACTTTATTGTGAGTACTAGAGTTCATGTTACTCGACAAATAAGAATGAATCCACTCGCTTGGCAGACCACTCATCTTGCAGGCCTGACTGCTTGATGCCACAGTATGAGCAAGGCATGTGGGCGCCTCTCAGTATTACTTACTGTTATTTCTTGTTAACAATATTAGCTTATTTCCAAGAATAAGCTGCTTTCACTATATTCGGCAGAAATCAAGCCTGTGTTTGGATGGGACTTCCATAACTCTTGTGCAGAAAGGTGTGCAGTATAATGCTGCATCCATTTTCAATAAACTGGTTGCCTTTGTTTCCTTTTTGTTCAGTTGTCTGTCCCGTAGGCTATTATAGCCCTTGTTTTTTGAGTATGTTGCCTTAAAAAGTAACAGCTGTCACTCCACATTTTTTGAATCCTGTGGCACTGATGGTCAGGTGGCCTCACCCGACGAGACGCCAGTCTTCTTTCAAGCGACGCCACATTAAGCGACTAGCGTGGCAGTGATGATAAAATAATGATGAGGACAACACTCATGAGCGGAAAAACTCTCCAACTTGGCCAGGAATCAAACCCGGGTACGCTGGATGGTAGGCAAACATGTCACCACTTTTTTTTTAATTGCAATATTTTCTTATTGTTCGTTGTACGAGGTGCATTCAAGTTCTAAGGCCTCCGATTTTTTTTCTCCGGACTGGAAAGAGATAGAAACATGCGCATTGTTTTAAAATGAGGCCACGTTCATAGTCAATACGTCCCAGAGATGGCAGCACCGTACGGCACATGGAATTTTACCGTCACCGGCGAGAATGAGAACTGTTTTAAATACTTAAAATGGCGACGTTTTCCTTACTTGAACAGCGTGCAATCATTCGTTTTCTGAATTTGCGTGGTGTGAAACCAATTGAAATTCATCGACAGTTGAAGGAGACATATGGTGATGGAGTTATGGATGTGTTGAAAGTGCGTTCGTGGGTGCGACAGTTTAATGAAGGCAGAACATCGTGTGACAACAAACCGAAACAACCTCGGGCTCGCACAAGCCGGTCTGACGACATGATCGAGAAAGTGGAGAGAATTGTTTTGGGGGATCGCCGAATGACTGTTGAACATTTCTGTGGCATTTCTGTGGGTTCTGTGCACACAATCCTGCATGACGACCTGCAAATACGAAAAGTGTCATCCAAGTGGGTGCCACGAATGCTGACGGACGACCACATGGCAGCCCCTGTGGCATGTTGCCAAGCAATGTTCACGCGCAACGACAGCACGAATGGGACTTTCTTTTCGTCGGTTGTGACAATGGATGAGGCGTGGATGCCATTTTTCAATCCAGAAACAAAGCGCCAGTCAGCTCAATGGAAGCACACAGATTCACCGCCACCAAAAAAATTTCGGGTAACCGCCAGTGCTGAAAAAATGATGGTGTCCATGTTCTGGGACAGCGAGGGCGTAATCCTTACCCATTGCGTTGCAAAGGGCACTACGGTAACAGGTGCATCCTACGAAAATGTTTTGAAGAACAAATTCCTTCCTGCACTGCAACAAAAACGTCCGGGAAGGGCTGCGCGTGTGCTGTTTCACCAAGACAACGCACCCGCACATCGAGCTAACGTTACGTAACAGTTTCTTCGTGATAACAACTTTGAAGTGATTCCTCATGCTCCCTACTCACCTGACCTGGCTCCTAGTGACCTTTGGCTTTTTCCAACAATGAAAGACACTCTCCGTGGCCGCACATCCACCAGCCGTGCTGCTATTGCCTCAGCGATTTTCCAGTGGTCAAAACAGACTTCTAGAGAAGCCTTCGCCGCTGCCATGGAATCATGGCGTCAGCGTTGTGAAAAATGTGTACGTCTGAAGGGCGATTACGTCGAGATGTAATGCCAGTTTCATCGATTTCGGGTGAGTAGTTAATTAGAAAAAAAATCGTAGGCCTTAGAACTTGAATGCACCTCGTATTTGCTCGTAGCGGACGTCACATGACATCCGTTCCAGTTCGTTGTTCATCCCCCAACTCAGTTTATGGTATTACAGAAACCAGGCAATTCCCTGACCGAACACGCTGAGCTACTGTGCCGGCACTCAGCGAAGTAGACGGACATCAAAAAAATAAATTGTACGTAATGGAACTAGATGAAATGAGGTTGTAACTCCAGGCGACTCAATCATCTTGTGTGTATCTTGCGGAAGAAATGCCCTGCTTACCGTCCTTCGATTCTTTATGACTACAAACATGTCTCGCATTCAAAATGGTGTGCCCATTCGTCAAGAACAGGTGTACCTTCTATTTAAAGAACCCCACGTTAAATTGAGGGTATCTTGACGCATGGGGTTTGTAACTCTATTGGAAAGCTCTGCTTGGCACATAGAACCTACCCCACATAATACTGAATGTTTGAAATGCTTTATCCACAGTTTGACAATTGGAGCATGTTTTGGGACAAGCAATAGATCACCGACATCACAACAACACTGAAAACGCGTTTGGTGAAAAGAAAGGCCCCTAGAATGTTTTCAATTTCTTCATACGAAGATCCGTGAATTCACACTCAGTGGAAGCGGTATTATTATTATTATTATTTTCGAGTACTCCCTTTCAAGAGAGCGATTGAAATTGAGTATTCATTATTTCGTCTTCTTTCTTCGTTCTTCCCAAATTTTCTTCATACATTCACTGTGTTCGCTCTTGCGTTCTTCCGACCATCTTTTTCCCGGTCTCTTCTCCGTGTGTTCTTGTTAAAATGTGTGTTTCTGTGTAATGTTCCTAAACTGTTCTCTACTGTTTATGTTGTCTTGTGTGATTCCCAGTTCTTTAATGCCTTTTTCTGTTTCAGTGATCCACTTTGTGTTGTTTTTGCTCTTGTTTACTATCTCAAAGATTTGCCTTGTGAGCCTGCTTTTATTCATCCTGCTTATATGTCAATACAATTTCATCCTTCTCTTTATAATGGTGTCTGTTATTGTTTCTATGTCTTTGTAAATCTCTCTGGTTGGCCTCTTCATCCAAATTCCTTCCCGAAACACTGGTCTCTCTCTCTCTCTCTCTCTCTCTCTCTCTCTCTCTCTATATATATATATATATATATATATATATATATATATATATATATATATATATATATATGTGTGTGTGTGTGTGTATGTGTGTGTGTGTGTGTGTGTGTGTGTCTAGGTTAATGAAGGAATGAAGGAAGTCACCGTGTCGGAACTTTTTGCTTTCTGAAGAACTGGCTGGCGCCGAAGCGTGTTGCATGACGGAAAGAACTTCGAGACACCACAAGAAATGACTTCTGTCACAGTCTCCTCTTACCTATGCCACTGCAGTCGTCTGTTTCTGCTGTGACGTTCAGATTTCCATGTGTCGTTGTCACTCTACTGGAGCCACCATCTTGCGACGGACAGAGAGTTCCCGTTACCACACTTGGTGTTTAGGGTGCGACACCACAACAGAAACAGAATAACGTGCATGTGAGTTCCAGTGCTGAGGAGTGAGCGAGACGTATGTTTGTCACCGTGCACACAGACTGAATACAATCGAATACCGTCAGTCAGAAGCATAGTTCGAAGCCGTTACAGAGAGCATAACCGTTAGAACATTTACGCAGGCTTTGCTAAGCGAATTATATTTGTTAAACACACTCACACATATGTATTTCTCTTTTTTTTCTGGGGCAACTATATCACTTTCAAAATTTCAAATGTTTTAATAGCACTCACAGCTAGATTCTCTGACGTCTCACAGAAGCCATACTTGAATGATAGGAGAGTCTGTTTACAATATTGCTTTTGATGGTTTACTCGTATCATAAGCAGGGAATTAAATGTTCTATAAGAGCTTCTATAAGTAGAAATTCGCTATAAAGTTGTTTGTTGGTATCGTCGGCTGAGTGAGCGAATCTCCTTGCTAGTAATTTCTTTCAGCAACTTCGCGCAGTACCAGCATTTTCACTTTCAAACCACAGATGTCAGTTCTTATTTCTATCAGGCGTTATCAATAGTAAGAAAATACCTTTCTCACAATATACGAGCATAACGAAACAGCAAATTTTCTTGCCTACTGCACTGAATACTCCAGAGTAAGCATTTTAGAACAATGTACCAAGCTACTTAGTATTCATCTACATTAACTCTATAATGTGAATGCTGAGCCAACTTGCTTCATCTGATTTTTCTCATTTTGGAATTCTATGACCTAAGACTAAGCGAATTGCTGTTGTAATGTCCTGTCCACGACCGATGATTATTTTTATTTTTTCCTCTTTAGTTCCACAGAATAGAACTTCGCACTTTTTCTCGTTAGTTATTAATACATCTCCACGTTTTTAGACGTTAATTCCATTTTCAATGTAACATTCAGAAGTCACCAGGATACGATGTAAAATGAAAGGGAGAGGTTCATTTGCTTGTATGAACTGAAAGAGCGTAGTTGGCTAAATGACGTATTCCTTTAATATACGAATGCGTGCTGAAAACTAATGCCTACGAATTTTTATTCTGTTTTAAATATTGTTAGAGGTGTATCATTTATGTTAATACGTCGACCTTCACACTTCCCTGATGCAAGGTACAACACTGCCGCTAGGGGAAAGGGATTTGTAGCGTGTCGCTTGGCGGTGAGTGACGAACTATGTTGGTGGGTAAGAGATCCTCATTAAACCGAAAGCACGAACTCTAAAAGCTCGCCCACTCATGGAGACCCTCACCTTCGGCGTGACAGTTCCAGACCAAGCGAGAACGCGGCGACATCTGGAAAAATCTGTTCACTGTCATCAATCATCTTCCATACAGTCCCTACTTGGCCCCATCAGATTTTTATCTGTTCCAGAACTTAAAGAACAACTTCGATGACTTCACTTCGATAGTGATGAAACGGTGCAAACGGAGCTGAGGGTGTAACTCCGTCAAATAGCGGAAGATTCTAGTGACGATATTAACAAATTGGTCTGTAAGTGGGAAAAATGTGCTCGTCAGAAGAGTAACTATATTGAGAAATAACTTTGTAGACATGAAAAATAACGATGTAGAATGTTAATAAAGTTGATATTATTCACATAAAAAATTCAGATCCATTACTTTTCTGCACGTCCTAGTACACTGCCAAATTGATACAATTAATATTTGTTATTTCTGTGCGAGCGTTTGATGGAATAAACCAGTTTGCGAGTCTGTTCTATGTGTGTACTACGTGGCCACATCTACCGTCAGTCTTTACCACTTTGAGTTGTTGCAGTTGTAACTGCTTCTGGTTAACAAGTGGCGAACGAAAGTAGCGTCGTTCCTTAATACGTCTAAAAATAGCACAGATGACATAAGGGGATACGTTTTATCGTTTATGATTTCCCTCTTAGGTTTATAATAGTCTCTCATTAGGGCAGGTAAAATAAATAGGGGAGTTCTGAAGAATAGCAGCACGTTTCGTCTTAGGTTCGTTTAGTAGTGACAGACGCTACAAGAGAGGCGTTGTGCATGACGGAGGTATTTATTACTAAATTTCTGCTAGCGTACTTCCTACATGAGCCATTTAACGTATTACTTACTCCGATATACGTTGATGAGCCAGAAATATTATGACGACCACCCACCGCGAAATTGAGTATCGCCTGGTGGTGCAGCGCGTACCTGTCGCGGTAAGAAAATTATGCAAACGGATCATAGATGATGGGGGATAGTTCTAGCTACAAAATTGGCTGGAAATGTGGAAATATAGTGACATAAGTGACACTAACTGATGACAGAGGATAATGGCCAGGCGCCTAGAGGTAAACAATTAGTTAACGTCGAAACGTCGTCTGTTCTCGTGCTACTGTCGTGAGCAATAATGGAAAATGCTTGATAGTCATGAATCTACAACTAGATGGCAAGGTGTTGACCGTCCGCTCCTTATCAAAGAATAACAAGGTCGGAGGCTTCTCCGCTCTGCCAAGTTGCATAGGCGGTGACCTGGGGGAGATACGACACATATAACACTGATGATGGTGGTGAAGTAACTGTTTCGGTGCTCACCATCCTGTGCAGATTGTTGAACATTGGGAATTGTAGCAGACGACCCCTAATTGCTCCAGTGGTGGCCCAACGAAGTCGACAATTACGATTGCGGCGGTCACGATATCACCGAGATCTGACCGTAGACCGATGCATCGCTAACTAAGTTCGATGAATCACGTTTCGTGTTACATTTGGTCGATGGTCATGCCTGCCATCATTCAAGCGAATGACTTCTCTACACCTGCACATCACGCAACGGCTGCAAACCAGTGGTTCAAACGGCTCTGAGCACTATGGGACTTAACTGCTAAGGTCATCAGTCCCCTATAACTTAGAACTACTTAAACCTAACTAACCTAAGCACATCACACACATCCATGCCCGAGGCAGGATTCGAACCTGCGACCGTAGCAGCAGCGTGGTTTAAGACTAAAGCGCCTAGAACCACTCGGCCACAGCGGCCGGCCAAACCAGTGGGAAAGTTTTATGCTGTGGGGGACATTCACGTGAGCTTCCGCGGTACGCGTGGTATATTCGAAGGCTCCATCACAGCTGTGGACTATGTCACCATTATTTCGGACGATCCGCTCTCCTTTGCGCTCTATGTCTCATTCATGTGGTGAAGACACTTTACAGTAGAATAAATGTCACAAGGCGAGAGCCATTTCACAGTGATTTGAGGAGAGTGTGATAGTGAGCTCATGTTGAAGTGTTGGCAACAACATTGGTCTGATCTGAACCTGATGAAACACATCTGGGATGCTATCTAGCGCCAGCTGTGCATCCACTAACCACCTGCCGTAATTTACCTGTGTGTGGTAATCTGGTGGCACATACCAAAGGAAACCTTCCAAGGACTTGTGAATGCATTCCACGCAGAATCACTATTCTCCATAATTCCAAAGGTGGACCAATACGCTATAATATTTTGGCTCATCTTTGTATACCTCGAGAAATGACAATGACATTAAAGTGAGAGAAGTTGGAGCTCATGAAACGCTTATTGTCAGTCGTAGCTTCCACGTACCATTGGTGTAAGGAATAATAAAGGTGAAAAATTATGCTGCTGCGCGCAATATTCTGCCGTAAATTTGCTTCCAAAGGAAATATGAAGCGGGAGGTTCAGACGTATCCTATTTTCAGATCGATTTAGCTCAGACGGTTTCTTGGTGTCTTGGAACAAGAGGAGGGTTTCCTCCTTGGAGAAAAAGTTTCGGTAGTGCATTTTCATCAATGGTACGCCTGGCTAGCGACCAAGTCCACCTTCATAGCACCCAGCAGTAAATGTCCGTTTTTTCGCAAGAAGGAGTCTGAAGACGTGCGACCTACGTATAACAGCAATGAACATCGAACCGAGGGCTTTCTCATGGTTTTCTGACCTCTGCCGAAACGCATCTGCTCCATTCCCGCTCTGTAGAGGTAGATTATTTCTCCATATGGTTTGGTATACCATATGGTATGGTATACCATACCATATGGTATGGTAAAAAGACGAGAGCTAATAGAAAGCCTTGGGTAACAGAAGAAATATTGAATTTAATTGATGAAAGGAGAAAATATAAAAATGCAGTAAGTGAAGCAGGCAAAAAGGAATACAAACGTCTCAAAAATGAGATCGACAGGAAGTGCAAAATGGCTAAGCAGGGATGGCTAGAGGACAAATGTAAGGATGTAGAGGCTTATCTCACTAGCGGTAAGATAGATACTGCCTACAGGAAAATTAAAGAGACCTTTGGAGATAAGAGAACCACTTGTATGAACATCAAGAGCTCAGATGGAAACCCAGTTCTAAGCAAAGAAGGGAAAGCAGAAAGGTGGAAGGAGTATATAGAGGGTCTATACAAGGGCGATGTACTTGAGGACAATAGTATGGAAATGGAACAGGATGTAGATGAAGATGAAATGGGAGATACGATACTGCGTGAAGAGTTTGACAGAGCACTGAAAGACCTGAGTCGAAACAAGGGCCCCGGAGTAGACAACATTTCATTGGAACTACTGACGGCATTGGGAGAGCCAGTACTGACTAAACTCTACCATCTGGTGAGCAAGATGTGTGAAACAGGCGAAATACCCTCAGACTTCCTTCAAGAAGAATATAATAATTCCAATCCCAAAGAAAGCAGGTGTTGACAGATGTGAAAATTACCGAACAATCAGTTTAATAAGCCACAGCTGCAAAATACTAACACGAATTCTTTACAGACGAATGGAAAAACTGGTAGAAGCCGACCTCGGGGAAGATCAGTTTGGATTCCGTAGAAATACTGGAACACGTGAGGCAATACTGACCTTACGACTTATCTTAGAAGAAAGATTAAGGAAAGGCAAACCTACGTTTCTAGCATTTGTAGACTTAGAGAAAGCTTTTGACAATGTTGAATGGAATACTCTCTTTCAAATTCTAAAGGTGGCAGGGGTAAAATACAGGGAGCGAAAGGCTATTTACAATTTGTACAGAAACCAGATGGGAGTTATAAGAGTCGTGGGACATGAAAGGGAAGCAGTGGTTGGGAAGGGAGTAAGACAGGGTTGTAGCCTCTCCCCGATGTTATTCAATCTGTATATTGAGCAAGCAGTAAAGGAAACAAAAGAAAAATTCGGAGCAGGTATTAAAATCCATGGAGAAGAAATAAAAACGTTGAGGTTCGCCGATGACATTGTAATTCTGTCAGAGACAGCAAAGGACTTGGAAGAGCAGTTGAACGGAATGGATGGTGTCTTGAAGGGAGGATATAAGATGAATATCAACAAAAGCGAAACGAGGATAATGGAATGTAGTCGAATTAAGTCGGGTGATGTTGAGGGTATTAGATTAGGAAATGAGACACTTAAAGTAGTAAAGGTGTTTTGCTATTTGGGGAGCAAAATAACTGATGATGGTCGAAGTAGAGAGGATATAAAATGTAGACTGGCAATGGCAAGAAAAGCGTTTTTGAAGAAGAGAAATTTGTTAACATCGAGTATAGATTTAAGTGTCAGGAAGTCATTTCTGAAAGTATTTGTATGGAGTGTAGCCATGTATGGAAGTGAAACATGGACGGTAAATAGTTTGGACAAGAAGAGAATAGAAGCTTTCGAAATGTGGTGCTACAGAAGAATGCTGAAGATTAGATGGGTAGATCACATAACTAATGAGGAAGTATTGAATAGGATTGGGGAGAAGAGAAGTTTGTGGCACAACTTGACCAGAAGAAGGGATCGGTTGGTAGGACATGTTCTGAGGCATCAAGGGATCACCAATTTAGTATTGGAGGGCAGCGTGGAGGGTAAAAGTCGTAGGGGGAGACCAAGAGATGAATACACTAAGCAGATTCAGAAGGATGTAGGTTGCAGTAGTTGCAGTAGGTACTGGGAGATGAAGAAGCTTGCACAGGATAGAGTAGCATGGAGAGCTGCATCAAACCAGTCTCAGGACTGAAGACCATAACAACAACACAAGGAAAACTTATGTTTATGGTACTTATAGATTAAAGAAAGATTTTCATATTTTTGAGAGAAATACACATAAATTATAAACATAGAATGGATACAATACAGGAAGAGGAAGTTCGTCTACACCCGGTACAGAAACGAAAGTGCTGTCGAAATACGTGAAAGCCAAGTAGCAATGCAAAACCGAGTAAAGAATAGCTGTAGGCTATTCCCAAAGTTACGTGAATGTATGCATTGAGCGGGTGGTAACGGAACCCAACAGAAACTGCTACAGGGAATTGCAATTAAGCGAGAAGACACACAAACTTTACGGGTCACTGGTGACATTATATTTCTATCAGACTCGGCATGAGGAACAGAAGAGCAGTTGCACTTAATGAATAGTGTCTTGAAAAGTGCTTATAAGATGAACAAAGCAAAAATAAAACAGGTATAATGGAGTATGTTGTTTACGACTTTGTACACAACGAGAAGGATAGCTACAGAGTGGTGCGCAATTGTTGTCGTAATACAGTTGACGGGAGCAGAAATGATCAGCGATCAGGGTAACACAACAAACTGTAGGTTTACTTAACTCATATTTCTCCAAATGTACCATGACTCTTTACAAATAATGCAGCAGGAAACAGAGACGCTCGCCGTACTAAGCAGAAACGATTGTGTAATAGGAAAGGTGCAAATGGGGAAAGTGGCTGTTGCCGGCCGTCATATATGATGGCAGCAAAGGGCACTAGTAGTCAAGTACCACTGGAGGCATGACTCAGTGGGCATGCACCATTGGGTCCACCGGATCACACATGACCGCTATTGGCTTCTGACGGAAACTTGCTATTCCACTGCGTACTTCGAGATGACCATTGAGTGTTGTGAGTACCGATAGCACAGAATATAATCAAAATAACTCTATTAAAGTTCATAGAATTAGATCAGGAAATGAGAGACTAAAAGTAGTACATCAGTTTTATAATTTGGGTAATAAAATTGAAACTCTCTTATATATTTAAACTTGTGTTTGTAAGTGCCAAGTTGGTATCTGAGAATTGCGTAAAACTTACATTTGATACCTACATTTCTACATCTCAGTGTAGGGCAACAGACCTACTGAAAAGTTATTTTTGGATTGAAACATGTGGAGCTGACGCTACACGATGCGAGATCCATCCGGTACGTCAAACAGTCTCAAATGAAATTTATATGTGTCATATGACTGCAAAACAAAATAACTCAGGTTAAAATATTGACCCTGAATATTGCTAATCTTTATCTTTAGTCTCGCACTGCACCAGAAGTGTTATTGTAATTACACATCAAATGAACCGAAAAATTAAGGCATCTCACTTTCTGATAGAACTACTTGCAAATTCACAAGATAGCTCTTTGCTGAAATCTTCTACCGGCATTAAACCTCTGTACTGATATGATATTACTGTCAAAAATACACAATGACAATCATTGTGCCTTTTAGAGGACATGAACTTTGATAGAAATTAAATTTGTTAGCCTAGCAGTGTGCACAGAGTTTTCGTCTGCTCTTCAACTTGTTGTATTAGGAACAATGATGTGACTCTCAAAAATGAAATTTCATTTGCTGTAATTGCGATGTACAATGCAACACGGTATCTTGCCAATTTTCATGAAATGTTTCTCCCTACACAACTTACGATGTGCAATACGAGTGTACAAATAGTCGTGAAAGTAAAATTGAAGATAGTGAACTAATCCTAACGACTAATAAATGAGAACAAAGACTCCAAGTTTAACTACGCTTCATTAAGCCATGAGAACAATACACATTTTCATGAAGCTTTCACACATAGACAAGTTAGCAAAGTATTCCTTAATAATTCTCCCGTTTACAGTTTCTCCTTGACACTTATTTCAATTGTAAGACAAGGCCATGTGCTTCATTACAAAAATTCTACAGCAAACATCAACCATACGCAATGTTTTAACAATAACAAACTACACAGTTACAAATATAAAAAAGAGTAGATTACATTAAAATTTGATTTTCATCATTCTTACATTAATGTAATCGCATTTGCTCAGTATCGTTTCTCAAAACACATTATTACAAAATCCTTTTCAAATAATGCTGCCTTCTATGCACAGCAAACCAGCTTCCATCCTTTTCAAACCAAGTACTTCGCTAGACTGTCCAACACACTCTCACTTGCTCTGATCAACCTGTCTGGGCCCAGACACAGTCTTACAAAGAATATGATGATATCGATACTGCAGAGGTTGAGAACATTTATCAAATTCACAACTTCATTCACATTTATGGCCAAAACTTCCTGATAATCGTCATGGCAAATAGGACATACCCCTTTCAAAATAACTGATAGAAGCTGAAGTAGAATGGATGTAAAATGCATACTGGCTAAAAAAAAATGAAAAAACAATTTGCAAAAAAGAGGTATTTCTAACATTGAAGTTAGATTAAAATGTTAGGGACTTTTTTCTCGAGGAATTTGTCAAGGGTACTGTAGGGAACTCAAACGTGGGAGAAGAAGAGAATAGAAGCATTTGAAATTTACTGTTACAGAAGAATGCCAAAAATTAGATATGTCGATGGAATAAGGAGGTACCGAAGTTAAATGAGAAAATCAGAAATGCATGGCACTATTAGGCAAACCAAAGAGATTGACCGATGGTACACAATTTTAGACATGAAGAAATTGGCAAAGGACATGTGTGTTTGTGTTTCTCTGTGTGTGTGTGTGTGTATATGTGTGTGCGTGTTGGAGTCCAGGGCTTGACTGCAGTAAACACGCTCGTGTGGCTGTAGGTTGCAATAGTCATCCGAAGACGAAGTGGCTTGTAGAGGGTAGACTAGTGTTAGGGGCTGCGAATTACCAAAACAAACATCATCTCAGTGTATCACTAAGTTTACCAAACTTCAGGTATCATTTCTGCAGCTAATTTCTATCGTCTCTTCTCTTTAAATGCAACTTGCTACTGGGTTCTTCCCTTAATTCATTGTTTCTTTTTCTTTTAACCTGAGGTCATTGAAGCTGAATAGACTAAACGAACAAGTTCCGCCTGATCGGTTTTTGAACCGGGCACCTATCGGTGTCATATTTCAATTTTCCAATTCCACGACAGCAACAATATTTTTAACGTCTCTAGTTGAAATACAGTAAGAACCGTGTGCGCTGTGACCTAATACATTGCAAAAATATCACTTTTGCGAAACGCCGTAATTGTCTCATATTGCGACACGTAAGTTTGAAATGTGAATACAACGTGCCTTTGTAATGGTGCAGAAGCCTGACGCCCTGAAACTTCACCCTCAGCCTCATCGACGCTTCAAACAGCAAGGCGGAGACACGTGAAAAAGAAAGGCTACACCTCAGAGGTTTAGGTGGGGTGAATGGTGAGTTAATGATGCCACATTGGTACCAAATTTCACAGTTCTACCCAACACCACCATGGACGTGTCATAATATGGAAAGGACGTCATACCCCCTCTTACCAATATTTCACCCCTTCTAATGACGCATCTGCGATGGAGGTCAAAAATGCAACACCCAGCATCGAAATCACGCAGTTTTCTTATGGGTGACCGAGCAAAACATTTCAGACACACCGCCACCCAGAACTGACTCGAAATGTTCTAATTAAGTGGCATAAGGGTTGTCAGTGAAATCACATTACAGTGTCGAAAGCGATAGTTTGCAATGTACTGAGCAACAGGATGACATTCTTGAGAACTCTGGACACTGCTGACATCCCCGAACGATTCAACCCAACTCGAAGGATATCACGAGGCTGCAAAGCCATTGAACGTGATCTGACCGCTTTGGAGTGTAATGCGACCGCAAGTTTTGCTCTAGTACACAAGGTGGAACCACTAGAGACCATTCAAAACTATTCAATGAAATCTGAACGTTTTGCTTTTTCATCCCATGTCTTTCAAGCCATCCTGTGGAGCGATGACAGAGGGATGCAATATTGACTTGAGCGTGAATAAAACGGCAAAGCGCCTCTCTAAGTCGTCCCTGTTCGGCAACATCGACGGTGCCACCCACGCACCTTTATTGAGCACGCTACAAATATACCCGACATAGACATCGACACACGTTCGGTTGAGTGGTGCCATGCAGCTATTCTAGGGCATGACCGCAGGCGACCCCATCGACTCCTCCTATACTTCTACACTGGGGAACCAAAGAAACTGGTAACCATGTATAATATCATGTAGCGCCCCCACAAGAATGTAGAAATTCCACAACAGGAGGTGGCATGGACTCGAATAGTGTCTGACGTAGTGCTGGAGGGAACTGTCATCATGAATCCTGCGGGGCTGTACATAAATCCGTTAAAACGAAGTGGTGGAGATCCCTTCGAACAGCACGGTGCAAGGCATCCAAGATACGCTGAATAATGCCCATCTCTGGGGAATTTGGTAGCCAGCGGAAGTGTTTAAACTCACACGACTGCTCCTGGAGTCACTCTGTAGCAATTACGGACGTTTGGGGTGTCGCATTGTCCTGCTGGAATTGCCGATGTCCGTCGGAATGCACAATGGACGTGACTGGATGCAGAGAGGGCGCTTACGTTCGTGTCATCCATCAGAATAGTATCTAGATGTATTAGAGGTCCAATATCACTCGAAATACACGCCCCCCCCCACCCCCCACACCATTACAGAGCCTCCACTAGCTTGAACTGTTCCCTGTCTGACATGCAGGGTCCATGGATTCATGAGGTTGTCGCCGTATACGTCCATCCGCTCAATACAATTTGAAACGAGACGTGTCCGACCAGGCAACATGTTCCCAGTCATCAACAGTCCAATGTCGGTGTTGACTGGCCCAGGCGAGGCGAAAAGCTTTGTGTCGTGCAGTCAGCAAGAGTACGAGAGTGGACCTTCGGCTCCGAAAGCCCATAGCAATGATGTTTCGTTGAATGGTTCGCACGCTGATACTTGTTGATGGCCCAGTATTGAAATCTCCAGCAATTTGCAGAAGGGTTGCACTTCTGTAGCAACAGTTAGCAACGTAACAACTGCGCCAGACACATGTTGTCTTATACAGGCGTTACCGATCGTAGTGCCGTATTCTGTCTGTTTTCATATCTCTATATTTGAATAAGTATGCCTATTCCAATTTCTTTGGCGTTTCAGTATACTTTTAATAAAGCTTGCCACTAAATGAGCGTATATTGAAAGAGACATACCTCCGAGAAATGACAATCGTCAGGAAACAGAAATTTTAAATAACGTTCTCTTGCTTTTGTTACATGGATCTAGATTTATGTTGTAAATACGTTATTTGGTAACATCCCTTGTGTTTTGGATTTGAATTGCTATTTATAACACCTCTCACTCAGTACGGATACGTAAAGTATTGCTCAGGTTACGTTTTGTGGAAAGTACGTCTCTTGGAAAAAAGAATATGAAAGTAAAATTACATAAAAACACTGTGAAAACAATGTACTCAACATCAAAAGAAAGAGACACTCAAGAGAGATACATAACAGCACGTGCTGTCAAAACGACAAAAAGGGCACTCAAAAGCCCATCGGTAAAAATGCATTTCCACTACTAATGTAACTGTCAGAAATAAATTTGTCATACAGATGGTGACACACACATATCGAAGCTTGTCTGGGTAGATAAAAAGTACTAAATTCTGTTTTTCAGAAGCAGAGTTTGAAAAAATTAAATTGCAGACAAGGAAAGAATGTCAGCAGGAGCTTCAGCCTAGATCAAAGTGAGTTGATTAAAATAAAAAAAATACTGAACTGGGAGACTTAGTAGAATTCATTAAATTGTTCCATGTTTTCCTATCATTTAATTACTCTACTTTAACAAGAAATTATGCCATCAAACAATGGATCTTGCAAGGACAACAGCGTTGCTGCCACAATGGCGCACATGACATTATGTAAATTATGAAAAATTTCTTTAGTTTTCATCCTGAAACTTTCATACTATAGAGGTGTGGATTATATTATAGCTTTATTTAGAGATGAGAAACATGAAATCCACCAATTTCGCGAACCCTTTGAATATCTTACATCCTTTATAAAGTTCACTGCTGAGATTGAGAAAAATACATTATTTACATGTTTCATAGTTCACTCTTTTTTTTTTTTTTTTTTTTTTTTTAGATAATGTGGAACGAGTCAGTTTACAGGACATGTAGAGGTGTTCCATTTTAACATTTATAAACATCACTTTTCCACTTTTCCGTTCTACTCATGCAACTACACATAAAAATTCTGCTTTAGATTTTTTTAACAGGACCAGTGTTTAAGTAACAGTTCGTCTATGGCAGTGGTTCCCAACAGGTGGTCCGCGGAGCCCCACGGGTCAGCGAGCTATGCCAGAGGGGTCTGCAAGATGCTATTAGAACAAAAAATATATTAAATATATTTCGTATGATAACATATTTTTTGTTGTGGCTGCTAAATACACTCCTGGAAATGGAAAAAAGAACACATTGACACCCGTGTGTCAGACCCACCATACTTGCTCCGGACACTGCGAGAGGGCTGTACAAGCAATGATCACACGCACGGCACAGCGGACACACCAGGAACCGCGGTGTTGGCCGTCGAATGGCGCTAGCTGCGCAGCATTTGTGCACCGCCGCCGTCAGTGTCAGCCAGTTTGCCGTGGCATACGGAGCTCCATCGCAGTCTTTAACACTGGTAGCATGCCGCGACAGCGTGGACGTGAACCGTATGTGCAGTTGACGGACTTTGAGCGAGGGCGTATAGTGGGCATGCGGGAGGCCGGGTGGACGTACCGCCGAATTGCTCAACACGTGGGGCGTGAGGTCTCCACAATGCATCGATGTTGTCGCCAGTGGTCGGCGGAAGGTGCACGTGCCCGTCGACCTGGGACCGGACCGCAGCGACGCACGGATGCACGCCAAGACCGTAGGATCCTACGCAGTGCCGTAGGGGACCGCACCGCCACTTCCCAGCAAATTAGGGATACTGTTGCTCCTGGGGTATCGGCGAGGACCATTCGCAACCGTCTCCATGAAGCTGGGCTACGGTCCCGCACACCGTTAGGCCGTCTTCCGCTCACGCCCCAACATCGTGCAGCCCGCTCCAGTGGTGTCGCGACAGGCGTGAATGGAGGGACGAATGGAGACGTGTCGTCTTCAGCGATGAGAGTCGCTTCTGCCTTGGTGCCAATGATGGTCGTATGCGTGTTTGGCGCCGTGCAGGTGAGCGCCACAATCAGGACTGCAGACGACCGAGGCACACAGGGCCAACACCCGGCATCATGGTGTGGGGAGCGATCTCCTACACTGGCCGTACACCACTGGTGATCGTCGAGGGGACACTGAATGGTGCACGGTACATCCAAACCGTCATCGAACCCATCGTTCTACCATTCCTAGACCGGCAAGGGAACTTGCTGTTCCAACAGGACAATGCACGTCCGCATGTATCCCGTGCCACCCAACGTGCTCTAGAAGGTGTAAGTCAACTACCCTGGCCAGCAAGATCTCCGGATCTGTCCCCCATTGAGCATGTTGGGGACTGGATGAAGCGTCGTCTCACGCGGTCTGCACGTCCAGCACGAACGCTGGTCCAACTGAGGCGCCAGGTGGAAATGGCATGGCAAGCCGTTCCACAGGACTACATCCAGCATCTCTACGATCGTCTCCATGGGAGAATAGCAGCCTGCATTGCTGCGAAAGGTGGATATACACTGTACTAGTGCCGACATTGTGCATGCTCTGTTGCCTGTGTCTATGTGCCTGTGGTTCTGTCAGTGTGATCATGTGATGTATCTGACCCCAGGAATGTGTCAAAATTTTCCCCTTCCTGGGACATTGAATTCACGGTGTTCTTATTTCAATTTCCAGGAGTGTATTTTTTCAATAATGAATACGTCAATGTTTTTTCTAAGTGCCAAAAATAGAAAACGTATAAAAAGACTCTTAATTTGGCTTTTTTAGGTACTTGCACTGTGATATGACAAGGTACCAATCATGCTCGATGAGGGGGTCCTCGAAAAAATTTGGTTGGGAACCCCTAGTCTATGGAATTGAAGCAGTTGACCAGCAGAAATGATTTTCAAGTTAGGTCTAAAACTTGATTAGCTAACTGTCAGACATTTTACGTTATTGATCTAATGATCTCAAATTCCTATTGATGTACATTGATCTCATTTCCGACCTATCAACTTTAATAGTGGGTAGTATACACCATTTTCCCTGTAGTGTAGTACATCAGTACCTTGCTCTTTCAATGAAGAAGATAGATAACAAATTCCCAGTCGCGGATGTTTACTGGAAACCAGCCTCGATTAATGTACTCACTAGCCAACATTCAAGCGACCGCTTGATGCATAGATACTCTTACATAGGATGGGAAAATTAAACCTTAGGTACGATTCCTGTGAGTGTGTGCGTTGTACTGTTATCCAAATTGGTCAAGCCAATGACTATAAAGCAAGAAATACACCTAGGTCGTTCCATTCAGTTCTTGCGACATGAGGCACACACCAAAAGAAAAAAAATCGTAAGCTACAATTTCTGACTACTCATCTAGTGAGCCGTACGTTGCATCTGCGCTGACTGCGATTAGTTTTATTCCGATTATGTCAGGACGCTGTGGTTACAGCGAGGTAAGTTTCAAACTTGAAATGATAACATTCTTTATGTTTTTGTTCTTATGGTGAAAACAGTGTAATATGCGAGTGCGTCCAGCAGTTTGCAGAGCAGTCGTACGATTTTATGATGCCATTTTCTGTATTTTGTGTTACTACGCCAGTTTATCGTTCGGTACATGGCCTAGTAGCAGAGAGTATTGTACCTTGAGAGTAATGAACCTAGGATCACATGATGTTTCTTGGTCATTGTTTCATTCTAGTAAGCGAATTTAAAATAACATGAAGGAATGAGCACTGGGGATCACAAAAAGCATGTTGCTGACAATTTCTACTATTTGTTTTGGTGTGAGACTTGAGGTTGTGTTTTCTGCAATATTTGTAAATGTTTTTGGTTATAGTATATTAAAGTTATTTGGAAGTTACTGTTAATTCTTCAGTTACAAATTCCTATGGTGGGTAAAATTCTACGTGGTGTTTCCGTAAGAGCGCGCAAAAATTTAGAGGACGTAGAGGATGCTCTACTGAAGAATTTGAGGTAGGGATCCTGGGGTCGGAGAGACTAGCTTGAGGAGATAACAGAAATAAAATCACATTACTGTGTGCTTTTTTATTTACATTAGTTAACTGCAAATGAGATCATCGTCACAATGAACGTACCATTTGTACTGTATCTTACAAAATGTGCTGAAACTGATGGCCATCAACCCCAATCAAGCACGACATCGGCGAACAAGATTCTGTGTGTGTTTCGATACACGTCACAGGCAGCCACAGTTATGGCAGCTAATTCCATCTCCGTATCCACTGGGGCCTTATATACAAGTGACTTTAGAATTCCCAATAAATCAAGGGGATTCAGGTTAGGAGACCTCGCATGACCATGGAATAGGATCTCCCCTTCCAATTCATCGACCATGAAATACTGTACCGGTACTGCTCCATCGTACTGCACTGTACCTCTCTGAATGGGACTGAGTAATAAGTGGGTCTGTCGTTGATTCATAGCACCTTCTGTCATGGGACGATATACATACAAGAAAAGTAAACAAAACGTGCATTATGACTTCCTGCTAATCGGGATCGTCCTTGTTTCCCTACAGGAAAAAAAGCGCACATGTACATAAACAGCACAGTACCTGTAAGCTCGTACGCATGTTAGTTGTAAATAAGTTGGAAAAAAATAACGCTAAACAAAGCGGTCGACAAGTTTATTTCCACATCTCCTTAAGCTGGTTTCTCCTACCCCAGGTTCCCTACCTCAAATTGTTCAGTGGACAGTTCGCGTCAGTTAAGCCCTACTTCGTCGGTCATTCACCTTCTTGTAACCCGGACCAGAAGAAGATCTTCTGCCACGGAACACACGCCATTTGCAAATGTACTAAGGTTAATTACAGTATTGACAGTTTCACCTGTCTTGAAAATGGATAGTTGTGTAACACAACTTCAAAATGTATTTAATTTGTGGCTAATCTTTGATAATACTTCTACTTAATCTGATTTCCCGTTACTGATATTAGTATGTAGTAGAGTCAGAATGTAATTGACTACTAGATACAGTACTGACAACATTTTATGAGCTGCAAGACTTAAATTTAAGAGGAATGTTTATTCCATGTATACCATGTTGTACCTTGGAACATATTTTCACATTTGGAAAATAACCTAAGTTTTTCAGAGCAGACAGAAAAACATTGCAACACATATAGAAAGAACGTCATCGCTTGAAAATGGAATAAGAAAATATATTAAACTTGTAGTATACTGTGTAGTTTTAATAAACATTTTTAGTTCTATATAATTAACTCCTGTATAATATATTACAGTTATTTGGAAGATATTATTAATTCTTCGGGTACAGAATTTTGTGATGAGTAAAATTCTATAAGCATTTGAAACTAATTCCGTAGCATGTGGACTGTCTGTAATATTTAAGTGCGTCTGGCACTTTACCTAGCAGTAGTCTGATTTTATGATGCCATTGGATTCTGTATTTTGTGTACGCATCTAAGTATTTTAATAAGAAACGGGAGAAAAATAAAATCTGCCGTAGAAGATTATTCACTTGCCAGAATATTTCAATTTCTGTTTGAGTGTTTCTACATTGTGGAGCACCACAACTAACACTTGGGTAGAAAGTCAGAAAAACGTTCCAAGCAGTAATACTCTGCCCTGTCACTAAACTATGACAATAAATGCGCAACACTGTTTCCAACGTACAATGCTCTCCCCCACTATTAAAAATGTTCCAAGGTGCAACACTGTCCTCCACTACTTAAAAAAATAAAGAAATGAAATGTTACGAGGTGCAACACTCTTTCCAAGATACAATTCCTTTTAAAAATAAAATATATTCCGAGGCACAATACTACTTCCAAGGTATAACAGTTTTTCAAGGTATAAGACTCTCCCCCACTTCTGGAACCACTAAAAAAAAAAAAAAAAAGAAGTCACACGTTTATAAGATATATTTGTGTCTGCATTATCCTTCGGGAATGCACCGATAATGACAATGTTACGTTGGAAATCTAGAGGTGCAATAAATTACGGCGACTGACTGCTGTCTTCTCTTTACATCTGAATGTTCAACGGTTGTTCTGCACCACCAGTGTGCAATTAATTCCAATTTATTTACTGTCGGTGGTTAAGCTGTCAACGAAGATGAACAAGCTGCTGTTACGCGAGGGACACCTCGCTATGCTCTGTGACGTGTGTTACTAGTAGAGATATCCAGTGGAGAAACGTTGAATAAAGTACAAGAAGACATACACTACTGGCCACTAAAATTGCTACACCACGAAGATGACGTGCTACAGACACGAAATTTAACCGACAGGACGAAGATGCTGTGATATGCAAATGATTAGCTTTTCAGAGCATTCACACAAGGTTGGCGCCGGTGGCGACACGTACATCGTGCTGACATGAGGAAAGTTTCCAACCAGTTTCTCATACATAAACAGCAGTTGACCGGCGTTGCCTGGTGAAACGTTGTTGTAATGCCTCGTGTAAGGAGGAGAAATGCGTACCATCACGTTTCCGACTTTGATAAAGGTCCGATTGTAGCCTATCGCGATTGCGGTTTATCGTATAGCAACATTGCTGCTCGCGTTGGTCGAGATCCAATGACTGTTAGCACAATATGGAATCTGTGGGTTCAGGAGGGTAATACGGTACGCCGTGCTGGATCCCAACGGCCTCGTATCACTAGCAGTCGAGATGACAGTCATCTTATCCGCTTGGCTGTAACGGAATGTGCAACCACGTCTCGATCCCTGAGTCAACAGGTGGGGACGTTTGCAGGACAACATCCATCTGCACGAACATTTCGACGACGTTTGCAGCAGCATGGACTATCAGCTTGGACACCATGGCTGCGGTTACCCTTGACGCTGCATCACAGACAGGACCGCCTGCGATGGTGTAGTCAACGACGAACCTGGGTGCACGAATGGGAAAACGTCATTTTTTCGGACGAATCCAGGTTCTTTTTACAGCATCACGATGGTCACATCCGTGTTTTGCGACATCGCGGTGAGCGCACATTGGAAGCGTGTATTTGTCATCGCCATACTGACGTATCACCCGGCGTGATGGTATGGGGTGCCATTGGCTACACGTCTCGGTCACCTCTTTTTCGCATTGACGGCACTTTGAACAGTGGACGTTTCATTTCAGATGTGTTGCAACCCGTGGCTCTACCCTTCATTCGATCCCTGCGAAACCCTACATTTCAGCAGGATAATGCACGACCGCATGTTGCAGGTCCTGTACAGGCCTTTGTGGATACAGAAAATGTTCGACTGCTGCCCTGGCCAGCACATTCTCCAAATCTCTCACCAACTGAATACGTCTAGTCAGTGGTCATGGTCACATCCGTGTTTTGCGACATCGCGGTGAGCGCACATTGGAAGTTGTAGAATTTTGGAACACGTATTGTGTTCGAGTATAATGACTTTTCTGGAGACTAGAAATCTACTCTGTAGGAATCAGCATGGGTTTCGAAAAAGACGGTCATGTGAAACCCAGCTCGCGCTATTCGTCCACGAGACTCAGAGGGCCATAGACACGGGTTCACAGGTAGATGCCGTGTTTCTTGACTTCCGCAAGGCGTTCGATACAGTTCCCCACAGTCGTTTAATGAACAAAGTAAGAGCATATGGACTATCAGACCAATTGTGTGATTGGATTGAGGAGTTCCTAGATAACAGGACGCAGCATGTCATTCTCAATGGAGAGAAGTCTTCCGAAGAAAGAGTGATTTCAGGTGTGCCGCAGGGGAGTGTCATAGGACCGTTGCTATTCACAATATACATAAATGACCTGGTGGATGACATCGGAAGTTCACTGAGGCTTTTTGCAGATGATGCTGTGGTGTATCGGGAGGTTGTAACAATGGAAAATTGTACTGAAATGCAGGAGGATCTGCAGCGAATTGACGCATGGTGCAGGGAATGACAATTGAATCTCAATGTAGACAAGTGTAATGTGCTGCGAATACACAGAAAGATAGATCCTTTATCATTTAGCTACAAAATAGCAGGTCAGCAACTGGAAGCAGTTAATACCATAAATTATCTGGGAGTACGCATTAGGAGTGATTTAAAATGGAATGATCATATAATGTTGATCGCCGGTAAAGCAGATGCCAGACTGAGATTCATTGGAAGAATCCTAAGGAAATGCAATCCGAAAACAAAGGAAGTAGGTTACAGTACGCTTGTTCGCCCACTGCTTGAATACTGCTCAGCAGTGTGGGATCCGTACCAGATAGGGTTGATAGAAGATATAGAGAAGATCCAACGGAGAGCAGCGCGCTTCGTTACAGGATCATTTAGTAATCGCGAAAGCGTTCCGGAGATGATAGATAAACTCCAGTGAAAGACTCTGCAGGAGAGACGCTAAGTAGCTCGGTGTGGGCTATTGTTGAAGTTTCGAGAACATACCTTCACCGAAGAGTCAAGCAGTATATTGCTCCCTCCTACGTATATCTCGCGAAGAGACCATGAGGATAAAATCAGCGAGATTAGAGCCCACTCGGAGGCATACCGACAGTCCTTCTTTCCGCGAACAATACGACACTGGAATAGAAGGGAGAACCGATAGAGGTACTCAAGGTACCCTCCGCCACACACCGTCAGGTGGCTTGCGGAGTATGGATGTAGATGTAGCTGTAGATGTAGTGGTGGCCGAGCACCTGGCTCATCACAGTACGCCACTCACTACTCTTTATGGACTGTGGTATCGTGATGAAGCTGCATAGGCAGCTGTACCTGTACACGCCATCCAAGCTCTCAATGCCGAGGCGTATCAAGGCCGTTATTACGGCCTGAGGTGGTTGTTCTGGGTACTGATTTCTGAGGCTATATCAGCCAAATTGCGTGAAAATGTAATCACACGTCAGTTCTAGTATTATACAGGGTGATTCAAAAAGAATACCACAACTTTAGGAATTTAAAACTCTGCAACGACAAAAGGCAGAGCTAAGCTTTATCTGTTGGCGAATTAAGGGAGCTATAAAGTTTCATTTAGTTGTACATTTGTTCGCTTGAGGCGCTGTTGACTAGGCGTCAGCGTCAGTTGATGCTAAGATGGCGAACGCTCAACAGAATGCTTTTTGTGTTATTGAGTACGGCAGAAGTGAATCGACGACAGTTGTTCAGCGTGCATTTCGAACGAAGTATGGTGTTAAACCTCCTGATAGGTGGTGTATTAAACGTTGGTATAAACAGTTTACAGAGAATGGGTGTTTGTGCAAAGGGAAAAGTTCTGGACGGCCGAGAACAAGTGATGAAAATGTAGCACGCATCCAGCAAGCATTTGTTCGCAGCCCAGGAAAATCGACTCGCAGAGCTAGCAGAGAGCTGCAAATTCCACAATCAACTGTATGAGAGTCCTACGAAAAAGGTTAGTTATGAAACCTGAACGTCAACTACCCGAGGCGATGGATCGGCCGCCAGGAAGCCCGTGACAGAGCACTTCATCACTGGCCTCCAAGAAGCCCTGATCTTACCCCCTGCGATTTTTTCTTATGGGGGTATGTTAAGAATATGGTGTTTCGGCCACCTCTCCCAGCCACCATTGGTGATTTGAAACGAGAAATAACAGCAGCTATCCAAACTGTTACGCCTGATATGCTACAGAGAGTGTGGAACGAGTTGGAGTATCGGGTTTATATTGCTCGAGTGTCTGGAGGGGGCCATATTGAACATCTCTGAACTTGTTTTGGAGTGAAAAAAAAACCTTTTTAAATACTCTTTGTAATGATGTATAACAGAAGGTTATATTATGTTTCTTTCATTAACTACACATTTTCAAAGTTGTGGTATTCTTTTTGAGTCACCCTCTATATTTGTCTAATGAATACGCGTTTATCATCTGCATGTCTTCTTGGTGTAGCAAATTTAATGGCCAGTAGTGTAAATTAGCTACCAGTAGTGCGACAGTTACAGGTAGACGCACGGTGACGCCGCCTTCTGTCCGCCCGGCACTCTCGTGGCGCCCCCCTCTGCCTCTCAGCCGCCATCAGCGGCGGCGCCCTTCCCCTGTGAGAGGCCTGGACGGTACGGGCGCGGCCGTCCCCCGCTGTCCAGGGCTGCGCTGCCCGTCTGAGGGTCGCCGCCTGTCGTCTGCCGTCTGCCTGCCACTCGTTACCGAACTTTTAAGGACTGCTCCAACTCTGGAAAGTAAACTTCCGCCCGCAACACTACCGCCCATCCGCCAGGACACTGCGAAATTGGTAAGGAGTGTTACGGATAGAAAAAGTCTGCGGCGTTTCTGAGTGCCAGCCTTCTCGGCGCGGCTTCGTTACCGCAGCCAAAGACGTAATATTTTTCTCGTAAGGTCGTACGAGTCATCCTGACACGAACTGACGGAGTTACTTCTAATGGAAACATTTTAAAACTCTTTCCCTTTCGATGTCTTACTGAAAAGGGATGTCTCTCGGGTAGAACAGGAATTTTTATCCGAGCATTTGTCTACAGACCCGTCTCACACTTCTAACCACGCCTTTGATGGGATATGAGTGTGTTGATCTTGATTTGCACGCATGAGCGCTTGTGTTCTTAGAGGAGGGGGTTAAAACACCATGCCTTTAAAACACCATGCCTCAATGGTACGGCCTGAAAACGATTGTTAATTAACCTCCGGATGATATCGAACTCTTTTACTCTACCTTCATGATCTTCTTGGGAGGTGCATTTAGGGAGGAGAAGTGTAATGGTTGTCTCTTCTAGGAACGTTACGCCAAGTGAGAGAGAGAGAGAGAGAGAGAGAGAGAGAGAGATTGGTTGGTTGGTTGGTTTTGGGGAAGGAGACCAGACAGTGTGGTCATCGGTCTCATCGGATTAGGAAAGGATGGGGAAGGAAGTCGGCCGTGCCCTTTCAGAGGAACCATCCCGGCATTTGCCTGGAGTGATTTAGAGAAATCACGGAAAACCTAAATCAGGATGGCCGGACGCGGGATTGAACCGTCGTCCTTCCGAATGCGAGTCCAGTTTCTAACCACTGCGCCACCTCGCTCGGTAGAGAGAGAGACTGCGAGAGGGATGTGCATGTGTATGATAAATACCTTCCCTCGGAAATTCCCTTTCTTCATATTTCCTCCGTGTTACCACTGGTTACGTGTCACTGATCTCATTTGTACTAAAACTGCAGTACACGCGAGGTGGCTAGTTGCTTCCAGCACCCTGAGTGGGATGCATGAGTTCCGAATAATGTTTACTAACCTGCAGTCTTCTATAGTTGTTTTCCTCTGCGTAGAAAACAGCATTTAGGTTGTGAATTCGTTATCTTGTGGCTGTAATAAACTGGAATTGTATACATAACTAAATTTTGAATTGATTGGTTCAAACAGGATACCACTCGCTTTTTATTAGCAGAATACGAGAAACTGCAGAATTATAGTCCACTCCATAAATCACAAAAGTAACGGCCTAGCCGCAGTGGATACAGCGGTTCCCGTCAGATAACCGAAGTTAAGTGCTGTCGGGCGTGGTCGGCACTTGGATGGGTGACCATCCGGGCCGCCATGCGCTGTTGCCATTTTTCGGGGTGCTCTCAGCCTCGTGAAGCCAAATGAGGAGCTACTCGACCGAATAGTAGCGACTCCGGTCAAAGAAAACCATCGTAACGACCGTTAGAGCGGTGTGCTGATCACATGACCCTCCTGTCCCCATCCTTAGATGAGGATGACACGGCGGTCGGATGGTCCCGATGGGCCACTTGTGGTCTGAGGACGGAGTGCTGCTGAGTGCTGCTGCTGCTGCTGCCATAAATCATAAATAATTTCCATTGTTCACACTTTCACAAAAAATTAAAAATATTAAAGAAAGGCGAGTTTGCGTAGTTTGTATTAAACTAGTTTTCCATTAAATCTCCAAAAACCAGAGATTTCTAAATAAATTCTTAATCAGTACCAACAGCGGCAGACAGCATGTCTGATACGGCCAATCGAGATTTGATGTCACAGCCCAACCACTTCGCCCGCCATCCTGGGTTGGGAGCGACCCAAAGATCTCCGAAGTCCTTGGTCTGCCTTTTCGTGTAGCAGTTGTTTACAAACATTTTGTAGTAATGGAATGATAGCGTGCTATTGAGACATGCTTTTATATGAAATGCAAGTCAGTTTACTGTTTAGTTTTTCTAATATTAAAACAGAAACTTATCACTTTGGCGCGTTACTCCCGATTACAGCAACCAATCGCTGAGAAGGACCGCAATTTAGGCAGTCTTTCTCACGAGACACGTATCGAGTAAATCATCTGTCACCGGACACCTCACACCACATTTCGTCATCTTCAAACTACTGTCTTCGCAGCTGCTTCAAGAAGAGCGTCTTGTACCTGAATAAGATGTCTGTAAAGCCAGAAGTATTACAACGTAAGCTTTCGGAATTATGACATTAAACCATTGAGTGACATACAATGCCATTCCTATCACGTCTGCTACTCGCATCGGAGGACGATATCTGTGACGTTTCCTCGTTTTTTAAATGAACACGAGGCTGTTTTTCTTAGGCTGTTTTTCTGGGGATCTTTCTCTATCAGTTCTATCTGCAACAAGTCCAAGACTGACATGCAATATTCACGTACCGGGAGAACGGTTTTCAAACTACCTCCTTCGAGGGAGGACTATTCTTCATAAACATTCCGACAATGAATCTCATTCTGCCGTCGCCATTACCTACGATTCGTTTTATATGATCGTTCCACTTTAAATCACGCCGTCCGTATTTTCCCACATGTTTAATGAACATCTCTTCCTCTAGTGGCTGCTCTGCAATCGCATTATCATAAAATAATAAGTATTTCCAATTTATGTGTGATATGTTACACTCTTTCTTGATGACGTTCACCTGTCGATCACAGCATCAAACAAAAACGTCTGAACATATTTCTACATTTCGCCACAATTTCGCAGCCTTGAGATTTCTCTATACATGACAGCATCAGCTTCAAATTAACTGCGACGTTATCCTGCATGTACTTTATACGCTCTTTGAAAAGAAATGGTCCAACAGTGCTCCATTGCGGGACACTGGATGTTACTTTTACGCCTAGCGATTTTTTCCGTTGAGAATGACAAAAAATGGTTCAAATGGCTCTGAGCACTATGGGACTCAACATCTTAGGTCATAAGTCCCCTAGAACTTAGAACTACTTACACCTAACTAACCTAAGGACATCACACACACCCATGCCTGAGGCAGGATTCGAACCTGCGACCGTAGCAGTCCTGCGGTTCCGGACTGCAGCACCAGAACCGCTAGACCACCCCGGCCGGCTGAGAATGACATGCTATGCTCTGTTTGGTAGGAATCACAAACGAGCTCTCATAAATGGTGCTCACGTATATTCTTTATTTAAGGGGCTCCGGAACGCCCTATACTTGCAATGTTAAAATAACGCTTATAAATTACATCTTTCCTCACAAAGTATTTGAGGTAGGTAGTTGAACTTTTTACAGATTATTTATTGGAATATGGGCTACAACTTAACACAGGGATTTTACAAACTTTTAGTTCAGTTATTGAAGATGCTTTTTTTTCAATTGTAATGAAAATTCAAAATTTTTTTGCAATTTTTTAGTTATATATTCAAAAATATACAGTTTTTTGGAAAAAGGCTGTGTTAAATTATGCAGAAGGTACTGTGTAACATTTACTGAAAGTTTGAAACAAATATGTTTGGAAGATCCTTAGAAAACATGTAATTAGTATGAGAAAATAAAAGTTTTGGGAATCGAGCGACAAAGATTGGATTAACTTTTTAGTGCATTCCAGGTCCATAGGATGGATTATCTTCATCCTCTGCAAACTCCTCCTCCAGCTTCCTCTTGTTCCTCCTCATGTTTACTCTTGCTTGTATTTCTAGACTCTTTACAGCCATGTCTGCAGCCCGAAGGCGTTCCTTATCTAAAGCAAGCATCGCTGAACCTAACTTCATTCCCATATTTCTAAATACCTTGCACCTTACAATGTTGCCATCATTGAAAGTCGCAACAGCATCATACACACCAAAGTGAAGTGTTTCTATTCCAACAAATACAGTCTTGGGGATTCTCGACCATATAACACTATTTACACTTTCATTGGGGTTTTGAGTTTTTCCGTGAATACACTTTTTCAACAGTTCAGGTGCTGCTAAGTCTCTGAAAATAGGTTAGCCACAACACATACTTTATCTCACATCACTAAAATGTACCTGATGAACACGGACGTTAATAATAACACCATTTGACAGCAGTTTAACAGCGCCACAGTGGGTCACACCCATGTAGAACACATTTCAAAAAAAATTTAAAAATAGTTGTAGTCTTCCGAATTGAATAGATTATATATCTATTAAAAGGTAATAGTCTGCAGATTCAGAAAACGCAAAAAAGTAAAAATTGAACTTTTCATGATTTTGAGCCTTTCCGGAGCCCCTTAACAACAGTGAGGAATTTTACAGAACGATTGCAGAAATTAACAGACACATCAACCTGAGCGCCAGTATGTTTCTTTACCGTATGCATGTTGATGCCTACAGAGGAAATTGTGGTCTTCAGAAATGTCGTAACAAGCAAGCATTAATTTCTGTGCAAATGTGTACCGAAATACTGTAACAGACATAAGATTATAGTCGTGTGCGCTTCTCCGACGACACTTCATGAGAACGGGAGAGAGCTGCCCATTTATCCCGTCACTAGGAATGCTTCGTTCCTCCAATGACCTACGATAGACCGCTGCTACAAGAGGACTAGGTTCTTGCGAATACACCATCCATCATATTGGTATCGCGTCAGGCCCAGCGGCCTTTTGTGAGTTGACCGTTTTCAATTCACCAATATCCAGATATCATATTGACGTTTTTGCAACGATTTAGAGGAAGAACCGCAGCACAGTCTCCCCCAGTGGAGGACTTTTGGAAAAAAATAATTTGGGAATTTCGATCTGTTCTCTGCCATCGTCTGCATTGACTCCATTGTACTTACAGAGTGTCTGGAAAGACAAAAATGGAAATGCCGTGTGGCTAGGGCTTCCCGTCGGGTAGACCGTTCGCAAGTCTTTCCAGTTGACGCCACTTCGGCGACTTGCGTGTCGATGGGGATGAAATGGTGATGACGAGGACAACACAACACCCAGTCCCTGAGCGAAGAAAATCTCCGACCCAGCCTGAAATCGAACCCGGGCCGTTAGGTATGACATTTCGTCGCGCCGACCACTCAGCTACCAGGGGCGACCTCTGGAAAGACGATTTTGGTCTGTTTACGGAATTAACGTAAATATTATTGCTGTACCACATCTTGGGAGAAGTATTAACGCAGAATAATTTTTCAGGCTCTGGCTCAACATCAATCTAGACTACAAAAAGGATCCATATTCCGTTCCATTCTCCATTTGCTGGAAAATTGCTCGTCATTTGACTGCCATAATACTATTTCAGGCCACGTAAATTACACAAACCACAACTCTTCTTTCACCTTGAAGGGAATCAATCTACTTACGAAATCCACAGACAGCACTTTACGTACTCAGCTATAAAGAACAAAGCAGACATATATCATCAATATTAACATATTAGCGTATATTGGGAAGCCATTTGTTAAACAATCGTATTATCGCATCCTGTTTTCAAGATTCCAAACTTACTCTTTCCTTTCTCAGAGTTCTCCTATCTTAAAATATTCATACAGCACGCATACTATAGTAAGAGATCCTCATTTATACTGACAGATATAGAATAGTAATAGATAGATAGTAGCACTGAAAGCAGAAACCCATAATACCCACAGATCGGATATTCCCCTGAGTTTTGCATTAATTCAACACAGATCTTGCTTCTCTCAGGAGCGACTCGTTTCAATTTACACAAAAAAAAAAAAAACGTAAACGGCATTTCAGTCGTTCACAAAGAAACCTTTTATCTTCACATTTGAACCAACCTAAATCCTAATTGCACAAGGAAAGAAAAAAAAAACTCCAAACATCACTTCAATCAATCACATAGAAACGTCTTTATCATTATTTTTACCAACATGTTATTCAAAATACATATGTCACAAATGTAAACTAATCAATTCATTCTCCTCTCTATACACACTATGTACTCATTTGCCATGTCACATATTTGTTCCGATCATTTGTCATTGGCGGTTTTGTCCATTTCCATTTGCTGGATTATGTCTAGGGTTAGCCGGCCGAATTTCAACATCATGTGGGGCTCCGCCTACAGTCCTGTTCCCACCGTGTTCATCGTAGTATCGATTCTGGTAGCCGTACCTGTTGCGTTCACGATCTTGTCCACGTCCTCGATCATTTCCGTTGTTCCACCTGTGTTCGCGACTGTTACCCCAGTTTCTATACGGCCGGTCCCGATTATTGTTCCGTTCGCGTCGCGACGACCAGTCACGCCGTTGATTAGTACTATGGCCACGACTGCGATCGCGCTGCTGTGCCCCGTAATAACTTTGTGCCTGATTAGGCGGACATTCTCCTGTATTGTATTCCAACTCCTGGAGAAGTGTCTTAAACGTTTCCACGTCCTCTTTGCATCGTCCCACAATGTTTACACTAGTGGTATGCAAAACATGCAGGCTTGCCAACTCAATTCTGGCGCGCCCACAGTTGGATACGCGGTACAGCAAAAACAGCAAACTCACATGCCGTTTCAATACGAAAATCAAAATCAACACGCGTATTCCAATACAAACAATAGTTACAACAGTAATAACACTTCATGCGGCAATCCATACAAAAGGCACCGCGGTAATAACTACAACGGTAACTATGGATACAAAGGCAACAACAAAAACACAAACAGAAATAGAAATAATAATAACTACGAGCCAAGACAGCATCAAGGTTGGACTCGTAACGATCAGTACTTCCATTCAAACTCTGCTTTACCACAGCAGCCACCAGGACAAAATTGGAGCATACCTTACGACCGACAGGTAAGTTATAATGCGCAACAGCAACAACAACCGCACAAGTTTGGAGATCATTAGGCAATATCCGAATGTGAATATAATAGAAATGACACCTGATGCACAACATCAATCTGTGTCAGTACCTAGTACAAATGCTAATCCGACAAACTAGAAACAGTCACTTCTATGCCCCAGGTCGTGGCTGAAGAATTCTTGCGGGGCGACTGCAATGTTAATCAGTTATTTGACACCACACTTGAACAACAGAATAATGATATGCCGAATAATTCTAAACAAAAATTACCTGTTTTATTTACAAGATACAACTACAATAACAATATATCAGATGAACTTTTACAAGACAGTACACAATGTCGTTCAAACACAAATGAAATTGTTTTAGCATCTACTACTGGTGTAGTAGGTGGGATTTCAACAACTATTATCCTAGATACAGGTGCAGCTGTGAGCGTTTTGTCTTTTAATCTCTATAAAAAGATGTGTGAATTGGAACCTGTGCCTGAGTTTCCTGCCCAAAACTGTAAAATAACTACTGCACTAGGTAATAAGTCGTGTAGGGTTACGAAGCAAGTTTTTGTAAACATTAAAATAGGTAATGGAACCGTACAATGGCCATTCCTGATTGTACAAAACCTTGTGACAAATTGCATATTAGGAATAGATATTATGAGCGAGAAGGACTCTATTATAGACTTCTCCAAAGGTAAATGTATTTTAAATGATAAAGGCAGTGTAATTATTATTGATTTGGACAGGAGAACTCTAAAGCATGACAAACACTGTACAGGGTACAAGGTTCAGTTAGTACTTGACAATGACATTCAAGATATGCAAACACACTCATCTGACACAGAGCTAATGGACTTGAAAACATTGCTTGATCATAAGATAAGTGAAGCTACAGCTCTCAGTGTACATGAACGTATAAAACTACAGGAAGTGTTATCCAAATATTTACAAGTTTTTACCAAACGATTAGGTGTTATCAACACGTATGTATACAAGATTGAAGTTAAGCCTCACAAGATATTCTACCACAAGACATATAACGTACCGTTATCTCAACGACCTGCTGTGTGGCAAGAATTAAAACAAATGTTAGACTGGAAGGTCATTGAACCATCCACCTCACCTTATTGTAGTCCTCTACTTGTTGTCAAAAAATCAAACGGAAGCATTAGGTTAGTGTTAGACGCACGAGCAATTAATGAAATAATTTTACCGGTTCACACAAAACCCGAAAATTTAGAAGAGCAATTACAGAAATTTCTAGATGCAAAATATTTTTCCACAATAGATCTCGCTAATTCGTTTTGGCAGGTGGGTATCACTCCTGATTCACGGAAATATACTGCATTTATGTTCGGGGGGCGAACCTATCAGTTTTGTGTTCTACCTTTCGGACTGAATGTCAGCTCTGGGGTATTCATTACAGACCTGGATACCGTGCTTGGCGACGATTTAGTTGAGACAGTCACACACTATGTAGATGATATACTGATAGCTACACAGTCTTGGAAGGAACACGTTGGCACACTTCAAAGAATTTTAGAAAAATACGCACACCGAGATCTTAGAGCATTTCATGCTGAATAATGTCAAAGTCATACCCATCGAAATATTGCTAAGCAACTCGAAAAACCCTGTTGTTACAACACAGATAATAAGTAGTGTAGAAATTTTCATTTCAGCGGTTCCAGAGTCGCAGTTGAAGGCAGAAGAACTCTTCTTTCAGCGCGCGCCACCACCTGGAAGACGGAATATCAAAATAAAATTTATGATTACGTAGCAGTGAATGATATATTAATTTTTCACGGAACATTTGTTATTGTAGGTACCACTGACTTGGTATGACACCTGACGAACCGACAGACGTCATCTGTGAAGCGATCTTTTACTTTGAGAAATAGATTAGACGCACATCTCTCAACACGAAAAGCATCTATCAGTAGTCAAGGCCACACAGACACTCTACACACACGCACAAAACGCGAGGAATCGAACATTTTTTCTCTCTTACTATTTTGAATATTTATTGAGTAGTGAAAACGCCTGGTCTTGTCTACTGATGTAATGAATGTTGTGTCTAACCTATCTTAATTTCAGATGACATCACGTGACACAATGTAATAACCTATAGCTATGTAATGATGATGCAAACATGTTTATGTGCAACTGTATTATGTTTATGCTAACAAAATATGTGACGTGTGTATGTATAATTACTTATTTTTTTAACTGATGTATCATGTAACTGTTACTATGTAAAAAAAATTTGAACAAAACGAGTGCCAAAAAGACATTGCATAGTGAACCTCTGTTCACGGACATTAACGAACATTACTAACTCTGCAACTACGCAGAAACCTATGTGAAAGAAACGGTTAATGCCATTCATTATGCAGCGTATCTATGTAAACGCGATGAATGATTTCTTTGATTAATAACTACGAACATTTAGATGAGCTATATTCAGCAAAAAAAAAAAAAAAAAAAAACTGAAAATGTGAAGTGCATAATTCGTGCATCGTCTAGTGACATTACTACAGTACCTAACTTCAAGATGTTAACTGGATTAAATGGACACAAAGTGCCTGTCCAGAAAACAACACGATGGGTGGAAGAATTTTGGTTGGAACTTCAGGGAATGAAATGTTCCCGAAATGTGACGGACACTCTTACCTGGACTGTCCAAGGATCGACGCCAGCTATGTGCCGTCCGAGGTTCTGCAACCAAGCTTCCACGGAATGTAAAAAAAAAAAAAACGAACTGCACGTGGACCAATTACTCGACGGGTCACGTCTGATCTGTAATGAGCAATGCCTTTAGTCACAACGAACTGCATCACAACGACTATAATGGAAATGGGAAATGGACACGCTTATGTATTAATCACGTTGTTATACAATGATGTTACTGTGATCAAAAAAAAAAAAAAAACTTTACCACGACGATACTAACCTATAAAAAAAAAATTATTGTGCAGCAGATGAATATGAACTGTAATAACGACACAATGTGTATAGGTCAACGCACCTGAAACATATGGACATTTTTCTTTGAAGTATTTCAAAACAATACTATGTAACTAAGAACATTCAACAATCTAAGTTGTATTGTGTTATAACAAATATTGTAAATTTAAAACTAAGTTACCTGTCATAGAATGTAGTTTTCATATGTAATCTTGGTTGAATATTTTCTTTGTGCAACGACTGAGAAACACGCGCACATGAACAATATGAACTGCAATACTGTGCCGCGTGATCTAACTGTACGATATAACGGCAGTGCCGGAGTCACACAGACGCTTCTGCGCATGCGCGCACTCTATCTGCCAACATAAGAACTTTTACGGCGCACCCGCGTCATTCAAATTTTGTATATAATGTGTATAATGTAAGTCATGTAAATTGTTGTAGATAACTTAGATTTTCTTGTGCCTTTAGGTGAATTGCTCGCCTGCAGGTGTGTCCTTTCGCCTCGCAATTCAGGGGGCAATATAAAGGCACATTTGCATGCCGAGCGTGAGTTTCCTCGGAAACGCGAAATATTAATTAAATAAATAATCAGTGACAAATAAATAAAGCCTATGGCACACAACTGCAGCGCTGTGTCGCTGATAAAACAAAAGCACAATTACGTTACTCTTATGTTTGATTAAGAAAGGGAGAGCTCTGGTAGAAGTGGTGCGAGAAGCACGTTTTTTATTCTAATGTCTGGCACACCGCCATATTTCATGTTATAGAAGAATACTGCGAGTTGCAATCAGACTAGGCACTCGATTCTGTAAAGAACTTATATTTATAAAAGTAAGTAGGATTATGAACTGTAGGCTTATTCATTGAATATATCTGCTTTAACTAACTGTGTAACTTTTTTATGTTTAGTAGACAATCACCTCTGTACGACGTATTGGCATGGCTGGCAAATTATTGAAATATTGAGATTTAGATTATGAGTCCGCACCTACCGCAGCAGTCTTTGGAAACGATTTATTTACGAAGTCCGATTATTTCAGTTTTATTTCACGGTCAACTACGAGTAACATTGCCTTTATGAGAAAGCCATTGTCAAGCGTCTGATACCGAATAATTAAACGTCCACGTTCCAGATAAGCAAATATTTATTACAATCACAATCACCATCATACAGATAGAATAATTAATATTTAAATAATATTTTTTATTTTATTTATTTTATAACATCAAGCCGATAATCAGGTTCCTCCCACACTCGGCGCTCACTGCAGGCCGACCCGTTGATTTCCTCTTACAGAGGCATCCAGAAGCTTTAAACTGCGCATACCATCGCCGAATGGAGTTAGCAGTTGGTGGATCTTTGTGCAACTTCGTCCTGAAGTGTCGTTGCACTGTTATGACTGACTGATGTGAGTGCATTTCAAGCACGACATACGCTTTCTCGGCTCCTGTCGCGATTTTGTCTCACTGCGCTCTCGAGCGCTCTGGCGGCAGAAACCTGAAGTGCGGCTTCAACCGAACAAAACTTTATGAGTTTTTCTACATATCTGTAGTGTGTCGAGACCATATGTCAATGAATGGAGCTACAGTGAATTTATGAAATCGCTTCAATCATTTGTAATAGCCCTATATATATATATATATATATATATATATATATATATATATATATATATATATATATATATATGTATACTCCTGGAAATTGAAATAAGAACACCGTGAATTCATTGTCCCAGGAAGGGGAAACTTTATTGACACATTCCTGGGGTCAGATACATCACATGATCACACTGACAGAACCACAGGCACATAGACACAGGCAACAGAGCATGCACAATGTCGGCACTAGTACAGTGTATATCCACCTTTCGCAGCAATGCAAGCTGCTATTCTCCCATGGAGACGATCGTAGAGATGCTGGATGTAGTCCTGTGGAACGGCTTGCCATGCCATTTCCACCTGGCGCCTCAGTTGGACCAGCGTTCGTGCTGGACGTGCAGACCGCGTGAGACGACGCTTCATCCAGTAACAAACATGCTCAAAGGGGGACAGATCCGGAGATCTTGCTGGCCAGGGTAGTAGACTTACACCTCCTAGAGCACGTTGGGTGGCACGGCATACATGCGGACGTGCATTGTCCTGTTGGAACAGCAAGTTCCCTTGCCGGTCTAGGAATGGTAGAACGATGGGTTCGATGACGGTTTGGATGTACCGTGCACTATTCAGTGTCCCCTCGACGATCACCAGTGGTGTACGGCCAGTGTAGGAGATCGCTCCCCACACCATGATGCCGGGTGTTGGCCCTGTGTGCCTCGGTCGTATGCAGTCCTGATTGTGGCGCTCACCTGCACGGCGCCAAACACGCATACGACCATCATTGGCACCAAGGCAGAAGCGACTCCCGTCGCTGAAGACGACACGTCTCCATTCGTCCCTCCATTCACGCCTGTCGCGACACCACTGGAGGCGGGCTGCACGATGTTGGGGCGTGAGCGGAAGACGGCCTAACGGTGTGCGGGACCGTAGCCCAGCATCATGGAGACGGTTGCGAATGGTCCTCGCCGATACCCCAGGAACAACAGTGTCCCTAATTTGCTGGGAAGTGGCTGTGCGGTCCCCTACGGCACTGCGTAGGATCCTACGGTCTTGGCGTGCATCCGTGCGTCGCTGCGGTCCGGTCCCAGGTCGACGGGCACGTGCACCTTCCGCCGACCACAGGCGACAACATCGATGTACTATGGAGACCTCACGCCCCACGTGTTGAGCAATTCGGCGGTACGTCCACCCGACCTCCCGCATGCCCACTATACGCCCTCGCTCAAAGTCCGTCAACTGCACATACGGTTCACGTCCACGCTGTCGCGGCATGCTACCAGTGTTAAAGACTGCGATGGAGCTCCGTATGCCACGGCAAACTGGCTGACAGTGACGGCGGCGGTGCACAAATGCTGCGCAGCTAGCGCCATTCGACGGCCAACACCGCGGTTCCTGGTGTGTCCGCTGTGCCGTGCGTGTGATCATTGCTTGTACAGCCCTCTCGCAGTGTCCGGAGCAAGTATGGTGGGTCTGACACACCGGTGTCAATGTGTTCTTTTTTCCATTTCCAGGAGTATATATATATATATATATATATATATATATATATATATATATATATACATATATCACCGGTGGTCGTATGACTATTAAAAGATTATAATTAATGTTAGTCTGGTTGGGAATTTGGTAAGCTAGACTGGATACCTGGTAAAAAAAACAGCTGCTCAGTAATGCAAGGTTAACTTCCCCAGACAGCTCACAGCTTTTAACCCGCTTTTATTGTATGTCAGCACAAAGCAACAACGTTACACTGTTCCTGTTCAGTTTTTATATACGAATTAATTTCCATTACTTTCTTTTTATTTCGTGATTACAATTTTCTATTGCAGTTATAATGGTTCAAATGGCTCTGAGCACTATGGAACTTAACATTTGAGGTCATCAGTCCCCTAGAACTTAGAACTACTTCAACCTAACTAACCTAAGGACATGACACACGTCCATGCCCGAGGCAGGATTCGAACCTGCGACAGTAACGTATTACCGTTATAGATTTGTAGGATGTCGATGACGTGAAGATGAAGTTAATACGTTTCTAATCGGTTCTGAAGCCTGTATTTGAATAAAAAACTCCCTTACATTGAGTTAACTTTTCTCATTTTTAATAATCGGGCAATAGCTTATTAATATTTGTAGCCTCGAATCTTTACAATCGGCTATAAATTCCCTGAATGAAGAATAGCAGAATGTTCTCTATTAGACATCTCAAACTACTTTTGAAAGACTATGGCACTTGGAATGCAATGTGAGTGTTATATGCTTCTGGTAACAGAATGACAGTGTTCTTACTACACCCATCGTCATTCGAAAAGACTGAAGCAGCAACTTTTGTCAAGAGATTTCTTTTCTATCTTTATTTTATTTAAGTTTAAGGATACAAGGTACTTTTAAATGGTGGAAAAATTGAATTGTTTTAATGACTTTATTAAATTCTTTAGTCTTGCCAGATTACATTAATATATACATCATAGGGTTTCAAATGAAACATGACCTACATATACCAAATTTTAATGATACAGTCATGTTTGCCACCACGCCCCATTTGTTTCTGTTACAGAAACAAGTAATATTTCGAAAAGAACTGTGAACTTTCTGTTTCCAGCGATTATACGTATGATACGTTGTATAAATTGGTAACAGAGCAGCTTTCTAGTGTCTTTAAATGATTGTCTTTCTAGTATTTACTTTTGTTTCGCTGAAGCGGTATGTTCACGTGTTACTGAATGTTGGTTACCCAAGTGCTACATATATTTGTGGAAGTACATATTCTTTAGTGTGCAACAAATACGAAGTATGCCACGCATCAGGAAATTCAAAAAAAGGAAATTCGGTGGTAACCAGTTAACAAACACAGCCAGCCACACTGTTGAAAGTAACCTATGTATCAGTTCTTCACGGAAGAAACTCCGACATGGCACACCTCCTGGTGATTCAAATTTTTGTATTACCATTGACGCTGTTTGTTGGGGACTTGTTGTTGTGGGAATATTATCTTCTTTAATAAAGGAAGTGGTGAAATGTAAACAATGTGATAGTGTAGGCTGTCTAGAAATAACTGAACAACAAAGTAGTAGGAAGGGTTTAATGTCAAAATTAGTTGTTCTGTGTAGACCTGCAATAAATCTACCTCGAAAACGACTTCGAACATTGTGCATAATTCATATGATGTGAATTTGAAGTTAGTGTATGCAATGTGTGCAATAGGAAAATATAAAAAATAAGGTTGCTGATACGTTTTGTGGTTTGATGGAACTTCCTACTACTCCGAGTAGGTTCAGCAAGTATGTAAAAATACTTTTAGGTGCACTAACGTTTGTGTCTAAAGAATCTATGAAACATGCAGTAGAACAAACTGTAAATATTAGTGGAACCAGGGACATTGCTGTTGCGCTTCATGGAACATGGCAACGTCGAGTCCATCGTTCGTTGAATGGTGTTGTAAGTGCTACTTCTCTAGAGAATGGAAAAGTTGTTGATGTTGACTGCTTATCTAAGTACTGCCACACCTGTCATGGTAACAGTGAAGGATATATTGAAATCAGTGTTCTAAGAATTATGATGGTTACAGTGGAGGTATGGGGTGCGATGGAACTCTAAACGAAGTACCTAGGAGATGGCGACTCTAACACTTTCAATAAAATTAATGGGTTCAATGTTTACGGTGCTACCTTGGTATCAAAACTGGAGTGTTGTGGACATGTGCAAAAGAGGATTGGTGCTAGATTGAGGAAGCTACGAAGAGAAATGAAAGGAAAGCTGCTATATGATGGAAAATTGCTGTCTGGACGACGCGGATTGGCAGAAATACACCTTATTTGGAGTTATTATGGACTGGCCATTAGACGAACTGCACCTCTGAGTGATGTTACAGCAATGAGAAAAGATGTATGGACCACCTACATTCGTAAGTTGTCCATAGATAACCAATCTGTTCACAGACTTTGCCTTAAAGGAGGATTTTCTCGATGTGGTTACCAAAAAGCAAGAGAAAGTGGTCAAATATACCATCATAAGTATTCTCTTCCTGAGACTGTTATGAATTAAATAAAACCAATTTTTAGAGACTGAGTGACCCTGTTTTGCTTAGTAAATGTCTTCATAGGGACATTCAGAATATAAATGAAAGTTTCAATCACTGCGTTTGGGAAAGATTACCCAAGACTGTTTTTGTAGGACTAAATACATTAATAGTTGCTGTACTAGATGCAGTGATATGTTTCAATAATTGAGTGATAGGAAGGTTGGAAGTCCTGAGAAATTTAGGCATAAAATGTGGCTCTAATATGGCAGATCAATTGCTTGTGTGTGTCAGACAACGGTGCATGAAGCTGAAGGTTTTGCTCTTCAAGTTACCAAAGAAGCAAGAAGTGGTGAAAGTAATACCAAGAGGAATCTTCAAGATGAATAAATGTTGCACAATGAAGACTGAGGAATGTTCTGAGGAACATTTTAATGGGACTCATATCTTCATTCGCAATTTCCCACAAGTTGTATTTTTCGAAATTCAGGTACAAATATTCCCTAAAGTTTATAAAGCATTGCTCTAATATTTTTTCTGTAACTTTCAACAGTCTATACTTATGTAGTAGACCTAGGCATTATTGCAGAATCAACTAAATTATAGAAAAACTAACATTTTTATTAGTAAAAATATTATAAAAATAAAAATGTAAGATATAATATCCTTTTGTCCTTGTAATATACATAATAGGTGGAATTAAATAGGTCTAGTACCTCAGCCATCATGTCATGCATATCTGGTAAACATTTGGTCTCCTTCAAATGTATATTGGAGTAAATTGTACCTCAATTTGAGGAAGCATTTTGGAAAAAAAATGCATCAACTTCTTTGTAATTCTTTTAACAACCCTAGGCAGGTTCAAAAATATTCAAAATACTTCTAATTTGTTTCGAAAGTGCGCTGCATTACCTGATATCAACAAAAAATTTGTAAACCATTTACATTATAAACGGTACCTGAAAGAAGTAGGTGTTGATTATTACATATTATTGAGCGGGAAAAGTACCCGTATCCGTAAGACTTACTTGGCTTTCTTTGTACATGCGTGACATAAACAAAGTTTTGATCAGTGTCCTTCCATTGTTCTGTTGTAAATTCGTAGAATATACAAAATTAGAATTTTGTAGCAGGCGAAGTAGGAAACAGAACAATGAACCCTTGCTGAAAGTGAAAAATAAAGGGAAAGTTATGAGGGAATATGCCGAACGCGAAAATGTTTTAAACTGGAGCAAAAGAAAGAATTATTTATTTCTTTCGTTCTTGCCTCGGGGTACCTCTCGGTCCGTCTTTTCCTGCGGAAGGGAAACCAAAGTTTGGCGTTGAGGCGCTCGCGACACAGTGGGGTGGAACCATAGTTTGGGGAACCGAGCAGACACCCACAGCGAGAGCCTGCGGTATCACAGACCAGTATGCGGTAGCACACAAAGGATGTATCAATAAAATGTCGGAGGATTTCAAATATATTGAAACGTCTTAAACATCACTATGTTTTCATTAATATCCCATCTAAATCATTCGCACAGATATTTCAATGGAGAAACGAAAGTTGGATGTAACATAAGTGTAAGCTGCTAACCGAAGTAGTTGAAAAATATTTATTCATTGTTAATAGTCCTAAGAGACAACTGAATTGATTATGGATGTTCTTGCCGTTATAATCAAATCTCATCGACGATATAGTAAATATGCAACACTAGTTAAAAGGGATCTATAGACTTTTAAACCAACTATGCTTTCTCAGTTTATATTTATTTCCTTCGAACGGTAGCGGCACAAAATGCAATCGGAATGATGAACCATATATACTGGTGAATATTTCATGAACAAATTTTCACGGAACTGATAAGACAAAATATTTAAGTACGATCCTGTGTATCTTTCCCTTCACATGATGTGGTACTGGACCCTATGTGGGATTCGTTAATAAAAGACTCCAATGGTTTGTTGCACGTTAAACTGTATCTCCACCTACAGCTGACTGTATAGGCCAGTTTAATGGTCGGATGAGGACACTGGAATACGACATCTATTAGCACTACGACTTATTACGTTACAAAAATGAAATTTACAAACTGTGGTGGATTTATCATCTTCAATTACTGATTTAGCGGGTCTTTAAGGTCTCCAGCAGAGAACAAGATAAATAACCACGTTACAGAAGGAAAATAAAGAAACTGCACATTATAAAAGAAAATTATAAAGGAAAAAGGAAAACAAGCACAAGAAGGAAATGGCGGTCAGTCAAACGGAGGAGGTATCTACTGAAGGCTGTAATGCACCGCTGCCGTCTCTAATTTCGTTTTCCACTTGTACAGGGTGAGTCACTAACTATTGTGACCAAGAGTAGCTCCGAAAGTATAATAGGAGCTGAAAAGTATGTGGGACAAAAGTTGCATGGGACAAGGGGGCCATAATATGACGATTGTTATTTGTTGCTTGGTAGGGCCGCTTCAGAGATATGAAGGTCAACTTTGTTTTTTTTAAATGGAACTTTATTGTAATAGTCTTCTTCGATCCATCGTGGACTCGGGAAAGCGGCTGAAGAAACAATATGTAAAACGAAAGCCGAACATTATCCCCACTTCAATCAGTTCTTATTCCTTATTCTTTCAGCTACCAGTTTTGGCAACTGGTGAAACCGTCATGATCCTAGGCACACTGTAATGAACTGTACCACAAAGTATGATCCTATACAACAGGAGCCATCCACTACATCTGGACTCCGTGAATATTTTCTGAAATCAGTAACCTAAGGTTTGGGGAACAAATGTGTGGGCGGGCGATCATGTTGGGTTACCTCATGATCCTTCAGATTGGCAGAGCAATGTTGGGGGGAGCAGAAGCCAACTTGACAAGAGCAGCTTTGAAGTGCATCGCTGAAAACAGTCGTCACCATGAGATGTTGCTTTCAAGCGCAAATTTTGTAAAATGGCCGCATCATTTGAATATTATTCTGTATGTAAAAATTTCTTGAAACAAGTAACGACTTTTTTTCTTACATCCGTCCTTTATGCCTCAGCATCTACTTGTCCACACACACACACACACACACACACACACACACACACACACACACACATATACATACATATGTTGTTGTTGTTGTGGTCTTCAGTCCTGAGACTGGTTTGATGCAGCTCTCCATGCTACTCTATCCTGTGCAAGCTTCTTCATCTCCCAGTATCTACTGCAACCTACATCCTTCTGAATCTGCTTAGTGTATTCATCTCTTGGTCTCCCTCTACGATTTTTACCCTCCACACTGCCCTACAATACTACATTTGTGATCCCTTGATGCCTCAAAACATGTCCTACCAACCGATCCCTTCTTCTAGTCAAGTTGTGCCACAAACTTCTCTTCTCCCCAATCCTATTCAATACCACCTCATTAGTTACATGATCTACCCACCTTATCTTCAGCATTCTTCTGTAGCACCACATTTCGAAAGCTGCTATTCTCTTCTTGTCCAAACTAGTTATCGTCCATGTTTCACTTCCATACATGGCTACACTCCATACAAATACTTTCAGAAACGACTTCCTGACACTTAAATCTATACTCGATGTTAACAAATTCCTCTTCTTGAGAAACGCTTTCCTTGCCATTGCCAGTCTACATTTTATATCCTCTCTACTTCGACCATCATCGGTTATTTTACTCCCTAAATAGCAAAACTCCTTTACTACTTTAAGTGTCTCATTTCCTAATCTAATTCCCTCAGCATCACCCGACTTAATTTGACTACATTCCATTATCCTCGTTTTGTTTTTGTTGATGTTCATCTTATATCCTCCTTTCAAGACACTGTCCATTCCGTTCAACTGCTCTTCCAAGTCCTTTGCTGTCTCTGACAGAATTACAATGTCATCGGCGAACCTCAAAGTTTTTACTTCTTCTCCATGAATTTTAATACCTACTCCGAATTTTTCTTTTGTTTCCTTTACTGCTTGCTCAATATACAGATTGAATAACTTCGGGGAGAGGCTACAACCCTGTCTTACTCCTTTCCCAACCACTGCTTCCCTTTCATGCCCCTCGACTCTTATCACTGCCATCTGGTTTCTGTACAAACTTTAAATAGCCTTTCGCTCCCTGTATTTTACCCCTGCCATCTTCAGAATTTGAAAGAGAGTATTCCAGTTAACATTGTCAAAAGCTTTCTCTAAGTCTACAAATGCTAGAAACGTAGGTTTGCCTTTTCTTAATCTTTCTTCTAAGATAAGTCGTAAGGTCAGTATTGCCTCACGTGTTCCAACATTTCTACGGAATCCAAACTGATCTTCCCCGAGGTCGGCTTCTACCAGTTTTTCCATTCGTCTGTAAAGAATTCGCATATATATATATATATATATATATATATATAGGGTTATTACAAATGATTGAAGCGATTTCACAGCTCTACAATAACTTTATTATTTGAGATATTTTCACAATGCTTTGCACACACATACAAAAACTCAAAAAGTTTTTTTAGGCATTCACAAATGTTCGATATGTGCCCCTTTAGTGATTCGGCAGACATCAAGCCGATAATCAAGTTCCTCCCACACTCGGCGCAGCATGTCCCCATCAATGAGTTCGAAAGCATCGTTGATGGGAGCTCGCAGTTCTGGCACGTTACTTGGTAGAGGAGGTTTAAACACTGAATCTTTCACATAACCCCACAGAAAGAAATCGCATGGGGTTAAGTCGGGAGAGCGTGGAGGCCATGACATGAATTGCTGATCATGATCTCCACCACGACCGATCCATCGGTTTTCCAATCTCCTGTTTAAGAAATGCCGAACATCATGATGGAAGTGCGGTGGAGCACCATCCTGTTGAAAGATGAAGTCGGCGCTGTCGGTCTCCAGTTGTGGCATGAGCCAATTTTCCAGCATGTCCAGATACACGTGTCCTGTAACGTTTTTTTCGCAGAAGAAAAAGGGGCCGTAAACTTTAAACCGTGAGATTGCACAAAACACGTTAACTTTTGGTGAATTGCGAATTTGCTGCACGAATGCGTGAGGATTCTAAACTGCACAGATTCGCACATTGTGTCTGTTCACTTCACCATTAAGAAAAAATGTTGCTTCATCACTGAAAACAAGTTTCGCACTGAACGCATCCTCTTCCATGAGCTGTTGCAACCGCGCCGAAAATTCAAAGCGTTTGACTTTGTCATCAGGTGTCACGGCTTGTAGCAATTGTAAACGGTAAGGCTTCTGCTTTAGCGTTTTCCGTAAGATTTTCCAAACCGTTGGCTGTGGAACATTTAGCTCCCTGCTTGCTTTATTCGTTGACTTCCGCGGGCTACGCGTGAAACTTGCCCGCACGCGTTCAACCGTTTCTTCGCTCACTGCAGGCCGACCCTTTGATTTCCCCTTACAGAAGCATCCAGAAGCTTTAAACTGCGCATACCATCGCCGAATGGAGTTAGCAGTTGGTGGATCTTTGTTGAACTTCGTCCTGAAGTGTCGTTGCACTGTTATGACTGACTGATGTGAGTGCATTTCAAGCACGACATACGCTTTCTCGACTCCTGTCGCCATTTTGTCTCACTGCGCTCTCGAGCGCTCTGGCGGAAGAAACCTGAAGTGCGGCTTCAGCCGAACAAAACTTTATGAGTTTCTCTACGTATCTGTAGTGAGTCGTGACCATATGTCAATGAATGGAGCTACAGTGAATTTATGAAATCGCTTCAATCATTTGTAATAGCCCTGTATATATATACTCTGTTCCTAGTGTGCACTATGTTGTCCTGTATACGAGGGATGTTCGGAAAGAAAGTTCCGATCGATCAAGAAATGGAAACCACTGTCAAAATCTAATAAAGCTTTCCACATATTGCTCGATAGTGTCTCTAGTATCTAATAAAGCTTTCCACATATTGCTCGATAGTGTCTCTAGTATCCCTGTCGGTTGCATCACTTCGCTCTTTTCCGTTCTGAGTGCGTGGTGGGCACATAAAGATGTGTAGAAAATAGTGTCTCCCGCCAGGAATGAGGTCCTGGTGAGAGACTATAGCAGATGCTATGCAGCCCACATTAGAGAACTGTCATACTGTTCCTACTTCGTGACAATTCTCTGTCGCAATCTGCAGGGGCAATGAAAATGCTCCTGCAGCGTTTTCGATGGGAAGTGTTTGATCACCCGCACTACAGCCGGTAACTGGCTCCCTCTGTGTTTCACCTCTGCTCACACTAACTACTGGCTATGAATGCAACATTTTAGCACAGACAACGAGTTATAGATGAGCGTAGAGAATTGGCGGGAATCAAAGGTGGCTGACTTCTATGATGAGGGCAATCGGAAAGTTGGTACAACGGTACGACAGATGTCTTAGCTGGAGCGGTGACTACGTAGAGTAGTAGTTGGAATGTGGAGCCAACAGTCGCAAATAAAATATTCCTGATTTTCAATGTCGTTTCCATTTCCCGACTGATCGGAACTTACTTTCTGGACAAGCCTTGTACTTCCACGTCCAGTAATGGACCTCCGCTATTCTCTACCTCGAGCGTGAACTGCATCGTCTTGTGCATTTTATTCAGATAATCGTGAAACCTGTATGGCACTGTTTTACTAAGAGGCCATGTAACGAACGTATCGTTGAAGTATCTGAACAAGCATCGTAGGCGTTGTAAACTTTCTATTATAAAACTGTAGGAGGAAACTGAATACATTGTTTTGAAAAACGTTCCCCTGTGTGACGTGTACTTTAGGTATCGTAAGCAATCGTTGAGCAACACTGACTGTTGGTTGGCTGTGAGCAGTGGTGGATACGGGAAAACCTCAAGGAGGGGGCGCTAAAGATGTCTTGAGCAACCTTTACTTTTACCGTAATAAAAAATAATAAAGTCACATGCAAAGTTTAAGAAAGTTTTATTTAAGCTGATTATATACATATACAACACAATGCCATTTTCTCTGTACAATAAAACAGTAGAATATGAAACGTCTCTGTGAAGTCGTTTCATAAGACGCTTGTCGAATTCGGTACAACTTATTCACATTACTACCTGATTTTAGCTCAATTCATGTACTCTTTCAGAAAGACTGAGTAATCAGATAAGGCCCATTGAATATTATATGTGTGTTTGAATGTGGGGTTTCGGTTTTGTTTTGTGGGAAACGCTGAGTTGGTCATCGTCAGCTGGGAGCAGACGATGTTGCTTCTCGTTCGAAGGAGAGCACAGGATGACCAACTTAGGTTTCCAATACCTGAACAGAGAGGTTTACCCATCTTAGTCGAAGGCTGTTTTTGTGTGTGAGGTTGGTAACGGAGGGCTACTCCTCTGGTAGCTTCCGCTGCACGGGGAGCTGGATAATCTAGAAAGAGGAAAGGGGACTCTTCGGTGAACGGTTGGTGAGTATGGATAGTAGCTCTTAAGGGGGGTTTCAGGTGATAGGAAGCAGGGTGAGTTAGGAGTTCGTTATGTTTAACTGGTGAAATACTTAAGATCTTTAGGTTAACTGAAGCGTGTGAAGCGAGTTGTTTTTCTAAATGATTTTTAATCTTATATTTTGTGGAAATTGCTTTTGTCTTTGCCGATTTTGTGCCACGTATTTGGTAATCAATGACCCTTCTGCTCCACCACGGCACCGCAATAGGCTTTATTTTAACAGTTTGCTTGTTTAATGAGCTACAATTTCTGCAAGAATATCTGTTCTTTCGTGCCCTTTCTACAAAGCAGCACAACAGTTTGAGTCAGAATGCACCACGTGCTCTAGTTCGGCCGTCTGCAAGCAGCAGACGCAGTTAGTATGTTAAATAATTATCGCACAGCCTTGTGTATTGGTTAAACCTCTGTCCAGAGTAGTGCATGCGTAGAATCGTAATGCAAATCTCACTTAGATATTTTTATGGTATTAATGCAAAGGAGATGATAGTATAATTGTCTCCCACTCCCGTCTTCTGTGTTTCATCTTGCTGTAGTGAAATTGTGCTCTGTTTCATGCTCAAGTAAATATTTCGAGTCAGGCACCAGTTATGTGTAGTTAGGATGTGCAACCAAATATTTAGTTAAATCAATAATCTACGTGAAAGATAAATTCTTTGGTGTCGATCTTACCCCCTTACTCCGATTTCCAATCCTGAATTAATCAAGTCGCTTCATGTACGACATGGAGTGCTATTTATCTGGCTGATTAAAAAAATTTGCGTACTTGTAATTAGATTATTAAAGTAATTAAACTAATGATTTCCCAGCTCCGTTTTCTCTTTAAATGGTTAGGAAGGGCTTGGGCTGGTGGTGACCCTGAATTTCTGAATTTTTATCATTAATTGTATGAGAGAAGCAGAAATGCGAGACACCGTGTATGGCTCGATGAGCAACGTCCTAAAGAAAGTAATACGTTACAAATATTCCCGACTTTTCTCGAACAAATGGCAGACAGAATAACATATCGAAATCACAAGAATGGCCGCGACTTTTCTCGTAGGTATGTGTTAGCTACCTCTGTGCCAGACACAAACGTATAAAAAACGATGGCGCGGACGCGTGTGCTACATAAGAAAATACAACTACTGGACAACACCTTTGAGTAAAGTCGAGTGACGAAAGAAACAAACGAATAGTGTGCGGACAGACTGGCGGGGGCGGAGTGGGCGGCAATGAGGGCGGCCCCGCAAGGGGGGGGGGGGAGGGGGAGGCGCACGTCCACCATATGTATCCGCCACTGGCCCTGTGTTCCGCATGTGAACAGTGTCGTGAAATAAAACCCTAAACTTCTTTAAATGTAAAACCTGAAATAAAGAAGTTGAATCTATTTAAGTGCCTAAATAAACTATTTGTGTCCTCACTGAAAACTACGTTACGTTGCGTTGCGTTTTGTTACGTTTGACTTTGAATATCCACAAAAAAAGAAAATACTGCGCTGCTCAGAAGAAAATAACAGTCTAAAATTAGCAACACCGTTCACTGAAAATTAATCTGTTTGCTGGCACTACACCTGGAAATCCCGGCAACACACTGCTGAAGATTGCAAGGTGAAATATGCCATGAAATAAAAGTGTCTTACATCTTGCTCAGTACATTGTTTTCGTGTCTGGAGTACTGGCTCTCGAAAAATAATCAAAACAGCAGATGCAGCAGCTAAAGGAAAATAAGCTACTCCGTACTGTTTCGTTTTTGCTTGTGAGAAATAATCTGTGATTTCGTGTGGTGTAAGCTGTAATGTACATACGACAAAGTGTACAAAACATAACTTCGAATCTTGGACGTGGGTTTCAAATTAAAGAAAATCGTTCTTCAGAAACCAAACTCTGATAATTGAAAGAATGACTGCACAACGTGATGCAAACGGTTTTAAATTTCACTCGTTACAATGAACTAAAAACATGTCAACCAATTCAATTATCTATGACACTGTGAAAACAAAGAGACCAAACAATCACTAATCGTAATAGTTGGTAGTTGTCTGGGGAACAAAGATTTCCTTCAATTAATTGTTCCGAAAAGCAAAGATTTCGTTTTTAGTACTGGTTTCGTCACCTTTAAAGTTCTTCCAAAATCTCTCTCAATATACAGCACGTGAAAGTATTATAAATGAGTTTTCGCCTCCATAATAGAGTATTCCCGATGACTCCACCCACATTCAGGGAAAAACAGATATCATTCTCCGAAAAAGTCAACTGCTCTCTACAAGACGTCAAATAAGAATGGCCGCGCGGGATTAGCCGAGCGGTCTTAGGAGCTACAGTCATGGACTGTGCGGCTGGTCCCGGCGGAGGTTCGAATCCTCCCTCGGGAGTGTGTGTGTGTGTTTGTCCTTAGAATAATTTAGGTTAAGTAGTGTGTAAGCTTAGGGACTGACGACCTTAGCATTTAAGTCCCGTAAGATTTCAGACACATTTGAACATTTTTTTTTAAAATAAGAATGTCTCAGGGCTGCACAGCTTTCAGAGTCGCAAGCCAACCACAGACAAAACCAAACACCGTGTCAAGGATCTTATTCACTACTCTTGCAGTGCGCTCATTCATCATTGTCCCAGTACTGTAAAAGTGAATTATATGTATACTAAGATGATAGCTGTTCTCCCGGACATGTCCGAAAGAACAGATACCATCTTAAGGCTCACCGGCCACTTGACCATCTTCTTCTTCTGTACGAATGCACAAACAGTGCCTGAACTGTTACGGGAATTGGCAACGCGCCGCGTGTAATGAGTATGATGGGCGGGGGCACTACGATGTAGTGCGGGACAATACGTTGAGAATGTGGCTTTCGCGGGAGGCGTGCCAGAGATAAATCCCTGCAGTCGTGCTATCCTCAGTGGCCCAAATGGATAGAGAGTCCGCCATGTAAGGAGGAGATGCCGGGTTCGAGTCCCAGTCGGGGCACACATTTTCATCTGTCCCCGTTGACGTATGTGAACGCCTGTAAGCAGCTAAGGGTGTTCATTTCTACATCTACATCTACATCCATAATCTGCATGCCACCTGACGGTGTGTGGCGGAGGGTACTTTGAGTACCTCTATCGGTTCTCCCTTCTATTCCAGTCTCGTAATGTTCGTGGAAAGAAGGATTGTCGGTATGCCTCTGTGTGGGCTCTAATCTCTCTGATTTTATCCTCATGGTCTCTTCGCTAGATATACGTAGGAGGGAGCAATATACTGCTTGACTCTTTGGTGAAGGTATGTTCTCGAAACTTTGACAACAGCCCGTACCGAGCTACTGAGCGTCTCTCCTGCAGAGTCTTCCACTGGAGTTTATCTATCATCTCCGTAACGCTTTCGCGATTACTAAATGATCCTGTAACGAAGCGCGCTGCTCTCCGTTGGATCTTCTCTATTTCTTCTATCAACCCTATCTGGTACGGATCCCACACTGCTGAGCAGTATTCAAGCAGTGGGCGAACAAGCGTACTGTAACCTACTTCCTTTGTTTTTGGATTGCATTTCCTTAGGATTCTTCCAATGAATCTCAGTCTGGTATCTGCTTTACCGACGATCAACTTTATATGATCATTACATTTTAAATCACTCCTAATGCGTACTCCGAGATAATTTATGGTATTAACTGCTTCCAGTTGCTGACCTGCTATTTTGTAGCTAAGTGATAAAGGATCTATCTTTCTCTGTATTCGCAGCACATTTCACTTGTCTACATTGAGATTCAATTGTCATTCCCTGCACCATGCGTCAATTCGCTGCAGATCCTCCTGCATTTCAGTACAATTTTCCATTGTTACAACCTCCCGATACACCACAGCATCATCTGCAAAAAGCCTCAGTGAACTTCCGATGTCATCCACCAGGTCGTTTATGTATATTGTGAATAGCAACGGTCCTATGACACTCCCCTGCGGCACACCTGAAATCACTCTTTCTTCGGAAGACTTCTCTCCATTGAGAATGACATGCTGCGTCCTGTTATCTAGGAACTCCTCAATCCAATCACACAATTGGTCTGATAGTCCATAGGCTCTTACTTTGTTCATTAAACGACTGTGGGGAACTGTATCGAACGCCTTGCGGAAGTCACGAAACACGGCATCTACCTGTGAGTGTAAGGTGCATTATGTACAATAGCAGAAAACATATGACAACTTTCCACGTAAATTATCGGAACAAACTGCCATTGCTACAAAGGCTTTCATGAATGTGTCGCTCGGTAACGGGGTTAGGGAAGGCACCATTGCCATGCCGCCTGTCTGCTCGAAGAATTTTCCTTGCCTTTGCGTATGTTGAAGACAAATATCGCTCAACGAGGTCGCATATGTCTGGCGTGATATGCGGTTGTAGGATGGGAACAGTTCAGTTCACTGGAGCATTATTCCGCTGTACACTGTCGAGAAAACTGTTACTTCCTTCGCACGGTGATTGCACTTATACTAGGTCTGTCCAGAAAGTGAGTTCCGATCGGTCGTGAAATGGACACCACAGTGAAAACCCGATGAAGTTTTGCACAGGTGTGTTGGGTATTGTCTCTAGTATGACCATTGATCGCATCAAGACGGCTTTTTCAGTTGTGAGCGCACTGTGAGCGAGTAAAGGTGCCTAGAACAACGATGTCTCCCACCAAGTTGGAGGGTCCGCTGAGAGGCTTCGCCTTAACGAATGCAGCCCACCTAACACAACTGCCAAGCACTTCCTTCTTCATGGAAATTCTCAGCCGCACTCTGCAGGGGCAGTGAAACGTTCCTGCAGCCTTTTCGATGGGAAGTGTTCGATCACCCACAATACAGCCCTAACTGGCTCTTTTCATGAAACGCTGGATACGAAGACAACACTTTGGCGCAGGCTACGCGCTGTAGACCAGCATAGACGATGGTGTTGGAAATTTGGTATAAGGCTCAGGCAAATTTCTAAGTCGGAGCGGTGACTACGTAGAGAAGTATCTGGAAAGTGTAGGTAATTCCTGCAAATAAAATGTTTCTGATTTTCACTGTAGTTTCCATTTAGCAACTGATCGTAACTTACTTTCTGGACAGCCCTCATACGAACTCTCGTCTCTGATGACCTCATTGTCGACGGGACATGAAACACGAATCTTCGTTCCTTCTGTCTGAACCACCTCATAACGTCCTGGTAAGCGGTACCGAGGTTAGAAAAATATACTTCGCCATAGGAACGGAGGGGAAGTAAACACAGGCAGTGGGCGTTTGTACAGTGGCGCGGCGTAGCACGTCCCCTTGAGGCCGGGATGCGGGCCACGCAGTGGCGCCGGCGGAGGCTGTCGAAGTTTGGCGTAACGAGCAGACAAGCGCGGCGGGCCGGCTGATGAGTTGATTGTTCCGGCGGCGCGCTGTGGGCATTCAGGCGGCGCGGCGCCCGTCTGCCCCGGGAACCGCCGGACTGCAGTGGCCGGCGGCCGCCTGCAGACGCCGCCATTACTGCTCTTTCTGGCCGCTTCTGCCGGACCGCGAGTAATCACAGCGCCGCCGCCGGACCCCGCTCCTCTGACAACTCAGAGGGCCTTTGACGGCTCTGTGTCACTGGGCGCTCCGAACGGCTGCTGCCGTGTTGCGGAGAGAGAATTAAAGGCGATGATACACAGATAGTCGAGGATGATACTCAAAGGCCTTTTTATTTACCACTAGAACTATTACATCTACCAGTCTGTTGTGAATATCAGGGGAAACATTATGAAGTACTTCACTAACACTTCTATACGTAATCTACTCGTACATCTACACGGATACAGACGCGCGAAATTTGGCACGGAATTCAATGCGGGATGCCTTTAATAGGTTCCACAAGGAAACATTGTCTCGAAATTTGGTAGAAAATCCGAAGATATTCTGGTCGTATGTAGAGTACACAAGCGGCAAGTCGCAGTCAATACCTTCGCTGCGCAGTGCCGATGGTACTGTTACCGACGACTGTGCCGCTAAAGCGGAGTTATTGAACGCAGTTTTCCGAAATTCCTTCACCAGGGAAGACGAATGGAATATTCCAGAATCTGAAACACGAACAGCTGCTAGCATGAGTTTCTTAGAAGTAGATACCTTAGGCGTTGCGAAGCACCTCAAATCACTTGATACGGTCAAGTCTTCAGGTCCAGATTGTATACCGATTAGGTTCATTTCAGATTACGCTGATACAATAGCTCCCTACTTAGCAATCATATACAACCGCTCGCTCACCGATAGATCTGTACCTACAGATTGGAAAATTCTGCAGGTCGCACCAGTGTTTAAAAAGGGTAGTAGGAGTAATCCATCGAACTACAGACCTATATCATTGACGTCGGTTTGCAGTAGGGTTTTGGAGCATATACTATATTCAAACATTACGAATCACCTCGAAGGGAACGATCTATTGATACGTAATCAGCATGGTTTCAGAAAACATCGTTCTTGTGCAACGCAGCTGGCTCTTTATTCGCACGAAGTAATGGCCGCTATCGACAGGGGATCTCAAATTGATTCCGTATTTCTAGATTTCCGGAAAGCTTTTGACACCGTTCCTCACAAGCGACTTCTAATCAAGCTGTGGGTCTATGGGGTATCGTCTCAGTTGTGCGACTGGATTCGTGATTTCCTGTCAGGAAGGTCGCAGTTCGTAGTAATAGACAGCAAATCATCGAGTAAAATTGAAGTGATATCAAGTGTTCCCCAGGGAAGCGTCCTGGGACCTCTGCTGTTCCTGATCTATAAAAATGACCTGGGTGACAATCTGAGCAGCTCTCTTAGGTTGTTCGCAGATGATGCTGTAATTTACCGTCTAGTAACGTCATCCGAAGACCAGTATCAGTTGCATAGCGATTTATAAAAGATTGCTGTATGGTGTGGCAGGTGGCAGTTGACGCTAAATAACGAAAAGTGTGAGGTGATCCACATGAGTTCCAAAAGAAATCTGTTGGAATTCGATTACTCGATAAATAGCACAATTCTCAAGGCTGTCAATTCAACTAAGTACCTGGGTATTAAAATTTCGAACAACTTCAGTTGGAAAGACCACATAGATAATATTGTGGGGAAGGCGAGCCAAAGGTTGCGTTTCATTGGCAGGACACTTAGAAGATGCAACAAGTCTACTAAAGAGACAGCTTACACTACACTCGTTCGTTCTCTATTACAATATTGCTGCGCGGTGTGGGATCCTTACCAGGTGGGATTGACGGAGGACATCGAAAGGGTGCAAAAAAGGGCAGCTCGTTTTGTATTATCACGTAATAGGGGAGAGAGTGTGGCAGATATGATACGCGAGTTGGGATGGAAGTCATTAAAGCATTTTCGTCGCGGCGAGATCTGTTTACGAAATTTCAGTCACCAACTTTCTCTTCCGAATGCGAAAATATTTTGTTGAGCCCAACCTACATAGGTAGGAATGATCATCAAAATAAAATAAGAGAAATCAGAGCTCGAACAGAAAGGTTTAGGTGTTCGTTTATCCCGCGCGCTGTTCGGGAGTGGAATGGTAGAGAGATAGTATGATTGTGGTTCGATGAACCCTCTGCCAAGCACTTAAATGTGAATTGCAGAGTAATCATGTAGATGTAGATGTAGATACACTGTAAATCATATTTAAGAGCCTGTCAGAGGGTTTACCGAACCACCTACACAATTCTCTAGTATACCAATCTCGATTAGCTTGCGGAAAGAACGAACATCTATATCTTTCCGTATGAGTTCTGATTTCCCTTATTTTATCTTGGTGATCGTTTCTCCCTTTGTAGGTCGGTGTCTACTAAATATTTTCGCCGGCCGGTGTGGCCGAGCGGTTCTAGGCTCTACAGTCTGGAACCGTGCGACCGCTACGTCGCAGTTTCGAATCCTGCCTCCGGCATGGATGTGTGTGACGTCCTTAAGTTAGTTAGGTTTAAGTAGTTCTGAGTTCTAGGGGACTGATGACCTCAGCAGTTAAGTCCCATAGTGCTCAGAGCCATTTTTTGAAATATTTTCGCCACGCGGGATTAGCTGAGCGGTCTCAGGCGCTGCATTCATGGACTGTGCGGCTGGTCCCGGCAGAGGTTCGAGTCCTCCCTCGGGCATGGGTGTGTGTGTTTGTCCTTAGGATAATTTAGCTTAGGTAGTGTGTAAGCTTAGGGACTGATGACCTTAGCAGTTAAGTCCCATAAGATTTCACACACATTTAACATTTTTTTAACTAAATATTTTCGCATTCAGAGGAGAAAGTTGGTGATTGGAATTTCGTGAGAAGATTCCGTCGCAACGAAAATCGCATTTCTTTTAGTGATGTCCAGCCCAAATCCTATATCATTTCTGTGACACTCCTTCTCATATTTCGCGATAATACAAAACGTGCTGCCCTTCTTTGAACTTTTTCAATGTACTCCGTGAGTCCTATCTGGTAACCATTCCACACCGCGCAGCAGTATTCTAAAAGAGGACGGACAAGCGTAGTGTAGGCAGTCTCCTTAGTAGGTCTGTTACTTTTTCTAAGTGTTCTGCCCATAAAACGCTGTCTTTGGTTAGCCTTCCCTACAACACTTTCTATGTGTTCCTTCCAATTGAAGTTATTCGTAACTGTAATTCCTAGGCATTTAGTTGAATTTACGGCCTTTAGATTCGACTGATTTATCGTATAACCAAAGTTCAACGAATTCCTTTTAGCACTCATGTGGATGACCTCACACATTTCGTTACTTAGGGCTAACTGACAATTTTAGCACCGTTCAGATATCTTTTCTAAATCATTTTGCAATTCGTTTTGATCTTCTGATAACTTTATTATTCGATAAACGACAGTGTCATCTGCAAACAACCTAAGACGGCTGTTCAGATTGTCTCCCAAATCGTTAAGGAACAGCAAAGGGCCTCTAACACTACCTTGGGGAACGTAAGAAAGCAGTTCTGTTTTACTTGATGACTTTCCGTCAGTTCCTACGAACTGTGACCTCTCTGACAAGAATTCGCAAATCGAGTCACATAACTGAGACGATATTCCATAAGCAAGCAATTTCACTACAAACCACTGGTGTGGAATCCAGAAATACGGAATCGATCTGAAATCCTTTGTCAATAGCACTCAACACTTTATACGAATAAAGAGCTAGTTGTGATTCACAGGAACGATGTTTTCTAAACCCATGTCGACTGTGCGTCAATAGACCGTTTCTTAATTTATTTTGTATAAATCTCTCAATTGCTGCCGATACTATTTCTTCGAATTCAAGCTACATCTGGTTAACACTTACATAATTAATTTGCAAGCAGTCGAGATTGCCTCTTAGGAAGGCGTCAAATCAGCTTTATTGAATAGGTATATTTTTCGTTAATTTTTGGAGAATTTGGGGCTTACAATATACAGTATTGCTACGACAACCCTGTGTTCACTAATTCCTGTATCCGTTTTGATGGAACAACTGCCAACTTGGAGTTTCATTTACGAAGAAAAAAAAATTAAAAAAAACATGATCTATAGAGAAATAAACTTTTAAATTGCCCAAGGAGAGGGAAAAGGTTACTAAAATACATCTATTTAATACGGCAGCTAAAACATACGCTTACGAGCAAAAGTCATGGGATAGCGATATGCACGGAGCTGATCCTCCTTGGTATACAAAACGGGTCAGAACACTGTTGCAGAAACACTAAAACAAACATACCAAATTTAAACAGACGCAAAATCCCAAAGACTAGCGATCTTTTACAGAAGCTTGAAATTTAGCGCAGATGCTTATAACAGTTTCCACAATGAAACTTTGTCGCGAAACCTGGCAGAAAATCCAAAGGGATTCTGATCGTATGTGAAGTATGTTGGTGCTGTTGTTGGGGTCTTGTAATATTAGTAATTTTCGCCTCACAAACATTAATATACGCTCAATAGAAAACGCCTGATGGCCTAAAGTTATCGAACAATTGTGAAGTAAAAGAAATGAACCATCGCATAGCAGCGACAGAATCTATTATTCTTTATCTTTGCCGTTCTTGCGCAGTGCCTGTAAATCTCTATGTACATGTATCGATTAATGGTATAAAAAAGAATTCTGTTGTTTCAAGACAAATGAGGTTTTTGGCGCTCATCCTTTTACTGTTTGTATTCTATGAAAGGCGGACACGGACTTGCTGCGTTCCGCAACTGTATTTTATATTCTATGTGAAAATATTGAGTGAATATGCTAAATGTTATTTTTGTTAAATCAGAAAACATGTAGTTTCATGTAACTGATTTCGAACAGACAGCATCAAGAGGACATTTTGACTGTTATGTATAAAGTATTTAACCACAATGGTCATCTATTGTAATTTAATATGAAAAGGTACGTCGCATAAGAAAAGGTGTGTTACAGATAAGTGTGCTTATTTTAGTAAATTAACCTTGATGATTTCCATCTCCTTATTTACCTGAAGGATAATTATTTTGTGTTACTTCATCACCAGAAATTACGATCACGCTGATGGGACAAACGCAGCATGAGGCAGAAGGAACATTATCGTTTTCCTATTATTTCTGAACCAACATTTTTGTGTAGTGTTGCATTTCTTTAAAAGTCTATAAATCTTCTGGTCCATGAGTGTTGATCCGGGTATGACTACATCGCGACTATAAAAATGCACAGAAATGATAATGTTTCTTCCGAACGATCTCATATATATCAATATGCTGCTCTTATTCAGGTGTTTAATTCTCAACGTATGTTATTATAGTAGTGTAATCAATCCCTGATTCTGTTGACAAGTGGTCCACCAAAATATTCACTTTTTCGACATTTAAAAAAAATAAAATAAAATAACAATTCTTTTTCTTTTCGTCCCCCAAGAGCAACGCTACACTTGGCGCCCGAACAGGGACTTGATCAAAAATCATTTCATGTAAGTGTTTAAAAATTTTTCAGTGCTTGTTTCATTTTTTCATGTGGATCCAATTCAACCGAGAAAGAGAAGTTGGAAAACCTTTTAATTAATTCAGAAGAACGATTGATGGAATTACCAAAAAACGTGAGTATTCATCCGTATCACCATCAAGACAGCCATAGTAAGTGAAATTTTTATACGCAGTAGCCAAGCTTTCGTAGTGACGTAGCGTCTTTCGAGTTGATCAGAACGTAAACCTGTCTTTCCTTGCCTTGAAACAGCTTTATTTCAATTTGTCCATAGTCCATTCTTATGTAGTTAAATTCAGTGAAAGTGTACCATTGTTGTCAGTGCATAAAAAAATTACGATATGGCGGATAACTACGCTCAAAAGAGGTAAAACGCGTGATATTTCATTTGTTTGTAATTAGTAAGAACCATCTTGTCTTTTTGGCGTACATGAACGTCAGTTGTTACTGAGAGTTAAAATTTCATCTTAGGTCTTCGACCATAGATACTAGTTCGAAGTCTTAGGTCCCAGTAAGCCATAGCACTACGTCACAGACAAACGACTGACGGCAGTGAGAAACAATATCTGTAGCATTTTGACGTTTGACAAATAATTCATGAACATGGCTGACGGTAAACAGCGGACACAAACAAAAGCAGACGACAGCAGTGATGCGAATGGACCTCACTATCCATTACGATCACGCGTGATAGGTACACGAGCGGAGGCAGAAGCAGCCTCGACCGAAGTTTTAGAAGCTGGTCCTAGTGTGCAAACTATTCCTGCTTTTGAAAAAAATGACTTGGCTGCAATGATCGAAGCAATAATGGAACGTAAGTTCGAAAGCCAAAAACAGGAAAGATTAGATGAAAAGGCCCGCGAAGCAAAAGAGAAGGCCGAAAGACGGCATAATAAAAATCAGGTCCTTACAAATCTGTGCAATTCAGTAAAAACAGAAATAAATTCAGTAAAAGCAGACATAAATTCAGTAAAAACAGATCCGCAAACGGAGATAACTGACCTAAATACTCGGTTAAATTCGGTAAAGGCCGAACCAAAGGCAGACATAACAGCTGATTTAAATACCCTGTTGGGTAATGTCCAAAGCCAAATCAGTAGTCAAATCACGACCATGAGGCTACACAAGTACAGTCAAAAATAGAGGATATATCAAAACGGTTAGATGAAAAAATCGCAGCAGCCAAGGGAGAGATAAATTCAAAAGTGATGGAATATCAAAAACAAGCTGCGACCTTAAAAGAAGATTATACTGCAATCTCTGATGAGGTCAAGGGAGTTAAAACCGCAGTAGTCATGATCGAGAATGTTGTTGATGATCTTTCCAAACAGATTGAGACTCTTAATGCGTAGGAACAAATAAAGAATACTGTTAAGGCACATGCTGAAGCATTGTCCGACCACTACCAGGAGTGGATTAAAAACAAAGACGGATTCATAGAAAACAAGGTCAAGAACGAACTCAGGGACTCTAACAAAAACGTGACCTTTGAAATATTGGCAGCCCCTGGAAAAACAGCAGACACGGTCATGTCAGAATTAGGCCAGATAAGACGAACGTTAGCTCAAGATTTACCTGAATGGCGTCAACAGGTAGTTGATGAAGTTCGTACACTAAAATGTCAAGTTGAAAATTCCCCACCTCCCGTGTCAGGAGAGTGGAATAATTCACCACGATCTAATGAACAACAGCAGGTACATTACCGTTCACCATTTGATAAGGCTCACACTCATAGTTCTATAGAAGCACAATTTAACCAGAGTACCAGCCCACCCACTTTTGTCAGTTTGATGCAGGAGGAAAGCGTGATCAAACATCGTGTTTTTCCGACGTTTCACCCACAGAAAAGAGAAATTCATCCTATAGTGTTCCTCCGAAATTTTTCAGGAATTTTCCCGAATAGCTGGAGTGAGCGCCAGCGAATTCAGTTCGTTAGTGGATTTATCGTAGGCGATGCTGCCTTATGGGGAACCGAAATGGTTACAAAGAGTTTGAACAGATGTTTTCAGCTAAATTCTGGAGTTCTGGTGTGCAGCAGCGCCGGAGAAAAGAGGTTTACAACGCCGAAGTGTTTAACAGTAAGCGCGGTAGTTTGAGAAGATATTTTGAAAAGATTTAGCGAAAATTAAGTTCTGGGATTCGCCGATCACCGCCAAAGACGTTATTATAATTCTAAAAATTAAGCTACCGATTGCGATCAGAGAAAAGTTAGTAAACGTGTCTGAGGACGATACGGACACTTTCCTATCTGTGTTAGTCTCGTTAGATCTGATTTACGAGGACGCTAGAGTTGATGTTGGCAACGCCCACTTACAGTGCAGGCGGCCAGCACATTACAGAATACGCAGTCAACAATGGTGGCCGAGCGAAAGCGCGTCACAGCGACGGCCAGTACCAACCCCACAACGGTTTCAAAAATAAACACACTACGTACTCCAACAGTAAATACAAAAATAAGTACAATAACGGCCAGAGATACAATCCAATATATAATTCGTCACTACCTCAGTACGGAAATGCACTTTATAATACACAGCCCCAGCAATATGGAAACACGCAAACGACAACGGTAATTATCAAAACGATCAGTCTTACGATTCAAATCGTCAGTGGAAAGGAAATAAATGGCATAATCAAGGTGGAGACAAACATACACCATTTAGTAACGGTTACAATCAACACAAGAAACAGCAAAATACCTTTCAACCACAAAATATACACTTCACACAACAAGCGAACGGACCTTCGGGAAGTCTGAAGCCTAAACGCCCGCATAATACGCAAATTTATTATGCGCAAGCGAATACGCCAGGACAACAAGATCCATTTCCAACCGAGTTCGTGCCACAAAACCAACGCCAGTTCCAGACGGAAGAAACTTTAAGAAATATAAATCAGCAGGAAAGTAAGCGTCGAGCGGAAAATTAAAAGCAGCACCTTTGAGCCTCCTAGACGATGCTGCAGGTTTGAATGGGGGCACCCTGTCCCTTAGTCCACACGAAATTCAAGAAATTAGGTATGACAAAGAGAAAAACTTACGGGATGATCTAGTAGCAGACACTGAGACGAAAGACAATGATGACGTATGGGACGAACAAGTTCAAGCTTCCATAAGTGTATCAATTGCCAACATACCAGTAACAGCCATTGTAGATACAGGAGCTAATATAAATGTCTTATCTTTATGTTTATTTAAGCAAATATCCTCTGTATGCAAAGTTTTATCACTTCCAATTCAAGGTTGCACCTTATCGGGAGCTATTGGTCCACTAACACAACGTGTAAATCTTCAGACTCAACTTCAAATCCAGATAGAGTCTATTTCAGTAACGTGCATTTTTCTTATTGTTAAAAACCTGTCAGTGCCATGTATCCGGAGTATGGAATTCTTGAGAGACGAAACCTAAAATTGACATCGAGTGTGGAATCTGTACTCTACTAGCGAGCCAGCAACAAGTAACTGTAAATTTGTTAAGAAGTAAGGTGAAGACAAACTTTGGGGTGCTTCAAATAGCAGTACGGCCATGGACTAAAAGACAACACTACAGTCAGACAGAAGACGTGACAGATCCTGAAAGTGTTAATGACGATGAGTATAAAGACCTAATTCTCGGTCAGAATGAATTATACGGTAAAGCTAGTGAGTCCACTGAATTATCCAAACAACAGAAGAATGAGCTTTACAATTTGTTAACAGATTACGTTCAAGTATTTTCTAAGAAACGTGGACTAATAAAAGGCTTTGAATATCGAATGGATGTCCTGCCCCATTCAACCTACTGTAGAGCAAGCTATTCCATTCCATATGCGAGACGCGAAGCTGTCAAGTGCGAGATCAGGAAAATGTTACGCTGGAATGTGATAGAAGTATCTCATTCACCTTATTCGAGTCCTTTATTGTCTGTACTAATATCAGATGGTAGCGTAAGGCTAGTCCTAGACGCAAAAAGTCAGGCAAGCTTTCATATCATTGACAACGTATGCAAACCTCCGAAAAAAGGCATTTGATAAGAAGGTAAACAGATTTATAGATTTCAAAGAAGGAGAAAAGGTATCAGTCAGAACTCACTTTAAACCATCCCTGTTGTTAAAGAAGAATCGTAAGTGGCAACACATTTATGATGTTCCCTTTGTGATAATGAGGAAACCACACATTGGTAGCTATTTCTTATCTCACCATGCCACAAATAAAATCAAAGGATTGTTCCACCATCATGATTTAAGAAAATTTTGTAACGCCAGGAATTAAGCTAATTTAGGCTGTAAGAAAATTCTAAGGTATTGGAGATCAGGATTAACCAATGAGTAACAAGAACTGAACTGAACTGACTACGGACGTTAACCGGTGCTAAAAGGAAACCTTATGTATTAAAACAACGCGTCTGGAAAATAAAATATAGAATAAGTTGTAGACAAGTATTTACATGAATAATCTTTATGTAAACAGGAGGACATGTCCTAGAGGCGATTTTCAATTTTAGTTATAAGTTAGTATGTAAGAAAAATGATGTACTCGAGAGGTATTAATTAGCCCCGAGGTACTAAAATGAGGAAAGAGGAAGGAGCGAATAATGCACTTCTCTCGCTAAATAGTAATTTGAGAATGAGCAGGAAGGAACGAATAATGCACTTCTCTCGCTAAATAGTAATATAAAAATGATGATTATATGTGCTTAGTATTAGTAAGTGAAATTTAATCGAGGACAAATTAACGCCCTGTTTTAAAAGGAAATACTTAAACGTCCAGACAAAAGAGGAAAGTTGTGTGAAAAGATTCGATTCCATGAGGTTATTCCCTATTTTCAAATGTGACGTAAATAAGGCACCACCTGTTAGCGCAAAACAGTCGGTAGATTTAACTTGTAAGTCCCAGCACAGTGCTGTGCCAGCGATGAAATAACATCTCTTTGAAGTAAACAGATACCAAGGATTAAGCATGAACAGATTGATAACGCAGTGCAATTGTTCTAAAAAGGCCTGACGTTAACCTTAAGTAAAAGCGTGATGGAATAAAAAGGAAGTTTATTATATAACGCAAAGTAAGATGAGTCCAGACTATAAACAAGCTGAGTAAAAGAACATATGAGTAACATGGTTTATTATGCCAACTTCACGGTACTATTGAGCATTAGCGATACTGCAAATTCACAAGCTAGCAGCAAATAGAATAAGAATCTCGCCCAAGCTTCACAGGTCGCGACAGCAGCAAACAACAACACTCTAGTGAGAGGCTTATATATACAAATGATAATTAATACTCAAATGCGTAATGCATAAACTTGACTTAGTCTAAGGAATGAGCAAAGAGTAGTAAGCAAGCTGCAGCAAGATACATATTAGATATACATGCTTGAAGTGATAGATTTTATTTTTAGTGCGCACTGCAATATTTATTGTTTTCTCTGTGATTATGTGATTATTGAATCCCTTTCCTAAGTGCAAATCCTTTAAGATCCTTGATCCTATCCACTCCTCAGGATCAACTTGTAAAGATGCACGTGTGCTTAGGAAGTGAGGCACTACATATAAAAATGAGTAGGTTCGCGACGCGCAAGTTGCTTTTGTAATGCGTATTGTAAATCAAATTTTCGACCTGGTTGAGGAGCAACTTAAATTCTGTCGACGATCTGCGAGTAGGCCCGCTTTGCCCACTTTTCTTTTTCGACTGCTTGTATTTCTACACGAAATCCAGAGGCGGAATTGCTATTTTCAAATCTGTCCTCGAACATTCTTTAAAGACAAGCACATACGAGAGAAACTTTGACATAAATGAAGCTCCCCTCACAAGTCACTAAATATGATGAGCACTAAAAAAATGTATTGGGCCTACAAAATGAATAAGCAAGCGTGATAAAGATTACTATGGATGAAATTAATTTGTAAAGGAGATTGGAATGAATTTGGTCAAAGAAAAAGGACTTATAATAGCTTATAATAGGCATAAATAAAAAAAAGACTAATTAAGAAACAATTGTTCTGATTCAAAGTGGTGAATTAGATTATTTCTCGATTTAAATGAACTCTTGTAAATATTAGTATGTAAATCAACTTGTAAACACCGTGTGATGTTATGAAGCGAGAATTTTTTTTAATACACCGTTCACGCAGACGCTCACCACTGAGCATATGAAGTTTTAAAGTTCGACGATTTTCAGTGGCAGTATTCAACTGCACCATATGTGTGAAAAATTCATTGATGTGTGCAGTGTGTAATAATCAGTGTCATTCCACACATGCAGTTGAGGCGGTAGCTACCACTTACCTGTGAATCCGTAATTGGATAGTGGACTGTAAGTGATGTGAGACAGTTTCGGTGGCAGAAGCTCCCTCCAACAATCTAAAAAGCACAAAGCCACGATCCGCCGAACAAAAGCGACGCACGGCACCTCAAGCGCGAAATCAACGCTCTGCAAGAAGGCTCCGGTCACGTGCGCGCGCACAGACTGAATTTCAAGATTGCTCGCAACAGTGGAGGCGGACAGCCACCACGTGACGAAATAATGTAAACGTTCAACCGCCAATACAGTTTCTGTGCGCTACATTCTGTAGCAAAAGCATTCACACCCAGTACTGAAAACATTTTTGTATGTATCATAAACCTTCCGAGAGACTCTAAGATAGAGAAGTTAGCCTAATTATTATGATGACTGATTGTACACAGAGACAAGTCACAAGGTCACCTCTGAACACTGTTGAAATGTAAACTTTAACGAGAGGTCACGATACGAATGAAAATAAGCACACGAAAATACGTCAAAGGATCCCATCCTCCTATATCCCATCCCACATGTATATGAAATTAGTTTTGTAAGCTATTCTAATATAAGATATTTTATCTGTTTCATCATCATCATCATCATCATCATCATCATCATTTAAGACTGATTATGCCTTTCAGCGTTCAGTCTGGAGCATAGCCCCCCTTATACAGTTCCTCCATGATCCCCTATTCAGTGCTAACATTGGTGCCTCTTCTGATGTTAAGCCTATTACTTCAAAATCATTCTTAACCGAATCCAGGTACCTTCTCCTTGGTCTACCCCGACTCCTCCTACCCTCTATGGCTGAACCCATGCGTCTCTTGGGTAACCTTGCTTCTCCCATGCGTGTCACATGACCCCACCATCTAAGCCTGTTCGCCCTGACTGCTACATCTATAGAGTTCATTCCCAGTTTTTCTTTGATTTCCTCATTGTGGACACCCTACTGCCATTGTTCCCATCTGTTTCATATGCCACACTCGAGTCCTGAAAGTGAAAGATATGGACTTCCTTGTCGAAGCCATCACCAGTGGCCGCTCTACAAAATGGCTCTGAGCACTATGCGACTTAACTTCTGAGGTCATCAGTCACCTAGAACTTAGAACTAATTAAACCTAACTAACCTAAGGACATCACACACATCCATGCCCGAAGCAGGATTCGAACCTGCGGCTGTAGCGGTCGCTCAGTTCCAGACTGTAGCGCCTAGAAACGCACGGCTACTCCGGCCGGCGCCGCTCTACAATCCAAGTCTATCATAAATAGTGTATGTGCGACGAAAATAAATGTATAATTAAGTGCGACAACGGACAAGGCAATCAATCGACAAGACGATGACAATATAATGAATACAGTCAAAACAGAAAGTTGTGTACCAGTTGTGACAGTCAAATTACTTTTGCAACGATGAAAAATGAAGTGTGACTCTATTTCCTTATAAATTTTGTAAATATGTGATCTTATAGCCTTAATTTTAAGAATCATCAAGAAAGACTGAATCCATGCAAACACTGATAGAAAAACAGAACAAATTCACAATGATCCACCGTCAGTAATTACAAATTGAAACGTTAATTCTTTTATTATGGAATGAATGTGAAATGAAACTTTTAATAACCTGTATGTTACATCCGAAAATTACAAATATTCCAATGGGCATGAGGATGAAAGTAATACCTTCGGTATTCCTTCCCTCCTCATGGGAGGCTGTGCAATATTAGTAATTTTCGCCTCACAAACATTAATATACGCTCAATAGAAAACGCCTGATGGCTTAAAGGTATCGAACAATAGTAAAGTAAAAGAAATGAACCATCGCATAGCAGCGACAGAATCTATTATTCTTTATCTTTGCCATTCTTGCGCGGTGCCTGTAAATCTCTATGTACATGTATCGATTAATGGTATAAAAAAGAATTCTGTTGTTTCAAGACAAATGAGGCTTTTGGCGCTCACCATTTTACTGTTTGTATTCTATGAAAGGTGGACGCGGACTTGCTGCGTTCCGCAACTGTATTTTATATTCTATGTGAAAATATTGAGTGAATATGCTAAATGTTATTTTTTTTTCAATCAGAAAACATGTAGTTTCATGTAACTGATTTCGAACAGACAGCATCAAGAGGACATTTTGACTGTTATGTATAAAGTATTTAACCACAATGGTCCTCTATTGTAATTTAATATGAAAAGGTACGCAGCATAAAAAAAGGTGTGTTACAGATAAGTGTGCTTATTTTAGTAAATTAAACTTGATGATTTCCATCTCCTTATTTACCTGAAGGATAATTATTTTTGTGTTACTTCATCACCAGAAATTACGATCACGCTGATGGGCCGAACGCAGCATGAGGCAGAAGGAACATTATCGTTTTCCTATTATTTCTGAACCAACTTTTTTGTGTAGTGTTGCATTTCTTTTAAAGTCTATAAATCTTCTGGTCCCTTAGTGTTGATCCGGGTATGACTACATCGCGACTATAAAAATGCACAGAAATGATAATGTTTCTTCCGAACGATCTCAAATATATATATCAATATCTGCTCTTATTCAGGTATTTAATGCTCAACGTATGTTATTATAATAGTGTAATCAATCCCTGATTCTGTTGCCAAGTGGCCCATCAAAATATTCACTTTTTCGACATTTTTCAAAAAGAAAAAAAAAAGAAAATAAAATAACAATTCTTTTTCTTTTCGTCCCCCAAGAGCAACGCTACAGTCTTCAGCCCAACAATGGTTTGATGCAACTCTCCTTGGTGCTCATCTTTTTCGAGCCTCTTCATCTCCGAGTAAATACTGCAAGATACAGCTTTCTGAATCTCCTAGCTCTATTCATCTCTTGGTCTCCCTTTACGTTTTTCGCCACCCACACTTCCCTCAAATACTAAACTGATGATCCTTGGATGTCTCAGAATGTGTCCAATCAACTGATCCCTTCTTTTCGTCAAACTGTGCCACAACTTCCTTGTCTCCCCAATTCTGTTCAGTACCTCCTCATTTGTTACGTGATCGACCCGTGTAATCTTCAGCATTCTTTTGTAGCACCACATTTCGAAAGTTTCTACTCTCTATTTATCTAAACTGTTTATCCTCCATGTTTGACTTCCATACATGGCTGCACTACAGACAAATACCTCAGAACACACTTCCTAACACTTAAATCTATGTTAGATGTTAAATAATTTCTCTTTTTCAGGAATGCTTTTCTTGCCATTGACAGTCTTCATATTATATTCTCAGTACTTCGGCCAACATAAGCTATTTTGCTGCCCAAATTGCAGAACACACCCACTACTTTTTTGAGTGCCTCATTTCCTAATCTGATTGCCTCTCCATCACATAATTTAATTCGACACCACTCCATTTTCCTTGTTTTGCTTTTGTTAATCTTCTTATATCCTCCTTTCAAGACACTGTTCATTCCTTTCAACTGCTCTTCCAAGCCCTTTGCTGTCTCTCACAGAGCTAAAATGTCATCGGCAAACCTCAAAGTTTTTATTTCTTCTCCCTGAACTTTTATACCTACTCCAAATTTTTTGGTTTCTTTTACTGCTTGTTCAATATACGTATTGAATAACATCAGACATAGTCTACAACCCAGTCTCATTGCCTTCTCGAGCACTGTTACAATATCATGTCCCTCGACTCTTATAACTGCCGTCTGGTGTTTGTACAAGATGCAAATAACATTTTTCTCCCTGTATTTTATCTTGGCCAGCTTTATCTAAGTCCACAAATGCTATAAAAGTAGGTTTGCGTTCCCTTGACCTATTTTCTAAGATAAGTTTTAGGGTCAGTATTGCGTCGCGTGGTTCTACATTTCTCCGGAATCCAAACTGATCTTTCCCGATGTCGGCTTCCAGCAGCTTTTTCATTCTTCTGTAAAGAATTTGTTTAAGTATTTTGCAACCATGACTTACTAAACTGCTTTTTCGGTAATTTTCACAGCTGTCAGCAGCTGTTTATTTTGGAATTGGAATTACCACATTCTTCTTGAAGTCTGAATGTTACATACTCAAGGTACAAAAGTGAAATGCAATGGCCGAGCTGTCATTTGTGCACAGATGATTCATGCAAAAAGGTTTCTGATGTGGTTTTGGTCGCACTACAGGAATTAAGTCTTTGAAAGCGGAATGATAGTTAGAGCTAGACGCATGGGACACTCCATTTCGGAAATCTTTAGGGAATTCTGTGGTGTCACCGCCAGACACCACACTTGCTAGGTGGTAGCTTTTAAATCGGCCGCGGTCCGCTAGTATACGACGGACCCGCGTGTCGCCACTGTCAGTAATTGCAGACCGAGCACCACCACACGGCAGGTCTATAGAGACGTACTAGCACTCGCCCCAGTTGTACAGCCGACGTTGCTAGCCATGGTTCACTGAGAATTACGCTCTCATTTGCCGAGACGATAGTTGGCATAGCCTTCAGCTACATTTGCTGCGACCTAGCAACGCGCCGTATTCAATTGCTATAATACTTCTGTATCATCAAGAGCAATGTTCTACAAATGTGGATCAAAGTTAAGTATTCCAGAAGCTACGTACTTTTCTTTATAGCATTCATTACGTATCCTGTTTCAGACCTCACGCCCGCCTGCGTGAGCTTATAGCGTGCATTTCGGCCTCCTCTAAAAACAGTGTTGGCAATTCTGCCGACACTTGAAATTCAGTATTTCGAGATCCACAGTGTCCAGAGTGTGCCGACAGTACCAAAGTTCGGCCATTACTTCGCGCGGCGGACAACGCATTGGCGAGAGAGCAGCAGCGTTTACATACAGTTATTAACGCTAACAGAGAAGCAATACAGCGTGAAATAACCGCAGTAATCAATGTGGGACGTACGGCGGTGGTGGCTCCATAATGGTGTGTGAGCTCAGGCAAGCCAGTTTAACAGAAATTCATGGAAGGCCAAGGCCACAGGTCATTCATTATTTGCTAAGTCATTCACATTTATTAAACAATATTTTTACAGAAACAATAACAATAGTAAAAAACACTGAAACAATCTTATAGAAATCTTAGATCAATGTGTGGAATGCTTTGAATTCAGAGGAGCACCATGACTTAACCAATATAAAAACGATAGCTAAATGATACCAGTCTAACACAATGGTTTTAATTTATAGATCCAAGATTTAAGACGATCCTTTAGGAGATCTGGCAAATTTAAAGCAAATATTTTTAAGCTGAAACGTAACGGCGACTAGTAAAAATTTAACACAGGTAAAAAGTTTATAACAGGTAAAATGTTTAAACAACTTTGGACATGGCTGACGTTTGCAGCAACCGTATACACCAATTTGAAAAATATGTAAAAATCAGCCAACCGGTTGCATACGTTTTCTATATACCTTGACCAGGTTTCGTCACCTCTAAGGGTGACTTCATCAGAAGGTAAGGTAATTACATGAAGAACATATCGTCAAAGATGTACAGTGATTTAAGGTCTGAGTTGCTCAAGTCATACATTAAAATATAAAACATAATGCTCTTCAAAAGGTCAAACATTAAAACATAAGTAACACCGGCGTGGTGTGAGGAGACTCCTTTTCCTCCTTTTATGATACTTATAATCCAGGTTCTCTTCTCCTTCTCAGAATCATTATTTTGCCTCTGTTAAGTTACGCTCATTATCAGATGACCTCTGTGCCCTAGTTATGCAAGCTTTCCTTTCAAATTTTGTGTCATATAATGAACAGATGTTCTTCATTACGTATGTAATTCCAGTCATATTTAACTCTGGTTCTACCTGTGCTACGTAAAACGTAGCGAACTTAGTACTATTTTATCCCGTTTGAAGCTCATTTATAAATATTACTCAATATTTTGTAAAATTTATTTTGTTAAAAGCTATATTGGCTATAAGTATGATGTACTTCAGAAAATGTGTAATATACGAAATTGTTTTGCTCACGTTACTAGTGGCCCGCTTGTGGCGCACCCTACATTACGTTTACTTGGCAGCGTGACTAGTTGCCACACAGTCAGTCTCTTCACACCACACCGGTGTTACTTACGTTTTAATGTTTGACCTTTTGACGAACATTTTGTTTTATACCTTAATGTACGACTTGAGCAACTCAGCTGTTAAATCACTGTACATCTTTGACGATATGTTCTTCATGTAAGTAGTATTTGTTTTACACTCGTTTACATTAATGTAACTTTTATTAGATAAGAATTTAATCTGACATATTCATTTTAGTCGCCTTGTTACTCTCTAAGTCTCCTATTTTATCGCCTGTTTTTTATTATTATTTGTTCTCATGATCTTTGTCACAAAATCTGTAGGCTGAAGAGCGGCATACTAAGCTGCTGCCAGCCCGCCCCCTTCGGGGGGAATTAAAATCCAATAAAGAAAAAAAAATATTCATTTTAGGTAATTACCTTACCTTCCGATGAAGTCACCCTTAGAGATGACGAAACCTGGTCAAGGTATATAGAAAACGTATGCAACCGGTTGGCAGATTTTTACATATTTTTCAAAAAATATCACGCCAATATTTAAATAAAAGAATTGTTATAAATATTCATTTATACTCACGTCATTTATAACGAATATAAATAGGTGTTTGGTCACAAATAAATAGGTCAGTAATCTTGCGCAAATTCACTCACATTAAATGAAAATAGATCGTCGTTATATATGTTTTAAAATTTATTTATACTTGCTTGAGAGAAACGTCTCTCGGCACTCTTTTAAGAAGGTGGTGTTGGCTAACAGAAAAGACTGACCACATCCTAAATTATCAAGATTTTAATTATTAGTTGTAATTAATGTTTAAATAAAGTTACTAACAAAATAGTAAACTGTTCACTAAATAAATACACAAGCTTGAAAAAATGTAAGGTATTCAGTCTGTATTCATTTTCTGTGTAGTTGTGGGGGATATGATGTTCTCACAAATATTTGCATGTAGTGCAATACTATTATCTGAAACATCATACGTTGAAATCGCGTGAATTGTTTAAAAGTTGCTAATACAGAGGTTCACTGTGAAAATGTTTATTCGCTGTGAAATAGTAACTTCTGCAGTTTTAAAGAACTGAAAATATCGGTGCATCAGTGGATTCACCTCATTTTTCTGAGATCAAAAATACATTCACATTTGCTTTAATATGTGAGTGTACATGATCATAGATTGTGAAATAGTTGTAAGAAGCTGTCTTTCATCTCATCTGACACTCCATAATTCTTTGTGAATCTCCTGCACAAATGCCACACTAGCAACAACTGTCCAGGTTCCCAGCTTTGGGGTTTACCCATTTCCAGTGATACTGCTCGTCTCTGCACCAGGCCGGCATGTGGCACATGCTGTGCCTTGCCCAGCAATGGCGCTTTGGCTAATGGCAGCCACGCTGTTCCTTCAGCCCCGGGCCCCCACAAGCAGATTGAACTTACCTTCGCCACCAACTCAAGTCGGCCAAATCACTCCTCTACATTGATCGCCACTAACCAGAGAAGGTACATTTAGAATCGCGGGCTGAAGGATGCAACAGTCTTGCCCGTATAATTAATGATCGTGGAAAGAAGGCGTCAGTCTTCGTGCAGCCGCGTGAGGAAAGCATTGGACCGCTCACACAGAAGAGGCCACGCTATTATAGGAGGAGAAGGCGTACCAACCCTACAGTGCATAAAGCCATCGATAATACTGTTATTAATGCCGAGAATTATGTAGACACACAAGTGATTTTGCATGATCCTTCAGTGTTATGTGGTGGTGTTCTGAATTTTACGCATGGGTAAGGTTAAGGTATAAGGACTAGTTTATTTAATTGCCAGAACACACATGAGTGCCGCGACACCTGCAACAATACGACGCTCAGGGTTCACTGTCGTCGAGCATCCTCCATACAGTCCCAGCTTGACTGCATACCATGTTCATCTGTTTCCATAACTTGAGGATCACCTCTGAGGTCTTCACTTAAACAGTGATGAGGCGGTGCGAGCAGAAGTGAGGTTGCGGCTCACTCATTGAAGCGAAACATTCTACCGTGACGGTAGTGACAAATTGATCTCTGGTTGGAAGAAATGTATCTGTTGCCAGGGTGACTATGTTGAGAAATGCAATGTCATAAAAGACATGGGATACCTCCTAATACAGTGACGGACTTCCTTTTGCCCAGTGCAGTGAACCAGCTCGCCGTGGCATCGACTCCACAAGTCTCTGGAAGTGTCCTCCACAATTACTGAGCGACCAATAGTTGCGAAAGTTTTATCCGTGCAGACTGATCTCTCTATTACGTCCCAAAAATGTTCGATGGATCCATGTCGGGTGGTATGGGAGGCCAAATCTATCGCTCAAACTGTCCAGAACGTTCTTCGAATCAATCGTCACCAACTGCCGTCTGATGACACGGTGATACCGTTGTTTGGGAACGTGAGGTCTGTGAATGACTTAAAATGATCTCCAAGTAGCTGAGCATTCAGAGGACCCAATCAATTACATACCAACAGCTTGCGTAGCGTGTTGTTGACAACTTGGATTGTCCGCAGCTCGTGGTCGTGCGGTAGCGTTCTCGCTTCCCGCGCCCGGGTTCCCGGGTTCGGTTCCCGGCGGGGTCAGGGATTTTCTCTGCCTCGTGATGACTGGGTGTTGTGTGATGTCCTTAGGTTAGTTAGGTTTAAGTAGTTCTTAGTTCTATGGGACTGATGACCATAGATGTTAAGTCCCATAGTGCTCAGAGCCATTTGAACCATTTGAACAACTTGGATTCATGGCTTTGTGGGTTCTGCGCCACACTCGAACGCTGCTATTCGCTCTTACCAACTGAAATAGGAGCTCGTCCGATCAGGTCACGGTTTTCCTGTTGGCCACGGTACAACCGTTATGCTCACAAGTCCAGGAGAGGTTCTGCAAGTGATGTGGTGCTGTTAGCCGGCCGCAGTGGCCGAGCGGTTCCAGGCGCTTCAGTCTGGAACCAGGCGCCGCTACGGTCGCAGGTTTGAATCCTGCATCGGGCAATGATGTGTGTGATGTACTTAGGTTAGTTAGGTTTAAGTAGTTCTAGGTTCTAGTGTGCTGATGACCTCCGATGTTAAGTCCCGTAGTGCTCAGAGCGATTTTTTTCGTGTTATTAGCAAAGACATGTGCGTCGGGCGTCTACTGTCATAGCACATTAACGCCAAATTTCGCCTCTCTGTCCTACCGGAGACACTGAATGTCATACATTGATTTCTGCGGTTATTTCATGCAGTGTTGCTTGTCTGTTAGCAATGACAACTCTACGCAAACGCTGCCGCTCGCAGTCGTTAATTGAAAGCCATCGGCCACGCCGTTGTCTGTGGTGAGAGGTAATGCCTAAAATGTTCTATTCTCGGCATACTCTTGACATTGTGGATCTTGGAATACTGGATTCCCTAACCATTTCCGAAACGGAATGTCCCATGCATCTAGCTCCAAATACCATTCCGTGTTCAAAGTCTGCTATGTGCGGCCATAATTACGTCGGAAACCTTTCCACACGAGACACCTGAGTACAAATGATAACTCCACCAAGGCACTGCCGTTTTATACTCTGTGTTCCCGGTAATAGCGGCATTTGTATATGCGGATGTCGGTATCGCATGACTTTCGCCACCTCAGTGTAAATATGTAGACATGAAGAATAAAGATATAGGACGTTAATGACATTTGTTTTATTTACACAGGTTGTAGAGTCTTCACGTAAAAATTCGGAGACATTTATCGTCAGGACGCCCACGTAGGAGAACGTACACAGCTGAAAAATTCTGCGGCAGAAGCGTTACTAATATATACCTACCTCCTATACTGTTTCTCGTTAATTCAACCGCGGTATGGAGTCCTCTGACAAGGACAGTGTTCGCAGGTGCACACTGGAGGGAGTTTCGTAAGCAAAACCGCATTCCTGCGCTGCGGTCCGCGCGCCGCTGCCCGCGCTGATGGCGGGCGAAGTTGGCCTCGCTGCCGGGTATCCACACTGTCGTTCATAATTAACGGGCCGCGAGCTGCCGTGTAACTGGAATCCAGCCTGTTAGCGGGGGCTGCGCGGCGAGCGAGTCCAGTGTTCGAGTCCCGGGCCGGGGCTTAAACTGCATTAGGGCCGCAGCGACCGCGGACCGCGACCGCCGCGCGCGGCTCAGCCCGCCGCGACGCCGCAGTAATGGTCGCCGCTGCACAATGACGGCGGCCGCCGCAGCTTCGTTGCTGACGTTGCCGGTTTAGCCTCGGACACTGATCTGTCTCCCCCGCGCGGCGCATAACCGTGCAGCGCAATTTGCGTTTCTGGTCGCCCATGTGGATACCCATGACTTTCAGAACTCATCAGAATCGCATATGACGCCGTAGCGAAAGATACTGCACATTCGGTGTAAAAGACGATTTCACAGTAATGCTAAGGGAGACATTAAAAGCAGAGAGTAAAAAACGAACTAACCTTACAAAATTCCTCTTCACCGACGAGCCAAAACATTTTGATCACCTGTTTAATAGCGTGTTGATCCATTATGCAAACACAATACAGCAGCGATTCCGCTTTATGTTTTCCACAAATCCTTATTCCAGAAGTATTGAGCCGTGTGCGGCTCGCGTTGATACCGTTCATAGCTTGGCATCTTGTAATAGCGATAGTGGCGTCTCGTTTTCTTAGTGTGTTTACTGGCGCTACTACGTTGCTCGCCTTGTCCGTCCGTGAGTGGCAGCAGCAGCGCTTATCTACAGCGCGTAGTGTGGTACCATCTTTGGAGGGGCCTCTAGTACTTCCGGGTGGTGGGGTGTCGAGCGAAGGGAGAGTTGGGACGGAGCAGCAGTGAGCTCTGGATGGAGGATGCTAAGTTCACAATCGTGTATTGTACTGTGTTTGTGTCCTGTGCGTTGTTTTTCGTTTGCTCGTCTCTAATTATGTGTTCAGCATTCGAGAGACTAATGAGAGAAAATCTGAAAGAGTTCAGCATCGATGACGACGGGCAATTGCGTGGTTATTGTGAATCTCAAGCAGAAATTGATGTACTTCTGACCCAGCTGAAGTGCGTCGGTTGTTTGTACTCGGTGAGAAGAAGCACTCAGCAGCCAAAATCTTTAGATGCGTCAAGACACTAACCTTTCGTTAAGATTACATTGAGAAATCCACTTCCCCTCGTATTCATCTCCGGTCGACGATTTTTCTTCACCAATGCCTCATATTTTTCTTTTTAAGTTCGAAATTCAATCATTCTACACACCAGTAGTTACTGGACACTAAAGTACCTGTCTCTGCGGTCCGACTGTAAAATTACTTGGAATTATGGTTGATAAAAGACTATCTTGGGATGGACATATAAATTACTTAGCTAACAAACTTGCACGAGTTCTCTTTCAGCTATATAAATTAAGAAAAAAAAGTCAGCAAGAGTACGCTGCTACAATCTAATATGTACTGACAAGACCAATTGTATGAAACCATACTAAAATATTGATAATAAATAAATATTATTTTCGGCGTAAGCGTTCAATACAACAATCACACAATGTAATCTGGTCAGGACATAAGAAGACTTCACTTTTTTACGAAACGTGTTGTCCGTGGTGTTTTCAAGGCCACGGTCAGGAATATTTCTATTAATATCCAGCTCTTTTACTTTTGTTTTGGCGAAATACATATACGCTGCCACACTGAGCTGTTATCAGAATCGCACGTGTCAAAACAAACCACTAGCTGACGACAGTTTAGAATCTCGAACGTTCGTAAAAGTCGATAGGTGTGTTAATCGACTAAAGCGTGTTACGTCATAATGACGTCACATCATATCCAGGTTGGGTGAACTTAGCATCCTCCGCTCTGGATAGCCAGTACTCGCCCGACCACTGGCGCAAACATGCGCTGTCCGACGGAAGGATGTGGTCGCGAGAGTGCATGACCACGTCAAGGGCCGGATTTAGGGAGTTTTAGTAGAATGGACCGCGATATTCGAGTAGTGCAACTTTCACTTGTGTGTGTGTGTGTGTGTGTGTGTGTGTCTGTGTGTGTGTGTGTGTGTGTGTTTGTGTGTGTGTCTGCCCGTCGAAGTGACTTCATGGCAGTAAGTTGTCAGTTGAGGATTTATTCTGGGACCTTTCCCGTGCCTGACTTGAGTGGGGACCACTGTTGGCTGGTCGTTTGGTCGGTCGTCGCAGCGGACGACGTGCATTTAGTCTTCCGACCGCTTCTGGCTTCTCTGTGTTTGCGCCGACTTGTAATTCGTCCGTGTTGTTTCACAGTGACTGGTCTTAGTATTGTGATTTGTAGGTGTAATTGCTTTCCCGGATCCGTGTGCATCTTGTGGTTTTGAATGAGTAATTATTTTAATGCTGTCTGCGTACTGGATTTGGTGAGAGTTTAAACAGACATGCAGAGGATTAATGCATGGTGCGACAGCTGGCAGCTTTCCCTAAACGTAGATAAATGTAATATAATGCGCATACATAGGGGCAGAAATCCATTCCAGTACGATTATGCCATAGGTGGTAAATCATTGGAAGCGGTAACGACCGTAAAATACTTAGGAGTTACTATCCGGAGCGATCGGAAGTGGAATGATCACATAAAACAAATAGTGGGAAAAGCAGGCGCCAGGTTGAGATTCATAGGAAGAATTCTAAGAAAATGTGACTCATCGACGAAAGAAGTAGCTTACAAAACGCTTGTTCGTCCGATTCTTGAGTATTGCTCATCAGTATGGGACCCTTACCAGGTTGGATTAATAGAAGAGATAGACATGATCCAGCGAAAAGAAGCGCGATTCGTCATGGGGACATTTAGTCAGCGCGAGAGCGTTACGGAGATGCTGAACAAGCTCCAGTGGCGGACACTTCAAGAAAGGCGTTACGCAATACGGAGAGGTTTATTATCGAAATTACGAGAGAGCACATTCCGGGAAGAGATGGGCAACATATTACTACCGCCCACATATATCTCGCGTAATGATCACAACGAAAAGATCCGAGAAATTAGAGCAAATACGAAGACTTACAAGCAGTCGTTCTTCCCACGCACAATTCGTGAATGGAACAGGGAAGGGGGGATCAGATGGTACCCTCCGCCACACACCGTAAGGTGGCTCGCGGAGTATAGATGTAGATGTAGACATCAGTTCAGCTGGGGGCTCCGAACGGAGCAGCAAGGAGGTCCACAGCGCAAGGGCAGGCCGGGACTGCTGGCGGCGTGCAGGCACTGTCGGTTCGAGGGGCTGTTGCCGACGACCGAACCCAGGACGTTTGAAGTTGACTGAACGGTATCCCGTACTGAGACCTCCACTGTTTTAGATCTTGCAGTTGTTTCCTTGCTGTTGCTCCCAGGGTCGGTGACACCAGCTGCAACAAGTGGAGTGTGTCAGGTTGGTGGGACTTATTAGCCGCCTTCTACTCCTTGATGTTAGTTTGGATTTACTAATATTCTTATTAGTGAAGTGCAACCAGCGGTATTTTGTGCCTTGTGGCTCCTAACGCCCCAGTTACCTGTCCTGGAGGTTAGTGTCCTTTTCCGGCAGTGTACATTTCCTCGTCGTGTTGATGCTGTCCGACACGGCGTGTAGTTCGACAGCCTCTTGAATTGTACTGTGCATATGTTTTTGGGAGGTCTACCTTGGTTCTAATATTTCCTTCGGCCTTGGGTGTGTTTCTGAAGACGTAGTGCTGTCCGTCTCTTCGCCCTTACCTAAAAATAGTCCATCGTTCTACGGTAATGGACGTTAGGCGCATTAATTAGCCGGTCGGTCGGTGCTTAAGCTACCCCTAATGTGACTTGCCATCCTGTTACGTGACTACAACTCTTGGCTGCCTGTGTCACCGCTTACACAGCTATAGTCACCTTCCTCTGGTCGATCCAGAGAGCACTGTCTGTGGATCACTGCATCTTTTTTGGACAACTTGTCGTAATTGTTTAAAATTTACCCTAATGTTTAATATATTATTGCCTTCCCCATTTGTAAATCCGGCCATCGGCCGTTAATCGGTTGTAACACTGCTTGTGGCCTTCTGCCGACATATTATTTTCAATTTTCTCTTAATAAGGCCAGCAGCCACCACTATAGCCTGTCACAGTTCGTTAAGATTGTTTTAGAAAGGTTTTAATATTTTAACATGCGACTGCCTTCCTTACTTGTAATTCAGGCCTTCAGCCCTTGTGTATTCTGAAATTGCTTATCGCCTTCAGCCCACGAATAATAGTAGTATCCGCTTGTTGCCGCTAGTACTTGGCGTCTCCTCGAAACGAATATTGTGGTTCCCTGGCTGGAAAGCATGCTCCACAACAGCTGATCGTTCCGTTTCTCCTCTTCTACAATTTCCCTTGTGCTCTTCCAAACGTTTCGAGGAGACGCAAGTACTAGCGGCCACAAGCGGATACTACGAAAGGCTCTACAGGGAGGCAATCGAAATCGCTAAACACCCAAATAATTTCAACCGAAAGGAGGAGGGCGTGAAATTAAACGGTATATGGATGCCGGTGTTAAAGAAGATGTGTACCACCCGTCCACTACTGGGTGATGGCAACGGCGATCGACGGCGACGGACAGCGGCCAATTGCACTGACGTTTTCAAAAAAACGTGACGTCACACCGCGGCGCGGGAGCGTGCAGAAACGGAAATTAACGGCAGTCAGTAGCGAGCCAGTGGGTGTGTTGGACCTTCCATCGACCTACGGACCCCCTTGAAGATGTCTCCCGCAGTCGGAGACGAAACGTTGGGAATTGAGACAAAATTCATCAACTGACCACGGCATAACAGCCCGGATAATTATAATGGACATGATATTTCGGCCGTGGAAGTCTACATTTTTGTATGCAGCTACAATGTTAAGTTATCGAGATTTAGGTGAGTTTGAACTTGGTGTTACAGTCGGCGAACGAGCGAAGGGACACAGCATCTCACAGGTAGCGATGAAGTGGAGAATTTTCTGTACGACCATTTTACGAGTGTACCGTGGATATCAGGAATCCGGTAAAACGTCAAATCTCTGACATCGCTGCGGCCAGAAGAAGATCCTGCAAGAACGAGACCAACGGTAACTGAAGAGAATCGTTCAGCGTGACAAAAGTGCAATCCTTCCGCAAATTGCTGCAGATTTCAGTGCTGGGCAATCAAATAGTGTTAGCGTGCGAACCATTCAACAAAACATCATTGATATGGGCTTTTGGAGCCGAGGGCACACACGTGTACCCTTGATGACTGCACGGTATTAAGCCTTACGCCTCACCTGGGCCTGTCAACATCGGCATTGGACTGTTGATAACACGTTGCCTGGGCGGAAGAGTCTCGTTTCAAATTGTATGGAATGGAAGGGCGTGTACGGGTATGGAGACACCATCATGAATCCATGGACCGTGCATATGAGCAGGGGATTGTTGAAGCTGGTGGAGCTCTGAAATGGTGTGGGGCGTGTGCAGTTGGAGTGATATGGGACCTCTGATACGTCTAGATACGACTCTAATAGGTGACATGCACGTAAGCATCCTGTCTGATGACTGCATCCATTCTTGTAGCTTTAGATGTAGGGAACATGCAGCAGTCCGCAGCAGTTGGGAGGCCTAGGTCAGGATTTCACTAGGCATGGCCTGCACCACAATAGGTACGGGAAGGGGACGCTGGCAAAGCTTATAGGTGACAGTGTAGTGGGTGGTGGTCGGATCACTGGTGGAAAAGTTGCTGTAGTAGTTGGTGTTGGAGCTGCACCTTTCTTAGATTGAAGTCAGCTGATAGGTATACCTGCTTATAGGAAGTCCCTCTGACCAAGGGCTCACCTTCAGAGGATGTAATGTTACCAATTTGAGAAGGAATTAGCATATTTCATCAAAATATAAGAGGTATTAAAGATAAAGTTAGTGAACTGCTTATAGATGTTGTGTAACGTTGTTACTTTAATTTGCTATGAAAGCGGTACTGATGGACAATAAAAGCGGGTTAAAAGCTGTGAGCTGTCTGGGGAAGTTAACTGTGCATTACTGCGCAACTGTTTTACCAGGTAACTAGTCTAGGTTTACCAAATTCCCAATCAGACTAACATTGATTATAATCTGTTAATAGTCATACAACAACCGGTAATATATATATATATAAGGAGAATTTAAATAAAAAGAAAGAAATCCGTTTATATTTGGAAATTTATTTTAAGATTGATCATTGAAATTTCAGCATATTAAACGTGAGTTATAACTGAGCTGGTGCCTTATTTAGGACTGTGAAAATGTGAGTTTGCAATCTTACGGAACACATCAAATATGGAGGCAAGATCGGGAGACTGCATACAACACTGCATTCATAAAACAACACACAAAGAACGTTGAAACATATGCAAGAGAAAGTTAACCACTACCAACAGATTCAAATTTTCACCCAAAGAAGTTACATTCGTAGCACAATCCTGTCCGTCGTGTAATTACCACACACTGGTATACTAAATTCGTAATAACTCTGTGTGAAATCTTCCCAAAAAGAATAGCTGAGGGCTACTTTGATGATTACACCACATGCTTCACGTGGTCAACTTGGTTTACACAAAGAGTGTAACTCCACAATAATTTTGATAATTAAAATAAATTAGATCGAAAAGCAATTTACAAAAGAAAAACCTCGAACTGGTTACTAACGTCTTACTGTTAACCTGACGGGTCAAACAGTTATATAAGCACCTGGTACTCGTCTCGCAAAGTACACCCCACGTGGGTTGAACATAAAGAAAAGTTGCTATATTGAAAAATATTGTCAAGACGAGACGTTATAATCACACAAGCATTCGCATTTAAGATTGATCTTAGTTAGAGTTACTGATCAACACGTGGTTCCACTTTACTCACAAAGTAGTGACAAAGCAACTACCGGAAAATAATCTGAACTTCACACGAGAATTACACTGCGCTGCAGTTTACGATAACATTAGATATTTTAGAGCTAAACCTGAAATAAAGGTGATTAAATTTTCAGTTAGGCTGAACTTAAGAAATCCATTGTCCTGCGGACTTAGCAGACACGCGCTTAGCCGGAGATCTTACCACTTCAGACGCTCGCCCCGGACCGACTGCTTGGTCCCTTCCTGAGGGGTGGCTCACAAATACCAACGGAAGTGGCCAGAGGGGCAGCTTCCTATACCAACATGACAACGGACAGACAGGACCATACTAAGGATAGAAACCTCTTTGCTTTTAGAAAGCGTAGCTACCTGTTCCGACGTTGGTCCTACTGTCCTCTAGCAGACAGGATTGTCTGCTACCCTCAAGCATGCAACTAGAAATACATTTGCTCATTCATCCTCTCACACAGAAGGGAAGGGGGATGACAGTATCTTATCATATACAGTATATAAAAGAAAGCGGATGTAGGTTCCGTATGAGACTGTGTGACATGAATTACATATAAACTGTGTTTTAAAGTGTAGTAGTGTGACAGATCGTTCTTGTTTATGTGTAAAAGTAACACGTTCCACTACTCAGTCTCCTCCCAGATAGTCAGAAACGCCACAGTAAATTTAGACGAGGAATTTATGCCGCAAATGACAACAGATTTAAGAAATTAACATGAAAGGAATCCAACAGAGACCTTTCAGTTGTCTGTGAAATTATTGGTATATCGGAGCACCACTCAAATAATTTGACAATTTAGAGGCTTCCTTTACCAGGATACGGATTAGCTGGCTGTTTTTCAAGTAGTGGCTATGTATGTAAAAAATAGTATTCTATTTGAGTCTACTGACGTATCACGGCACTGCACTGAACAGATATTTGAATGTTGTGTAGGGGCAGTTGAATTTAGTGAAACTAAACTTCTAATTGTTATTGTTTATAGGTCCCCTAACTCTGCTCTAGCTCAAGCTAGAGAGGGTTCTTGATTTGCTTGGTGGGAAGTAAATGAAATGAGCTATATTTGGTCACTTCAGTATAAATTTGGTATCTGATTGTGCAAGGAAAAGGATGTTGGTATGTCTCCTAAATTCATATGATCTGATGGAGATGGTGTTTTTTCCTACAGGGTGCAGTAGCACAGCCATAGAGAATATTTTTATTCATTCTTCATTACTAGATGGTCCTTCTGCTAGTAAAAGGCGAATGGCCTTTCAGACCATGATGCACAAATTTCAACACTATAAGGCTTTTGAACTCAAACAACACTTAATGAAAAACTATGTAGGAAAGTTAATTCAACAGCAATAGAGAGTTTTTAAACCTTGTCAAGGAACAAGAGTAGCAGGATATTTATAGCGCCTATAATATACACTCCTGGAAATGGAAAAAAGAACACATTGACGCCGGTGTGTCAGACCCACCATACTTGCTCCGGACACTGCGAGAGGGCTGTACAAGCAATGATCACACGCACGGCACAGCGGACACACCAGGAACCGCGGTGTTGGCCGTCGAATGGCGCTAGCTGCGCAGCATTTGTGCACCGCCGCCGTCAGTGTCAGCCAGTTTGCCGTGGCATACGGAGCTCCATCGCAGTCTTTAACACTGGTAGCATGCCGCGACAGCGTGGACGTGAACCGTATGTGCAGTTGACGGACTTTGAGCGAGGGCGTATAGTGGGCATGCGGGAGGCCGGGTGGACGTACCGCCGAATTGCTCAACACGTGGGGCGTGAGGTCTCCACAGTACATCGATGTTGTCGCCAGTGGTCGGCGGAAGGTGCACGTGCCCGTCGACCTGGGACCGGACCGCAGCGACGTACGGATGCACGCCAAGACCGTAGGATCCTACGCAGTGCCGTAGGGGACCGCACCGCCACTTACCAGCAAATTAGGGACACTGTTGCTCCTGGGGTATCGGCGAGGACCATTCGCAACCGTCTCCATGAAGCTGGGCTACGGTCCCGCACACCGTTAGGCCGTCTTCCACTCACGTCCCAACATCGTGCAGCCCGCCTCCAGTGGTGTCGCGACAGGCGTGAATGGAGGGACGAATGGAGACGTGTCGTCTTCAGCGATGAGAGTCGCTTTTGCCTTGGTGCCAATGATGGTCGTATGCGTGTTTGGCGCCGTGCAGGTGAGCGCCACAATCAGGACTGCATACGACCGAGGCACACAGGACCAACACCCGGCATCATGGTGTGGGGAGCGATCTCCTACACTGGCCGTACACCACTGGTGATCATCGAGGGGACACTGAATAGTGCACGGTACATCCAAACCGTCATCGAACCCATCGTTCTACCATTCCTAGACCGGCAAGGGAACTTGCTGTTCCAACAGGACAATGCACGTCCGCATGTATCTCGTGCCACTCAACGTGCTCTAGAAGGTGTAAGTCAACTACCCTGGCCAGCAAGATCTCCGGATCTGTCCCCCATTGAGCATGTTTGGGACTGGATGAAGCGTCGTCTCACGCGGTCTGCACGTCCAGCACGAACGCTGGTCCAACTGAGGCGCCAGGTGGAAATGGCATGGCAAGCCGTTCCACAGGACCACATCCAGCATCTCTACGATCGTCTCCATGGGAGAATAGCAGCCTGCATTGCTGCGAAAGGTGGATATACACTGTACTAGTGCCGACATTGTGCATGCTCTGTTGCCTGTGTCTATGTGCCTGTGGTTCTGTCAGTGTGATCATGTGATGTATCTGACCCCAGGAATGTGTCAATAAAGTTTCCCCTTCCTGGGACAATGAATTCACGGTGTTCTTATTTCAATTTCCAGGAGTGTATGTAACTGACTTCCTGACTTGTAATTCAGGCCTTCAGCCATTGTGTATTTTTGAAGTTGCTTCTGGCCTTTAACCGACAAATAATTTGCCGGCCGCGGTGGTCTAGTGGTTCTGGCGCTGCAGTCCGGAACCGCGGGACTGCTACGGTCGCAGGTTCGAATCCTGCCTCGGGCATGGGTGTGTGTGATGTCCTTAGGTTAGTTAGGTTTAAGTAGTTCTAAGTTCTAGGGGACTTATGACCTAAGATGTTGAGTCCCATAGTGCTCAGAGCCATTTGAATCATTTGACAAATAATTCTGAACCTTCTTAATCAGGCCGTCAGCCGCGGTGTGACGTCACGTGCTTTGGAAACGTCAGTGCAATTGGCCGCTGTCCGTCGCTGTCGATCGCCGTTGCCAACACCCAGTAGTGGACGGGTGGTACACATCTTCTGCAACACCGGCATCCATATACCGTTTAATTTCACGCCCTCCTCCTTTCGACTGAAATTATTAGGGTGTTTAGCGATTTCGATTGCCTCCCTGTAGAGCCTTTCGTAATATCCGCTTGGTGCCGCTAGTACTTGGCGTCTCCTCGAAACGAATATTGTGGTTCCCTGGCTGGAAAGCATGCTCCGCAACAGCTGATCGTTCCGTTTCTCCTCTTCTACAATTTCCCTTGTGCTCTTCCAAACGTTTCGAGGAGACGCAAGTACTAGCGACCACAAGCGGATACTACGAAAGGCTCTACAGGGAGGCAATCGAAATCGCTAAACACCCAAATAATTTCAACCGAAAGGAGGAGGGCGTGAAATTAAACTGTATATGGATGCCGGTGTTAAAGAAGATGTGTACCACCCGTCCACTACTGGGTGATGGCAACGGCGATCGACGGCGACGGACAGCGGCCAATTGCACTGACGTTTTCAAAAAAACGTGACGTCACACCGCGCCGCGGCAGCGCGCAGACACGGAAATTAACGGCAGTCAGTAGCGAGCCAGTGGGTGTGTTGGACCTTCCATCGACCTACGGACCTCCTTGAAGATGTCTCCCGCAGTCGGAGACGAAACGTTGGGAATTGAGACAAAATTCATCAACCGACCACGGCATAACAGCCCGGATAATTATAATGGACATGATATTTCGGCCGTGGAAGTCTACATTTTTGTATGCAGCTACAATGTTAAGTTATCGCGATTTAGGTGAGTTTGAACTTGGTGTTACAGTCGGCGAACGAGCGAAGGGACACAGCATCTCACAGGTAGCGATGAAGTGGAGAATTTTCTGTACGACCATTTTACGAGTGTACCGTGGATATCAGGAATCCGGTAAAACGTCAAATCTCTGACATCGCTGCGGCCAGAAGAAGATCCTGCAAGAACGAGACCAACGGTAACTGAAGAGAATCGTTCAGCGTGACAAAAGTGCAATCCTTCCGCAAATTGCTGCAGATTTGGGCAATCAACAAGTGTTAGCGTGCGAGCCATTCAACAAAACAACATTGATATGGGCTTTTGGAGCCGAGGGCACACACGTGTACCCTTGATGACTGCACGGCATTAAGCCTTACGCCTCACCTGGGCCTGTCAACATCGGCATTGGACTGTTGATAACACGTTGCCTGGGCGGAAGAGTCTCGTTTCAAATTGTATGGAATGGAAGGGCGTGTACGGGTATGGAGACACCATCATGAATCCATGGACCGTGCATATGAGCAGGGGATTGTTGAAGCTGGTGGAGCTCTGAAATGGTGTGGGGCGTGTGCAGTTGGAGTGATATGGGACCTCTGATACGTCTAGATACGACTCTAATAGGTGACATGCACGTAAGCATCCTGTCTGATGACTGCATCCATTCTTGTAGCTTTAGATGTAGGGAACATGCAGCAGTCCGCAGCAGTTGGGAGGCCTAGGTCAGGATTTCACTAGGCATGGCCTGCACCACAATAGGTACGGGAAGGGGACGCTGGCAAAGCTTATAGGTGACAGTGTAGTGGGTGGTGGTCGGATCACTGGTGGAAAAGTTGCTGTAGTAGTTGGTGTTGGAGCTGCACCTTTCTTAGATTGAAGTCAGCTGATAGGTATACCTGCTTATAGGAAGTCCCTCTGACCAAGGGCTCACCTTCAGAGGATGTAATGTTACCAATTTGAGAAGGAATTAGCATATTTCATCAAAATATAAGAGGTATTAAAGATAAAGTTAGTGAACTGCTTATAGATGTTGTGTAACGTTGTTACTTTAATTTGCTATGAAAGCGGTACTGATGGACAATAAAAGCGGGTTAAAAGCTGTGAGCTGTCTGGGGAAGTTAACTGTGCATTACTGCGCAACTGTTTTACCAGGTAACTAGTCTAGGTTTACCAAATTCCCAATCAGACTAACATTGATTATAATCTGTTAATAGTCATACAACAACCGGTAATATATATATATATAAGGAGAATTTAAATAAAAAGAAAGAAATCCGTTTATATTTGGAAATTTATTTTAAGATTGATCATTGAAATTTCAGCATATTAAACGTGAGTTATAACTGAGCTGGTGCCTTATTTAGGACTGTGAAAATGTGAGTTTGCAATCTTACGGAACACATCAAATATGGAGGCAAGATCGGGAGACTGCATACAACACTGCATTCATAAAACAACACACAAAGAACGTTGAAACATATGCAAGAGAAAGTTAACCACTACCAACAGATTCAAATTTTCACCCAAAGAAGTTACATTCGTAGCACAATCCTGTCCGTCGTGTAATTACCACACACTGGTATACTAAATTCGTAATAACTCTGTGTGAAATCTTCCCAAAAAGAATAGCTGAGGGCTACTTTGATGATTACACCACATGCTTCACGTGGTCAACTTGGTTTACACAAAGAGTGTAACTCCACAATAATTTTGATAATTAAAATAAATTAGATCGAAAAGCAATTTACAAAAGAAAAACCTCGAACTGGTTACTAACGTCTTACTGTTAACCTGACGGGTCAAACAGTTATATAAGCACCTGGTACTCGTCTCGCAAAGTACACCCCACGTGGGTTGAACATAAAGAAAAGTTGCTATATTGAAAAATATTGTCAAGACGAGACGTTATAATCACACAAGCATTCGCATTTAAGATTGATCTTAGTTAGAGTTACTGATCAACACGTGGTTCCACTTTACTCACAAAGTAGTGACAAAGCAACTACCGGAAAATAATCTGAACTTCACACGAGAATTACACTGCGCTGCAGTTTACGATAACATTAGATATTTTAGAGCTAAACCTGAAATAAAGGTGATTAAATTTTCAGTTAGGCTGAACTTAAGAAATCCATTGTCCTGCGGACTTAGCAGACACGCGCTTAGCCGGAGATCTTACCACTTCAGACGCTCGCCCCGGACCGACTGCTTGGTCCCTTCCTGAGGGGTGGCTCACAAATACCAACGGAAGTGGCCAGAGGGGCAGCTTCCTATACCAACATGACAACGGACAGACAGGACCATACTAAGGATAGAAACCTCTTTGCTTTTAGAAAGCGTAGCTACCTGTTCCGACGTTGGTCCTACTGTCCTCTAGCAGACAGGATTGTCTGCTACCCTCAAGCATGCAACTAGAAATACATTTGCTCATTCATCCTCTCACACAGAAGGGAAGGGGGATGACAGTATCTTATCATATACAGTATATAAAAGAAAGCGGATGTAGGTTCCGTATGAGACTGTGTGACATGAATTACATATAAACTGTGTTTTAAAGTGTAGTAGTGTGACAGATCGTTCTTGTTTATGTGTAAAAGTAACACGTTCCACTACTCAGTCTCCTCCCAGATAGTCAGAAACGCCACAGTAAATTTAGACGAGGAATTTATGCCGCAAATGACAACAGATTTAAGAAATTAACATGAAAGGAATCCAACAGAGACCTTTCAGTTGTCTGTGAAATTATTGGTATATCGGAGCACCACTCAAATAATTTGACAATTTAGAGGCTTCCTTTACCAGGATACGGATTAGCTGGCTGTTTTTCAAGTAGTGGCTATGTATGTAAAAAATAGTATTCTATTTGAGTCTACTGACGTATCACGGCACTGCACTGAACAGATATTTGAATGTTGTGTAGGGGCAGTTGAATTTAGTGAAACTAAACTTCTAATTGTTATTGTTTATAGGTCCCCTAACTCTGCTCTAGCTCAAGCTAGAGAGGGTTCTTGATTTGCTTGGTGGGAAGTAAATGAAATGAGCTATATTTGGTCACTTCAGTATAAATTTGGTATCTGATTGTGCAAGGAAAAGGATGTTGGTATGTCTCCTAAATTCATATGATCTGATGGAGATGGTGTTTTTTCCTACAGGGTGCAGTAGCACAGCCATAGAGAATATTTTTATTCATTCTTCATTACTAGATGGTCCTTCTGCTAGTAAAAGGCGAATGGCCTTTCAGACCATGATGCACAAATTTCAACACTATAAGGCTTTTGAACTCAAACAACACTTAATGAAAAACTATGTAGGAAAGTTAATTCAACAGCAATAGAGAGTTTTTAAACCTTGTCAAGGAACAAGAGTAGCAGGATATTTATAGCGCCTATAATATACACTCCTGGAAATGGAAAAAAGAACACATTGACGCCGGTGTGTCAGACCCACCATACTTGCTCCGGACATTGCGAGAGGGCTGTACAAGCAATGATCACACGCACGGCACAGCGGACACACCAGGAACCGCGGTGTTGGCCGTCGAATGGCGCTAGCTGCGCAGCATTTGTGCACCGCCGCCGTCAGTGTCAGCCAGTTTGCCGTGGCATACGGAGCTCCATCGCAGTCTTTAACACTGGTAGCATGCCGCGACAGCGTGGACGTGAACCGTATGTGCAGTTGACGGACTTTGAGCGAGGGCGTATAGTGGGCATGCGGGAGGCCGGGTGGACGTACCGCCGAATTGCTCAACACGTGGGGCGTGAGGTCTCCACAGTACATCGATGTTGTCGCCAGTGGTCGGCGGAAGGTGCACGTGCCCGTCGACCTGGGACCGGACCGCAGCGACGTACGGATGCACGCCAAGACCGTAGGATCCTACGCAGTGCCGTAGGGGACCGCACCGCCACTTACCAGCAAATTAGGGACACTGTTGCTCCTGGGGTATCGGCGAGGACCATTCGCAACCGTCTCCATGAAGCTGGGCTACGGTCCCGCACACCGTTAGGCCGTCTTCCACTCACGTCCCAACATCGTGCAGCCCGCCTCCAGTGGTGTCGCGACAGGCGTGAATGGAGGGACGAATGGAGACGTGTCGTCTTCAGCGATGAGAGTCGCTTTTGCCTTGGTGCCAATGATGGTCGTATGCGTGTTTGGCGCCGTGCAGGTGAGCGCCACAATCAGGACTGCATACGACCGAGGCACACAGGACCAACACCCGGCATCATGGTGTGGGGAGCGATCTCCTACACTGGCCGTACACCACTGGTGATCATCGAGGGGACACTGAATAGTGCACGGTACATCCAAACCGTCATCGAACCCATCGTTCTACCATTCCTAGACCGGCAAGGGAACTTGCTGTTCCAACAGGACAATGCACGTCCGCATGTATCTCGTGCCACTCAACGTGCTCTAGAAGGTGTAAGTCAACTACCCTGGCCAGCAAGATCTCCGGATCTGTCCCCCATTGAGCATGTTTGGGACTGGATGAAGCGTCGTCTCACGCGGTCTGCACGTCCAGCACGAACGCTGGTCCAACTGAGGCGCCAGGTGGAAATGGCATGGCAAGCCGTTCCACAGGACCACATCCAGCATCTCTACGATCGTCTCCATGGGAGAATAGCAGCCTGCATCGCTGCGAAAGGTGGATATACACTGTACTAGTGCCGACATTGTGCATGCTCTGTTGCCTGTGTCTATGTGCCTGTGGTTCTGTCAGTGTGATCATGTGATGTATCTGACCCCAGGAATGTGTCAATAAAGTTTCCCCTTCCTGGGACAATGAATTCACGGTGTTCTTATTTCAATTTCCAGGAGTGTATGTAACTGACTTCCTGACTTGTAATTCAGGCCTTCAGCCATTGTGTATTTTTGAAGTTGCTTCTGGCCTTTAACCGACAAATAATTTGCCGGCCGCGGTGGTCTAGTGGTTCTGGCGCTGCAGTCCGGAACCGCGGGACTGCTACGGTCGCAGGTTCGAATCCTGCCTCGGGCATGGGTGTGTGTGATGTCCTTAGGTTAGTTAGGTTTAAGTAGTTCTAAGTTCTAGGGGACTTATGACCTAAGATGTTGAGTCCCATAGTGCTCAGAGCCATTTGAATCATTTGACAAATAATTCTGAACCTTCTTAATCAGGCCGTCAGCCGCGGTGTGACGTCACGTGCTTTGGAAACGTCAGTGCAATTGGCCGCTGTCCGTCGCTGTCGATCGCCGTTGCCAACACCCAGTAGTGGACGGGTGGTACACATCTTCTGCAACACCGGCATCCATATACCGTTTAATTTCACGCCCTCCTCCTTTCGACTGAAATTATTAGGGTGTTTAGCGATTTCGATTGCCTCCCTGTAGAGCCTTTCGTAATATCCGCTTGGTGCCGCTAGTACTTGGCGTCTCCTCGAAACGAATATTGTGGTTCCCTGGCTGGAAAGCATGCTCCGCAACAGCTGATCGTTCCGTTTCTCCTCTTCTACAATTTCCCTTGTGCTCTTCCAAACGTTTCGAGGAGACGCAAGTACTAGCGACCACAAGCGGATACTACGAAAGGCTCTACAGGGAGGCAATCGAAATCGCTAAACACCCAAATAATTTCAACCGAAAGGAGGAGGGCGTGAAATTAAACTGTATATGGATGCCGGTGTTAAAGAAGATGTGTACCACCCGTCCACTACTGGGTGATGGCAACGGCGATCGACGGCGACGGACAGCGGCCAATTGCACTGACGTTTTCAAAAAAACGTGACGTCACACCGCGCCGCGGCAGCGCGCAGACACGGAAATTAACGGCAGTCAGTAGCGAGCCAGTGGGTGTGTTGGACCTTCCATCGACCTACGGACCTCCTTGAAGATGTCTCCCGCAGTCGGAGACGAAACGTTGGGAATTGAGACAAAATTCATCAACCGACCACGGCATAACAGCCCGGATAATTATAATGGACATGATATTTCGGCCGTGGAAGTCTACATTTTTGTATGCAGCTACAATGTTAAGTTATCGCGATTACGTGAGTTTGAACTTGGTGTTACAGTCGGCGAACGAGCGAAGGGACACAGCATCTCACAGGTAGCGATGAAGTGGAGAATTTTCTGTACGACCATTTTACGAGTGTACCGTGGATATCAGGAATCCGGTAAAACGTCAAATCTCTGACATCGCTGCGGCCAGAAGAAGATCCTGCAAGAACGAGACCAACGGTAACTGAAGAGAATCGTTCAGCGTGACAAAAGTGCAATCCTTCCGCAAATTGCTGCAGATTTGGGCAATCAACAAGTGTTAGCGTGCGAGCCATTCAACAAAACATCATTGATATGGGCTTTTGGAGCCGAGAGCACACACGTGTACCCTTGATGACTGCACGGCATTAAGCCTTACGCCTCACCTGGGCCTGTCAACATCGGCATTGGACTGTTGATAACACGTTGCCTGGGCGGAAGAGTCTCGTTTCAAATTGTATGGAATGGAAGGGCGTGTACGGGTATGGAGACACCATCATGAATCCATGGACCGTGCATATGAGCAGGGGATTGTTGAAGCTGGTGGAGCTCTGAAATGGTGTGGGGCGTGTGCAGTTGGAGTGATATGGGACCTCTGATACGTCTAGATACGACTCTAATAGGTGACATGCACGTAAGCATCCTGTCTGATGACTGCATCCATTCTTGTAGCTTTAGATGTAGGGAACATGCAGCAGTCCGCAGCAGTTGGGAGGCCTAGGTCAGGATTTCACTAGGCATGGCCTGCACCACAATAGGTACGGGAAGGGGACGCTGGCAAAGCTTATAGGTGACAGTGTAGTGGGTGGTGGTCGGATCACTGGTGGAAAAGTTGCTGTAGTAGTTGGTGTTGGAGCTGCACCTTTCTTAGATTGAAGTCAGCTGATAGGTATACCTGCTTATAGGAAGTCCCTCTGACCAAGGGCTCACCTTCAGAGGATGTAATGTTACCAATTTGAGAAGGAATTAGCATATTTCATCAAAATATAAGAGGTATTAAAGATAAAGTTAGTGAACTGCTTATAGATGTTGTGTAACGTTGTTACTTTAATTTGCTATGAAAGCGGTACTGATGGACAATAAAAGCGGGTTAAAAGCTGTGAGCTGTCTGGGGAAGTTAACTGTGCATTACTGCGCAACTGTTTTACCAGGTAACTAGTCTAGGTTTACCAAATTCCCAATCAGACTAACATTGATTATAATCTGTTAATAGTCATACAACAACCGGTAATATATATATATATAAGGAGAATTTAAATAAAAAGAAAGAAATCCGTTTATATTTGGAAATTTATTTTAAGATTGATCATTGAAATTTCAGCATATTAAACGTGAGTTATAACTGAGCTGGTGCCTTATTTAGGACTGTGAAAATGTGAGTTTGCAATCTTACGGAACACATCAAATATGGAGGCAAGATCGGGAGACTGCATACAACACTGCATTCATAAAACAACACACAAAGAACGTTGAAACATATGCAAGAGAAAGTTAACCACTACCAACAGATTCAAATTTTCACCCAAAGAAGTTACATTCGTAGCACAATCCTGTCCGTCGTGTAATTACCACACACTGGTATACTAAATTCGTAATAACTCTGTGTGAAATCTTCCCAAAAAGAATAGCTGAGGGCTACTTTGATGATTACACCACATGCTTCACGTGGTCAACTTGGTTTACACAAAGAGTGTAACTCCACAATAATTTTGATAATTAAAATAAATTAGATCGAAAAGCAATTTACAAAAGAAAAACCTCGAACTGGTTACTAACGTCTTACTGTTAACCTGACGGGTCAAACAGTTATATAAGCACCTGGTACTCGTCTCGCAAAGTACACCCCACGTGGGTTGAACATAAAGAAAAGTTGCTATATTGAAAAATATTGTCAAGACGAGACGTTATAATCACACAAGCATTCGCATTTAAGATTGATCTTAGTTAGAGTTACTGATCAACACGTGGTTCCACTTTACTCACAAAGTAGTGACAAAGCAACTACCGGAAAATAATCTGAACTTCACACGAGAATTACACTGCGCTGCAGTTTACGATAACATTAGATATTTTAGAGCTAAACCTGAAATAAAGGTGATTAAATTTTCAGTTAGGCTGAACTTAAGAAATCCATTGTCCTGCGGACTTAGCAGACACGCGCTTAGCCGGAGATCTTACCACTTCAGACGCTCGCCCCGGACCGACTGCTTGGTCCCTTCCTGAGGGGTGGCTCACAAATACCAACGGAAGTGGCCAGAGGGGCAGCTTCCTATACCAACATGACAACGGACAGACAGGACCATACTAAGGATAGAAACCTCTTTGCTTTTAGAAAGCGTAGCTACCTGTTCCGACGTTGGTCCTACTGTCCTCTAGCAGACAGGATTGTCTGCTACCCTCAAGCATGCAACTAGAAATACATTTGCTCATTCATCCTCTCACACAGAAGGGAAGGGGGATGACAGTATCTTATCATATACAGTATATAAAAGAAAGCGGATGTAGGTTCCGTATGAGACTGTGTGACATGAATTACATATAAACTGTGTTTTAAAGTGTATTAGTGTGACAGATCGTTCTTGTTTATGTGTAAAAGTAACACGTTCCACTACTCAGTCTCCTCCCAGATAGTCAGAAACGCCACAGTAAATTTAGACGAGGAATTTATGCCGCAAATGACAACAGATTTAAGAAATTAACATGAAAGGAATCCAACAGAGACCTTTCAGTTGTCTGTGAAATTATTGGTATATCGGAGCACCACTCAAATAATTTGACAATTTAGAGGCTTCCTTTACCAGGATACGGATTAGCTGGCTGTTTTTCAAGTAGTGGCTATGTATGTAAAAAATAGTATTCTATTTGAGTCTACTGACGTATCACGGCACTGCACTGAACAGATTTTTGAATGTTGTGTAGGGGCAGTTGAATTTAGTGAAACTAAACTTCTAATTGTTATTGTTTATAGGTCCCCTAACTCTGCTCTAGCTCAAGCTAGAGAGGGTTCTTGATTTGCTTGGTGGGAAGTAAATGAAATGAGCTATATTTGGTCACTTCAGTATAAATTTGGTATCTGATTGTGCAAGGAAAAGGATGTTGGTATGTCTCCTAAATTCATATGATCTGATGGAGATGGTGTTTTTTCCTACAGGGTGCAGTAGCACAGCCATAGAGAATATTTTTATTCATTCTTCATTACTAGATGGTCCTTCTGCTAGTAAAAGGCGAATGGCCTTTCAGACCATGATGCACAAATTTCAACACTATAAGGCTTTTGAACTCAAACAACACTTAATGAAAAACTATGTAGGAAAGTTAATTCAACAGCAATAGAGAGTTTTTAAACCTTGTCAAGGAACAAGAGTAGCAGGATATTTATAGCGCCTATAATATACACTCCTGGAAATGGAAAAAAGAACACATTGACGCCGGTGTGTCAGACCCACCATACTTGCTCCGGACACTGCGAGAGGGCTGTACAAGCAATGATCACACGCACGGCACAGCGGACACACCAGGAACCGCGGTGTTGGCCGTCGAATGGCGCTAGCTGCGCAGCATTTGTGCACCGCCGCCGTCAGTGTCAGCCAGTTTGCCGTGGCATACGGAGCTCCATCGCAGTCTTTAACACTGGTAGCATGCCGCGACAGCGTGGACGTGAACCGTATGTGCAGTTGACGGACTTTGAGCGAGGGCGTATAGTGGGCATGCGGGAGGCCGGGTGGACGTACCGCCGAATTGCTCAACACGTGGGGCGTGAGGTCTCCACAGTACATCGATGTTGTCGCCAGTGGTCGGCGGAAGGTGCACGTGCCCGTCGACCTGGGACCGGACCGCAGCGACGTACGGATGCACGCCAAGACCGTAGGATCCTACGCAGTGCCGTAGGGGACCGCACCGCCACTTACCAGCAAATTAGGGACACTGTTGCTCCTGGGGTATCGGCGAGGACCATTCGCAACCGTCTCCATGAAGCTGGGCTACGGTCCCGCACACCGTTAGGCCGTCTTCCACTCACGTCCCAACATCGTGCAGCCCGCCTCCAGTGGTGTCGCGACAGGCGTGAATGGAGGGACGAATGGAGACGTGTCGTCTTCAGCGATGAGAGTCGCTTTTGCCTTGGTGCCAATGATGGTCGTATGCGTGTTTGGCGCCGTGCAGGTGAGCGCCACAATCAGGACTGCATACGACCGAGGCACACAGGACCAACACCCGGCATCATGGTGTGGGGAGCGATCTCCTACACTGGCCGTACACCACTGGTGATCATCGAGGGGACACTGAATAGTGCACGGTACATCCAAACCGTCATCGAACCCATCGTTCTACCATTCCTAGACCGGCAAGGGAACTTGCTGTTCCAACAGGACAATGCACGTCCGCATGTATCTCGTGCCACTCAACGTGCTCTAGACGGTGTAAGTCAACTACCCTGGCCAGCAAGATCTCCGGATCTGTCCCCCATTGAGCATGTTTGGGACTAAATTGAAGTGTCGTCTTACGCGGTCTGCACGTCCAGCACGAACGCTGGTCCAACTGAGGCGCCAGGTGGAAATGGCATGGCAAGCCGTTCCACAGGACTACATCCAGCATCTCTACGATCGTCACCATGGGAGAATAGCAGCCTGCATTGCTGCGAAAGGTGGATATACACTGTACTAGTGCCGACATTGTGCATGCTCTGTTGCCTGTGTCTATGTGCCTGTGGTTCTGTCAGTGTGATCATGTGATGTATCTGACCCCAGGAATGTGTCAATAAAGTTTCCCCTTCCTGGGACAAGGAATTCACGGTGTTCTTATTTCAATTTCCAGGAGTGTAGATGGTAATTATAATGCTTTCTTTAACACATTTCTTATGCTCTTTGAGAATTACTTCCATTAGAATGTCCTAAACGGTTTACTAGCTGTAATAGGCAACCCGGGTGGCTGACTAGTGGGATATGGATATCATGTAGAACAAAGGGGGAATTATATCAAAGTGTTAGAACTAGTTACAATCAAGCTACAGTAGCCCATTACAAACAGTATTGTAAGGTGCTTAAACGTTATTAGGAAGGCAAAGAGTATGTGGTATGCAAATAGAATAGCTAATTCGGAGGATAAAATTAAAACCCTGTGGTCAGTTGTGAGGGAAGTGTGTGGTCAGCAGCACAAGGTCGACCATATAAAATCATTTCGTGGTAAAAATATTTCTGTTACTGATAAAGCAGACATATGTACAGTATTTAACAGTCATTTTCTGAGCATTTCTGGTGAATTAAATAAAAATTTAGTTTCTACAGGGAATTACGTAACATTCTTGGGAAATGCCTTTCCGAGATTGATGTCTTAAATACTCCTCTGTGATACTGACAAGGGGGAGATTTAGTCAATAATTAAATATTCTTATGGATATGATGGAGTGCCTAGCAGAATACTGTGCTGAACATGTAACCCCCCCTCCCCCCCCATGAACCATGGACCTTGTCGTTGGTGGGGAGGCTTGCGTGCCTCAGCGATACAGATAGCCGTACCGTAGGTACAACCACAACGGAGGGGTATCTGTTGAGAGGTCAGACAACCGTGTGGTTCCTGAAGAGGGGCAGCAGCCTTTTCAGTAGTTGCAAGGGCAACAGTCTGGATGATTGACTGATCTGGCCTTGTAACAATAACCAAAACGGCCTTGCTGTGCTGGTACTGCGAACGGCTGAAAGCAAGGGGAAACTACGGCCGTAATTTTTCCCGAGGGCATGCAGCTTTACTGTATGATTAAATGATGATGGCGTCCTCTTGGGTAAAATATTCCGGAGATAAAATAGTCCCCCATTCGGATCTCCGTGCGGGGACTACTCAGGAGGACGTCGTTATCAGGAGAAAGAAAACTGGCGTTCTACGGATCGGAGCGTGGAATGTCAGATCACTTAATCGGGCAGGTAGGTTAGAAAATTTAAAAAGGGAAATGGATAGGTTAAAGTTAGATATAGTAGGAATTAGTGAAGTTCGGTGGCAGGAGGAACAAGACTTCTGGTCAGGCGAATACAGGGTTATAAATACAAAGTCAAATAGGGGTAATGCAGGAGTAGGTTTAATAATGAATAGGAAAATAGGAATGCGGGTAAGCTACTACAAACAGCATAGTGAACGCATTATTGTGGCCAAGATAGATACGAAGCCCACACCTACTACAGTAGTGCAAGTTTATATGCCAACTAGCTCTGCAGATGTCGAAGAAATTGAAGAAATGTATGATGAAATAAAAGAAATTATTCAGATAGTGAAGGGAGATGAAAATTTAATAGTCATGGGTGACTGGAATTCGAGTGTAGGAAAAGGGAGAGAAGGAAACGTAGTAGGTGAATATGGATTGGGGCTAAGAAATGAAAGAGGAAACCGCCTGGTAGAATTTTGCACAGAGCACAACTTAATCATAGCTAACACTTGGTTTAAGAATCACGATAGAAGGTTGTATACATGGAAGAACCCTGGAGATACTAAAAGATAGATTATATAATGGTAAGACAGAGATTTAGGAACCAGGTTTTAAATTGTAAGACATTTCCAGGGACAGATGTGGACTCTGACCACAATCTATTGGTTATGACCTGTAGATTAAAACTGAAGAAACTGCAAAAAGGTGGGAATTTAAGGAGATGGGACCTGGATAAACTGAAAGAACCAGAGGTTGTAGAGAGTTTCAGGGAGAGCATAAGGGAACAATTCACAGGAATGGGGGAAATAAATACAGTAGAAGAAGAATGGGTAGCTTTGAGGGATGAAGTAGTGAAGGCAGCAGAGGATCAAGTAGGTAAAAAGACGAGGGCTAGTAGAAATCCTTGGGTAACAGAAGAAATATTGAATTTAATTGATGAAAGGAGAAAATATAAAAATGCAGCAAATGAAGCAGGCAAAAAGGAATACAAACGTCTCAAAAATGAGATCGACAGGAAGTGCAAAATGGCTAAGCAGGGATGGCTAGAGGACAAATGTAAGGATGTAGAGGCTTATCTCACTAGAGGTAAGATAGATACTGCCTACAGGAAAATTAAAGAGACCTTTGGAGATAAGAGAACCACTTGCATGAACATCAAGAGCTCAGATGGAAACCCAGTTCTAAGCAAAGAAGGGAAAGCAGGAAGGTGGAAGGAGTATATAGAGGGTCTATACAAGGGTGATGTACTTGAGGATAATATTATGGAAATGGAAGAGGATGTGTTGACAGATGTGAAAATTACCGAACTATCAGTTTAATAAGCCACAGCTGCAAAATACTAACACGAATTCTATACAGACGAATGGAAAAACTAGTAGAAGCCGACCTCGGGGAAGATCAGTTTGGATTCCGTAGAAAAATGGGAACACGTGAGGCAATACTGACCTTACGACTTATCTTAGAAGAAAGATTAAGGAAAGGCAAACCTACGTTTCTAGCATTTGTAGACTTGGAGAAGGCTTTTGACAATGTTGACTGGAATACTCTCTTTCAAATTCTAAAGGTGGCAGGGATAAAATACAGGGAGCGAAAGGCTATTTACAATTTGTACAGAAACCAGATGGCAGTTATAAGAGTCGAGGGACATGAAAGAGAAGCAGTGGTTGGGAAGGGAGTAAGACAGGGTTGTAGCCTCTCCCCGATGTTATTCAATCTGTATATTGAGCAAGCAGTAAAGGAAACAAAAGAAAAATTCGGAGTAGGTATTAAAATCCATGGAGAGGAAATAAAAACTTTGAGGTTCGCCGATGACATTGTAATTCTGTCAGAGACAGCAAAGGACTTGGAAGAGCAGTTGAACGGAATGGATGGTGTCTTGAAAGGAGGATATAAGATGAACATCAACAAAAGCAAAACGAGGATAATGGAATGTAGTCGAATTAAGTCAGGTGATGTTGAGGGTATTAGATTAGGAAATGAGACACTTAAAGTAGTAAAGGAGTTTTGCTATTTGGGAAGCAAAATAACTGATGATGGTCGAAGTAGAGAGGATATAAAATGTAGACTGACAATGGGAAGGAAAGCGTTTCTGAAGAAGAGAAATTTGTTAACATCGAGTATAGATTTAAGTGTCAGGAAGTCATTTCTGAAAGTATTTGTATGGAGTGTAGCCATGTATGGAAGTGAAACATGGACGGTAAATAGTTTGGACAAGAAGAGAATAGAAGCTTTCGAAATGTGGTGCTACAGAAGAATGCTGAAGATTAGATGGGTAGATCACATAACTAATGAGGAGGTATTGAATAGGATTGGGGAGAAGAGAAGTTTGTGGCACAACTTGACCAGAAGAAGGGATCGGTTGGTAGGACATGTTCTGAGGCATCAAGGGATCACCAATTTAGTATTGGAGGGCAGCGTGGAGGGTAAAAATCGTAGGGGGAGACCAAGAGATGAATACACTAAGCAGATTCAGAAGGATGTAGGTTGCAGTAGGTACTGGGAGATGAAGAAACTTGCACAGGATAGAGTAGCATGGAGAGCTGCATCAAACCAGTCTCAGGACTGAAGACCACAACAACAACAACACATGTTAACCCTGTGTTTAGTCATATTTGTCATTTTTCCTATAGGAATGGTCAGTTTCCTGAATTATTAAAGTACTCACTAGTAAAGCCGCTTTATAAAAGGGGGGCAAGGGACAATGTGTAGACAGTTTTAGACCTATTTCCATGCCATCAGTGCTTGCTAAATTTACTGAAAAGGCTGTGTATGTAAGGATAATTAATCATTTTATATCACATAATTTGCTATCAAAGGTACGGCTTGGCTTTCGAAGTTGTTTAGCAACTGAAAATGCTGTATTCTCTTTTCTATGTGAGGTACTGGATGGGTTAAACAAAAGGTTTCGGACGTATATTTTTTGATTTAACTAAGGCGTTGATTATGTTGATCACAAAATTTTGGTCCAGAAATTCGACCATTACGGAATACGGGGAGTAGTGTACAATTGGTTCACCACTTACTTTAGCAACAGACAGCAAAAGGTCATCATTCGCAGTGCTGAGAACGGCTGAGATGTGGGGTCTGAGTGGGGTACGGTCAAGTGGGGGGTGTCCCAGGGATCAGTGTTGAGGCCACTCCTGTTCCTTATTTACATAAATGATATGCCCTCTAGTATTACGGGTAACTCTAAAATATTTCTGTTTGCTGACGACACTAGCTTGGTAGTAAAGGATGTTGTGTGCAACATTTGTTCAGTTTCAAATTTTGCTGTTTATGTCTTAAGTTCAGGGCGTGTGGAAAATAACCTAATTCCAAATCACAGTAAGTTTTTACAGTTTATAACACATAATTCAAGAGATTCACACCAGAGCGTAAAGTCAGATAATGACAGCACTGACAGGTGTTTCTTTCCAGCAGCACTGCACAGCGCGACGGCCGTCTTCGGGGCCGCACAGTGTGCAAGCGAATGTAACCGGTTACGAAATGAATGACACGCCGACGACCCTTATCGACGTGCGTCGTCCTGGGTCTCTCCCGCCGAGCTTCCTCAGTGCCGAGCGTGTCGCCAGCGGATGAAAAACCAGCGTGGCCCGCCACGTCTTCCGGTGCTGTTCCAGCTACGCATCTTGCGCGCCATGTACTGCGCTTTGGTATGATAGTCGACACTCGATGTTCGATCCGAGCAATAATGCCCCAGACACGTACCAGAGGTTGACCAGGAAAAGGGCCAGTGACGTCTGGGTGGTTAGGAGGCCGTGTGGAGGCGCCTACCGCAGCCGGAAGGTAGACAGCTTAGAGATGGGAAAAACCGACATTTTATAATCTATACCTGTATTTTATTTCTAAATAACAGATATTTTTCGTTACCTATTTGATCTCGGTTATACAGGGGATAGGAAAAATAATGTGAACACCTGTACTTACTTGGGAACTGTTTATCAATAAGGGGTTGGACCCCATTAGATCGTAATAAAGCTGCGATTCTATTGCAATACTGGCATATAACGACGTTATAGTCTCCAGTGGAATGTAATGCCCCTCTTCGATCAGAACCTCTTCTAACTAGTTACGAGATAGGCGGAAATCTGCTCCGGAGTCTGCCCACCAATACCGCCCGAAAGGCTTCGATAATGTTAAAGTCGGGGGACTGTGCTGGCCAGGGAAGACGCTGCAGTTTAGTTGCATGCTTTTTATACCACGAATGTACTCTACTGGCCATGTTAATAGTTGCATTATCATCCTTAAATATGGGATCAGGGTTGGAGAACAACATTTGAACCATGGGGTGCACCTGATCATCGAAAATGTTCACATAATCGTTGGCTGTAAAGCGGCCTTTAAGAGTAATCATCGGAGCAGCAGAGTACCATGGCTGCGCACACATTCACACTTCTACCTCCACGCTTAACCGTTGGAATCCATCAGTCAGGATTGTAGGCCTCTTTTGGCGTTCTTCAGACGTAAACCTGGCCCGATGTTGGAAGTAACGAAAGCGTTGACTCGTCGGACCATGTGACGTGTTTACACCGATCAGCCGTCCTGGATTTACGCTCCTGACACCATGTTTTACGCTTCTTTGCGTTGATTGTCGTCACTAATGGTTTCGGTATAGCAGCTCGCCCATGAATATTCGCTTTATGGAGTTCTCGGCCGACAGTGTCGATAGATACGGGATCTCGAAGATGGCAATTGATCTCTGCCGTCACTTTATCCGCCGTAATTTTGTGTTGCTTTTACACCATTCGTGTTTGCGTACGACTGTCTCTGTCATTTAGTTTTGATTTGTGCCTACTATTATGTTTAGACGATAAGTTCTTTCCGTGTTCTGTGTAGGCTGTCATGACTGTTTAAACAGTTGCTCTTGAAACATTCAATAACTCCGCTGTCTTGCTTCTTAATGCTCCAGCTAATCGGGCCCCCACTATCTGCCCTCTTTGGAACTCTCTTAGGTGTTTCATTACAAGTCTATTTCAACCTCTGAATGCAAATACGAAGTGTGCACTACTCGTAAACAACCTGCACTGATGTCTAGTCCGTATTGAACACGCACAGTCCATCGTGACATGTGCCTTACTTGAATTGCTGACCGTCAAGCACAACTGTCCATTACTACCACTGTTCACATTATTTTGGCTCACCCCTCTAACAGGTGCTTCCTTTATTTTTTACTTATAACCGGGTAAAGGAACTGAAATTTCAATTATCCGCCGGAGAAGCGCTAAAACTTGTAACGTATTACTATGTTTACGACGTTTCTCATCGAGCCATATACGTTATCTCGCATTTCTAGTTGCTTCTTTCACACAAATAATGATAAAAATTCAGAAATTCAGGGTCGCTACCAGCCCAAGCCCTTCCTAACCATTTAGAAAAAACGGAGCTGGAAAATTATTAGTTTAATTACTTTAATAATTTAATTACAAGTACGAAAATTTCTTTAAGCAGCCAGATAAATAGCACTCAATGTCGTGCATGAAGCAACTTGATTAATTCAGGAATGGAAATCATAGTAAGGGGGTAAGATCGACACCAAAGAAATTATCTTTCACGTAAATTATTTATTGTAACTAAAAATTTGGTTGCACATCCTAACTACACATAACTGGTGCCTGACTCGAAATATTTAAGTAAGAATTACCTGAGAATGAAACAGAGCACAAGTTCACTACAGCAAGAAGAAACACAGAAGAGGGGGGTGGGAGACAATTATACTATCATCTCCTTTGCATTAATACCATAAAAATATCTAAGTGAGATTTGCATTACGATTCTACGCATGCTCTATCCTGGACAGAGTTTTCACCAATACACAAGGCTGTGCGATAATTATTTAACATACTATCTGCGTCTGCTGCTTGCAAACGGCCGAACTAGAGCACGTGTTGCATTCTGACTCAAACTGTTGTGCTGCTTTGTAGAAAGCGCACGAAAGAACAGATATTCTTGCAGAAACTGTAGCTTATTAAACAAGCAAACTGTTAAAATAAAGCCTATTATGGTGCTGTGAAGAACCAGAAATGTCATTGATTACCAAACACGTGGCACATAGACAAAAGCAATTTCTACAAAATATAAGATTAAAAATCATTAAAAAAATAAATCGCTTCACACGCTTCAAAAAATGGGTCTGAGCACTATGGGACTTAACATCTATGGTAATCAGTCCCCTAGAACTTAGAACTACTTAAACCTAACTAACCTAAGGACGTCACACAACACCCAGTCATCACGAGGCAGAGAAAATCCCTGACCCCTCCGGGAATCGAGCCCGGGAACCCGGGCGTGGGAAGCGAGAACGCTACCGCACTACCACGTGCTGCGGTCTCACACGCTTCAGATAAGCTAAAGTTCTTAAGTATTTCACCAGTTAAACATAACGAAGTCCTAACTCAATCAGATTCCCATCACCTGAAACCCCCCTTAAGAGCTACGATCCGTACTCACCAAGCGTTCACCGAAGAGTGCCCCTTTCTCTTTACAGGTTACCTAGCTCCCCGTGCAGCGGTAGCTACCAGAGGGGTAGCCCTCCGTCACCAACCTTACACACAAAAACAGCCTCCGACACAGCCTTAGAGTCCGCAGCTCGTGGTCGTGCGGTAGCGTTCTCGCTTCCCACGCCCGGGTTCCCGGGTTCGATTCCCGGTGGGGTCAGGGATTTTCTCTGCCTCGTGATGACTGGGTGTTGTGTGCTGTCCTTAGGTTAGTTAGGTTTAAGTAGTTCTAAGTTCTATGGGACTGATGACCATAGATGTTAAGTCCCATAGTGCTCAGAGCCAGCCAGCCAATAGCCTTCGACTAAGATGGGTAAACCTCTCTGTGCAGGTACTGGAAACCTAAGTTGGTCATCCTGTGCTCTCCTTTGAACGAGAAGCAACATCGTCTGCTCCCAGCTGACGATGACCAACTCAGCGTTTCCCACAAAACAAAACCGAAACCCCACATTAAAACACACATATAATATTCAATAGGCCTTATTTGAGTGCTAAGTCTTTCTGGAAGAGCTCATGAATTGAGCTAAAATCAGGTAGTAAAGCGAATAAGTTGTACCGAATTCGACAAACGTCTAATGAAACTTCACAGAGACGTTTCAAACTTTTCATATTTAAAGAAACCTTTTTTTAAAAAAAAATATTTTATTCATAAAAATTGGAATATTGCGTTATAGAAAATGGAAAAAGCGATCTGTGCTATTTTAGTAACAGAGATGACAGAAACATGCAACAAACACGTGGCATAAGAATTAGTACAGCACTGCTAAGACAATGTCCCTGTTGCCGTGTGCCGTCGGTTAAGGTGCGCGTGTACGCGCAGTGCGCAAGACTTTCCGCCGCCTGGTCTACAGCGTAATTTCTCGCTGTCGATGCCGAACATGCGTTCTTTTGCAGTATGGCACCAATCCTAGTTTGGAAATATTTTTGCAAACTGACGTAGCAATGAAGTACAATGCTCCATTCGCTTTAAAGATTGGAGATTTGTGTTCCATTTCTATGATATACGAGGGCTATCCACAAAATACATTATGTTTTGGAATTAAAAATAATTAAAGTATTGGAATTTTTTTTATTATATACAGATGAAAGCCACACTTAAATACTATTTTTCTACATAGTTGCCATTTAAATTGAGGCACTTATCGTAGCGATGGACGAGCTTGGAAATTCCTTCGTCGTAAAATTCGGCCGCCTGCGCCTTCAACCACGTGGTTACCTCTTCTTGAAGCTGTGCGTCATCATCAAAACGCTGCATAGCCAACCACTTCTTCATTGCTGGGAATAAGTGGATGTCGCTCGGTGCCAGGTCGGGACTGTACGGCGGATGAGGAAACAACTCCCACTTAAAAGATTCGAGAACTTCACGAGTGGCATTTGCCATGTGGGCCCGGGAGTTGTCGTGAATCAGCAAGATCTTTGAGCCCAACTTTCCTCTGCACTTGTTTTGTATTGCTCTTATGAGATTGTGCAGAGTTTGGCAATAGCTTTGAGAGTTTATTGTAGTGCCTCCTTCCAGGAAATCCACAAAAATCACACCTTTTCTGTCCCAAAAGACAGTCATTACGTGGTTGAAGGCGCAGGCGGCCGAATTTTACGACGAAGGAATTTTCAAGCTCGTCCATCGCTAAGATAAGTGCCTTAACTTAAATGGCAACTATGTAGAAAAGTAGTATTTAAGTGTGTCTTTCATCTGTATATAATAAAAAAAAATTTCCAATACTTTATTTATTTTTAATTCCAAAACGTAATGTACTTTGTGGATATCCTGGTAATAAGAGGAAGGAATTTAGAGTAACAGTAATAAGTTAGAAATTTAGCAACAATCGTTTCATAGTATACAATAAAAATGATATGTAGCTGATCTGCTCCCTGTGTGAACATACTACGCCACTCTCCGCCAGTAGCCCTTTTAAAATGACAAATTAATACGAAGGAAAGTGTTCTTCAACCTCAGTTTTCACCCTTTAGCACTGACTACTAGAAATGCCCAAGCAGTGGTACGATCCCCGATGATTTTTGAACAGAGTAGTGAAATATTACATTTAACAGGAGAGTCTTGTAGTTTTTTGCAGCATTCAACCACATATCGCTTTTAGAGAAAAGCAGCGAACCGTAAACGTACTAAGTTTTCATTCATTGCCTATTTAATTTAATATTTTGGTTCTATGTATCTAGGAAGTGAGAGAACCAAAATTTTCCAGCTGTTCAGTTTCTCCGTTTATTACAGGAGAACAGCTCTTACGCCACGCGTTTGTTGATCGTTTTTGTCTGCATTATTTTAAAATAGCACCGATCAGTTTCTTCATTTTCTACAATAACACGATATTTCAACCGAATGAATAAAAATTTGTTCCTTTTTTAAAAAGGTTCATTTGAAAACGAAAAATTTTAGCACTTCTGATATGACTAATCGGTATTTCGATTTTTTCCGGATTATTAGTAAAAAATAAACACCTGTGATAACCGAGACCAAACAACAATGTAAAATAGCCATTAATGACGAACTGAAATACCGGTATAGATTTTAAGCGGTTGGTTTTTCCCATCTCTATACCGACCTCTCACATGCGAGATTCGTCGCACAATCAGCTTAACAGCTCATTCATTCCAGTTGCTGACAAGAATAATACACAGAAGAATGGAAAAGAAAATTGAGGATGTATTAGATGACGATTAGTTTTGCTTTAGGAAAGGTAAAGGTACCTGAGAGGTAATTCTCAGGTTGCGGTTGATAATGGAAGCGAGACTAAAGAAAAACCAAGAATCCTGCATAGGATTTGCTGACCTGGAAAAAGCGTTCGACATTGTCAAATGGTGGAAGGTGATCGAAATAATGAGAAAAATAGGGGTAGGCTATAGGGAGAGACGGGTAATATACAATATGTACCGTACAAGAGCCAATAGTCGACGACCAGGAACGAATTGCTCGGATTAAGAAGGATGTAAGACAAGGATGTAGTCTTTCGCCTCTTACTGTTCAATCTGTAAATCGGAGGACCAATGATTGAAATATAAGAAAGGTTCAGGAGTAGAATTAAATTGAAGCTGAAATGATATCAATGATACGATTCGCTGATGACATTGCTATCCTGAGAGAAAGTGGAGAAGAGTTAAACGATAAGCTGAACGGAATGAACAGTCTGTTGAGTACAGAGGATGGATTGGGAGTAAATCGAAGAGAGATGAAAGTAATGAGAATTAGCAAAAAGAAGAACAGCGAGAAACTTAGCATCAGGATTGATGGTCACTTAGTAGATGAAGTTGACGAATTCTACTGCATATGCAGCAAAATACCAAACGGCAAACGGAGAAAGGAGAACATCAAAAACAGCCTCGCACTGGCAAAAATGGTATTCCTGAACAAGAGAAGTCTACTAGTACCCAACACAGGCTTTAATTTGAGGAAGTAATTTCTGAGAATCTATGTCTGGAGCACGGAATTGTATGGTAGTGAAACATGGACTGTGGGAAAACCGGAAAGGAATAGAATCGAAGCTTCAAATGATTCAAATCGCTCTGAGCACTATGGGACTTAACATCTATGGTCATCAGTCCCCTAGAACTTAGAACTACTTAAACCTAACTAACCTAAGGACATCACACAACACCCAGCCATCACGAGGCAGAGAAAATCCCTGACCCCGCCGGGAATCGAACCCGGGAACCCGGGCGTGGGAAGCGAGAACGCTACCGCACGACCACGAGATGCGGGCAGAATCGAAGCATTTGAGATGTGGTGCTATAGACGAATGTTGAAAATTAGGTACACTGATAAGGTAAGGAACGAAGAGGTTGTGCGCAGAATCGGAGAGGAAAGAAATATGTGGAAAACACTGAAAAGAAGAAGGGACAGGATGATAGGACATCTGTTAAGGCAGCAAGGAATGACTTCCATGGCAACAGAGGGAGCTGTAGAGGGCAAGAACTGTAGAGGAAGACAGAGATTCGAATACATCCAGCAAATTATTGAGGATGTAGGTTGCAAGTGCTACTCTGAGATGAAGAGGTTGTCACAGAAGAGGAATTCGTAGCGATCCGCATCAAACCAGTCAGAAGACTGATGACACAAAAAAAAGAAGGTCGACTTACACGTCGGGAGTACAGTTCAATACCTGACGTACCAAGTGCGCCACTCTAGCGGTGGTTCCGAGACACTCAGGAGTAATGACTGTAGCGGACGCGACCCCCGCACCTGCTCGCAGGCGGCCCCTCTAAATGGCAGCTATTTTCGCCACCGCGTCCAGCGCGCCCTCGCGGTGGGACTTGAGCTCTGGCGAGGATCCGCGGCGCCCATTAACGGAATGGCTACAACACCGGCGGGAGGCCGGGCCGCCTTTTCGCCTCGGCAGCCATTACCACATCAAACAGGCAGGCCGACTCTGACTGATGGCGCATTATGCGGGGGCGGTCGTAATTGAAGCAGCAGCGGCTGCGGCCAGCGCCTCATTGTCTTGGGCAGCCAGCAGGGCGGCTGCGCCGAGCGTCAGAATTTCTACGACTTCCAGAAACCGCCGCGCACATCCGTTACGTCATCTGGGGGCCAGCCCCTCCAGACGTGGCTTACTTTATCTCTCTAGAACACGCAACATCCATCTCTTCTTGTACATGTGCTACTTTTAAATTCCCTGTACATCAAGAGCTATTTTATCGCTCCTTCCCAAAGGTACCATGTAACGCAAATTATTTTTTATGCGTAGATTCTCTTTCGAAAATTTGGGTTTAACTACCTCCCTTATCGCTAGCTAATAAAGCTGATACATTTTTAAATGACAGCTGTCTTACATGCATGATTTGCGTTTAAATACTGATCAGAAATGCTAAAATTTTCGAATTTAGGTGGCAGGCATTAGATAAGACAGACATTAATATTACAGAAATGGTTGTACGTATGTATACACTGAGGTGGTGAAAGTCATGGGATTTGAACTAATATCGTCTCGGACCTCCTTTTGCCGACTTAGTACAACAGTTTCACCTGGCTTGGACTCAGTCTTTGGAAGTCCGCAGCAGAAGTACTAAACCAGGCTGCCTCTTTAGCCATCTATAACTGCGAAAGCATTGCTGGTGCAGGCTCTTTAGTGCATGAACTGACCTTTCGATTACGTCCCACAAATGTTCGATGAATCCAGACCTGTATACGTGCATATCGCTATCCCATGACTTCACATCTCAGTATGTACGTTCCGAAACATCACCAAAACCACTGGACCGATTTCCACCAAATTTGGTACAGATGTCACTTACTGTCTGGAAAGAATCGCTGTGACGGTGGGAACGACACCTGTCAAAGAGATGGCGATGGGGGTGATAGGGAAGTGCGGCCTCCGGAACGCGAATACCCAGACTTTTTATTCAAGTATTTGAGAATGAGAGCACTTAGTGACTTCTAACAGATCTGACACATAATTACAAACTTTTACGAAACTTTTTCTGGCTGAAAACTCTCACAAAATGATGAAAGGGAAAAAGTTTATCCTTAACTACACTAATGGTCATTAAAATTGCTACACCACAAAGATGACGTGCTACAGACGCGAAATTTAACCGACAGGAAAAAGATGCTGTGATATGCAAATGATTAGCTTTTCAGAGCATTCACACAAGGTTGGCGCCGGTGGCGACACCTACAACGTGCTGACATGAGACACAAACAGCAGTTGACCGGCGTTGCCTGGTGAAACGTTGTTGTGATGCCTCGTGTAAGGAGGAGAAATGCGTACTATCACGTATCCTACTTTGATAAAGGTCGGATTGTAGCCTATCGCGATTGCGGTTTATCGCATCGCGACATTGCTGCTCGCGTTGGTCGAGATCCAATGACTGTTAGCAGAATATGGAATCGGTGGGTTCAGGAGGGTAATACGGAACGCCGTGCTGGATTCCAACGGCCTCTTATCACAAGCAGTCGAGATGACTGAATCTTATCCGCATGGCTGTAACGGATCGTGCAGCCACGTCTCGCTCCCTGAGTCAACAGATGGGGACGTTTGCAAGACAACAACCATCTGCACGAACAGTTCGACGACGTTTCTAGCAGCATGGACTATCAGCTCGGAGACCATGGCTGCGGTTACCCTTGACGCTGCATCACAGACAGGAGCGCCTGCGATGGTGTACTCAACGACGAACCTCGGTGAGCGAATGGCAAAAGGACATTTTTTCGGATGAATCCAGTTTCTGTTTACAGCATCATGATGGTCGCAAAACGTCTGGTGAATGGTGGCCGAGCAAGTGGCTCGTCACAATACGCCAGTGTTTGGCGACATCGCGGTGAACGCACATTGGAAGCGTGTATTCGTCATCGCCATACTGGCGTATCACCTGACGTGATGGTATGGAGTGCCATTGGTTACACGTCTCGGTCACTTCTTGTTCGCATTGACGGCACTTTGAGCAGTGGACGTTACATTTCAGATGGGTTACGACCCGTGACTGTACCCTTCATTCGATCCCTTGCGAAACCCTACATTTCAGCAGAATAACGCACGACCGAGGGTTGCAGGTCCTGTACGGGCATTTCTGGTTCCAGAAAATGTTCGACTGCTACCCTGGCCAGCACATTCTCCAGATCTCTTACCAACTCAAAACGTGTGGTCAATGGTGGCCGAGCAAGTGGCTCGTCACAATACGCCAGTCACTTCTATTGATGAACCGTGGTATCGTGTTGAAGCAGTATGGGCAGCTGTACCTGTTCATGCCATCGAAGCTCTGTTTGACTCAATGCCCAGACATATCAAGGCCGTTATTACGGCCAGAGGTGGTTATTCTGGGTACTGATTTCTCAGGATCTATGCACCCAAATTACGTGAAAATGTAATCACATGTCAGCTCTAGCATAATATATTTGTCCAATGAATACCCGTTTATCATCAACATTTCTTCTTGATGTAGCAATTTTAATGACCAGTAGTGTACATTTTCGATGTGCAGCCAATAAAACTGCCGATCAGGTATGATGCTCTAATTTACCACTTCTTTATTACTATCTGCGTTCGTAATACATTTTGCAAACTTTATTCACAAAAAAATGATTCAAATGGCTCTGAGCACTATGGGACTTAACTTCTAAGGTCATCAGGCCCCTAGAACTTAGAACTACTTAAACCTAACTAACCTAAAGACATCAAACACATCCATGCCCGAGGCAGGATTCGAACCTGCGCCCGTAGCGGCCACGCGGTTCCAGACTGTAGCGCCTTTAACCGCTTGGCCACACCGGCCGGCCTTTATTCACAAATACCGTCAAATGTACCTGTAATATTATATTATTGTTTGTCATATAGTTCAGGAGCTGGTACGCCATAAATACTGAGATGACTGAAAAACTACCGTATTATGAATAGCGTTTAAATTTATTACTTGTTTGTGACTAACTCTATGAGCAACACATTTCGCATTTCGCATACGGTACCACATACGGCGCTGAATGTACCTACAAAATTATATTATTGTACGATGCACATCCCACAGCATAAGTCAAGCGAGGGTGGCCATTGGATCATTAAATAGAATCTTCTGGATTTGGTACGTATCCTGACGAACAAAGAAAGTAGTGCTACAGGCTGTGGCTGAAAGCATTCTGACATCTGGCTCAGACTACTGGACACTGAACTAGAGACAAAGGTGGAAAATTGAGGCTGTCGAAATGGATGTGCTACAGCGGAGCATGAGAGCCACCTGCCTGGATCAAAAAAATGGTTGAAATGGCTCTGAGCACTATGGGACTTAACATCTATGGTCATCAGTCCCCTAGAACTTAGAACTACTTAAACCTAACTAACCTAAGGACGTCACACAACACCCAGTCATCACCAGGCAGAGAAAATCCCTGACCCCGCTGGGAATCGAACCCGGGAACCCGGGCGTGGGAAGCGAGAACGCTACCGCACGGCCACGAGCTGCGGACCCGCCTGGATCGACTAAGGATTGAATATCTAGGAATGGAGTTGGATCGGGTGGAAGCAGTGACAGACAGGACTGATTCTCGAGCGCTGGCACTGTCTGGATACATCCGATGGATGCAAGAACGACGATGGCTGCAGTGTTTGCTTGTCTCCGACAGGAAGAAGGAGCCAAGGCAGTGTGGAGAGGACCCACACTTGCTACCCCCACTTCCTACCCCCTCTTCAGCATACGTTATAATGACAATTGAAATATTTAGGCAGATACTCTTCCGCCCTGACCAAGTTCGCTTGTAGTGTCTTCGCTGAATGGTTGTTGAAATGGCATGGGTATTAAATAAATATCAATTAATCTATATCAATGACTGATTATTCCGTCCCTTCATCATAAAGAATAGGTGAAAGTTAGTCACTACCTCAGTCGCTTGCAGGTGGTCAAATGAAAATAGATAAGAGCTCTATGCTCCTATTAAGCCCTGCATAGGTGCCTTCTGTAGTGGTTCTAAAAAAAAAAAAAAAAAAGATTGCATTATCCGTTGCCTTCAAATGTTTACTGGTTGGTTAAACCTACCCACAAGAAATTGTTAATACACCAGTAGTAACACGCAGGTGACTGTAATTTCGGTGGATCACACGAATTTGTTAAGCCATTACTACAGAAGGTAGCTTGTAGAAGCTGTAGGACACGATAAGCGACGGTAATCGTCCCACCAGGTTGAGTTTTCTTAGTACCACCGGTAGTAGAAGGCCACGTTGCAATGATCCCATTAAATATACATGTATAGATTCACTGGAGCAGGCGACCAGTGATCGACGTCACTTCCACAGACTGGTGTAAAGTTTCGTCGCCTGTACTCTTGGAGGACCATATTCCACAGACTAACCGTTGCACGAAATGGTCCTTGTGTTATCTGATATATTTGATTTTTTGTTGTAACACATCGAAGGAGCGTAGAACTGCCTCTGGGTATAAAGCTATACATTTTGTTTTTATACCATGATTTAGAGGCCTGTGTCAAGTGCCAAACCTAAATTAACACATCTTGATCCATTGGCTCTGGACATCACATGGTGTAAATTATACTGCTTTTGCTCTCACAACACACAGGATCACTGAAATAAAAGTCAGAGGCTGTGTTTCGTATTGACAAGAGGACATCACAACATATGGAAACGGGAATAGTTGATGACGGCATTGTGCCGGCCGTTGTGGCCGGTCGGTTCTAGGCGCTTCAATCCGGAACTGCGCGCCTGCTACGGTCGCAGGTTCGAATCCTGCCTCGGGCATGGATGTGTGTGATGTCCTTAGGTTAGTTAGGTTTAAGTATTTCTATGTCTAGGGGACTGATGACCTCGGATGTTAAGACCCACAGTGCTTGGAGCCATTTGAACCATTGACATTATTGTGAGGTGATACCAAACAGCTGCCTGAAGATGACTGATGACCTCTCCATTTAAACTTATCTTCCACAGTGATGGGGTAGCAGATGTCTCAGTGGTCCATTTCGTTTGATTCCTCATTGCGGTGTGCTCGCAGTCACTGTTTCGTATAGGTTATCCATGGAAGGCGTTCCTCCCTCCAAGACTCTGTCTCCTTCTTAAACAAATGATGTCAGTCAATCATTAAGTGGTAAGCAGCAGTGTACCAGTGGACTGATGGGATGGAAAATACACCTTTGACATGGGACAACGTACTGTAATAAGAATCGCAGATAATAATGCAATCAATATTTGCAATTTTACCAGTTGTTCCCTAATTTCAGTGCCAACCAGTGACACGGCAGCACGCTTCCCAGTGTCTGTATCATCGCTAAACCACTCCTCTATTTTGCGAGTACCATAAACTAGACTTCGAATGTAGATAGGTGACAGTCTAGTGCTTCCATTCCTTGTTAAATCTCGAAGACATATACAGGGTGAGTCACCTAACATTACCGCTGGATATATTTCGTAAACCACATCAAATACTGACGAATCGATTCCATAGACCGAACGTGAGGAGAGGGGCTAGTGTAATTGGTTAATACAAACCATAAAAAATGCACGGAAGTATGTTTTTTAACGCAAACCTACGTTTTTTTAAATAGAACCCAGTCAGTTTTGTTAGCACACTGAACATATAAACAAATACGTAATCAGTGCCGTTTGTTGCATTGTAAAATGTTAATTACATGCGGAGATATTGTAACCTAAATATGACGCTTGAGTACCACTCCTCCGCTGTTCGATCGTGTGTATCGGAGAGCACCAAATTACGTAGGGTTCCAAAGGGAACGGTGATGGACCTTAGATACAGAAGAGACTGGAACAGCACATTACGTCCATATGCTAACACCTTTTTCAAAATGGTTCAAATGGCTCTGAGCACTATGGAACTCAACATCTTAGGTCATAAGTCCCCTAGAACTTAGAACTACTTAAACCTAACTAACCTAAGGACATCACACACATCCATGCCCGAGGCAGGATTCGAACCTGCGACTGTAGCGGTCGCGCGGTTCCACACTGAAGCGCCTAGAACCGCTCGGCCACACCGGCCGGCATGAGGGGTGAGGTACACGTACACACGTGATTTCCGTTTTCAATTACGGAGTGGAATAGGGTGTGTCCCGACATGTCAGGCCAATAGATGTTCAATGTGGTGGCCATCATTTGCTGCACACAATTGCAATCTCTGTCGTAATGAATGTCGTACACGCCGCAGTACATCTGGTGTAACGTCGCCGCAGGCTGCCACAATACGTTGTTTCATACCCTCTGGGGTTGTAGGCACATCACGGTACACATTCTCCTTTAACGTACCCCATAGAAAGAAGTCCAGAGGTGTAAGATCAGGAGAACGGGCTGGCCAATTTATGCGTCCTCCACGTCCTATGAAACGCCCGTCGAACATCCTGTCAAGGGTCAGCTTAGTGTTAATTGCGGAATGTGCAGGTGCACCATCATGCTGATACCATATACGTCGACACGTTTCCAGTGGGACACACTCTATTCCACTCCGTAATTGAAAACGGAAACCACGTGTGTACGTGTACCTCACCCCTCATGGTAATGTACATGTGCGTCAGTGAAAAAGACCAATAAAAAGGTGTTAGCATGTGGACGTAATGTGCTGTTCCAGTCTCTTCTGTACCTAAGGTCCATCACCGTTCCCTTTGGATGCCTCTGTAATTCGGTGCTCTCCGATACACACGATCGAACAGCGGAGGAGTGGTACTCAAGCGTCAACTTTAGGTTACAATATCTCCGCATGTAATTAACATTTTACAATGCAACAAACGGCACTGATTACGTATTTGTTTATATGTTCAGATGTGCTAACAAAACTGACGGGGTTCTATTTAAAAAAAACGTAGGTTTGCGTTAAAAAACATACTTCCGTGCATTTTTTATGGTTTGTATTAACCAGTTACACTAGCCCCTCTCCTCACGTTCGGTCTGTGGAATCGATTCGTCAGTATTTGATGTGGCTTACGAAATATATCCAGCGGTAACGTTAGGTGACTCACCCTGTATATACAGCAAAGTATATCAGACAGCGTCCTACAGAGATGCAGTTAGGTTATCTACATATTTCTATCACTTCTTTATAGCGCTTAATCTACGATACGATTGCCCATATTTCCCTATGCGGATCAGAGTCTCAGAGCATTATCGTATTCTTAGGGTAAAGTTCGACATTTAAAGATCTCCCCTCTTTGTCTTCGACAAGCCATCCCTGCAATACTGTCACTGATTTAATTTGCACCTGATCAGAAGTAGGAGTATACGCACTACATTTGCTGTCTCATGAGGGAACAGAGCGAATCGAGTCCGTAGCTGCTGTTAAGCGAAGGCTGTTCCGTACCAGTCTTACTCGCGACACCATCCAAGTGCACAAGTTCTCTCCAGGTGGGTGCATGTCGAGGAGGTTAGCACACCTAATCGGTGTACTGTAGATATAAGAGTGTTGTGACGATATGACAGACGGTTAAAGGAGAAACGTGTGGTTAGGTGCTTGATGAAGCTCCAGACGGACGGAGCTTGAAACTTATACGTAAATCAACTGCACTACCAATTCCAAAGTATTGTTCTGGTGTCTGGGGGCAGTACCAAGAAGGTATTGGCAGGAGAGAAATGATTGCAGAAAGCGAACACAAGCACTCCTAAGGCTACATGGTTCTGCATTTAAACACATTATGATGATAAAGCGAAGTGGTTTCCGACCTATTAGACGGGTGGAAAGCAACGCTGTCGATATTCCAACGCAATAAATATATTTCCAGTGCATGACAATCATTCTCCCTGCACGTTTCTCTACAATAAACTATCGTGACAAACTGTAAAGTAATAAAACTACTACACTTCAAACTAAAGGATACATCGATTCTTTGTACCACAAACACTACATAGGTTTCCACAGATGTATGACGCCTGTTGTTTACGAAGATCGAGCCTGACTACGGTTCGGAAGTTATGATATGTTTACAACAGTCCCAGAAAATAATCGTTGGCATCCAAAAACGCATACGCAGAAACAGTGACATCATACAAGGAAAATGAACACCATGATCAGTAGCCAGAGCAGATGTAACAGTCTTATAGAAATGCACGACTGTCCCTGGAAACCTTCCTCTTGCACACAAAAATCATTGTCCGATATCAAATTCTATTGCTCATGTGCAGGATAATATTGCCGTTTTTCCTTGACTCCATGTCTCTAGAATGCCTCGTCTTTCGAATGTTGTGTATATGGAGCATCAGTCTACGCTGATTTCGCAGAGCACGCGGTTTTATTGATTTTACTCAGAACTCTCATTTCATGGTATACTTCTAAAATTTTTTGTATTCTCAGTAATTTTACGGCGGTTTCGCCATTTTACATATTTCGTCATATTTTCTTCATTTTTTTTACGTATTTCATATCAACTTTTCGTGATTATACTAGGTTTTCCTCGAATTTTACCGATTTCATGTCATTTTTTGTGTTTTTTCCACAGGTTTCTATATGTGTATGGTCACATTGCTCACATACCCATGTGCTATTTGATTTCTGCGAAAATATTTAGGCATCTTATACTCCAAGCTTCTAAAAATCGTAAGAATTTCCCTCACCCCGGTGATCCATATGCATGCATTTTGGATAGGACAAACACGACAAGTATATTAACAGTCACTTCGTAGCTATATGAAACTGAATACTACATTTATGCACAAGATTCTGCCAGGGAATGGAGTTGGCCTACGTCATGTAAATCTACGATTGTCCAGAGGAGGGTACCAAAACAAGTTTTCCATCGACAGAAATCTTTCATCACACGTGAGTCGGGAACCAAAAAAAATTTTTTTCAAATGTGTGTGAAATCTTATGGGACTTAACTGCTAAGGTCACCAGTCCCTAAGCCTACACACTACTTAACCTAAATTATCCTAAGGACAAACACACACACCATGCCCGAGGGAGGACTCGAACCTCCGCCGGGACCAGCTGCACAGTCCATGACTGCAGCGCCTTAGACCGCTTCTTTCTCTTTTTTTTTCTCAGAATTTTCAAGGTACCAGTTAAACATATACAAATGAGTGTTAGGTAAACAAATTATTAGAATAACATTAAATACAACAAAATATAACGTATCCTGTTTTCTTCCTTTTTTTATTTTTTTAATAATCTTTATTGAACAAACTAAAAGTACATATATATTCACTATGCATGAGTTCTTCAAGGTACCATTTAAACATATACATAGTTAAACAAAAATATTAAAAAACAGTAAATATAACAAAATATAACATATTCTGTCTTCTTCCTTTTTTTATATTTGTTTTTTGGTCGATGCATGAGAACGTGGGTAAGGGTGTTGCATCATGTGACAGGTAGACATGGCACACCCCAACTTTGAGGGGGTTAAAGGAAGACGCTGCGGAGATAACCGGCAAAAGTTTGTCGGTAAGATGGTTTTCGGGTGAGGGTGCTATGCGCGGCCACAACTTTGTACCAGAAGTCAAGGACTGTATGCGGACCACTCTGAAACAGGTATTCTAAAGCCTGTCCTCGAAACCAGATTAGGCTATGGTGCTTAGCAAGAGGGTAGTGAAATGTCTGGGGCAACAACAGGAAATCCGGGGTACCGTCGTTTGCGGGGCACGGAGGTAAAAGCCCACGATTCGTTGGGTGAGGAGCCATACATTTTGTTTCAGGGGGCACGTAAGACGGTTCTCATCGGTGTCTTCGAGCTGACAGTCAGGGCAGAGTGGGGAGGTGGCCAGTCCTATGCGATAAAGTCGACTATTAGTCGGGAATTTTCCATAGACTAAAACATACCAGAGTGCAGACACAGACGACGGTAAAAAGGGTGCACGCACCCCCCCCCCCCCAAACCGTTCGCCAGTTAATGTCAGGATGCTGTAGCACCATGGGGTAGCAAGGGTTGGACAGCATAAACAAACGATAATAATCTTTTGTGGGGGGAGGACGGGTGACTGGAAGATCGGCCCGAACGTAGCTGAGTTCTATGAAACAATTGGCGATGTGGTACAATAATGGAGAAATAGGTGCCACATTGATCGGTGGATCGAGAGAAGCTGGTCGTAGGATATCTAAGAGACTGCGTGTTAAGGACGGGACCGGCCCCTGCCCGTGCCGCAACAGTGTGTGGACAAAGAGTGCAGAAGATCGTGCCCGCACGTTGAAGAGTCCGAGGCCACCTTTTGCAGGAGGCAGTGTTAGAGTGTTGTAGCGGACTTTGAAAGGTGCCCCTGCTGACACGAAATATCCAAAGGCTAATTGGATGCGGCGGCCAAGGAGTAACGGCATTGGGAGGACCTGGGCGACGTGTACCAATTTAGGGGCGACATACGTGTTGACATAGAACACACGATGGAGTTGGTTTAAGTTACGGTGCACTTGACCGCGGACATGGTGCCGAATCGACTGCAAAAGCCGTCGGTAAGCCAGGGCCACTGTGCGGTGTGTGGAGCTCGTAAATTCGATACCCAAGTAACGAAGGGTGGTACTGACTGGGAGTGGGATCGGCACCATAGCCGGGAGGCCGCGCCCAATGTGCATCATAGTCGATTTACGGACATTAAGAATGCTACCAGAAAGACGTCCATACTGGTGGATCCATTGGATGGCGTCTTTGAGTTCCGTGGAGGAGCAGGTGAGAAAGAGGAGGTCGTCCGCATAAGCCCTGCAGTGAAAGGTGTAGTCACACAAAGTGAGACTCTGCAGTCTAGAGGTAAGACCAATGATGAGGGGCTCAAGTGCAATGGCATATAGTAGATATAGGGCATCCTTGACGCACAGAGCGGCGTATAGGAATCGGTCCTACAAGCCTCCCATTTACTTGTACCTTCGAGACCGCGGGAAGTGGTAACCGGCGAATGGCATCGACAAAAAGTAATGGGAACCCCATACGTGTCGCCACCATGAGGAGGAATGGGAGCCGAACGCGATCAAAGGCACTCGTGAAATCGACGGATACCAGTGCTGCACGAAGGCGACAAACCGACGCCAGTGCCATGATGTCACGTCATTCTCCTAGGGCTGTTTGTAAGGTGGCCCCACAACCACGTGCAGTGTGCTCCGGTGAAAGGACCGTAGGTAAGACGCTGCGTATGCGCGCTGCTAAGAGGTTCAAATGGCTCTGAGCACTATGGGACTTAACATCTTAGGTCACCAGTCCCATAGAACTTAGAACTAATTAAACCTAACTAACCTAAGGACATCAAACACATCCATGCCCGAGGCAGGATTCGAACCTGCGACCGTAGCAGTCACGCGGGTCCGGACTGCAGCGCCTAGAACCGCAAGACCACCACGGCCGGCTGCTAAGAGGCGTGCATAGATATTATAGTCTGCATTCAGGAGTGTAAGGGGGCGATATGCAGAGACATGAGACCCTCCCTTCGGCTTAGGCACAGGTAGAAGAATGCCAGTGACGAATTCAGATGGAATTGGGAAGGACGGAGTAAAGGGTTCCTGAATCATTTTCGTCCAGCGAGGAAGCATTAACGTGGTGAACGCCCGATAATAAAACTCCACTGGGAGACCATCTGGTCCTGGTGATTTGTTCTTGGCCCCTTTGTTGATCGCATCTACCACCTCTTCTGCGGTGATTGCAGACATCATGGGCGTTGACTCCGATATGGTGAGGATCCGATCAGGGGAAGGACGGAGATCATCAGGAATTGGCGTTGCCATCGGTTCATCATCATAAAATTGGCGATAATGTTCAGCAAAGGCAGACACCACTGCCACCTGTGTTGTGTGGTGAACACCATCGGAGGTCGTGATGTTGGGGACGAAACGTCGACGTCGACGACTATGGTCGGATGCGGCATGGATTGTGGATGGGGTTTCGTCGTGGAGGAGGTCTTGTCGTTGGGAACGCACCACGACACCATGCAGTCGTGCACGTTGGAGAGAGAGGAGACGAGCTTTAGTACGCTGTCGTTCCCTATGGGTGTCAGGTGATGGAGGGAGCGCATCGAGCTCACGGAGGACGGCGTAGTGAAAATTTGTGGTGTCTCGATGCCATGCTGATGCTTCCGTGCCACATTGCATGAAGACGTTTCTGATCGCAGGTTTGGCACATTTGAGCCACCACTGGAACGTGGATGTGTACTGCGGGAGGCGTCTTTCGCAAGACGCCCAGGTAGTAGCAATACATTGTTGGCAGTGTTGATCATTAAGGAGGGAGGTATTAAGCTTCCAGTAAACTCTGCTGCGCCACACTGATTGAGGTGGCAGAGCCAGGGAGCAAATGACGGCGCAGAGGTCCGAAAATGCAAGGGGCCATCGTTCAGCTTGGGCGACTTCATTGCCAACGTGGGCAGAGACATGAAACCGGTCCAGTCTGCTCGCAGAATGTGCTGTATAATGGGTAAAACCCGGGGTATTGCCATGAATTTTCTCCCAAACGTCCACTAGATGAAAATCGTCGATTAAGGTGAGCAGCGCCGAGCATGGCGAATAACCAGGCATTTGGTCCTGCGGATGGAGGACGCAGTTGAAATCGCCTCCCATGATAAGGCGATATAGCGTCCAGAAAACAGGGGCGCCACGTCATGTCCGAAGAAAGTGGACCGCTGCCGACGGTTCGTGGAGCCAGACGGAGCGTAGATATTGATGACGCGCGTGTCGAAGATGGTAATAGCCATGCCCCTTCCACAGGGAAGGATTGTCGTGTCCTTGAGTGAGATTCCTTCGCGTATGTAGAAAGCCACTTCACGCCCTGATTGATCACATGTGGACGTGTATGAGTCCTAGCCGTAGACTGGTGGTAGTGTGGCAACGCGTACTTCCTGAAGAAGGGCGTAGTGAAAATTTGTGGTGTCTCGATGTCATGCTGATGCTTCCTTGCCACATTGCATGAAGACGTTTCTGATCGCAGGTTTGGCACATTTGAGCCACCAATGGAACGTGGATGTGTTGCGGGAGGCGTCTTTCGCAAGACGCCCAGGTAGTAGCAATACATTGTTGGCAGTGTTGATCATTAAGGAGGGAGGTATTAAGCTTCCAGTAACCTCTGCTGCGCCACACTGATTGAGGTGGCAGAGCCAGGGAGCAAATGACGGCGCAGAGGTCCGAAAATGCAAGGGGCCATCGTTCAGCTTGGGCGACTTCATTGCCAACGTGGGCAGAGACATGAAACCGGTCCAGTCTGCTCGCAGAATGTGCTGTATAATGGGTAAAACCCGGGGTATTGCCATGAATTTTCTCCCAAACGTCCACTAGATGAAAATCTTCGATTAAGGTGAGCAGCGCCGGGCATGGCGAATAACCAGGCATTTGGTCCTGCGGATGGAGGACGCAGTTGAAATCGCCTCCCATGATAAGGCGATATAGCGTCCAGAAAACAGGGGCGCCACGTCATGTCCGAAGAAAGTGGACCGCTGCCGACGGTTCGTGGAGCCAGACGGAGCGTAGATATTGATGACGCGCGTGTCGAAGATGGTAATAGCCATGCCCCTTCCACAGGGAAGGATTGTCGTGTCCTTGAGTGAGATTCCTTCGCGTATGTAGAAAGCCACTCCACGCCCTGATTGATCACATGTGGACGTGTATGAGTCCTAGCCGTAGACTGGTGGTAGTGTGGCAACGCGTACTTCCTGAAGAAGGGTGACGTTGACGTCAGAGGCCCGAAGCATGTCACATAGGAGTTGCAGCTTGGGTGCAGTGCCGATCATGTTGATGTTCAATATGGCGTACCGGTACGTTCGTTTCAGTGGTGGTGGATGCGCATCTACCATCACCAAGGGAAGTATGAGGAGGGCACCGACAGTAATTCCCGACCCATCAGCTGCAGTGCCGCGCTGTTGATGTCAACAGGCAGCCTTGTCCGGCGGAGGCAATTCATCCGGAGGAGGGGGCGTATCTTCCTCAATGTCGTCGGCCCATGCTCCTGTGCATTGGGTCTGACAATGTCCATGGAAATTGCGTCATGGTGAGAGAGATCTGGAGTTGTCGGCGGGGAGACAGGCGTCTCAACCTGCGCACCGATACTTACATTGTGCGTGGCGACCTCAATGGTGGTCCCGCCCTGAGAAACGTCTTGTTCATCGTGAAAGTTGTCCGCCGACCTCTCCGTGGAAATGTCGGCTGGTTGGGTGTCGTCTTCGTCGTCGCTGGTGGCGACGCTTTGGGAGCCCGTGGGTAAACGGCGACAGCGTTTGCGCCTACGTGGCGAGCGTTGTTTGCGCACATGTTCCACAGTGTCGGACGACGGCAAGGAGGAGCGTCGACCTGGTTCGAAGGCGTCGGTGGGTAAAATGAAATTGTCAAACAGGTGTTGTGAAGAAGTACTGGTCTCCTCAGCGTCCGGTGCGGCAGCCTGTTCAGCGGCAAGGTTGTCAGGTGGGACGTCCGCACCGTCCATAGGTGACTGGGACTGTGGGACGTGCCGATCGGAAGGACCGGGCGACGGACTGGACGAAACTGTAGACGTGGCAAGAGCCGCTGCGTAAGTGACCGGTAGGGTGGTCATCATGGGTGTGACGGACGCTTCCGACAACGGGAGCTGCGCGACACGTCGTTGAAAGCATTCAGACCGTAGGTGACCTTCTTCCCCGCAACCGGAACAGCTCCGAGGTTGGCCGTCGTACATTATAATGGCACGGCAGCCTCCGATGCGTAGATAGGAAGGCACGTAAAACTTCCTGGCAGATTAAAACTGTGTGCCCGACCGAGACTCGAACTCGGGACCTTTGCCTTTCGCGGGCAAGTGCTCTACCAACTGAGCTACCGAAGCACGACTCACGCCCGGTACTCACAGCTTTACTTCTGCCAGTACCTCGTCTCCTACCTTCCAAACTTTACAGAAGCTCTCCTGCGAACCTTGCAGAACTAGCACTCCTGAAAGAAAGGATATTACGGAGACATGGATTAGCCACAGCCTGGGGGATGTTTCCAGAATGAGAGTTTCACTCTGCAGCGGAGTGTGCCAGGAAGTTTCATATCAGCGCACACTCCGCTGCAGAGTGAAAATCTCATTCTGGAAACACCCCCCAGGCTGTGGCTAAGCCATGTCTCCGCAATATCCTTTCTTTCAGGAGTGCTAGTTCTGCAAGGTTCGCAGGAGAGCTTCTGTAAAGTTTGGAAGGTAGGAGACGAGGTACTGGCAGAAGTAAAGCTGTGAGTACCGGGCGTGAGTCGTGCTTCGGTAGCTCAGTTGGTAGAGCACTTGCCCGCGAAAGGCAAAGGTCCCGAGTTCGAGTCTCGGTCGGGCACACAGTTTTAATCTGCCAGGAAGTTTCATATCAGCGCACACTCCGCTGCAGAGTGAAAATCTCATTCAGGAAGGCACGTGTTTCTACAACTCGATGCCGACTTGTCTAACACCATTTAAAACGGGATAGATTTGAAATTGTACCCATCGTTCGGCAACATGTTCCAGAACGTTGCCATAGGGACGGAGCGCCTAGATGACGTCGTCTGCAGGTAGTTCCAACGGCAGTTCGAAGATCCTTGTCGTCCGTGTGCCGAGACCTGCGTGATCGACGGTAACGGGTCCGACGTTGCCGTCGGAATGACAGAAGCGGAGTCCACGTTTTGCCTCTTGAAGCACCTTGTCGCACGCCGCATCGTTGATCATTTTGACGTAGACGATACGGCTAACTATGGACAAGTGGATACCAATTAGATCCGTTGGTGGTATTTTAACTTCATCGAGAATAAATCGTTCTACCTCCAGGACCTTGGGTCGGGCGAAGTCGGAACAAAAGTTGAAACGTAATGTCTTTTCCGATAGTTGTGCGCCATGGCGGTCTACAAGGGGAAAACGGCACTTACAGCGGCCGAAGTGAACACAAACACACGGTGCGCGCCTCGCCCGCAGCGCTCTGGCGCGTGACCGCCTCGCAGCACTGCCGGCGGCAGACTGTTCGGCTAATCCCGCGCGGCAGTCGGGAATCCTCTGATGACTGTGGTATGGAGAGGTTTGCTGTTAACGATCACATTGAGATAGGGCTGTAAGTCACACACAACGCGCAATTGTATACGAGTCGAAAGCCGGTTATATCACACAACAGATACATCCTGAGAGAACAACAGAAGAAAATGGTTAAATGGGCGATAAATGACCTGCAGCAACATCTCCTCTGTCTCTCTCTAGAACGCATCACCATTCCACCATTAAATCATACCTTATATAGCCCCATCTAAACCAGTCACTCTATTCACTTCGTGTCATCCTTTAACGAAGATACAAGTCGTTCAGAGGCAGACGTTTCTTTTTTCCAGGAGAGCATCAAAGACAGCAGTCAGATTACATGTCTCACTAGTACCTCAATAGACATTAGAATGTTATTAAAAACCAAACAGAAATTGTTTGTAAGGTATTTGTTAACTGACACCGCAAGGCTATGATTGGTGGCAATAGCCTGTATAGTTCGATAACTGTCAGCCTGCCAATAGTCAAATTGTGTGTGTGAAATAGCTACTGTGTATGTCTTATATCCTCGAATCACGATCATGTGACCAGAATTTTGTTTTTTTTTTGACTTCAGCAGTATTTCTGGATCAATTATCAGTGAGGCCTTCACTTTGGAAGGAAGGAGTCTTACATACGCTGGTATCCGACAGGTTGGTTCATGCATGCAGACAATTTGAGATGGCAGAGAGCGCACACAGGATGCGTGCTTTTGTTCTGTGGACTAGCGACTAGCGTGGTACTTCACGGACAGAGCTGGGGAGCAGCCGACAGCTGACAGTTGTGCAGCGAGGCCTCTGGTGGTTTCAAGTCCCTCCATGCAGTCTGTGCGGGTGGCGACCATGAGAGAGTTTCCAGATGTGTTTAAGCAGTCTTTGACAGTGTAATTACATGTTTTATTACGGGATAGTAATGTAAAACCGCGCAAATTGTTTAAATATTCCACACACTGCAATCGGTTTCCTGACAAATCTATATTCCATACACCATCTTGGATCACATAAATTATTTAAATAAACAATATTCCACACACTGGAATCGTTTTCCCAACTAAATTCCTTAAATAAATAAATAAACTATATTCCATACACCGTCTTGTATCCCATAAATTGTTTAAATAAACGATATTCCACACATTGTCTACAATGTTTAAACAATATTCCATACACAGCAATCGATTTCCCGCAAAATTGCCGGCCAGTTGAGTCTTTTCCCCCCAAGTTACATGTGGCGTGGAGGGGGGGGGGGGCAGGGCTGATGGATTTCCAAGAGGGGAAGGGATTAACAAATTGATTGATTTAATTAATGAGTGAATCAAGTTGATACAGTGGGAAGGCAATTCGAATAACTCAGGTCTGAAAGTATATTTCATCAGCGAGGGTAGTCTCAAAGAGTGTGGGGGAGGGACAGGGAGGAGTAGGGGGATGTGTGGGGTTGAGGTTTCTTATAAGTATAGATTATTCACAGTAGGCCACAATCCTCTTGGCAGAGCAATAGGTTAAGGACCTGTCAATCAAAAGAGGAAAAATGGTTCAAAGGGCTCTGAGCACTATGGGACTTAACATCTGAGGTCATCAGTCCCCTATAACTTAGAACTACTTAAACCTAACTAACCTAAGGACATCACAACATCCATGCCCGAGCCAGGATTCGAACATACGACCATAATGGTCGCACGGTTCCTGACTGGAGCGCCTAGAACCGTTCTGCCACCCCGGCTGGCAATCAAAAGAGAACAACATGCTTTCCTTTGAATGTATGCTTGCTCCCGATGTAGGCAACCTGCACTGTGTGCTGATTTCCCTGTTGCCCTACTACTCATGCCAACACTGTATCAAGCAACTTTAATCTCTATGAGCACTTTTTTAAACGTTTCTGCACTGATGCTGTAGCCTGACGACGTGGACTATACCTCCAAATACGCTGTTTCATTAAATAATTTATGTAAGTCAGCAAATCTTGTAAATGGTGTAGGCCTCTCGAAAATCTTTTCACATCATCATATTGCTTCCATGCTACTACATGGAGCTATGTATGGGAAAACCTTAGGTGAAGACGTATATTGGTATCTATCCTCACTAGAGGTGGTCGACGGATCAAAATAAAACACCTTGCTGCTCAATTGGACGTCTCTGTTGATAGTGCTGGCACACTTGTCCATCCAGTTGAGTTCTCTAAGGCGCGAGCCCAATGGGTTCCTCGCCGTTCAAGAAAAGACCATAAAGAGAACGAGAGGCCATCTGTGCAGAACTGCTTGTGCATTACGAGGCTGACCGTGACAATTTTTTGTCGGATAGGCAATGAAACACGGGTTCATCACTTAGAACCGGGAAACGGTAATCCATGGAGTGGCGATACATCTCCTCTCCACCGAAGAAAAATTCAAAGCCACACCCTAAGCCGGTAAAGTCATGATGACATTCTTCTGTGACTTTGAAGGGGTTATTGGCTCTGAGCACTATGGGACTTAACTTCTGAGGTCATCAGTCCCCTAGAAATTAGAACCACTTAAACCTAACTAAGAACATCACACACATCCATGCCCGAGGCAGGATTCGAACCTGCGACCGTAGCGGTCGCGCGGTTCCAGACTGTAGCGCCTAGAAGCGCTCGGCCACATCGGCCGGCGAAGGGGTTATTCTGGTTGATGTCATCCCTCATGGTGTTACGATAGACTCTTAAGTGTACTGTGCTACCTTCGGGAAATTCAAGAAATGACTTCAGCGCGTTCGTCGCCACAAAAATGCAAACGAACCTCTCATTTTTCCCGACAAATCAAGGCCTCTCGCACGTCAGCACACCCGAAAGGAGCCCACAAAAATTTACTGGACTGTTGTTTCCTCATCGATTCCGCAGCTCAGATCTCGTACCTTTCCACTTCGACCTTTTGACCTAAAGAAGGATGCACTCGGCCGAAAGCACTGCGTGGATGATGGGGTATTTATTGATTCAGCAAGACGATGGGTCCGACATAGAACAACTGAGTAGTGCCATGCGAGCATACAGGACCTCCCAATAATAGCGTCGTATTGAACGGAGATTATGTTGAAAATAGGGTTTTGTAGACAGCAAGGTGTACTTTAATCCCGAACAGCACCAACCTGCTTTCAGAAAAAAAAGTTTCATTACTTATTGAACAACCCCCGTAAAGTAGGGTGTTGAGTGCAGGAACTACTCTCAGTTGAAGAGTTTGTCTCTGCAGAGGAATTCGTGGTGGGAGGCATCAGTCAGTGAGCAACAGCATCGAAGAAGTTGCAGGAGTCAAGAAACAGGGGATCAACCTGTCCACCATTGTCTACAGAACAGTGGAACTTATAAATGAACAGACAAACTTTCGACAGTACTTGCGTAGTTCCACCAGTTGTGTGAACAACACTAAATATCCTGTGACCATTGCATTACGCTCCTTTGCGGCAGGGGCAGTCGTGAAACCAGACCTCCGCTCTTTGGCATCACGTGAGTAACCCCAGGCTGCGAGCCGCAGAGCCGTCGACCGCTCTTGACGCGGAACAGGGTCCGGCAGAGCACCGCGGAATGCTTTTAGTGGCCCTCTCGCACGTCTGGTCCGCGGTACCGCCACTAATCCCTTTCGCTCAATCACGATGTGCGCTATTAAATCATCGCACACGCGCGTCCGCTCTCAGCCACGGTAAACTAATTTCACGCGCTCCCGCCGCCGGATGGAAGGTGGACACGTGAAAAAGGCCTGCCGACAATTCTGGACCGTGTGTGGCCGGCCTTTGACTAATGGCCCAGTAATGGGCTGCCCACTGGCGGATGTGTAACGAGGCGGTAACAGGGTTCCACGGAGAGAGCAGCTATAGCCAGCCGGACGACGGCCACGCCATATTCTAGCCGACTTCCTCCTAGAATAGTAGAACAGCACTATCGCGCACGGTAGCCAAACGGAAATAACAGCATATTCACTGTGTTCGCCGATTCATCTTCAGTGTGAGGAAGTCAAAACAATCGCCGGCGAACTTACGAGGTGCATTCAAGTTCTAAGGGCTCCGATTTTTTTTTCTAATTAACCACTCACCAGAAATCGATGAAACTGGCGTTACTTCTCGACGTAATCGCCCTGCAGACGTACACATTTTTCACAACGCTGACGCCATGATTCTAGGGCAGCGGCGAAGGCTTCTTTAGGAGTCTGTTTTGACCACTGGAAAACCGCTGAGGCAATAGCAGCACGGCTGGTGAATGTGCGGCCACGGAGAGTGTCTTTCACTGTTGGAAAAAGCCAAAAGACATTAGGAGCCAGGTCAGGTGAGTAGGGAGCATGAGGAATCACTTCAAAGTTGTTATCACGAAGAAACTGTTGCGTAACGTTAGCTCGATGTGCGGGTGCGTTGTCTTGGTGAACCAGCACACGTGCAGCCCTTCCCGGACTTTTTTGTTGCAGTGCAGGAAGGAATTTGTTGTTCAAAACATTTTCATCGGATGCACCTGTTACCGTAGTGCCCTTTGGAACGCAATGGGTAAGGATTATGCCCTCGCTGTCCCAGAACGTGGACACCATCATTTTTTCAGCACTGGCGGTTACCCAACATTTTTTTGGTGGCGGTGTATCTGTGTGCTTCCATTGAGCTGACTGGCGATTTGTTTCTGGATTGAAAAATGGCATCCACGGCTCATCCACTGTCACAACTGACGAAAAGAAAGTCCCATTCATGATGTGGTTGCGCGTCAACATTGCTCGGCAACATGCCACACGGGCAGCCGTGTGGTCGTCCGTCAGCATTCGTGGCACCCACTTGGATGACACTTTTCGCATTTTCAGGTCGTCATGCAGGATTGTGTGCACAGAACCCACAGAAATGCCAACCCTGGAGGTGATCTGTTCAACAGTCATTCGGCGATCCCCCAAAACCATTCTCTCCACTTTCTCGATCATGTTGTCAGACCGGCTTGTGCGAGCCCGAGGTTGTTTCGGTTTGTTGTCACACGATGTTCTGTGCCTTCATTAAACTGTCGCACCCACGAACGCACTTTCAACACATCCGTAACTCCTTCACCACATGTCTCCTTCAACTGTCGATGAATTTCAATTGGTTTCACACCACGCAAATTCAGAAAACAAATGATTGCACGCTGTGAATTAAGGAAAACGTCGCCATTTTAAGTATTTAAAACAGTTCTCATTCTCGCCGCTGGCGGTAAAATTGCATCTGCCGTAACATGTTGCCATCTCTGGGACGTATTGACAATGAACGCGGCCTCATTTTAAAACAATGCGCTTGTTTCTATTTCTTTCCAGTCTGGAGAAAAAAAATCGGAGGCCTTAGAACTTGAATGCACCTCGTAAAAGGAAGGAATGTAACATTAAGAGCGTGACGGGAATCCCTCTGTTAAAGGCGAGCAGAGAGTGGCGGATAGGTGGAAAGAGTACATTCAACATCTGTATGAGGGGGAGGACACGTCTGTTAATGTGATACAAGAAGAAACAGGAGTCTCGAAGGAAGAGATTGGGGATCCAGCATTAGAGTCAGAATTTAAAAGGACTTTGGGTGGCTCATAATCAAATAAGGCAGAAGGAATAGATAACATTCCAGAGGAATTTCCCAAATCACTGGGAGAGTCGCAACAAAACGACTGTTCACGTCGATGGTTGGAATGTGTGTGAACAGCGATCACACACATCAACACTGCAACGAAGATAGCCGACAAGTGCGGGAATTATCGCAGAATCAACTTAACCGCTCATGGAGCCAAGTTTCTGTGAAGAATTATATCAGACGAATGGGATGGAAAACTGAGAATCTGTTATATGACGATCAGTTGCACCAGACAGGCAGTGCTGTCGTTGCGGTTGACAATGGAAGCAAGACTGAAGAAAAATAAAGACTCGTTCATAAGATTTGGTGACCAGGAAAAGCGTTCGACAGTGCGAAATGGTGCAAGATGTTCGAAATTTCGAGAAAAGTACCTTTAAGCTAGAGGGAAAGGCGGGTAACATATAATATGTGCAAGAACCAAGAGGAAACAATTAATAGAGGAAGACGAAGAACGAAGTGCTCGGATTAGAAAGGTGTAAGACAGGAATTTAGTGTTTCGGCCATTTCGTTCATTGTTTGCATTGGAGAGGCATTGACGGACATGAAAGAAATATTTGAGTGTGGGATTAAAATTTAAGATGAAAGGATGTCGGTGACACTGCTGTACTTAGTAAGAGAGATGTTTGCTTTGTGGGGCGCTCAACTGCGAGGTCGTCAGCGCCCGTACAATGTCCCAGTTTTTACACCCTCTAATCTAGCCACAATCACGGATGATGATGATGAAATTATTTGAGGACAACACAAACTCCCAGTTCCCGCCACAGAAAAACCCCAACCCGAACGGAAGTCGAACAGGGGACCCCGTGATACCGAGGGAGCAACGCTAGCCACTAGACAACGAGCTGCGGACTAGTCAGAGCGAAGAAGAGTTACAGGATCTGTTTGGCTTGCTAGGACGGAGTGAAGTTAGAGATTTTGCCGTACGTCAGCAAATGCACGCAGGGTCATCCATAACCAGGCAGAAAGGCGTATTGCACGTTTAATGCCATTTCTCTTTCTGGTGTGATCGCACGATCACTGTTATCCACCTGCGGCCATGTGTGATAAATCAGTATCTTAGAAAACTGATTAACCACTGACCTCATTCCTCGTCAGATAACATTGCCCGACCTACCACTGTTTATTGAAACTTATTGCCATGTTTCAAAAAAATGGTTCAAATGGCTCTGAGCACTATGCGACTTAACTTCTGAGGTCATCAGTCGCCTAGAACTTAGAACTAATTAAACGTAACTAACCTAAGGACATCACACACATCCATGCCCGAGGCAGGATTCGAAGCTGCGACCGTAGCGGTCGCTCGGTTCCAGACTGTAGCGCCTAGAACCGCACGACCACTACGGCCGGCTGCCATATTTCCGTTGGGTGTTCTTTGCCACGTGCTCAGCTAATTCCTGTGCATTGTCCTTTATTAATCTGGCTATACTGAGGATTACCTTTATAATATGATTGGGGTAATCCGGAACAAGTCTTTGATTTTACAGTAGTCTGGAACCGCGCGACCCCTGCGGTCGCAGGTTCGAATCCTGCCTCGGGCATGGACGTGGGTGATGTCCTTACGTTAGTTAGGTTTACGTAGTTGCCAGTTCTAGGGGACTGATGACCTTAGAAGTTAAGTCCCATGGTACTCAGAGCCATTTTTTGATTTTACAGTTAGTAAACTCTGTTCATACAGTGTATCAATACCGAATTGGTTCAAATGGCTCTGAGCACTATGCGACTTAACTTCTGAAGTCATCAGTCGCCTAGAACGTAGAACTAATTAAACGTAACTAACCTAAGGACATCACACACATCCATGCCCGAGGCATGATTCGAACCTGCGACCGTAGCGGTCGCTCGGCACCAGACTGCAGCGCCCAGAACCGCACGGCCACTCCGGCCGGCAATACCGAATTGTCCGCCCCCGGTGGCTGAGTGGTCATCGCGACAGAATGTCAGTCTTAAGGGCCCGGGTACCATTCCCGGCTGGGTCGGAGATTTTCTCTGCTCAGGGTCTGGGTGTTGTGTTGTCCTAATCATCAAAATCCCCCCCCCCCCCCCCACTCCATTGACGCACAAGTCGCCGAAGTGGCGTCACATGGCAAGACTTGCACCCGGCGAACCGTCTACCCGACGGGAGGCCCTAATCACACGACATTTTATATTTTAATACCGAATTACGGAAACGTCAGTACACAACAAGACTTAGTACTACGGCCACCCTCTTTTTATTAACAGCATCAATTAAAACCGTTGCATAACATTTTTATCGATTATCTGAGTACTTCGGGGAGCAGTCAGCCTCACAGTAGCGCTACTGATGCAGACCACTGTACACTTCCAGAAGGGAGCGTCAGTACGACTGATATTTCACATGTATATTGTTTACTTTCAAAGACAAAAGAAAAGAAAATGAATGAGGAGTTAGTTAGGCGAACCTCTTTGGAGCCAGAGAGCAGCATGGACCTGAGACTTTGTGTACGCTGTTTAGTAGTTTCCTATTTTTCCAGTTTTTGATTGTGCCGTTGAACAGTGAACACATGTATTAACTTTTGGGATACCACCGGTATTAAAGTTCCTTTTACGGGATACAGAAGTAAACGTATCATATGGTCAAGAGGGGTATTCCTACATAGATGTGTCGTGGTTTGAGGGAACGACAGTGTTGCTAGATCATTTGTTTAGATATTAGCTAGAAAATGAATAGTCAGACTGGAGAATAGCAATCACATGTAGATGGAAGAAATGGAATGGAAATGTTAGGGTTAATGAGAGAATAAGATGGTAAATTCTTCTGTGGCTGTTACATTCCGTATCTGCCTCAACTACCAGACGGAATCTTCTTTAGGATAGGTAATGGTGTCTTTTGTTAAAATTTTGTATGTTTATTTTGTTTTGACACATAGTTCAATGATGGTTTTCCTGTATGTTAAGCCCAAAAATAGTCGCAGCCGTTATGTAGTACAATTGATTCTGTATGTTGTGACTATTTTGTTGGAACATAGTAAATTATGTCAGAGAAAGTAAGTGTACAATTCCACAAGAGTATGTGCAACCACACTACCTGGGGACAACATAGTGAGCCACGACACGGGCTGTTCTATAATGCAGCTTTGCGCTCTCCTTGGCACTTGGCACAGCTGACCGCCCCTCACTTTTTACAGAGTGACGTTGGTACCTGAGACATCGCTCAGAGCAGTCGTTATGCCGGTACTCAGACTCCTCTCAGATCACTGACGTTCGCCTTTGACAGCATATTCAGCTAGGGTGCCCAAGCTCCGCCCGCTGACCTATACCCTCACTTGGTGCAAATTGAGATGCGTATAGGGCTTGTGGCGCGGCGCGTCGCAGGATAGTGCGTGTGTTTGTAACTTTACGGGTTGTGATGGGACAGCGCTAATTGGGACGCGACGCGATGGGGACACAACATGCGACTGCGCCAGGTCGCGTGGCGTTGCGGCTGTGGCACTGTTTCTCGCACCACGAAACCACTATGAGAGAAGTGAAGCGGGGAGCGGGAAAGCAGTCCTTCCAAATGCTCCCTTCGGTAGTGAACATGTGGGCAGTTGTGGTGCTCGCTGTTCGAAGAATATTGCACTGTTGTTGAACTTCGTCACTGAGTATTGTTTCGTTTTCCGCCATTTAAGCACTAGATCGTTTCCCGTTACTACTTTATATTTTTCAGCTATTTAGATCGATATAGCTTTTTGTTTTGTTTTTTCTTTTGTCAAGAACAAAGCACAGTTCAATGACTGACGAGCTGTTGTACACATCTTCTGCCTCCACAATGTTTTCAGATCGCAGCAAGGGTCAGACGATTCATCGTGAGGGTAGTGAGTAAGGGAGTAAGGAGTGTTATAAAACCATGTGATCAAGAAGTAAGGAAGGGAATAGAACTAGATTATCAACGTGCTGCCTATTACGCTGGCGTATCAGTACGGTCTATTGAGAGGCACCCACATGCCTTGCTCATACTATGGCATCAAGCAGTCAGGCCTGCAAGATGAGTGGTCTGCCAAGCGAGTGGATTCATTCTTATTTATCGAGTAACATGAACTCTCGTACTCACAATTAAGTTACAAATTATCCTCCTGTATGAATAATACGCAACGGAAACGCACATCTGACTATCAGTAATTTACAGAACTCTGACTGTTCACTACGCACTGGCAATACCACGTTTTCTTTCTTTTTTATTTAACGGCTTTTATCAACACGTGGCCATCGCACTGAATATGAGTGGCGCACACATTATAAATTCTGGATATCATGACAACATACAATTCGAAGGAAAAGGCCACCAATCTTTTTCTTTTCACTATCTTATTTATTCCGATAAATTCTATAACCTAAACACACAAATTCTATAACCTACAACAATAACACATGAGAAATTCCGCTCAGTGGGCATGGCTTTACATTGGTGAATCTCTATCTTACGGTCTCGTAATTATTTAACGCTACAGTGCACTTTCTGGATAGGATGTTGGATCTTTTATTATTTCTCACACTTCGACTCTCACAATCATCATCACGAAACTTTCCTCCAGACCGAGCGGTACAAAAGGAACATGCATGCCCACTACCTCTGAAACCACCTTGCTACTCTCCCATGCAAACCACACATATTTAAATTACGTGACATACACCACAATACAACATGAAATACTACACAGGGAATAGTCACAACATTATCACTATCAGCTTTCCCACTTCCATTAATATTTATCCCAGTTTCACACGACACTGCCCCACTTCGTAATTCTACTTTCCTACTATTAACTCTGGAGATATATGCTCGTCTTCCTGTGAAATGCAAGCCAAGTGGCGTTGCTGGATAGACGGCTGACTCGCCTTGTTTCTCTCTCAGAGTATTATAGTTTGAATAAAGTGTCACACGGAAACATATCTCGCAAAGTAATATTAAGAACATATTCATCACACACACGAGTCCTCAACTGATACCATGGACGACTACTTCTCTTTATCCTTTGTCTCATACACAGATTGAGACTCACACAGTACTCACCACGTGGAAGTACTCGCCTCTAATTTCAAGTCCTGCACACGCTATTTCTTAAATATTTCAACTTACAGTACACACGCTAGTAATTCAGCTTAACTTAAGCACACGGAAGTAGTTCAACTTATTGCTACACGTGGTTTCATTGTGACCGTTGGTCACTTCCGAAGATTACTACGATCCCATTAATATTACCTGCCTGACATTTAATTCTCTCCACAAAAGTTCCTGAAATAGAAAAATTATTATTTCAAACTACTCTTAAATATTCCACATGCATACCATGTCTCCACTCTTTTGTCTTTACGGAGCACAACTAAGACAGGTCTTAACAGCACAAGATCCAGCGGCAGAGTGCTGAAACATGGCCGTTCTTCAGGTCATCTCGCACCTCTGTCGAGGTGGGGGAAGAACATGCTACCGTATTGGTCAGCCACATTTCAGGCGCTCAAAGCTCAGGTAAATTTCATCTCTTTGGTCCCACCAAAGGTGGCCAAAGGATCGCCTCAAAGATGATCATATATTCACATTCACTATCTGCAGTTATCAGACGACCATACATTCATTCATTTCACAGATCTCACCAAACTGGATGTAGGGATTTATTTTGTGGGAGTGCACATGTGATCAGTTAAATAAATAAATTGTCATTCTTTCCCACACTGGTATCCGGCTTCGCTGTATTAATTGAAATTGAGTTATTTTCACAAAAAATATGTTGTTCAGACAAGAATAATGAAGTATGTTGTACCTATTTTCAATGTCGGGCGGTACTGTACCCTTTCACTATCACAAAAATTCTAAAAGGGGTAATTTCCAAAGGTGTGACCCTTTCGTGCTCCCGATAAAAATCGTTAATGATCTGAAGCGTGTAAGTTTAACTTTAATTATTTTATGTGGATGTAACATTATATCACTGGCCTGCGGACATGATATTTCCACTGCAAGTTAGAAACAGTCGAGAAACTCGCACGAATGATAATGGTTTAATTGATTCGTCGCGAAGAAAAAAGCATTTCAGTGGTTGCGTACACAACATCAGCGTTAGAAAACTAGTTCCGCAGGAGGCTACACAAATGATGGAGTGGTCGGTATTATTCCGAAAGAGAAAGTGTGGTGACTTAATATATTTCAATTTGTTGAAATGTATTGCTGAGAGAACCAGACCTACATTCATGACAACGTTTTTCGATCAACGTGAACTCCTCCCCTCACAAGGCACACCACATTCCTGTGGTGTGCGTTATTTTCAGCTACTGTCAGTGCACAGACCATGGTGTTGTGCAGAGGACGAATAGTTTACTTTTCACGACGGCAAAAAAAGCTTAATAGAGGCACTGAGGGAACGCAAAGGCCTGTATGATATGTTTCGCGATGGGGTTCGAAAAGTACCTAGATACATGGGTGCAAAATTTTGAAATTGCTTAAATAAAGGAAATGAACCTCAATATTCATAAACTACCTCAAAATACCGACAGTTGCAATCGGCTCCTATGGATTTCATCCTTAGCCTGCTGTATGGTTCCATGTACTTCAGAAAACTGCTTTCCAGCCATTCTGAAGTAATTTGTAATATCAGCATCACTCATCTTTATCGTAGTTTGAAATTATTCACATCTTTTCCTTTGAGACAAAATATACAGTTCCATAAGATTCTGGCGTGCAGCCGCATAAAATCAGTTTCTTCCTCTAATATTTGGGCTGAATACCGTCCAGCCATCTTCAGAGTTAGCCGAGGTGACTAATGCTCCAGCTCTTGCTCCGTCCTTTTAACTCGAGGACCGAACCACTGCGTATGCGGCCGAAGATACACAAGGCGCCAGAGACGTCGACAGGCGGCAAAGAGGTGTGACATAAGCATAGAAATTAAATCTATGGCTCCGTAGTCGATGCACACGATGATATGCATATGTTACACCTCTTTGCTCCCTATCAACTTCTCTGTCGCTTTGTGTGCCTTTGGCCGCATACGCAATGGTTCGGTCCTCGAGTTAAAAGGACGGAGCAAGTTCTGGAGCGTTAGTCACCTCGGCTCACTCTGAAGATAGCTGGACGGTATTCAGCCGAAATATTAGAGGAAGAAACTGAATTTATGAGGCTGCACGCCCGAAATTTTATGGAACAGTCTGTACGTCGCGAAAACATGAAGATGCACACAAAATATACAGTATTTATCTGATATGAATTTTTTATTCAATAATGAATACAGCAACACTGCGTCCTCAGCGTTTAATCCGAATCTGATTCAGAACTGAGGTCTAACAACAGTAAGTAATTCATTCGCGAATGACACGTTGTCTGCCTGACAAGCAGTAGGTCAGTGACCGGCGTCTTGCACATGCGTGTCACCCCGACAGAAGGGGATATTCGCCAAACGTGTCTCAATACGCGCAGGTCCGCACGACAGATTTGAATCATGGGCGTCGCGCAATAAAACCGTGTCACGCGACACATGCTATACGTGTCTCAACTTGCCTAAAAGTGTGAACGCTCTACCTGAAAGGGCCTGCCGACTGACGTCACGAGTCTCCATCGTTGGATGGTGACGTTCAACTGGTCAGATCGTGCATTAGTTGTGAACCAGTTCGTACAGGATATTAGGCGTATAAGTGCATATTATGTGTGAAGTGTTGGCAGAAGTGCCAACACCTTGTAGTTAGAGGAGGCCGAAATGCACGCTAAGCTCACGCAGGATGGCGTGAGGTCTGGAATATTACAAGGTTATTAATATAGCAAATAAAGTACGTCGTTGAAGTAATACTTAACTTTATTCCATAATTGGCGAACATAGGTCTTGATTATACATAAGTGCAATCTCCATCAATTGGTAATGGCGCCTTGCTAGGTCGTAGCAACAGACGTACCTGAAGGCTATGCTAACTATCGTCTCGGCAAATGAGAGCGTATTTGTCAGTGAACCATTGCTCGCTAAGTCGGCTATACAACTGGGGCGAGTGCTAGTACGTCTCTCTAGACCTGCCGTGTGGCGGCGCTCGGTCTGCCATCACTGACAGTGGCGACACGCGGGTCTGTCGTATACTAGCGGACCGCGGCCGATTTAAAGGCTACCACCTAGCAAGTGTGGTGTCTGGCGGTGACACCACAATGTGATCATTGATACCTTAATATGTAACCATTTCAATGTGTCAGTTGTTGTCTCTCTATGTGTAACAGTTTTCCTGCAAACATGTCACATAGTACAGAGTGAGCATTAATAAAAACGACAAACTTTAACGGTGGTTCCCTCGCTGGAAACGGAAGCAAAAAAGTTCCGGAAACGTATGTTCGGAAATGGACGATGTGCGTGCAACGTTAACAAATCGTACCGGAACGCTATACAGAGCTGCCTCGCATCCACATCACAACAACTGTTCAAAGTTACCTCCATCGGATTACAGGTGATAGGAATAGTAGTGGTTCCAGAATGAGATTTTCACTCTGCAGCGCAGTGTGCGCTGATATGAAACTTCCTGGCAGATTAAAACTGTGTGCTCGACCGAGACTCGAACTCGGGACCTTTGCCTTTCGCGGGCAAGTGCTCTACCATCTGAGCTACCGAAGTTTCATATCAGTGCACACTCCGCTGCAGAGTGAAAATCTCATTCTGGAAACATCCCCAAGGCTGTGGCTAAGCCATGTCTCCGCAGTATCCTTTCTTTCAGGAGTGCTAGTTCTGAAAGGTTCGCAGGAGAGCTTGTATAAAGTTTGGAAGGTATGAGACGAAATACTGGCAGAAGTAAAGCTGTGAGGACCGGGCGTGAGTCGTGCTTCGGTAGCTCAGATGGTAGAGCACTTGCCCGCGAAAGGCAAAGGTCCCGAGTTCGAGTCTCGGTCGGGCACACAGTTTTAATCTGCCAGGAAGTTTCAATAGTAGTGGTTGTCTTGCAGGGTACACATAATCGTACTTAGGCTTACACCAAGTAAGCGAGTTCCTTGCCTGGAGCTTGAACTAGGGTTCGCTCAGTATCCTGCAGAACCTGGTTCTCCAAATCTATTACACGCACAGTCCGCCACCTCCCTGCACGTTCGTCTTCTGGAAGGACGCGTGATCACACACACGTCCATAAATGGCTTGAAATGTTGTTTGATGTGGTTGGTGTCTTCGAGGGTACTTGTTTTGGTGTAGCTTGGCAGAACGCAAACACCGTCTTCGTTTGTTCCCGACGTGAATACTGGACCATTCTGATGTTTACAGTATGCTGCGTCAGTCAGACAACCTGCAACACACAAGGAACACATGGCACATGGTCAGAGGAACTGTCATTCGACAGCACCATCTACCGTACAATTATGCATTTCCGCACATATGTTCACAAGAACTTTTTTCCTCCATTTCCATTGAGGAATCCGTCGCTGCAGTTTGTCGGTTTTATTAATGCACACCTTTATATTACCTGATGTTTTCTGCATGGTCATAGTGCACAACTAAGTCGACCATCCAAGTCAGTATAGACTGACCGTTTTCTGTACACATGTCTACACTTCAACACCTGACCTTCTACGCAGGGGAAAATAAACATTAATGACTTTCTCCTGTCACAAGAACTTGGAGATACTAACCAACCTAGAAGCATACTACTCCTAATAGTTATTATTCCACAAAGAAGTAACTACTGATGTAATATTGCTCACTACACTGTCGTCAGTCACTAATAAAAATATCTGCCCATACGCTCCAAACACCCTGTACACAGGCAGACGCTCACAGCATCACTGAGTCTCAGCGAGAAACCTACCTCTACGATGTGGCAGCCGCAGGCTGTATGACGATGTGGCAGGACACTGATTCTCAGCGCAGTACACCGTCAACTGACAGCGTAGCCTACAGCGCCAATGAACCACCGCAAAATGACAGAAAACGATCAGATGTATCTAGTACATCAACGCACAATGTTCAAATGAAGTATGCATTCAAATATATCATGGTCTCTGTCCTTCCTGTACCTTTGATAAGACTGTCCTCCTCCACAATGACCTATGAACACTCCATTCTTTTCTAGTCACTGTCGTGTGCAATATTTGATAAAATAAAGGAGTAATCCAGGGAAGTGACTGCGGCAATTTGTTTTCCTTTTTGTGGTTTGTGCTTTTAGTATTGAACACTTAAAAAAGTTGCTTGTATTATGATCGTAAAAGTCTTCACTTGTGTACTAGTGGTATGCTATTATTTATAATCTGTCTGCTCGCATGGAATATTCTTTTAAACATGCGTTTAGTTGAATTGCTTTCGTTAATTTTCAAAACTTTGTAAAAAAAAGGACATCTAAGCTATTCTATACATTGTTTCATATTTCGTGGATTACAGAGCAAATATCATGTGCTAAATTTGTGTTTCTCACATGGATTTATAACACTGAATGTGGTTTTTTTCTCTATACATGACTGTAGGATACATATGAGTAGTTTAATATAATTGTTACATACACTCAAGGATTGCTGATTATTTTTGTAAGTCACATTGTTTGTGTGATTCATCCCTTGTCAGTAAGTACCTTGTACTTAAGGTGTCCCAACATTCGATAAATATCTCGTTTTGTAATTGAGTACTCATGATAATAGTTTTTTGTATAACCTAAGTAACAAAACATTCTCCGATTTTACCTAGTAGTTGTTTAACAGTTGCTTCTTATGCAAAAATAGTCATTTTGTGTAACACTGTTTTATTGTGTGTAATATCACTCTTTTTGTGTTTGATTTGCTCTTATATGGTGTTTAAGCTATGTGTGTTAGGACTTAGTCGAGTACAAGGAGATTAAAGCCCCTCTTACATACCCACACCTTAATTAAAAATGTTTGTAGCTGCCCTTCCGTTGAGTAGACAACCCCAGCACATATTTTCTCCCCACGTGTGATGAAAAGTTGTTATTAGTTTCGTTCCATGCGATCTGTCTTTTGGCATCTCTAAGCGATATCACCGTTAAGACGAACTTCTAGACGAATGATGACAGTGATAATGTGTTTATTTATTACGCAATAATATCGTTGTGGTCCACCTTCAACCTTGTAAAGCTTCCTGTGTGAATGGGTGAAACTACCTGTTTGAAAAGTTCTGCGGGGACCAGAGATTCAATTCCATCCTCCAAGAGCTATGCCAACCTTAAAGTATTTTGGTACTTTTGGGACCAGCAGTAAACGCAGGGCGTGTCAGCGATGCTCCGTTCCTTGGAACCTCGCATTCTAACAATTGACAAGACAGGTAGTTCTCCCGTCCCTTTCATCGAGGACAGGTCCTCGGAAATCAGTGAAGGCGTCTGCCCTTTTGTTATGATCGGCGAGTTTTAAGTGTGGGTCAGTATCTTCATTGATTTTACTCATGTAGTTTGGAGCTAGGCATCGTGTCGTTATTTCATTATGCAACTTTCAGTCGGTCTTTGCTTAGTAATACAACTGAATAGTTAGCTTTTTAGTGGTTCATTTTCGGTTGCATCTAACAACTTTTCGCATGTGAAGGCATCTTGGTGAGGTACCTTGTGTCTATGAGGAGATACTTCCATGTGTAATGAAATATCAATTAGCTTAGTATTTCTTGCTTTAGCTTGTTTTTCAATTCAAATACGAGGGTGAGTCAAATGAAAACCTTAAATATTTTTTAAAATATTATTTATTGTGCAGAAGTGGTACAAAGCTGTATCACTTTCGAACATAATCTTCCCCACGCTCAATGCAAGTGCTCCAGCGCTTACAAAGTGCATAAATTCCTTTAGAAAAAAATTCTTTTGGTAGTCTGTGCAACCACTCATGCACCGCGTGGCGTACTTCTTCATCAGAACGGAACTTCGTTCCTCTCCTTGCGTCTTTGAGTGGTCCAAACATGTGGAAATCACTTGGGGCAAGGTTTGGTGAGTATGGTGGATGAGGAAGGCACTCAAAATACAGGTCTGTGATTGTTGCAACTGTTGTACGGGCAGTGTGGGGCCTTGCATTGTCATTATGAAAAAGGACACCTGCCGATAGCAATCCACGTCGCTTTGATTTGATGCAGGACGCACATGACTTTTTAGGAGACCTGTGTATGATGCCCTGGTGACAGTCGTCCCTGTAGTCATGTAATGCTCCAAAATGACGCCTTCTTCGTGCCAAAAGAGAGTCAGCATAACCTTCCCTGCTGATGGTTGTGTTCGAAACGTCTTTGGTTTTGGTGATGAGGAATGGCGCCATTCCTTGCTCGCTCTCTTCGTTTTCGGTTGGTGGAAGTGAACCCAGGTTTCGTCCCCAGTAACGATTCTTGCAAGAAAGCCATCACCTTCTCGTCCAAAGGGCCGAAGAAGTTCTTCACAAGCAGCAACACGTCGTTCTATCATTTCAGGAGTCAGTTGCCGTGGTACCCAACTTGGAGATATTTTGTGAAACTGGAGCACATCAAGCACAATGTGGTGTGCTGACCCATGACTAATCTGTAAACATGCTGCAATGTCATTCAGTGTCACTCGGCGTTTTTCCTTCACTATGGCTTCAACTGCTGCAATGTTCTGTGGAGTCACAACTCGTTCCTGACCTGGACGAGGAGCATCTTCCACTGAAGTCACACCATTTGCGAACTTCCTACTCCATTCGTAGACTTCTATGACAAACATGCATCACCGTACTGTTCTTTCATTCGTCGATGAATTTCAATGTTTTACACCTTCACTACGCAAAAACCGAATAACAGAACGCTCTCTTCCCTGGTTTAAGTCTCAGATGGGGCGGCCATCTTTATACTGATACTGCCACGATATGTGTGCATCTGCACTATGCTGCCAGCTACAGGCCATTCTGCACACTGTTTGTAGCACGCTTACCAACTTACAGGATAACGGGGCGAAATTTCGATTTGTTATTACAAATTTAAGGTTTTAATTTGACTCACCCTCGTACACGTTTGTTCACAAAACTTTTATAGTATTTTCTAACAGAATTTGTACGATTTTGATGCATTCATTCGTAGTTTCGTACTTCGTTGTTGGCACTTTAGCCGACCAAAACTCATCCTGAGGTGTTCAAATGAATGCATAATCACCTTCAGCAGTTCCACTTAGTCATTTCGCGGCCACGTCTGGGAGAATTTTGGTTTGAGTTAATGGATTTTCGTCCGATGTTGAATCTAATCGTCATTGGCAGAGCCAGTTACGATGCGAGCTAGAACCGACAAGCTTGATGAATTTCTCCTAATTTTACATTTATAGAATTTTAGATGTTTTTCCCCGGTACACTATCTGACCTATAACATGCCTATGTTCACCGCAGTCGGTTTGACTACAGTAACTGAACTGTTAAACTACACTCCTGGAAATTGAAATAAGAACGCCGTGAATTCATTGTCCCAGGAAGGTGAAACTTTATTGACACATTCCTGGGGTCAGATACATCACATGATCACACTGACAGAACCACAGGCACATAGACACAGGCAACAGAGCATGCACAATGTCGGCACTAGTACAGTGTATATCCACCTTCCGCAGCAATGCAGGCTGCTATTCTCCAATGGAGACGATCGTAGAGATGCTGGATGTAGTCCTGTGGAACGGCTTGCCATGCCATTTCCACCTGGCGCCTCAGTTGGACCAGGGTTCGTGCTGGACGTGCAGACCGCGTGAGACGACGCTTCATCCAGTCCCAAACATGCTCAATGGGGGACAGATCCGGAGATCTTGCTGGCCAGGGTAGTTGACTTACACCCTGTAGAGTACGTTGGGTGGCACGGGATACATACGGACGTGCATTGTCCTGTTGGAACAGCAAGTTCCCTTGCCGGTCTAGGAATGGTAGAACGATGGGTTCGATGACGGTTTGGATGTACCGTGCACTATTCAGTGTCCCCTCGACGATCACCAGTGGTGTACGGCCAGTGTAGGAGATCGCTCCCCACACCATGATTCCAGGTGTTGGCCCTGTGTGCCTCGGTCGTATGCAGTCCTGATTGTGGCGCTCACCTACACGGCGCCAAACACGCATACGACCATCATTGGCACCAAGGCAGAAGCGACTCTCATCGCTGAAGACGACACGTCTCCATTCGTCCCTCCATTCACGCCTGTCGCGACACCACTGGAGGCGGGCTGCACGATGTTGGGGCGTGAGCGGAAGACGGCCTAACGGTGTGCGGGACCGTAGCCCAGCTTCATGGAGACGGTTGCGAATGGTCCTCGCCGATACCCCAGGAGCAACAGTGTCCCTAATTTTCTGGGAAGTGGCGGTGCGGTCCCCTACGGCACTGCGTAGGAACCTACGGTCTTGGCGTGCATCCGTGCGTCGCTGCGGTCCGGTCCCAGGTCGACGGGCACGTGCACCTTCCGCCGACCACTGGCGACAACATCGATGTACTGTGGAGACCTCACGCCCCACGTGTTGAGCAATTCGGCGGTACGTCCACCCAGCCTCCCGCATGCCCACTATACGCCCTCGCTCAAAGTCCGTCAACTGCACATACGGTTCACGTCCACGCTGTCGCGGCATGCTACCAGTGTTAAAGACTGCGATGGAGCTCCGTATGCCACGGCAAACTGGCTGACACTGACGACGGCGGTGCACAAATGCTGCGCAGCTAGCGCCATTCGACGGCCAACACCGCGCTTCCTGGTGTGTCCGCTGTGCCGTGCGTGTGATCATTGCTTGTACAGCCCTCTCGCAGTGTCCGGAGCAAGTATGGTGGGTCTGACACACCGGTGTCAATGTGTTCTTTTTTCCATTTCCAGGAGTGTATAAATATATGCCATCATACATAAACAAAGCATAGGTCCTTAATAGATATGCAGGTGGTGACTTTGGGAGGTGTGGCACATGTATGGTGTGTTAGGAGGCACTCTCACAGTTTGCCAACAGTTCCTCAGGGAAGAGGAGGTGGTTGTAACCTGTGTACACGTTATGCGCAGTAAAAGAAGAGTGACTTTTAACCACTTATTTCTGCGAATCCATCTCTCCTTTAGCGATGTTACGGCGACCCACCACCGCTGTTTGTCCGGGTGCACCGCGAGCGCCCGGCAGCTACTCAGGAAGTGGATGCTGCGTTTCCACACTCCGCTCTCGAAGAAGGTGGCGCATGCGTATTTGGCTTACACACGCCGGCCTAGGTGATTCTCGATTCCCTCCAGTAACTGTGGCTCACCTTTGCTCTCTGAACCGCGATGACGGTTGCCGTGTGGTCGAGAAGTGCGCCGACCTCGGCCTGCCGTGCAGGTAGGCCCCATGGCTGCGCTGAAGTGTGAGGAACGAAAGATCCCCCAGGCCTTCCCATTTCAGTTGGAAGCTGTCAGCAGTGCTGAACTCGTGACTGGTGCATACGGAGAGCAAGACATCTCTCTGGCGCCTGTTGGAGATGTTGAGTACGAACAGGAAATCTACAACAGAGTTACACCCAGCGTTAATACCGTGTCAGGGAATCGAGTACGTGCGTCCTGTACCCCATCGATCCTTCCGACGAAATCCCTTCTGACTCAAGTGCTGGAGTATTTATAGTGTGAAATATCGGCCGGTGTTGACCCAGCGTCACTTCTAACTACCGCGTTAGGTCTTCCTAATACGAATGTATCAGCGATTCGTACCGCGCCCTATTTGCTTAACACATTTCTTGTACCAACAGACTGGTCCGTAACAATATTCAGTATGCCTTCTTTCGTTGACGACGCGGCTTCTACCTCACTTAAAAAGGTGACGTGCCCGGGATCCCGGGTTCGATTCCCGGCGGGGTCAGGGATTGTCTCTGCCTCGTGATGACTGGGTGTTGTGTGATGTCCTTAGGTTAGTTAGGTTTAAGTAGTTCTAAGTTCTAGGGGACTGATGATCATAGATGTTAAGTCCCATAGTGCTCAGAGCCATTTGAACCATTTTTTTTTTTTTTTGAACAAGGTGACGTAGTACTTCTTAGTCGAATTGCCTTATTAAGCGCCTGCTGATGCTAGCGGTGTGCGAACATTTGCCACGCCGGACATTTGCCACGCCGGATATTTGCCACGCCGGACAATTGCCACGATTTTACCTGCTCCGAAGGGTTGGGTACCTTGTCCCCTCCCCCCCCCCTCCTCCTCCTCATCGCTTACTGAGCCTTTCCGCTGGTTTACTTAACATAGAACCAGAATCTCTTTAGATTTTCCACCACATTTCTAGAGAGAGTTTCGTTGTAGTAACTATTAAATGCATCTCGCATTGAAATCCGCAGCAAATTTCGAGCCTCAGTAAAACTTCGCCAATCTTGGAGATTTTGCGTTCGTCTAAATTATACGTGCCTTTTTCGATACTCCTGCAGCAGCTTTCTGTCGTGTTTTGTGTATCATGGGGGATCAGCTCCGTCTCTTATTAATTTGTTTGGTATGAATCTCTCGAGTGCTGTTGATACTATTTCCTTGAACTTAAGCCACATATGGTCTTCACTTACATAGTTTGGAAGGATCGGAGACTGTCTCTTAGAAAGACGTTAACCGAATTTTTAGTTGTTTTATAAATAGATATATTTCGCTTTTAGTTTTGGTGAATTTCTTTGCTACGCAATTGAGCCTCGCTACGACTGTGTGTTCACTAATCCCAGTATCTGTCGTGATGCTCAGGATTATTTGTGGCTAAGAGGTCAAGTGTGTTTTCGTAACCATTTACAATCTGAATGGCCTCGTGAACTAATTGTTCATAATAATTTTAGAAAAGCATTTAGAACAATTACGGAAGTTGTTTTCTATCTACAGTAGGATCTGAAAATGAATTTTTGTCAACATACTGATGGTAGATTGAAGTCACTGCCAACTAAAATTGTATGAGTAGCGTACCTTTTTGGGATGAGACTCAAGTTTTATTTGAACTGTTCAGCAACTGTTTCATCTGAGACCGGGGTTCGGTAAAAGGAGCCAGTTATTAATTTATTCCGGTTGGCGAATATAACCTCTGCCCATACTAAGTCACAGGAACTATCTGCTTCAATGTCGCTTGTGAGCTGGAACACACTTTACATTATTTTTCCTTAAGTTGTGCTTCTTGTTCATGCTGTAATGCAGATCATTCCACGTATGGCTTCTCCCTCCAAAACCTAGGATGCTTTCCTGTGACCCCGTAAACACCAGAGCTAAATAATATAGAACAACAACGTACGTTAAGCATAGCGTTCTGTATTACTTCATTTCCTTATTTCTAACATTTTAAAATTGTACATCGACTTTAGATGACATGTCAGTCATAGATGTTCTTATTTCTATTTAGTGAACGTATTTTCAGTCATGTTTTGAACATTGTCCCGCTACACTTCATTAACTAATGTTTTGCCGCGAGGGATATCGCATTCAGAGAGTAAGACAATATGGAGAATGTCGTTCTTCTTTTCAAACATTCACATACCCATTTCTTCTTTCCTTATTGTCGTTTGGGAATGCAGTTGTAGTAATTAAAATAGGCACAAATGCAGTGATCAAAACGAAATGATTAGCGTACATTCACATTCTCTTTACATCGTTCTTTTCTTGTTGCTCCCATGGCGATGGACTGTTTCTATCGCAAATAGTAACTGTGAAAGGAAGCTACCGTACAGACAGAGGGATCTATATTTATACCTGGTAGAACTAATTTCATACTGACATAATCGTTGGTATTGCTTTCGTTTCCCAAAAGTTATAAATATTTCGATTTCGGAAAACGAGCTCTGTATTTGGCCACGGTGTTGAAGAAGAAGGTCCCTTACGTACTGGTTGTATCGAGCAAGATGCGGAGACGGCGGTTTGAAAACGGACAGAAGAAGTACGAGGAAGGGCTTCCCTTACCTGAGGGATCGCTACCTGGCGAAGGGGCAAGTGTTGCAAATGTCCGGCGTGGCAAATTTCTGGCGTGCCAAATGTCCGGCATTCGATGTTAGCTACCCAGTTCGCGCAAAGCGCTAATGTCCTGCCTTCCGCCGCCTAACCTGCTAACGTGACGAAACGCTGCCCGTTTCGTTTCACGCTTGTTGAATCTCCCGCAATGAACAAAAAGTGAACAAGGTCTCGCAGTTACGAAATTCTGCGGCCAGCTGCCTGATACAGGCTTGGTACGTAAAAGATATACACTCCTGGAAATTGAAATAAGAACACCGTGAATTCATTGTCCCAGGAAGGGGAAACTTTATTGACACATTCCTGCGGTCAGATACATCACATGATCACACTGACAGAACCACAGGCACATAGACACAGGCAACAGAGCATGCACAATGTCGGCACTAGTACAGTGTATATCCACCTTTCGCAGCAATGCAGGCTGCTATTCTCCCATGGAGACGATCGTAGAGATGCTGGATGTAGTCCTGTGGAACGGCTTGCCATGCCATTTCCACCTGGCACCTCAGTTGGACCAGCGTTCGTGCTGGACGTGCAGACCGCGTGAGACGACGCTTCATCCAGTCCCAAACATGCTCAATGGGGGACAGATCCGGAGATCTTGCTGGCCAGGGTAGTTGACTTACACCTTCTAGAGCACGTTGGGTGGCACGGGATACATGCGGACGTGCATTGTCCTGTTGGAACAGCAAGTTCCCTTGCCTGTCTAGGAATGGTAGAACGATGGGTTCGATGACGGTTTGGATGTACCGTGCACTATTCAGTGTCCCCTCGACGATCACCAGTGGTGTACGGCCAGTGTAGGAGATCGCTCCCCACACCATGATGCAGGGTGTTGGCCCTGTGTGCCTCGGTCGTATGCAGTCCTGATTGTGGCGCTCACCTGCACGGCGCCAAACACGCATACGACCATCATTGGCACCAAGGCAGAAGCGACTCTCATCGCTGAAGACGACACGTCTCCATTCGTCCCTCCATTCACGCCTGTCGTGACACCACTGGAGGCGGGCTGCACGATGTTGGGGCGTGAGCAGAAGACGGCCTAACGGTGTGCGGGACCGTAGCCCAGCTTCATGGAGACGGTTGCGAATGGTCCTCGCCGATACCCCGGGAGCTACAGTGTCCCTAATTTGCTGGGAAGTGGCGTTGCAGTCCCCTACGGCACTGCGTAGGATCCTACGGTCTTGGCGTGCATCCGTACGTCACTGCGGTCCGGCCCCAGGTCGACGGGCACGTGCACCTTCCGCCGACCACTGGCGACAACATCGATGTACTGTGGAGACCTCACGCCCCACGTGTTGAGCAATTCGGCGGTACGTCCACCCGGCCTCCCGCATGCCCACTATACGCCCTCGCTCAAAGTCCGTCAACTGCACATACGGTTCACGTCCACGCTGTCGCGGCATGCTACCAGTGTTAAAGACTGCGATGGAGCTCCGTATGCCACGGCAAACTGGCTGACACTGACGGCGGCGGTGCACAAATGCTGCGCAGCTAGCGCCATTCGACTGCCAACACCGCGGTTCCTGGTGTGTCCGCTGTGCCGTGCGCGTGGTCATTGCTTGTACAGCCCTCTCGCAGTGTCCGGAGCAAGTATGGTGGGTCTGACACACCGGTGTCAATGTGTTCTTTTTTCCATTTCCAGGAGTGCATCTCTGACTGCATAACAGCTTTCATAGGTTTCAATGAAATGTTTTCGTTGCCACTGTTCCATACCAGCCTCCTTACCCACTGCGCATATAAAACAAACTACATCTGCTGTTAGAGACAATAAGTGTGCAATCTTTGTGACTGATGACTCTCAACCTTCCATTTATAATCCGCGTGAATCCAAACCCTTTTCCGCAAGCTAATCTGTTACCGGTACAAGACGAATGGTGGAAATGCAAATGAAGTTAACTACTGAGATGTACACTGATAAGCGAAAACATTACGGTCACATACTTAAAAGCATTTTGGTCCACCTCTGGAAAGCAATTCAACAGCGATTCTCCGAGCCATAGATGTGGTGTCACCGCCAGACACCACACTTGCTAGCTGGTAGCTTTAAATCGGCCGCGGTCCATTAGTACATGTCGGACCCGCGTGTCGCCACTGTCAGTAATTGCAGACCGAGCGCCACCATACGGCAGGTCTAGAGAGACGTACTAGCACTCGCCCCAGTTGTACGGACGACTTTGCTAGCGACTACACTGACGAAGCCTTTCTCTCATTTGCCGAGAGATAGTTAGAATAGCCTTCAGCTAAGTCCATGGCTACGACCTAGCAAGGCGCCATTAACCATTTCTAGAGAGAGTCTCACTTGTATCATCAAGAATGCTGTATACAAATGATGGATTAAAGTTAAGTATTCCAGCAGCTACGTACTTTTCTTTATAGCATTCATTACGTATCCTGTTTCAGACCTAATGCAAGCCTGCATGTGTAAACGCGTGCCTTTCGGTTACCCGTCTCTGTGGACTGGCTGTCTTGTCAGTCCACTACAATAGACATGACCAGTAGTTGACAGGATTCCAAAGGCTCTTGCGCTCATATGCTTAAGCACAAGTCACAAGCTTCCCCTAATTTACGGGTGGTTGATTTGTCGGAGCGGAGTTGGCGGTCGACATCGTCCCAGTTGGGTTTCATCGGATTCAAATAAACCAAATTTGGCAGCCAAGACATCAACGAGAGTTCACTACCAGGCTCCTCAAACCATTGCAGCACGATTCTGGCCCTATGACAGAGACAGTTGTCCTGTCGCAAGATGCCATCGCTATTGGGAAAGACACAATCATAAGGGTTTGCAGGTGGTCCCTAAAAATGTCCACGTAGTTGACAGCAGTTGGTTGGTTGGTTGTTTCTGGGAAGGAGACCAGACAGCGAGGTCATCGGTCTCATCGGATTAGGGAAGGACGGGGAAGGAAGTCGGCCGTGCCCTTTGAAAGGAACCATCCCGGCATTTGCCTGGAGCGATTTAGGGAAATCACGGAAAACCTAAATCAGGGTGGCCGGACGCGGGATTGAACCGTCGTCCTCCCGAATGCGAGTCCAGTGTCTAACCACTGCGCCACCTCTCTCGGTTTGACAGCAGTCATGGTGCTTCCGACTACTACCGCAGGTCCTATGCAAGGGCAGGTCTTTCTTTATTCGTGTCAGAGGTACACTAAGATGAACACATATACAATACATACAAATAAAACTATGCAATATTCACCCAGAATTGGGCAATTTTGATAGGATTGGATGCTGCAGACGTTAAGTCCTTCATGCTACAGCTGGTTGGGCATGAGTTACATCTGAAGAGATGTCGGGTTGTCTGCAGTTCATTGCACTCGCACAGTGTTGTGTTGGCAGTTGGCAGTTCCATTTAAGGAGATTGTCCCGCGATCTTGCGACTTCGGTCCGTAGTCTGTTCAAGGACTTCCAGATGACCCATTCCTCCATGTGGAGGCGGCAGGGATTCTTGTGGTGTCATCCAGTTTGACAAGTGTCGGCATCTTTCCTTCCACTTAGTTAATCGGGTAGCCGCAGCTGATCCTTCTAAGGGCTGTGAAGTTGTTAGGAAACTCTTCCTGGACTTCAATCTTGGTTTGGCAGGTTGATGTCCAAAGAGTGGATGTGAAGTCGCTGTATTTGATTTATGCTGTTGATTTATGATGTATGAGGATACTTTCTGCTTCAGCTTCAGACAGTGATCCTTCTAGGTCAGTGTACAGTCGAGAGTGACACCCAAGTACCTGGGGTGGGAACAATATTCTAGTGCAACTCCATATTTCAAGTTTCCTGTCAGCTTGTTTATGTTTCAGATGGAATGAACACACTTGAATGAACAGGTGAATGGACCCCAATGACATAATACTGCTCCCACCAGCCTGTGTCCATGTCGCACTTTCTGTTCCGAGCAGACCTTCGTCTTGGTGACGGCGTATTTGGACACGACCATCGACCTGTTTAGCAGTAAATGGGATTCATCCGACCGGGCGACACCATTCCATTGATCCGTGATCCAATCTCGGTGATACCGTGCCAACTGTAATCATAATTGACGATCTTGCTGGGCCAACATGGGAACATGTAAGGTTCCTCAGCTATGGAACACCATGTTCGACACTGTGGGCTGAACAGTGTGCTCCTTCGTGCCTGCGCCTGCACTGCACTCTGTCGTTAGATCTGCCACAGATCGCCACCTGTCCTGCTTTAGAGAGCGGACACGCCTCCGATCCCTAAGTTCTGTGATGGGGTATGCACATCCAACTTCTTGTTGCCTGGTCTTGATATCAGCATTCTTCACCACCTTCTCTGGTACCGCGAGCCACGGAATTTGAATCCCCGCCAGACGTAATGGACGTCGAAGACCCATAGAGTGTACCATCGCGCCGTAAGCTGTGGCGGCGCGCGCCTCCTGTCCCGCATTTAGAGTGAGGGCGCCACAGTGGAACACGTGGTTGCAGCGGCCAATAGCGGCGTTCCCGATCGAGTACTTAAGTGCCTGCCTGTCGCTCAGCCTGCCCACTTTTTACGGCAGTGCCCCAATCTCCAGTCCCCCCCCCCCTCCTGTAATACCTGTAACCTCCCTCATCCCACCTACTCCCAGAAGTGTAAGGCCCGACCCCCTCCTACCACTCCCGAACTCACCGTTCCCGTCCGCCCTCTGGACGCCCCCACCCCTCCCGGCAACTCCCTTTGCCCACCCCCTACCGCTGAGGACATCATCAGATTCCTCACCATCGTCCTTCAGAATGTCCATCCTTTTCAGCGCCCGCACACCCTCCAACAGATCTCCCTCGCTGCCCGTTCCGTTTTCCAGCTCAAAATGTACGCCACCTACTCCAACAACCAGGCCCATTTCACCTTCTCCCATCTTGACACCCTCGTTTAAATCCCTATCATGGCGCAACAGCACCGTATCCTTTTCAACAACATACGCTCCCTTCCCGCCAACAAGAACCTCTTCCTGCACACCCTTGCCACCCACCGCGTGGATGCCTTCCTCCTCAATGAAACCTTCCTGCTACCCCACCACACAGACCACACTTCGCCCTACCTCCTCCACCGTTCCGATAATCCCCTCCCGATTGCGCGTGGCGGAGTTGCCATTGGGCACCACCGCCAGATCCCTGTTCGGCTCCAACATCTCCTTCCCGACCCCAGCGAACACCTGATCCTTAGTCTCTTCTTCCCCGGCCTTACCCTTACCTGTGCCACCATCTATGTCCGCCCAAACGCTCCTATTCCCTACGACTTCCTCTCCCACATCGACCGTACCTTCTCCTCCTACGTGATCGCCGCCGACCTCAACATCCATAGTCGTTCCGCTGCCTAGTTATGGCGGTGGCATCGGTTCCTCTCCACCCTTCAAAGCGACCTCATCCCCATCCCCCAGCACACCTGTCCCGAATCCAACTCCACTCCCGATGTTATTCTCTCCTCCCCCAACCTCCTTGGTCGCATAACGGTGGATGTCCTGGAGCCTATTGGTAGTGACCATCTCCCTGTCCTCCTCACCGTTTCAAACAGACGTCGCCCCCGACCCGACCCTCGTAATGACCCTCCCCCTAAGTACGTCCATGACTATTCCTGTGCCAACTGGACTGCCTACCGGGATACCCTCTCCACTCAGGTCGATAGCCACCCTTTCACCTACCACCACCCCGATGATGTCCCCCATGCTGCCTCCTTTCTCCAGCAGACCTTGTCTGAGGCCGTGGAGGCCCAAGTCCCTACTGTCGCCATCCACCCCCACTGTCCTACCTTACCACCACAGGCCGTTCTCCTCCTCCATGAATCCCGCCGTCTCTACCGTGCCTTCCTCCACACGCGTGACCCGGACACACTGCGACGCCACCGGCAACTCCAGCGACACATTCGTAATTTGCTCACGGCTAAGAAACGCCGGGACTGGCGACAGACATGCACCCGTTTAAATACTACCCTACCTATCAACTCGTCCAAGTTCTGGTCAGCCTTCTGTCGCCTTACTGGAACTAAACCCTCCCCCTACTATCCTCTTCTCCATGATGATCACCCCTTCCCTGACACCCTCAGTAAGGCCAATCACTTTGCCTCCTACCTCTCCGATGTATTTTCCATACCCAATGATCCCCAGTTTGATTACTCCCTCTTCCCGGATGTCCGCGATCGAACTGACACCTCTGTCCCTCCCCTCGCTCCTGGTTTCCAGTACTTGGACAACACTGCACACATGGAACTCAATGCTCCTATCACTACACAGGATCTCATTGCTACACTCTGCACAAAACGCACCACCGCTCCTGGTCACGATCGTGTCACCTACCGTCACCTTCGTGAAGTTACTGTTTCTTTCCTCTCCACCCTGGCCAGGCTCTACAATGTAGTCCTGTCCACCGGTTACTACCCCGACCTGTGGAAAACCTCCCGTATCCTCATGTTCCTAAAACCTGGCAAACCGCCGTCCGCCGTCTCCTCCTACCATCCCATCAGCCTTACCTCAGTCTTCAGCAAGGTCCTGGAATCTATCCTCACCCGACGCATCCACCAGCATCTCCGCCAGCACCGCCTCCTTCCCGTTACCCAGTGTGGTTTTCGGCCGTCCTTCTCTTCCGACGACCTTCTCCTTCACCTCACTCATCTCCTTTCCAACCAGCTTAATTCCCGTCGCTCCGCAATCTTCCTCTTCCTGGACCTCGAACGAGCTTATGACCGTATATGGCATTCCGGTCTCCTCTTCAAGCTCCAAACCTTCGCCCTTCCCATCAACTACGTCAGTCTGATCGGCTCCTTTCTCTCCCGCCGTCCTTCCTATGTCACCATCCATAACACAGATTCCTACACCTTTTTTCCCTCTGCCAGTGTGCCCCAAGGCTCCGTCCTCTCCCCCCTTCTGTACCTTTTGTACATGGCGGACATGCCGCAGCCGTCACCCCCCGTCCACCTTCTCCAGTTTGCCGATGACACCGCCTTCCTTGCCCTTGCCCCCACCCTGCAGCGCTCCCAACGCCTTCTCCAATCCCATCTTGACCGGTTCACCGCTTGGTGCAACCAGTGGTTGCTCAAGGTCAGTCCCTCCAAAACCCAGGCGATCATTGTAGGCAAAACCACCCCTTCCCTCCGCCTCCTTGATTTCTATCTCACCATCTATGGCCGCCCTATCGCCCTCACTCCCACCCTTAAGTACCTTGGCGTCACCCTCGACCGTCGCCTCTCCTGGACTCCCCACCTCCGGACAATCCAAGTCAAGGCATGCTCCTGCCTCAGTCTCCTCAAGCTCCTCTCTGCTCATACGTGGGGTCTGGACCCCTCTACCATCCTCCACACCTATAAATCCCTCATCCGCCCTATCCTTTGTTATGCCCATCCAGCTTGGATCTCCGCCCCCCCTACCTTTTACAAATCCCTCCAAATCCTTGAATGCCATGCTCTCCACCTCGCCTATCGCATCCGTCTTCCCTCCCCCACGCGGATCCTCTACGATCTCATCCCCTTCCCCCACCTTCTCCTTTTCCTTGAAAGGATACGGATCCTGTACACCTCCCGTAAACTCGATCCTCCTCACCTGCTCGTCTCCCCGATCCTCTCCCACCCCCGCCCGCTGCCGCGCCTGTATTCCCACGTCCCAGTCCCACCTGGTCTCCATCTCGCCACCCTCCTCCCGAGGTGGCTTCCGCCAGCTCCCCCTCACTGATGATGTCCTCCTCCCTTCCATTTACCCCTCCTATCAACTTTGATCCTCCCCCCCACTTCTTGTTTCCTTTCCTTTAGGCACCCTCCATCCCTTCTCTTTCCTTTTTCCCCCCATCCCCCTTCCTCCGCCCCTCTTCCCCCGGGCTTCCCCTCCCCCTTCCTCCCTCCCCCACTCTCCCCTGCCCATGGCATCTCTGCTCTCCCCTCTCCCTCTCCCACTCCCCTTCCTCCTCCTCCTCTCTTGGCAGGTCCCCGGACTCGCACACGCTCAGTGAACATTCGCGCGCCGGAGATCATCGCCATCAGTGTCTTGTGTGTGTGCTTCGTTTTGTGTTTCGCGTTCTTTCGCAGTTACAACTCCACTGTTCACATGTGCCGTCGCCTTCCTCCATGTTCTGTGCGCCGTGCCAACAAGTGTTAGTGTTTTTATCATCCAGCGTGAACGGCTTGATGTTTATTGTTTTTTGTCTCTACTTCCTTTTGCCCGCCATTTTCATTGTATTGTCTATGTCGCCTCTTTGTCATATGATTGTACCACTTAAGGCTGAAGAGCGGCGTACTATGCTGCTGACAGCCCGCCTGTATGAGGTGCTAAAATTATAATAAAGAAAAGAAAAAAAAGCTCGGCCTGCAAGTCTAAGCTCGCCTGCGTTTCAGGAATATCGCCTCGCATTAGAGAGCGTATTGACTTTCGTGTTGCTTTACGAGTGGACGTGGTTGTCTTGTTTGGTTCGTGACTCTGTTGGCCTTGTTTTTTGTCGTAAGGTCCTTCGTTGGTCGTGTCCGTCCTCACCCGTTGTGTTGTTGTTCGCGGGCCGCTCCGTAGGTCCCGCCGCATTTCCGTCACTACAACCTCGCGACCGTTCCGGTCGCCGTTACAACACTTTCCATAGACTCTCACTACAGTAGCACGCGAACAATCGACCCTCTTCGCCGTTTCCGAGACGCTCGCTCCCAGACACTGGGCTACAACAACTGGTCTTTTGTCGAAGCCGCTTAAATTGAAAATTTTCGCATTTGCGCCACTTATCGTTGCTAGAATGGTTCCCCATTCATTTCTGCTCAACTCGTTTTGGCTCATCAGTGTATATTATATAGTTCCACGCACTGTCTCGTTTTCTTGTTAGTGTGCCAATGAATGTTTTCCGTTGCACATAAGACTTTTGTTAATGATATCAGTGGCCAAGGCCTATGGAAACGTATTAAGGTATCATACTTGTCCACTTAACACAAGTAAGTTCATTCACACGTAGATAAACATGTATGCATATATGTTAATTCAAAGACTCCAGTTGATACTGTGCTGTATCCTGGACAATCCCCCCTCTTGCAACAATGAAATTCAAATCTATTGAAAACATCCCCTACAATGAGGGAAGTTTTTCATTCTCATCCTATGAAACATGTCGTTCCAAGAGGAGAAAATATCTTGACGAGATATTAATGTATCAAGAGTATGCGGTGACAACATTCGGAACGGTTTCCTAAGTATTTAAGGATGTATTAAATTGCGTAACAGAAGATATTTAAATCTGTGTGACTGTGCACAGTTCTACGACAAACTAATTACATTTTACAACTATGAAACCACGTGTACACTGTAGGAATTGGTGAGCGGATTTTAGGGACAACGTAACTTATTAACAGGCATTAGGTATTTCCACTGTTAAATAGAGGACTGTGAACATGGTTCGGCATGAGACCGTGTATACTTAAACGCAACAGTGTAGTGAGAGCTCTGAAGTCGACAGGCTATTTACTAAAATGTTACCAATTTTATCTTTACCTGTTCTCGATCGTCATTTACTACCGCAGGGTGGATGTTAGACGTGCGTAGCCTCATAGCCTCGGCAGTTATTCGGAGTTACGAGCTACAATAAGTTTTGTAAATGTTGTGTAGCGTGGAGGAGCTGTTGTTTGCTTTCGACCCCCATCCACCGCGCTGCGCTAAATTTTACGATACGACCTTGCTGTGAATCTCATTACCGCGAAGGGTTATTCTCCTCATTCTATAAAGCTTATTAAAAATTCTCCTCTTGGGTTTTTTTTCGTCGAAAGATTAATGACACACTAGAACCAAATGCAATTTGCTAGGAATGACGTATAACGTTTCCACATCATAAATCCCGCGGGAAATTGGGGACTTGGGCCCTAAATTTATAGCCACGTTTGCTTAGTTGACAGTTAATGAACCAAAATATTAATACGGGAAAAGTTCATAATGCGCCTAAGTTACAGCAGTTAATGGCATGTCAGTAGATAATTTACGCTGTGGAGGTATTACGCTAAAATTTGAAAATTTACATCATTACCTTCTACTAAAACGAACGAACTCGTATAGGTTTTAGGCAGTTCACTGTTATTTCGAAGAAGAGCTGCTAATATGGCACTCAATTTGAATTTCCACGATCTTTAAAAATAGAAAGGTAAGGAGAACAATCTGACGAATACTTCTACACAGTTTAGGCAAGTTTCCTTCTCAAGTGACAAAAATGCCGTCGACACAATGCACATCTTCAAATTATAAAATACCATGTGATGCAGTCATATTGTTTTCCATCATTTAATCACTTTGAACAAATAAAACCACGTAAAGATAAGTATCCATTCAAGAGTCATTCGTATCATGTTGTATACCTTACGTTTATTTGTGCAATGAGAGTAGTACACAGAAGAGAATGAAAAGGTGTTTTATCCATACTTTCATAGGTTCTTGTATAGTAGGCAGTACATAATTTTCTGTCCTATACCGTAATATATATATCAGACAAATTGCACCTGCCAAAAATTACTGTGACGACATTGTGCTCTTAGGAGTCGATTCTGTACAACCTAAGTCAAATTCAAATGTAATTCATTCAAGTGAAAACATCCATAGTTTTATCGAACTGGGGAGACGTTTGTAGCCAATGCTCCGCAGTGGTAACGGAAAGTTAGGGCGGCGGTGTAGTTTAGGGTCCTAAAATAATAATAATAAGAATAATCACCTTCATCACCATCAATATGAAACCTTCGCACGAAGTGTGTCCTCACCCGAAGTGCGAGTATTGACTAAACACAAGGTAGCTCGCTCTTTTGACGCATGTGATGCGGACAGATATGCTTTGTGAACATTTTTTCTCCTAAGCCGACCTATGATATAAAAATTCTGAAGATGGCCTAGTATGGCCGAAACAGCTAATGGCTGGTATTCTGCGACTGTGACAAAAATAAAAATATGTGTATAAATACGGCAGTTACTTTTCGTCTGAGAAAGGATTTTTTGTTGTTGTGAAGTTCTAGTTACCGACTTGTGTTCTTACTACGTGATTTATTCGATATGCCAGTTCGCTCATTAGTTAACTCCAGTTGTACGCACATTAACCATTCGGTTTAACCATTACTTGGTTAACGTACAGAGCAGAAACTGGAAAAAACTAGATTTTGACAAGTGTACGATAAATAGGTTTCGTGCACCCCAAAGAGGGCAATGCCTGACCACTTTTGCTTCATCTCGGACAGATACCAGCGAACTGAGAATGGGACAGAGAAGTTCGGGAATGGCAATATTTGGATGGGGGTTTAACTTTGTCAGATAAACGAAAGAAATTTCCCGAAAACCTCTGTCGCACCTAAGGAACTGAGACCAGTTTCACTTTTTTTTTTTTGTTTTTTTTTTTTTTTTTTTTTTTTTGTACAGCGATAATGACCAAAGCAAAAATTAAAAGTCACTGTCTCTTCTCTCTCGTCCCTCTCTTCACAGTGTAACATAAACTTTATTTATGTTAAAGTTGCTATTGTCTCACGGATGAAACGATAATAGAGCCGCTACCTACGAGAAAGCTAGCTATCAGATCAGTTTTTGTTTTTAATTATATTTCTACTTCATTAAAAAAAATTGTTATTTATTCATCACTCCAAGCATCATTAAATTGTCAGAAATAATTCTGAAATAAAATTAAACGGAGGTGAATCTCACTGATTCTGTGACATAAGCTACACATTAATCATGAAAAAACACTTGCGAATATGAAACTTTCCGGCAGATTAAAATCGTGTGCCGGACAGAGACTTGAAATCGGAACCGTTGCCTTTGGCGGACAAACACATTACCAACTGAGCTACGCAGCCACGAGTCACCACCTCTCCTCAGAGCTCTGCTTCCGCCAGTACCTCGTCTCCTACCATCCAAACTTCACAGAAGATCTCCTGTTAGAGCACTTGTCCGTGAAAGGCAAAGGTTCCGAGTTCGAGTCCCGGTCCGGCGCACAGTTTCAACCTGCCAGGTAGTTTCATATCAGTGCACAATCCGCTGCAGAATGAAAATTTCATTTTGGAAACTTTCCAATATGTCTGTAATTGCACCTTACTCCGCTAGAAACAATAGAATATAACACCAGTATCTCACGCATGAGAAGCATATATTTCTGCCGCTGTATGTTGTTATTGGATTGATGCGTAAGTTAGTAGCGTTCTTACGTATGTTTAATAAACGCAACAGAAACACGTACCCAACAGGTACTTTAGACATTAATAATATACAGGGTGTTTCAAAAATGACCGGTATATTTGAAACGGCAATAAAAACTAAACGAGCAGCGATAGAAATACACCGTTTGTTGCAATATGCTTGGGACAACAGTACATTTTCAGGCAGACAAACTTTCGAAATTACAGTAGTTACAATTTTCAACAACAGATGGCGCTGCGGTCTGGGAAACTCTATAGTACGATATTTTCCAGATATCCACCATGCGTAGCAATAATATGGCGTAGTCTCTGAATGAAATTACCCGAAACCTTTGACAATGTGTCTGGCGGAATGGCTTCACATGCAGATGAGATGTACTGCTTCAGCTGTTCAATTGTTTCTGGATTCTGGCGGTACACCTGGTCTTTCAAGTGTCCCCACAGAAAGAAGTCACAGGCGTTCATGTCTGGCGAATAGGGAGGCCAATCCACGCCGCCTCCTGTATGTTTCGGATAGCCCAAAGCAATCACACGATCATCGAAATATTCATTCAGGAAATTAAAGACGTCGGCCGTGCGATGTGGCCGGGCACCATCTTGCATAAACCACGAGGTGTTCGCAGTGTCGTCTAAGGCAGTTTGTACCGCCACAAATTCACGAAGAATGTCCAGATAGCGTGATGCAGTAATCGTTTCGGATCTGAAAAATGCGCCAATGATTCCTTTGGAAGAAATGGCGGCCCAGACCAGTACTTTTTGAGGATGCAGGGAGGATGGGACTGCAACATGGGGCTTTTCGGTTCCCCATATGCGCCAGTTCTGTTTATTGACGAAGCTGTCCAGGTAAAAATAAGCTTCGTCAGTAAACCAAATGCTGCCCACATGCATATCGCCGTCATCAATCCTGTGCACTATATCGTTAGCGAATGTCTCTCGTGCAGCAATGGTAGCGGCGCTGAGCGGTTGCCGCGTTTGAATTTTGTACGGATAGAGGTGTAAACTCTGGCGCATGAGACGATACGTGGACGTTGGCGTCATTTGGACCGCAGCTGCAACACGGCGAACGGAAACCCGAGGCCGCTGTCGGATCACCTGCTGCACTAGCTGCGCATTGCCCTCTGTGGTTGCCGTAGGCGGTCGCCCTACCTTTCCAGCACGTTCATCCGTCACGTTCCCAGTCCGTTGAAATTTTTCAAACAGATCCTTTATTGTATCGCTTTTCGGTCCTTTGGTTACATTAAACGTACGTTGAAAACTTCGTCTTGTTGCAACAACACTGTGTTCTAGGCGGTGGAATTCCAACATGTTGTCTACAGCACACTTGCACGTTGTGAACAGCACACGCTTACAGCAGAAAGACGACGTACAGAATGGCGCACCCACAGACTGCGTTGTCGTCTATATCTTTCACATCACTTGCAGCGCCATCTGTTGTTGAAAATTGTAACTACTGTAATTTCGAAAGTTTGTCCGCCTGGAAATGTACTGTTGTCCCAAGCATATTGCAACAAACGGTGTATTTCTATCGCTGCTCGTTTAGTTTTTATTGCCATTTCAAATACACCGGTCATTTTTGAAACACCCTGTATTATCCTGAACTATTTGCAACAGTCGCCAACGCTGGGCTGACTTTTCGATTCAGCGACTGAAGAAATCGTGTGGTTTTGAGACGAAAAAACTCATGTTCGGAGCACATTTTCATCCGAAAAGGAAGTTGTAAGACCAAAGTGCAGATAAAATATCTTTTGGACCATCCAGAATTTTTCTCTTTTTAATATCCGTTGATAACTTGTGCTGTAATTGTAATTCTGCATCCGTAAGCTTGATTACGGAAACTATATTTAATGTGTAAATGATGTAATATTGTATTTGTTTGTGAACTTACGTAACTAATTGTAATTGTAATGTAAATATTGTAAATTGATGGGTAGTAACGAAGGGAAATTTGTTTCATTGTATCGATAGCAACGAGGAAATGGTAGTAACTGTGGTGATGTTTATCTCTGCGTATGGAGAGTCTCCATCGCGTTGCGAGCAGAGAGGTGACAGAGCAGCTCGAGTCATTAAAGAGTGCGGACGTGTTTGTTGGGCGCTCCCGCAGCCGCGGTGTACAGCTGTGGTCGCACCCGTCAGACTGGGCTCATCCACTTTGTTAACCCTCGAGTACTGAGAACTCGGTCGGAGTGGACAGGCGGAGGAAGCTGCGATTCTATTGCCAGTCCCAGAATTATCCGTGGCTGTGGAGATGTGGTTCTCAACCAGCAGCTGCTCAGCATCGTCGTCAGCTGACGAGAATAGGCAGCAGCAAAATCTGCAACTGCAGCAGACGAATAGAAACGGGCCTGTCGTACATAATCAGGGAAACGATTAGCCGCGCCGGTTTGGGGCCCACCGGACGTGGGACGACATTGGCGGCCCAGAATAAAGCCCATGCGATGTCGCTATCAAAGATCCGACTGCATAAATCGACGATGGGAGAATGTGCAAGGAGACAGAGCGAGTGACGCATCCGCGGTAACAATAACTGAATTTGAAACGGCAGTCGAAAAAGTGATCACTATCCGTAATGACGAACAAAATAGAGTATCGGTCATTAAGGCAGACGCGGCCGCTGTTGAAGTAACAACAGTACCGCAGGATTCTATAATGTGATTCGCCGGCGGACTTAAAAGAAGAGGATATAGGACAAAATTTCCGTTATCGTGCAGGTCAACGCGGTACGCGAGGAGGTATGGCTGGACCAATTCGGTCGAATATTCGACGAACTGAAGAATTACAGAGGATTGTGTGAGAGGTGAGCTAATGGGGAGAGTGAACAATATTTGACGCTACTCAGTCACATGAAATTAGAATTTATGAAGAGACAGGCTTGTCCAAATGTTGTAGTAATTGAAGTAGCGAACCCCGATGACGCTGGTTCTAAAGAAAACCAAGGAGAAATTGCTGAAAAGGTGCAAGACGAGTTTCCGAAGATGACCGCGTGTGACTCATAGAAAACTAACTAGATTACAACATATACAACCTTAGGCCTGACGTCCTACAGTCCGGTATCGGTTGCGTGAGCTGGGGTGAAGAACTAAAAGCAGAATCCGAGCACGTTTCTCCAATCAAGTTAAAAGAAAATTGACCTTATTTGACAGTTAGCGAATTATTGGTAATACAAGGTTCGTTAATCGAAGAAATCGATAAAAACCGTACGGTGTTGGGGTCAAAACGGCTTCAACCACCGCAGAATAGGTAGACAGAAATTATGAATGACCAAGAACAGAAAATTACAAAACAAAAAAAAAAAAAAAAAAAAAAAAAGGAAAAACACGCACATGAACGGCTATCGGACGTATTTTTCTGGAGTGACCTTGAAGTGGATGAGGACTTGTTACGCAGAAACTAACCCGAAATTGTAGTTTCCAAGTGACAGATGATGATGATGATGATGTTTGGTTTGTGGGGCGCTCAACTGCGTGGTTATCAGCGCCCGTACAATTATCCAATCTTCGCTCAGTCCAATTTCGCCACTTTCCTGGATGATGATGAAATGATGAGGACAACACAAACACCCAGTCATCTCGAGGCAGGTGAAAATCCCTGACCCCGCCGGGAATCGAACCCGGGACCCCGTGGTCGGGAGGCGAGAACGCTACCGCGAGACCACGAGCGGCGGACCCAAGTGATAGAAGGACTAAAGAAGATAGAGAGCATCTGTAAAAAAGTGTGACGTCATCAAAGCAAGGACGAATACTTGGAAATAGTGAAGAGTAAGTATGACGAAAAGAATAAAGACAGAGAAAAGTTGGGCAAGTATTACAGGATGAGCCGCGCGGGGCAGCCGCGCGGTCAACCAACGTCTTGTCACACTCCGCGCGGCTCTCCCCTTCGGAGGTTCGAGTCCTCACTCGGGCTTGGGTGTGTGTGTGTGTCGACCTTAGCGTAAGTTAGTTTACGTTAGATTAAATAGTTTGTAAGATTAGGGACCGATGCCCTCAGCAATTTGGTCCCATAAGCCCTTACCACAAATTTCCATTTTTATTACAGGATGTACAAGTGTCCAGTATGTACGCGAAGATGGGGATAGCGACGCTGTGCGGGTTTGGCCCACCAAGTATATCACCGAAGTAGTAGACTATTGTCACTTAGACTATGGTCATTGCTGACCAAAAAAATGTACAGGGTAAATGGCTGTAGTTGTGAATTTTAACAACATGTTAAAGAGAGTAAGAGATAGGGTAAGGATTTGCGATAAGTGTCAGAGGGTGAATGTGACCAACTTCACCCACCGTGGTCCTATTCAGAGCATAAGAACTGACGAGATATTAGAGTTAGTATGAACGGACCTAAATGGTCCCTTTCCAAAGACATCGGGTAATTTCGCCTACACATTCGTAGTGCTGGAAGTCTTTTCATAGTTCATTAAGCTATATCCGACAAGAAAGGTAACAGCTAAAGTGGTTTATAACACACTTGCAAATGACTACTTTGTGTATATCGGCAAACCAAAAGCGATTTTGTCCGATAATGGTGCACAGTTTACTTCCAAATTATGGAATGAAGGTATGGAAAGCAATGGGGTTCAATTGATACACATTTCCGCCTATTGCCTTGCCAGAAATCCATCGGAACGACACATGCGTGAGCTGTGACGACTTTGCCGGAAAATATTTTCACCATAATCACAGGACGTGGATGGAATATATAAATGAGTTTGAAGAGATTGTCCATTCTTTGACGCATGAATCTACGGGATTCACTCCGAAGGAGATCCTATTACACCATAAGTGTAAGAGTTTGGTGGAAGACGTAATTGATTTTCCTCCGTGAGTTAGTATTGGAACTGAGGTCACGAAAGACGCTGATGAGACGTAATGAAAAAGAAAGCAGAGGCGCGAGTACGGCGTCATGAGGTGAAATCACGGTTTGCTAAATTTTAAATGGGCGACCTCGTTCTCGTTTAAGCGAACGAGAAATCGAGCGAGATTGATAGTTACATTTCAGAATTTAAAGTTTCTTCAGGTTGTTCGATAGAGAGCGGAAAAGGTGAAAATATGAGTGTGCAAGATCAGGTGAATAAGTTGGATGCGGATTCACTTCCCAACGATCCTCGTTAAAACGAGCAAACCAATTTTTTCTTTTTGCCGTGCTCCTGTATAGTGTTATTTGTCAGTTTAGCAGAATGCGGGCGGGTGTTATCGTGGCGTAGCAGCACTTCTAGCAGTCTTCCTGGTCGTTGTTCTTCGACTGTGTCTACAAGACGTCTCAGTTGATAACAGTAAATGTCAGCAGTGTTGGTGACTCTTCGAGGAAGCAATTCATAGTATCCCACATCATCGCTGTTCCGCCAGATGCATAACATTATTTTTTGTGGATGCGTGGATGGTCTTTAGAGGGAGTTGCTGCTTTGTTTGGGCTCAGCCATTAACTTCATTTCCTTATGTTAGCATAAAGACACCATTTATAGTCACCAATAACATTACAAGGTGGGGACGGTAATGTTATTCAAGGGCAGAAATACACATACGGTCACCAGCTGCTTAGTGGATTAATGAATTTATACGATCTTCATCAAACCCCGAAGGTCTTCCTGAGAGTGGAGGGTCACTAATGCCAAAACGATCCTCGATAAAACGAGCAAATAATTTTTTTGCCGTGCTCTGTCCAGTCGCGTTCTCGATATATACGAACATATTTCTGGCTGCCTCCGCTGCTGTGACCCCTCTATTGAACACAAACGGAAGACTATGTCAGAAATGTTCCGATCTCCACTTCGCACTCCAGTTTCTAGCGCCCAAAGCTCCACTCACTGTCTCCAAATGACAAAATGACAATATGTAAGCTCAAACAGCAACAGTGAACAAGAAATAAAAAATGACAATCGGTAAATAAACCCGTAACAACCGGAATACCAACACATGAAACAAAAATGCACTAACCTAGTACGAGGATTGGAACTTAAACAGTGGCAACTATTTATTCACGAGCGATACAAAAGAATTACGCGTTTGCACCTGTTACTGTCCTTAAGAGTAGTCACCATCGTTGTGTTGAACCCGTTACCAGTGATGCGGAAGGCGTAGTATACCGTTAGCAGAGCCTGTTCTGTTGATGGTCCGAATGGAGCGGTCTACTGCCTGTCGAATCTCTGGAACAGTTCTGAAGCGAATGCCACGAAGTGGTTCCTTCATCTTCAGAATCAAATGAAAGTCACAAGGACTTAAGTCTGGGGAGTATGGTAGATGGTACAGTACTTCCAAGTCCCATTGACCGAACAGAGCAGCCACAGCTTGCGCTGTATGCGCCCGCGCATTGTCGTGCAAAATGTTGGGTGGGTTGCGCGGAAAGTGTCACCGCTTGTTTCGCAAAGCTGGTCGCAGGTGATGGTGACTTAGATTTCAACCCGAAGATGAAGGAATCTCTTAGTGGCATTCGCTCCAGAACTGTTCCAGAGATTCGACAGGCAGTAGACCGCACCATTCGCACCATCAACAGAACAGGCTCTGCTAACGCTATACTACGCCTTCCACATCGCTGACAACGGGTTCTACACAACGCTGGTGACCACTTTGAAGGACAGTAACAGGTGCAAAGATGTAATTCCTTTATATTGGTTATGAATAAATAATTATCACTATTTAAGTTCCAACCATCGTATTATAATAGCCACTTTTCTTGACACGTAACAGTTACGTATGGACTCTAAAGATTCGCATTTTCTCACACTTCAGTCGACTCCCTAACACACGAATACTTTTGTGGATGTAAATACCTTTCTTCTAAACACGAGTGCGTTTAAGATTTTTGACTTTTGTGGCTCAGAGGTAGAAACAACTGCATAATTGTGTTCATCTGCGTTGGGAAACAATTTTATTGCTTTTGACGTTTCTTTTCTCCTCGTTTGTGTGGGTTTCTCTTCAGTACAGTTGTGGTGGCTTACTTTTCTACGAAAATGACGTAAGTACGTACTTCACACAAGTTTCCCACGTGCCACATTCAGTGATTTGGCTGGAAGTGTAACGAACAAAAGTACAGGCTCCTGGATAGCTTAAGACGTCTTCCTGCAAAACCTCGTATCTTCTACTGTTTTCTAGCCATATTTTGTTCTTCACGGAAAATGACGTTTGTCAGTAAATATCTGTACACTGCAAGGCAATCAAAAACAAACTGTCCTGCAACGTATCTTTTCATACCTCTGAGCGCTTTGAAGCAAAAGAAAGACAGATGTGGTGTCATTGACATTTCTATCTGTTTTGCTTTAACATCAGATTCCCGGCATTAATTAGCTAAGAGAACATATCACTGATATGACAGCTTTCTTAGTACATGTTTTTTCAGAAGTCTAGGATTAGTTTTCTACTTTACAAGCCTACTGGGATACGTAGCTGTGCACCAACAGAAAACGGCGGAAATACTTGTAATGAGGGTGGTAGGAGGGAAACAGCGGGAAACCATTGCACACTCCGGATAACTTGTTACGAGAACAAAAGAAACGGTCCCTGGGGAGAAGCGGGTATTTACTGTTATGGCGGCAGTTTGTCGGCGGTAAGTAAGCGCGCGGACAGCGCCGCTAATGAATAAACGATGCCGGCCGCTGCAGAACCAGTGCGGGATACCCGAACACCACCGGCGCGCGACAGCATCCGAACAGTGCTACGGTTTTCTGGTGTTCTTCCTGTCCAGATATCAGGAAAATGGCGCAGGAAACCGCAATATTTTAGTGAATGTCATGACTATCGACAGTTCCATTTACATTTACAACACCGGAACAACAGGTCACAAGCAAAAGTCCACAGGCGTTTTGTTATGTACTCCTGAAAATACGGCGTCGATTTTGATCCGATGACGGCCTATGCCACCGGAGCAGTGGTTTCGAAGTCTTCCTGCAACATAGAGTGTAGTGGCACACCTAATAGAGCACCATCTCTGTCTACCATTTAATATGGAGCAAGGAGGCTTAGTGTGATGCAAACACGTGAAGCAAGCAGGCAGCCATGTCCCAGAGACGAACTCTCGTTTCCTACAGCCAAATGAGAGAGTTTGAAAAGAGTTAAATCGTGGCCTTCCGAGTGGCGGAACGGTCCTTTCGGAGAATTGCCACACAACATGGACTTGCTGCGTCGGTTGTTCCACAATTCCAGTATCAATGGTGGGAACACTCTCACAGGAAGATTTTCCGGACGTCCACCCTGCACAAAAGCCCGTATCGTCGTATTGTAAGAGCAGCAATTGCAAATCGTACAGCTAGCACAGAACAGATAAGAGGGCTTGTGAGCACTTAAGTGTCAGCATGACTCTTGTAAACCGGTTATTAGCAGCGGGACTATAAGCACGCACACCCCTAGCCCGTCTTTCACTCAAGCCACAGCTCGACTGCGTCGCCCACTGTGGCCGAGCGGTTCTAGGGGCTTCAGTCCGGAACCGCGCGCCTGCTACGGTCGCAGGTTCGAATACTGCCTCGGGCACGGATGTGTGTGATGTGCTTGGGTTATTTAAGTTTATGTAGTTTAAGTCTAGGGGACTGATGACCTCAGATGTTAAGTCCCATAGTGCTTAGAGCCATTTGAACCAATTTAGCTCTACTGCTGCCGTCAGAGGATCACTTGGATACAGAATGGCGCGTTGTGGTCTTCAGCAATGGGAGTAGATTCTGTCTGCCAGCAAACAATGGTCGTTTGTGCGTACATGTAGACTTTGTGAGCCGTGTCTCGTATAGTGCAATCGTTACCTAAGTACCAACAGTGAGAAGTCGTATAAGTAAATTCAGACAAACAGTTACACATTTCCCATTCACATCTTATTTCAAGCAGATTTGCGAGAGGATAGCATCATAAAAGTTAGAATGTTCAACGGAAAACAATTAGTTGTGGTGAACAGCGTATCCTGACTCCACGCCAGCGGCCTATACACCGTAATCGAATAGCGCAGTCCATATTGGCACCTACAACCGTAGTACTGTCGTCACTAAACGGCCTCTTGTATCACGATGCAGAAGAATATGCGTTGTTTATAGAATGAAATATAGTAAATGTAGTCGAAGATAAAGAGTGAGCGTGTTTCGCGCAGAAGAAGTACTTTCTGCCAGCCTCACCGTCCTTCATAACCATCACTCAAAACTGTTCGAACCTTGTCGTTCTTATACATTTTTTGAGATATTACACAGTGACGAGAAGCACTTGAACAAATCTATACTTACAGTTATCATCACGTGCACACTGGTAAAAACCAGTTCGCTTAATAAACCCTTTGCTCCTCTATCTGAACACTGAACGTTCCAAATTTCTTAGTGAGATATCAGTCCACGACAAGAAACGCATCAGTGCATTTATACCTTACCTTCACAGTCCGTGTTATGCATCGTAAGCAGTTCACTTAGGAAATCTCTCTCCCTGCTGTTCCGATGTTTTAGCTTTCATATTATTTCCTGAGTGAATAAATTATGAAGAGAACGATTTGATACATACATTAAGTTCACAGACCCTGCCATACGTTCTAAAAGAGTGATGTGGCTGCTGCTACACTTACGCCAGTACCTCGCTTACTGACCAACAAGAACCACTACCTATTAAGGTCCGCCACTGTTATACAGGGTGGTCCATTGATCGTGTCCGGACCAAATATCTCACGAAATAAACGTCAAATGAAAAACCTGCAAAGAACGAAACTTGTCTAGCTTAAAGGGGGAAACCAGATGGTGCTATGATTGGCCCACTAGATGGTGCTGCCATAGATCAAACGGATATCAACTGTGTTTTTTAAAATAGAAACCCCCATGTTTTATCACATATTCGTGTAGTACGTAAAGGAATATGAATGTTTTAGTTGGACCACTTTTTTCGCTTTGCGATAGATGGCGCTGTAATAGTCACAAACATACGGGTCACAATTTTACACGAACAGTTGGTAACAGGTAGCTTTTTTAAATTAAAATACAGAGCGTAGCTACGTTTGAACATTTTATTTCGGTTGTTCCAATGTGATACATGTACCTTTGTGAAGTTAATATTTCTGAGAACGCATGCTGTTATAACATGATTACCTGTAAATACCACATTAATGCAATAAATTCTCAAAATGATGTCCGTCAACCTCAATGCATTTGGCAATACGTGTAACGACATTCCTCTCAACAGCGAGTAGTTTGCCTTCCGTAATAATCGCACATACATTGACAATGCGCTGAAGCATGTTGTCAGGCGTTGTCAGTGGATCACGATAGTAAATATCCTTCAACTTTCCCCACAGAAAGAAATCCGGGGACGTCAGATCCGGTGAACGTGCGGGTCATGGTATGGTGCTTCGACGGCCAATCCACCTGTCATGAAATATGCTATTCAATAGTGATTCAACCGGACGCGAGCAATTTGCCGGACATCCATCCTGTTGGAAGTACATCGCTTTTCTGTCATACAGTGAAACGTCTTGTAGTAACATCGGTAGAACATTACGTAGGAAATCAGCATACTTGGCACCATTTAGATCGATAAAATGGGGGCCAATTATCCTTCCTCCCATAATGCCGCACCATACATTAACCCGCCAGGATCACTGATGTTCCACTTATCGCAGCCATCGTGGATTTTCCGTTGCCCAGTAGAGCATATTATGCCGGTTTACGTTACCGCTGTTGGTGAATGACGCTTCAACGGTAAACAGAACTCGTGCAAAATATCTGTCATCGTCCCGTAATTTCTCTTGTGCCCAGTGGCAGAACTGTATACGACGTTCAAAGTCGTCGCCATGCCATTTCTGGTGCATAGAAATATGGTATGGGTGCAATCAATGTTGATGTAGCATTCTCAACACCGACGTTTTTCAGATTCCCTATTCTCGCGCAATTTGTCTGCTACTGATGTGGGGATTAGCCACGACAGCAGCTAAAACACCTACTTGGGCAGCGTCATTTGTTGCAGGTCGTGGTTGACGTTTCACATGTGACTGAACACTTCCTGTTTCCTTAAATAACATAACTATCCGGCGAACGGTCCGGACACTTGAATTATGTCGTCCAGGATACCGAGAAGCATACATAGCACACGCCCGTTGGGCATTTTGACCACAATAGCCATACATCAACACGATATCGACCTTTTCAGCAATTGGTAAACGGTCCATTTTAACACGGGTAATGTATCACGAAGCAAATACCGTCCGCACTGGCCGAATATTACGTGATACCACGTATTTATACATTTGAGACTATTACATCGCCATCTATCATAAAGCGAAAAAAGTGGTCCAACTAAAACATTCATATTTCTTTACGTACTAATCGAATATGTAATAAAAAATGTAACTCTACTGACATTATTATGACAAAACAGACAAAAGAAATCCAGCAGTACTCATGGACAAAGAACAGTATATAAAAAAAATAATAAATATGTGCTGACTCTATTCAGACATTGGAATCAGATCCAGCTTTTTTTTTTTTTTTTTGGTCATCAGTCTACTGACTGGTTTGATGCGGCCCCCCACGAATTCCTTTCCTGTGCTAACCTCTTCATCCAGAGTAGCACTTGCAACCTACGTCCTCAATTATTTGCTTGACGTATTCCAATCTCTGTCTTCCTCTACAGTTTTTGCCCTCTACAGCTCCCTCTAGTACCATGGAAGTCATTCCCTCATGTCTTAGCAGATGTCCTATCATCCTGTCCCTTCTCCTTATCAGTGTTTTCCACATATTCCTTTCCTCTCCTATTCTGCGCAGAACCTCCTCATTCCTCACCTTATCAGTCCAGCTAATTTTCAACATTCGTCTATAGCACCACATCTCAAATGCTTCGATTCTCTTCTGTTCCGGTTTTCCCACAGTCCATGTTTCACTACCATACAATCCTGTACTCCAGACGTACATCCTCAGAAATTTCTTCCTCAAATTAAGGCCCGCATTTGATATTAGTAGACTTCTCTTGACCAGAAATGCCTTTTTGCCAAAGCGAGTCTGCTTTTGATGTCTTCCTTGCTCCGTCCGTCATTGGTTATTTTTCTGCCTAGGTAGCAGAATTCCTTAACTTCATTGACTTCGTGACCATCAATCCTGATGTTAAGTTTCTCGCTGTTCTCATTTCTGCTACTTCTCATTATCTTCGTCTTTCTCTGATTTACTCTCAAACCATAGTGTGTACTCATTAGACTGTTCATGCCGTTCAGCAGATCATTTAATTCTTCTTCGCTTTCACTCAGGATAGCAATGTCATCAGCGAATCGTATCATTGATATCCTTTCACCTTGTATTTTAATTCCACTCCTGAACCTTTCTTTTATTTCCATCATTTCTTCCTCGATGTACAGATTGAAGAGTAGAGGCGAAAGGCTACAGCCTTGTCTTACACCCTTCTTAATACGAGCACTTCGTTCTTGATAGTCCTCTCTTACTATTCCCTCTTGGTTGTTGTACATATTGTATATGACCCGTCTCTCCTTGCTTCCATTATTAGCCGTAACGTCAGAATTGCCTCTCTCGTCCCTTTACTTTTCCTAAAGCCAAACTGATCGTCACCTAGCGCATTCTCAATTTTCTTTTCCATTCTTCTGTATATTATTCTTGTAAGCAGCTTCGATGCATGAGCTGTTAAGCTGATTGTGCGATAATTCTCGCACTTGTCAGCTCTTGCCGTCTTCGGAATTGTGTGGATGATGCTTTTCCGAAAGTCAGATCGTATATCGCCAGACTCATATATTCTACACACCAACGTGAATAGTCGTTTTGTTGCCACTTCCCCCAATGATTTTAGTAATTCTGATGGAATGTTATCTATCCCTTCTGCCTTATTTGACCGTAAGTCCTCCAAAGCTCTTTTAAATTCCGATTCTAATACTGGATCCCCTATCTCTTCTAAATCGACTCCTGTTTCTTCTTCTATCACATCAGACAAATCTTCACCCTCATAGAGGCTTTCAATGTATTCTTTCCACCTATCAGCTCTCTACTCTGCATTTAACAGTGGAATTCCCGTTGCACTCTTAATGTTACCACCGTTGCTTTTAATGTCACCAAAGGTTGTTTTGACTTTCCTGTATGCTGAGTCTGTCCCTCCGACGATCATATCTTTTTCGATGTCTTCACATTTTTCATGCAGCCATTTCGTGTTAGCTTCCCTGCACTTCCTGTTTATTTCATTCCTCAGCGACTTGTATTTCTGTATTCCTGATTTTCCCGGAATATGTTTGTACTTCCTCCTTTCATCAATCAACTGAAATATTTCTTCTGTTACCCATGGTTTCTTCGCAGCTACCTTTTTTGTACCTATGTTTTCCTTCCCAACTTCTGTGATGGCCCTTTTTAGAGATGTCCATTCCTCTTCAACTGTACTGCCTACTGCGCTATTCCTTATTGCTGTATCTATAGCGTTAGAGAACTTCAAACGTATCTCGTCATTCCTTAGTACTTCCGTATTCCACTTCTTTGCGTATTGATTCTTCCTGACTAATGTCTTGAACTTCAACCTACTCTTCATCACTACTATATTGTGATCTGAGTCTATGTCTGCTCCTGGGTACGCCTTACAGTCCAGTATCTGATTTCGGAATCTCTGTGTGACCATGATGTAATCTAATTGAAATCTTTCCGTATGTCCCGGCCTTTTCCAAATATACCTCCTCCTCTTGTGATTCTTGAACAGGGTATACGCTATTACTAGCTGAAACTTGTTACAGAACTCAATTAGTCTTTCTCCTCTTTCATTCCTTGTCCCAAGCCCATATTCTCCTGTAACCTTTTCTTCTACTCCTTCCCCTACAACTGCATTCCAGTCGCACATGACTATTAGATTTTCGTCCCCCTTTACATTTTTCATTACCCTTTCAATATCCTCATACACTTTCTCTATCTGTTCATCTGCAGCTTGCGACGTCGGCATGTATACCTGAACTATCGTTGTCGGTGTTGGTCTGCTGTCGATTCTGATTAGAACAACCTGGTCACTGAGCTGTTCACAGTAACACACCCTCTGCCCTATCTTCCTATTCATAACGAATCCTACACCTGTTATACTATTTTCTGCTGCTGTTGATATTACCCGATACTTATCTGACCAGTAATCCTTGTCTTCCCTCCACTTCACTTCACTGACCCCTACTATATCTAGATGGAACCTTTGCATTTCCCTTTTCAGATTTTCTAGTTTCCCTACTACGTTCAAGCTTCTGACATTCCACGCCCCGACTAGTAGAACGTTAACCTTTCGTAGATTATTCAATCTTTTTCTCATGGTAACCTCCCCCTTGGCAGTCCCCTCCCGGAGATCCGAATGGGGGACTATTCCGGAATCTTTTGCCAATGGACAGATCATCATGACACTTCTTCAATTACAATCCACATGTCCTGTGGATACATGTTACGTGTCTTTAATGCAGTGGTTTCCATTGCCTTCTGCATCCTCATGTCGTTGATTATTGCTGATCCTTCCGCCTTTAGGGGCAATTTCCCACCCCTAGGACAAGAGAGTGCCCTGAACCTCTATCCGCTCCTCCGCCCTCTTTGACAAGGCCGTTGGCAGAATGAGGCTGACTTCTTATGCCGGAAGTCTTCGGCCGCCAATGCTGATTATTTATGAAAATTTAGGCAGTGGCGGGGATCGAATCCGGGACCGAAGACGTTTTCATTATGAATCAAAGACGCTACCCCTAGACCTCGGCTACTCAGTATCAAACGAATGTAAAATGAATTCCTAGAAATACTGAACACTTACTCAGCTAAAAATAGAAATACAACATAAACAATGACACAAGTAATAAATTTTAGGAAACCTCCAACATACCACGTATACCAAGTCCAAATGTTATCTATTATAACAGTAAAAAACCCAGAAGACCAGATAGAAAACAGTGCAACACGACTAGTATCATTTGACAACGAAAACATGTACGCATCTGTTCCAGTCAACAAAATAACAAAAAAAAATTGAGAAACCTTACATTATACTGTAACCTTCCTTGAGAAGTAATAATAGAAACAGTCACTGTAGTCAAACAAAGAACACAACAGAATTACTTCCCTTGTGAGAGTGAATATTACCTCCAAAATGATGGTCAGGCAGTTTGGTACCCAGAATTGGAACATTAGCTAATATTTTCATTAACCATTTAGAAAATCAAAAAAACAGCTAGACAAAGAAAGTACAAAGTCATCTTGGCAAAGATAGGTTGATAATATAATTTGTCTATTAGATGAAACACAGGAAAGAATAGGCAAATTTGATAAGGAAATAAACATGGTACACAGGAACATAAAATTCAAATTACAAAAGGAAAACGGAAAACAAAAAAAATTTCATGACCTAATAACAACAAACAAAAAATTATGAACAGTCAACCTACACATTTGACACTTCCCTACATTTAATCATTTCCATAAGCCAAAGCTAATTGTTGTAAGACACATGTTACAATAGAAATTGTAAGACAGTAACAAACAATAAAATAGGTTGCAATGAACAATAACTATGACATTTATCCAGTAAACAAGCTGAATTAAAAAAACTACAGAAGGTACATACAACACAGGAAAGTATAAAAATGGACAGGCCACAGACGAAGACAATATAGACACACGGAGTCATAACGAATTGACCATGCGCCCGTAGCAAAACTGCCAAAGCTGCCACCTTCCCCCCACCCCAACCCAGCAGCACTATATCTCATAAAACTACTATTATGCAACTTCTTAAACCGATTCACCAGGTTTTCTAATTTTGTGAGTACTTGTAGGTTTGATGAAAACTGAAAAATATATTTTAAACAAACTACCTTGATGAAGAATATTGCACACATCCAAGATGAACATCAACAAAAGCAAAACGAGGATAATGGAATGTAGTCAAATTAAATCGGGTGATGCTAAGGGAATCAGATTAGGAAATGAGACACTTAAAGTAGTAAAGGAGTTTTGCTATTTAGGGAGTAAAATAACTGATGATGGTCGAAGTAGAGAAGATATAAAATGTAGACTGGCAATGGAAAGGAAATCGTTTCTGAAGAAGAGCATCGAGTATAGATTTAAGTGTCAGGAAGTCGTTTATGAAAGTATATGTATTGAGTGTAGCCATGTATGGAAGTGAAACATGGACGATAACTAGTTTGGACAAGAAGAGAATAGAAGCTTTCGAAATTTGGTGCTACAGAAGAGTTCTGAAGATAAGGTGGGTAGATCACATAACTAATGAGGAGGTATTGAATAGGATTGGGTAGAAGAGAAGTTTGTGTCACAACTTGATTAGAAGAAGGGATCGGTTGGTAGGACATGTTTTGAGGCATCAAGGGATCACAAATTTAGCACTGGAGGGCAGCGTGGAGGGTAAAAATCGTAGAGGGAGACCAAGAGATGAATACACTAAGCAGATTCAGAAGGATGTAGGTTGCAGTAGGTACTGGGAGATGAAGAAGCTTGCACAGGATAGAGCAGCATGGAGAGCTGCAACAAACCAGTCTCAGGACTGAAGACCACATCAACAACAACAATTACGATTACTTGCAAAAAGGAAACATAAGAAATTTGCATGTATCATACAATGGCAGAATGGCAAAAGATGTTACTGGAGATGCACGGATTGTGTGCGAGTGGTACGTTAACTATGAAGAAGCTGGAGTTGGTAGCACCTGCTGTAGAAAGACGTTATGAATCTTTGGATAAACGACGGGTTCCCGGGTTCGATTCCCGGCGGGGTCAGGGATTTTCTCTGCCTCGTGATGACTGGGTGTTGTGTGATGTCCTTAGTTAGGTTTAAGTAGTTCTAAGTTCTAGGGGACTGATGACCATAGATGTTAAGTCCCATAGTGCTCAGAGCCATTTGAACCATTTTTTTGGATAAACGACAAATAAGAAACGAAATGCAAGAAGCTATAAGCAAGGAATGTGTTCTGAGGAAAACTTCTATGAAGATGAAGGAGCAGTATTTTGGTCATGTGCACGGCTTAAATAAAAATGAGCCTTTTGGAGTGGAAAAATTACAAATAACAACACGCACTACTATCGTAGCTTTCCGAGCACGTATAAATGTCACCATAAACGTAGGTAAGTTTTAACTACCGTAAACAGATGAAAAGTGGAATTTAGCCTAATGTACGGTTCAGCAGCGGAAGTACTATTACATAGTTACCAATGCACTAGGCCTTTCTCCAGCAGATGTTTGTTTGTGTTATTGCTTAAATGGAAAGAATTCTGCTAAAAAGAGCAAACATACATGCTACTTGCTTTTAATTCAACTGTTCGTGAGTACACTACACACAATAGCGTTATATAATCGGAGACAATGTTACTACAGAAAGTATACTCACGGATTTAATTATAAATTGTGGTTTCTCAAGCTCTCTTTGGACGTTATTTACAAATACAAACTGACAATAAAACTGAGATTCTCACATTTTCATTATTGACGTTTCCATACCCCGTGTCACTGATATAATTCAGATAAAATTTAAGGTGATGTGTTATTTCGATCTTTTCACGATGAAATCCTTGATTCAGCAAACCCCTGTGCGTGGAACATGAAGACTATTGGTGGCTATTACGTATGTGGTCGGTGTGGACATTATTTACAAATGAAACAAAATCATGTAGTGCCTGTTCACCACCCAACTGACAAAACTAAAGAATGCAGCTAGTATCTGGCAAGATTATCGTCAGATACGAAAACAAACTTTCAGTGGACGTTAAGCAGCCCCACAGAAGATTGGAAACTTTTTTCATTTTTCTCCATAAATGGATCTGTGTCAAATATCTTAAGCGGTTAACAGATCTTCAACAGGCGTTTCTTCTCTCGCGTCAGTACCTTCGAGATTCGGTACTTCTAGACCTAACTCTTCCGTAGTATCTTAGTGCTTCAATCGCGTCGTGTTACCATAAATCCACACTACTTCTCCACTTTGATGAAACACGGCAGCACTGCAAGTATCTTATGTTTAGCACTGACCTGATCACAAACGAAAACTGTAAACACCAGTATGAGCAATTACCGTGTCTACTGTATTTTAATTAGAGAATAAATCCGACGAAATTACCGTGGAGACTTTCACAGTCTGTAGGACCAGATGGCGTAGAATTTATAACCCTATTTAATTACCTTTGTTCCACAGAAGTTTACACGGGAAGTTGTTGGCGCATTCTGGTCCATAGACGAATAATCCCAATCCCTCCACTCGTGTTACTAATTACACTGCAAATAAATCAATTGTCACCAGTGCCGACAAATTGTATTTCATAAATTCTTTCTGTGCCATTCAGTGTATGTATAATGACCGAGGTGCAGCGGCTAAATGTCTCATCCGATGAGACAGAAGCTCGTCGTTAATATGGTTTAAAGCTAAGTAACAGGTACGATCTTCCACGAGTGCTAAAACAGAACATTATAAGTTTGTTTAAGACTTACATTGTTTACTATCTCTCTGATAAAATTTTGTGTTAAGCACAGTTTCAGCAGTGTAAGAAAAACAAATGACACATTAGAACTTATGAGGTAACTGAACAGGTAATTATTTTGGTTGCATAACAGAAAATGAAAAAATCTAACAATCAAGTCAAATCAATACTGTGTTAGAGCTACGAATGGAAGGCAGACATATGCAGGCTTAGGACTGGGGAGAAAAGACAGACCCCTCGTATATTGCTGTATATTTCATGTTGTAATAGAAATATACTGGTTAAGAACTACAGGAGTAGAAGGTACATCAGGAAACGCAATGCGGCAGACGGATATACAATCTGGATTACGTCGAGAGCAGACAGGGATTCCGACGTAAGGTGTTAAACGGTAAGGCTTAGACAGCAGCAGATATGGACTCACATCACAAAAAACGTTATGCTTATAAATAGGAGGGTGTAGTTTAAGAGACACATCAAGAATCAACAAACACGGAAATGTGATACTGAAATTTTCAAAAATAATAATGCACGTTCGAAATTCGATGAGGCTGTAGATCCTGCGATACTAGATACCGCAAGAAGTAGTTCAGTTGAGATGGAAAGGTTTTCCTCTAAAAGGATATTCACAAAAGTTGAGCAGACAAATTTATTTACGAAACAGTTAACTGAAAAGAAACTGTGGGTAACAATAAAAACTCTTCAACTGATTAACGCGAAAAGGAAATACAAAAAAGTTTCGGGAAATAAAAGGAATACAGCAATATTAGTCAGTTACAAACGAGATCAATAGGTAGTGCAAGTTAGTAGAAACTAAATTACTAGAAAAAAATTTACAAAAATTGGAGGGGACAGGCCTACGGTTGGCGGAAGGACAGATTCAGCATATAGGAGCGATAAAATATTTTCCAATGAATTTAAAAACAAATGAATGAACAGTATGCATCAGGGGAATTCCTCTGTCAGACACAATGAACAGAGCAGTAGATTGCAAGATGCAGGGAAATTTAGTATTAAATGTGGCTTTTCCTTCAAAAGTCTATGTGTATTTATACTGGCGAATGGAAAAAATGTAACAGATATTAAAAATAATATCGGTCAAGGTAAACTCGTTACTCGACAGTTAAACTCAATCCACAGGATTAATAAGATCACAAACAAAGTGAAGAAGATTAATACAAAACTAGAGCAGTAGTTATGTCTGTCTATAGGTTAGATGTTAGCACTATAGTAGTAGTGACGCCCGTCTATGGCTTAGACGAGTGCACAATAAGGAAAATGAAAAACAATCAACACATGGAAATGGATTACTGGAGACGAAGTGATGGTATCTCAAGATTACACCATATCAGAAATTAAGAAATCAGAAAAATAGGATACTACAAGAAGGCATGTTGAGAAGAAGAGGAAACTATAATATGGTCTTTTGCAATGAATGGCTGATAATAGAAGATGAAAGAAAGTATGGATTTGGATCTCATAAGGAAATAGAGAAACCAAGTCGACTGGCTGGAAGATGGGTAAGGGATGTTCCGTAAACTAAAGACACCAGGAACCTGTAAGAGCGGGACTCAAAATATCGATAGAATATTCCATTTATCTTGAGGACACCGATAACTTTTTATCCAGAATCAAAATAAAAAACATATCAAACGAATGATGTTTTCCTACCATGTCTACATTAAGCAGCATGATTACATTTGCAGTAACTTTGTTAATTACGAAAACATTAACAACGATACGTTTGTTCTAAGTAGCACACTACGTTCTTCTTATTAGGTAATCCTATACCTCTCCTCAACATCTGCTCAAAAACGTATCGCAGTGTACCACTCACGCAGACTAGTTGTTATTAAAAGCGTAGCAAAATTTGACTTTTAATCTCTTACACTAACAAAACTAAAGGTACATGGAGTAACATAACACGCCCACTTTCTGGGAAGGACAGTAAACAAATGAAAACCCAAGGAAAATACATATCGGCCATTCATTTTACCTACTTCAGTTGTAGGTTTGTATGAGTACAAAGAAACACCAACGAAGAGAAGATAAAGATGCAGCTGATTAATGAAGACTGCAAGGTAGCAGAACAGTAAAACAGCAATAATGCTTTTTTTTTGTTGCAATACTGGTTCATGTACTGGCGTACTGTAGTACTTTTAAACGACACCTCGCGTACTGTCAAGAAAATTCTTGACTAAAAACTGCATGATCATTACTCGTACAAATTTTCAACTGTAGACGGTTGAGTGAATCATCGGTATTCATTTCATGCATTTCCCTTGTGTTTCCGATTGTTTACTGTCGACTCCAGCAAGTGGGCTATTTAGCCAGCTGCCTCCAGTGTAAGCTTGTTCAGGAGAGTCATTTGAATTACTTTTTCATGATGTTACATTTTCGCGAAAGGTACACTGTGATACGTTGTTAAACAGGCCTTGAAGAGAGGATGTAGGTTATCAAATAAGTGATGCAGGGCTCTACTTGAAAATGAGATGTTATTGTGCTTATTTTCTTGACGAATAAATTACGAGATAGGCAATCATACGGATAAATATTTTGCTTGTAGAGAAAATTAATTTGCTTGACACATTTATTTACTTTGGTACTGGACATCAAGTTATTTGGGATGATCAGTATAAATGGGACGTCGTATTAGGGCTGACACGTGCAGATACGAAACACTTGTATGATCGCAAATGTGACATACCACTGTTCAGTTTTTGTATACATTCCTAAACGAAGACTCTGTTTACATACTGCGGATTATGCAAAAAAAGGTAGAGAAACTTAGCAATTAAATCTCGAAAATATGATGGACGTTTTTACAGTCTTGAAAACAAAAATTCAATAGTCTCATTCTAGAATTTCTCACATGTGATGGGAACTTTACCGCATGAAGTGCGACGTCCAGACGACAGCGCGGGCTAGCGGTGTCGCATGCAGAGGACGTCAGCCGCCCACGTGTCTCTCTGGTCCCCTACCGGTGAAACCCCGGCAGCTCCCCTATGCGGGCAGTGCCCGCCGTCACGTGTCCCCCTCCCCCATCACGTGCAGACGTTCGCAGGCTCAAAGCACATTCCGGCGGCGGCGAAAGACTTGCGAGGACCGCCCCGGGCGCCGGCTGCCTCAAAGCGACCACCAGCCGGAAGTTAAAGAGTCGCACTGGCCGGACACCTGTGGCGGCCCGGAACTCCCGGCATGCACCGCGCCGCAGGAACTCGCGCCGGCATCCGCGGATCGCCGCCGGATGACGACTGCGTCTGCCCTGCCGCGGGGACCACTGTGTCCGCCGCCAGAGGGGGAAGTCCGTCCGTCGACGCCAGTGTCTGGCGCTCACTTAGAAGTGGTAGTGCAGGTAAAGCAGCTGAGATTAGCCTCAGAAGACAAAAGTGATCAAAAATTAAACTAGCCAATCGCAGGACAAATGATTACACTGAAAACCATCGCAATAAAATGTGAAACTGCATCTGGTATCCTCATTAACACACAAGTGGGGAGCTCATTGTGAAAGATGGACAACTCCACTTTCCACTTTTTTATGTTACAGACATAAAACTAACATATAGAAATCTATTTGATGTCAGTTACTGAAAATTTTTCACGCTACTCTTATGATGCCCAAAAATCAAATTCCAGTTTATTTTTTGATACAGAATGTCAACGAAGCTGAAATTTGCAACTAAATTTAAGAGCTGTCCGATTTTTAGTGTTTTCCAATTTTGTTACACATGTGAAGATTTGCCCGACTTTAAAATTAGAGTACACAATTTTAACAGATAGAGATTGCTGCAACATTTTGAATTTGAATTTATGCAATTAGTTTAGCCCTTTCTTATAATCACAAAAATGAATCAGTATAAATAAATATACTGTATAACAAAGCCCTTACTTACATTACGAACAAACATAGTGAGATACTATGTTCTTAATGTTCGTTTGTTATAAGACTTTACTCAAATATAATACAAGTTCGCAAAAATTAAGTTCGATGACGCTAATGAATTACTTAATACTGTCAGCAGATTTCTTCACACTCGAAACCTTATACACTACTGGCCATTAAAATTGCGACGCCATGAAGATGACGTGCTACAGACGCGATATTTAACCGACAGGAAGAAGATGCTGTGATATGTAAATGATTAGCTTTTCAGAGCATTTACACAAGGTTGGCGCCTGTGGTGACACCTACAACGTGCTGACATGAGGAAAGTTTCCAACCGATTTCTCATACACAAACAGCAGTTGACCGGCGTTGCCTGGAGAAACGTTGCTGTGCTGCCTCGTGTAAGGACGAGAAATGCGTACCATCACATTTCTGACTTTGATAAGGGCCGGATTGTAGCCTATCGCGATTGCGGTTTATCGTATCGCAAAATTGCTGCTCGCGTTGATCGTGATCCAATGACTGTTCAGGAATCGGTGGGTTCAGGAGGGTAATACGGAACGCCGTGCTGGATCCCAACGGCCTCGTATCACTAGCAGTCGAGATGACAGGCATCTTATCCGCATGGCTGTAACGGATCGTGCAGCCACGTCTCGATCCCTGAGTCAACAGATGGGGACGTTTGCAAGACAATAACCATCCGTACGAACAGTTCGACGACGTTTGCAGCAGCATGGACTGTCAGCTCGAAGACCATGGCTGCAGTTACCCTTGAAGCTGCATCACAGACAGGAGCGCCTGCGATGGTGTACTCAACGACGAACCTGGGTGCACGAATGGCAAAACGTCATTTTTTCGGGTGAATCCAGATTCTGTTTACAGCATCATGATGGTCGCATCCGTGTTCGGTGACATCGCGGTGAACGCACATTGGAAGCGTGTATTCGTCATCGCCATACTGGCGTATCACCCGGCGTGATGGTATGGGGTGCCATTGGTTGCACGTCTCGGTCACCTCTTTGCATTGACGGCACTTTGAACAGTGGACATTACATTTCAGATGTGTTACGTCCCGTGGCACTACCCTTCATTCGATCCCTGCAAAACCCTACATTTCAGCAGGACAATGCACGGGCGCATGTTGCAGGTCCTGTACGGGCCTTTCTGGGCACTGAAAATGTTCGACTGCTGCCCTGGCCAGCACATTCTCCAGATCTCTCACCAACTGAAAACGTCTGATCAATGGTGGCCGAGCAACTGGCTCGTCACGATACGCCACTCACTACTCTTGATGAACTGTGGTATCGTGTTGAAGCTGCATAGGCATCTGTACCTGTACACGCCATCCAAGCTCTGTTTGACTCAGTGCCCAGGCGTATCAAGGCCGTTATTACGGCCAGAGGTGATTGTTTTGGATACTGATTTCTCAGAATCTATGCACCCAAATTGCGTGAAAATGTAATCACGTGTCAGTTCTAGTATAATATATTTGTCCAATGAATACCTGTTTATCACCTGCATTTCTTCTTGGTGTAGCAATTTTAATGGCCAGTAGTGTAAATGTTCACATACACAGCTTGCACTATTGCCAACTCTTTCTGTTTGATTCTGGCTCCGTTCTGAATTCTTTGCAAGTGTGTTTTTTATAAAGTTAACATCTGAATTGGATGCGACTTAATTTTATAGTGTTTGGTCTTGGACATTCATTTCCATGATTGCGCTTTATTGAGTAGAATTAACAGTGTAAGATATCACTGAAAATACAGCGCCTTACCTTAGAGTTTCAGCCATACTGGATGCGAACTGAAGCATGGGAATGCCAGACAGTCATCCCTGTCGTCTTATTGCCTGTTTCTGGGCTCGGCCTAATATGAAGCAAAAATGAAATGGTGTTATCTAAATTTTATTCCATTCACGTTCGTTTCAAACACGTGTAAGTCCGTTTCTGAAGTCTGAGAAAATTGTAATTAGATTCAACTTGAAAAATATTATTGGAATCAGATAACATCAAAATTTGTTAAAAAAGAGGTTTGTCTATCTTTGATAATGAGGTCCTCAGTTGGCTCTAAGTAGAAAGCGTAGGAAGTACAGATGACTTTGATATTACTAGATATGAACTGAATTTCTATTTTGTTATCACTACAAAGGCCAATCCCCAAACTTTACTACCTCTGCTGATGAGAATCAGTTTCTATAAAGGCCTCAAAACACCGTGATATTTTTTCAATAAAATTCTTCTGGGCTGTTGACCGCATTGTCAATATATAAAGTTGTCCGACGTTTCGGCGACTATTACAAGTGGCCTTCCTCAGCTAAACACAAAACCCCTTAGGAAAGCGGCTTGTAATAATGGCCGAAACGCCGGACAATTTTATGTATCGATAATGTGGTCAACAGCCCAGAAGAATTTTATTGACAACGGCCGCGGAAGCCTACGATTTCACAGTGGTATGTTGTTCCTGAAAGAATCAAAAGTAATTGGTGGCAAAATTGAGCTGCTCCATTTCTGAAAATTTGTGATTAAGAAATAAACGAGCTGAGGTTACACCCTCTGCGCACCAATGTCTAAAAACAACAGTGGTTATAACTTCCTGGAAGATTAAAACTGTGTGCCGGAGCGAGACTCGAACTCGGGACCTTTGCCTTTCGCGGGCAAGTGCTCTACCAACTGAGTTACCCAAGCACGGCTCACGCCCCGTCCTCACAGCTTTACTTCTGCCAGTACCTCGCCTCCTACCTTCCAAACTTTACAGAAGCTCTCCTGCGAACCTTGCAGAACTAGCACTTCTGAAAGAAAGGATATTGCGGGACATGGCTTGGCCACAGCCTAGGGGATGTTTCCAGAATGAGATTTTCACTCTGCAGCGGAGTGCGCGCTGATGTGAAACTTCCTGGCAGATTAAAACTGTGTGCCGGATCGAGTTTGGAAGGTAAGAGGCGAGGTACTGGCGGAAGTAAAGCTGTGAGGACGGGGCGTGAGTCGTGCTTGGGTAGCTCAGTTGGTAGAGCACTTGCCCGCGAAAGGCAAAGGTCCCGAGTTCGAGTCTCGGTCCGGCACTCAGTTTTAATCTGCCAGGAAGTTTCATATCAGTGCACACCCCGCTGCAGAGTGAAAATCTTACTCTGGAACAGTGGTTGTACCCCAGCAAAGAACGGTGAGAAATCCTGTGCTAATAAACATCACCCGGTTTTTATGGTTTCGATATTTTCTAAAATAATTGACTCTTACACACAATAGCTGTTATGTCCGCATTTATTAAATCATAATATCTTGACTAAAACTCGTTATTGTTTCAGGTCAGAACTGTCAATACTTCAAGGTGCTATTTCTTCATTGCAAGTCGCTTTTTAATTAAAACTATCTGCTGAAGCCTTACTGGTTCATTTGATGGAGCCATCTCATTGATAAACAGTAGAATATTACTGGAGAAACTATGGTGTTGTGACATCCACAACTTAAAAGTCTCCCACAAAGAACTTTTTGGTTTTTATCTGTCATTTTGAAATAGGCAAGCTGAATATTTAAAAAGCGATCATCTGTTGTTACTTTGTCGAATATACTGTGGCACATGTGTTTCGGAGAATCATTTACATAGTCCCTATTATAAATTTTTTCACTGTTATTCTGTACAGGATTCCTTTGGCAGGTAGTTCTTCAAGAGCCAAATGAAATTTTTATTTGACAGAAGAAGGCCATCAAGTGCATATCTGAATTTACATAACTAACATTTCTTGTGGGCCTTGTTTCAGACAGTGAAATATGTTAACAGCTATATTTCTCGTATTACACAGTGGCTTGTTGAATGTAAAACGAAAAAAGAAATCATTCCCTACAACAGAATACTCATTAAACGTTAAAAACTGACATACGTACAATTAAATTTAAGAGGACATAATAGTTATGAATATCTATGTGTAAGGCTTCTTAATGAATTATCTTGACAGTCTCATGAAATGTTGTCAAAAATACAACTCAAAAGAATCTGATAGAGAAGTCTACCTACTCACTTGAAAGATTTGAGAACTGGACAAAAAATAATCTTAATCACTCATTTGTATGTAATACTGAATGTAACAATATTAAAAAGTATGAATTGTTGTTCTTGTATAGTGTCTTTTTATTAACATATGTGCATTTGTTTTTATGGTGCAGAGTTTAGTATATACAGTAAGTAACTATGTTTTCTCAAACATGTCAATGTCCAGCGCAAAGATTATTTTTAAAATCACAATGATGACTTCCATTACATGCAAATGCTTATAGATGCATCATTAAATAAATAAGTAAATTTCTGAATATCACTTCGTGTAATAGAGCAAAACCATATTCTGATATTAAGTAATGGGGAAGAATTCTAATAACACTTGCATAACATTTTGCTTGTTAGTTTCCCTTTATAAAAGTACCATATTTCCTCTTTGATCTTAGTCGTTGACTATTCGGAAACTATGTATATCCTTCAGTAGCTATGTCTCTTATGCTGCGAATAAACTATTGCAAAAGTCTGGAATTACACTAGTGTAACTTTCACATGGATTGCTGTCTTCACGTGAAACATTTCAGTGCAAACTTGGACGCTGATGCTTTTTGGCCAAGACAGAGATATCACACAGCTGCCTATAGTCTCACATGGTGAACCGCTCACATGTTGCACATTTATAACACAATGGCGCAGCTTCGCTTGACTGCTTGGACGATTGTAAAGAAGTTATAGGTTTCATCAGCATCATGATGAATTGCCTACCATTTCATTAACGGTCATAGTTACTGTAATATTTCGAAATTAGATAAAGTATTCCAAGAAATTCTTGAATTTGGGAGTGAAAAATAAGGATCGTTATGTATCTGCATTTGGTGCATCTTAGGTTGTAACGTATGAAATGTAATTAACATATTTAATTATTCTTTAATCTTGGAAGGATAGCGCTGTCTATCACCATTCTTGAGAAAACTGACTGTACGTAAAGTGCCTTGTACCTAACTCGCATGCCAACGAAAAAGCGAAAATGAAATATTCGTAATATTCGTCGTACCTCGTAAATGGTTTGCGACATGAAAACATGATTTTGGCAGATGGCAGTACGTAAAGAGGAGAGTATTTGCGTATCGTTAATGTACGGAACTTTCATATTTAGTGCAATTTTCAAGAAACTACACATTTTTTCAGTGATATGTAATTTTTAAGGCCTATGCAATAGCAGGTGATACGAGAATTTCTGTTAGTTTGGATCGACATTGTGAAAATATTAAGTTTATTTTTTCATTAACTACTGACTTGTCTTTCCCTCAGTTGCTAGATTATAATACTCTGTTTCAGGACCCTATCACAATTTCAAGTGCATTGCAATGTTAGTGAGATGAATACTTATAAACTGTACTGTGTTTTGGCAAAATAAGCAGATTTACTTGTCTTTCCATGAGCTGATACTTTTCTAATCCACTGTTCCACAATTCTGTTACAGTTTCAACAACACTTAAATGTGAGAAAGTTGTATACCTGTAAGTACTGTCATGTTTTGGTAAAAATAAAAGATATTTTAAGAAGGTAACAAGAGAAAATAGGTATTACTCAAAACTCGTCACTGATAACATTCCTCTAAAGAAAAATAAAGGGGATAAGTTCGTGAAAATGAATCGCTATTTCTATTGAAATTTCAAAGGAATCCTGTACCCCAGCGTGTTTTTAACAATGAATCGCATGAATTGAAGCTGATCAAACGATTTTATTTCTACATGATATAAGAAATATGGAAGCATTAGAATTTTCAGAATGCTGTGAACTATCCAGCAAGATGTAAACAGACTATCAATATCTCTGACAAACTCTGTATAAGGATTGGAAGGAAAACATGGCATACTATATGATGTTAATTGTTTTCATGTATCTTAGATAGCTGAGATACAGATATAAAATCTGTTGGCCTCTTTCAGTCCACATCACTCATTATTAAAATTACGCTCGAGTACAGGATCCCGCAAAAATTTCAACAGAAGTAGCATTTAATTTTCCCCAGACTTCTTATTCCTTTAATTTTTCTTCAGAGTAATGTTAATAGTAATGATTTTTCATTAATATGTAACTTCTCTTGTTGCAATGTTAAATTGTGCTTGTTTTGTCAAAACATAATATAATCTATAAGTATTTATTGCACTATGATTCTAGTGCAGCAAAAGTTGTGACAGAATCCTGAAACTATGTGTTATTAAACCAGCAACTGAGTGCAAAACAGGTCAATAGATTACAAAAAGGTTCGTTCTCAGGATAAAAATAAACTATCATTTCTTCATGTATATCGCTACAAATCAACAGTAAATGGCTCTTAAAAGTTACATTATTTCATTGAAAAAATGTATAGTTCCTTCAATATCACACTAAATATGGTAGTTTCATATATCAATAATGTGAAAAAATACTGTTCTTTGCATATTATAAATTGCCAAAATCTTGTTTCATTATTTCGTATCGCTTATGAGGAATGTTATGAACTTTTCATTCTGGCATTTCTGCTGGTTTATGAGCTCGGGACCAAATACTTTACGTACTCGTACAATCAGTTTTCTCAAGACTGGTGATAGATAGTGATATCCTTACAAGTCAAAAAATAATTAAGTATATTAGCAAATTCTATGCCGCACCCTATGACCTAAATTGCACCAAATGTAAATTTTTCATGGCGAACTTTAAGATTTTCTTGCAGTACTTTAGCTAATCTCAAAATATAATAACTATGATCATTATCGAAATGATAGGCAGTTCATTATGAAGCTGACGGATATACCTTCAAGCTGGGCACGACTCCAATTTTGTACCCAATAGTCTCGTTACAATCATTTGAGGAAAACTGCAAATAGGCCGGCAGATGCGTGAATACTGTTTCGTCTCGAGGATTAATTTGCGTTGTCTGAGTGCCAACCCTGTAGACTGTCACGTCAGACGCCATCGAGACACCTGATTGGCCAGCGCAGGTAGCATTCATCGAGCCCTACAATGACTCACAAGGAAAATAGCACAGGAGCTACCTCGTCAAACTTGCGCAGCCGCCTGCAGGGCAGCTGTCTAGCAGACGACAGGGCCTGCAAGGGAACCATGGTGCTAGCCCGCAGGTGAGGTTACAGAGAATCTTATTCCGTGTGAAACGGGCTTAATCTGCAGAATTCAGTGAGGTACTGGTACAGTTGTAACATTTGTATAGTAACTTATCTTCCGCTATTCAAAATTAGGAAAACAGCTTTTTTGTTACAAGATGCCAATTTTATTTATCCGCTTGTTTAGTATTGTCCCCTTCAAAGCCTTCTCCTTTAAAGAATCAAACACATACTAAAATAATTAATTTCTCTATAGTACTTGTAGTATAAAGAAGACATGTCAGACAAACACTGCTTGCACAGGTAAGGCTTCGATTACCATGGAATTTTTTTTAGAAAAATAAAAGTTAGCTGGTAGTTGAATAGTCATGTCATTCTAAGAAGTGAGTCATTGGGTCCAAGCCACTGATCTAGGAAATCTAAGCCCCACAGATTTGCCAAATTTGGCATTCTTAGATAGTTAGGGCAATCGATAGGTCACTTTCAAAGAAACTGAAAGAAATTATAGCAGGTTTGTCTTCCCCTTGGGTCACTAAATACAGCTCAGGTAACAGTTAGATTTAATGAAAAATTTTTAAAGAATGTAGTCTCAGATCCATGGGAGGGAAATTCCCAGCACATAAAAGAACCAACGCAGAGAGACAAAGTCTCCTAAGTCCATGAAGACAGGATAACGTAGTAGTAAAATCTACGTTCTTCAGAAGTCTTCCTAGGAAACAAATTATATGCCTGTCACTAAACAGATCATGTTGCTGTCAGTAGACCTTTGCAACGGAGCACTCAGTACAAAAATAGCTATCTAACATTAATTCCAAGAATTTTAGATTAGGCAAAGTCTCAAAATAAGGAAGCAATAATAGCCTAAAAAGTCTGACAGCGAATTTTTTAAGGAAAATGACATAGGAAGAAAGAATACCTGAACTATTTTAAATACATAGGAGAACGGATTACGAGCAGTACAAAAGAAATTATAACAGTGGAAGAATGGTTCAAATGGCTCTGAGAACTATGAGACTTAACTTCTGAGGTCATCAGTCCCCTAGAACTTAGAACTAATTAAACCTAACTAACCTAAGGACATCACACACATCCATGCCCGAGGCAGGATTCGAAACTGCGACCGTAGCGGTCGCGCGGTTCCAGACTATAGCGCCTAGAACCACTCGGCCACTCCGGCCGGCAACAGTGGAAGATAGTGTGCTGGTATATAAAATGGAAATAAATTTGTATATGACCAAAATCACTTACAGCAAAACTTTTTTCTGCTGGAATAAAAACTAAGACACTGTATGCAGCAGAAACACAGAAACTACCAGGATAAGGTATCTTGAAAGACAGGGAAAACGTGCGAAAAATTCTACGCAGAGCAGTGGGACCTAAAAGCAGTACGACTGCTTATTACATTTTAAATTCCATCAGAGAGCTCCACATGAAATGGGAAATCTGTGTGATATGACGAGGAAAACACGGCTACTATTTTATGGACATATTTTTCTCATCAGTCTTCTGGCTGGTTTGATGAAGGCTGCCAAAACTTCCATTTATGTACCAACTTCATTATCTCTGAGCAGCACTTACCTACTACCTCAGTTACTTCTTGGATGTATTCTAATCTCTGTCTTCCCCTAGAGCAGAGGTTCCTAAACTATTTTGACTTGTAGACCACGACAATTTTTTTCTGTTTAGGGTGCATCTCCCTTTTGTAATGTGGCCATTTTTCTCCGAAACTGTATACTAACTTACTTCAGTGGATGACATGCAAATTCCCTTGATCAAGTAGTCGATGGATTACACAACTCTGTATTTGTAGATCTGGATTACCAATGGCTGTTTTTAGCTTCACTGTTCGTTTTTCTGATTTTTTCGAGTAGGTGGTTCAGGTTTATAAGACCTGAATACTTAAAAGTAGGATGCGCTACATACAGGGTGCTTCAAAAATGACCGGTATATTTGAAACGGCAATAAAAACTAAACGAGCAGCGATAGAAATACACCGTTTGTTGCAATATGCTTGGGACAACAGTACATTTTCAGGCGGACAAACTTTCGAAATTACAGTAGTTACAATTTTCAACAACAGATGGCGCTGCGGTCTGGGAAACTCTATAGTACGATATTTTCCACATATCCACCATGCGTAGCAATAATATGGCGTAGTCTCTGAATGAAATTACCCGAAACCTTTGACAACGTGTCTGGCGGAATGGCTTCACATGCAGATGAGATGTACTGCTTCAGCTGTTCAATTGTTTCTGGATTCTGGCGGTACACCTGGTCTTTCAAGTGTCCCCACAGAAAGAAGTCACAGGGGTTCATGTCTGGCGAATAGGGAGGCCAATCCACGCCGCCTCCTGTATGTTTCGGATAGCCCAAAGCAATCACACGATCATCGAAATATTCATTCAGGAAATTAAAGACGTCGGCCGTGCGATGTGGCCGGGCACCATCTTGCATAAACCACGAGGTGTTCGCAGTGTCGTCTAAGGCAGTTTGTACCGCCACAAATTCACGAAGAATGTCCAGATAGCGTGATGCAGTAATCGTTTCGGATCTGAAAAATGGGCCAATGATTCCTTTGGAAGAAATGGCGGCCCAGACCAGTACTTTTTGAGGATGCAGGGACGATGGGACTGCAACATGGGGCTTTTCGGTTCCCCATATGCGCCAGTTCTGTTTATTGACGAAGCCGTCCAGGTAAAAATAAGCTTCGTCAGTAAACCAAATGCTGCCCACATGCATATCGCCGTCATCAATCCTGTGCACTATATCGTTAGCGAATGTCTCTCGTGCAGCAATAGTAGCGGCGCTGAGGGGTTGCCGCGTTTGAATTTTGTACAGATAGAGGTGTAAACTCTGGCGCATGAGACGATACGTGGACGTTGGCGTCATTTGGACCGCAGCTGCAACACGGCGAACGGAAACCCGAGGTCGCTGTTGGATCACCTGCCGCACTAGCTGCGCGTTGCCCTCTGTGGTTGCCGTACGCGGTCGCCCTACCTTTCCAGCACGTTCATCCGTCACGTTCCCAGTCCGTTGAAATTTTTCAAACAGATCCTTTATTGTATCGCTTTTCGGTCCTTTGGTCACATTAAACCTCCGTTGAAAACTTCGTCTTGTTGCAACAACACTGTGTTCTAGGCGGTGGAATTCCAACACCAGAAAAATTCTCTGTTCTAAGGAATAAACCATGTTGTCTACAGCACACTTGCACGTTGTGAACAGCACACGCTTACAGCAGAAAGACGACGTACAGAATGGCGCACCCACAGACTGCGTTGTCTTCTATATCGTTCACATCACTTGCAGCGCCATCTGTTGTTGAAAATTGTAACAACTGTAATTTCGAAAGTTTGTCCGCCTGAAAATGTACTGTTGTCCCAAGCATATTGCAACAAACGGTGTATTTCTATCGCTGCTCGTTTAGTTTTTATTGCCGTTTCAAATATACCGGTCATTTTTGAAACACCCTGTAAGTATCCTTTTAAGACGAATAGAACTGTTGTGCTTTGGCAGGCGCCGAGCCTTCTCGTTATCCAAGCTCGCTCTCCAGGAGCGTTGCGGAACGCGTGTTCTTCAATCGAGCGAAACAGGTAGTTTCTCGCAGAAGTCTTCCAGCCAGGTAAAACGTCTCTGGGCTGGTGTGATTTCCCCCAGAGCGTGTGAATGCTCATTAGGATGAAACAGAATAGTGCTCAGTTTAAACTTTCTTAACACAACCTTCTGACAGGTTCATACTGTCGTTTTTGGGAGAGCCCTCAGTTTCGCGCTGTGCCTACGTTCAGAGTTTTTTATTCGTTAAATTCAGAATTAATTAATGGAGTGAGAGAAGCCCCCTGGAGGATCGACTCTGAGCTACTGGCTGAAGTATAATTAGAAAAGAGTCGGAGATTGCTGAATGCTGTTACGCGTTTTTCATTCGTCGGTGTTCGGAAGCTCCACACTAACTGCCATCGATTTCCAGTTCTGGCAGGAAGACAGCGAAGTTACAGATGGTCCTTAGAGAAAATATTTTCCTTGGGCTTTTACACTGAAGAGTCAAAGCAATGGAACTCTTGCCTAAATTCATGATGTGGCATGGATTCGAGTAATGTCTGAAGTAATGCTGGAAGGAACTGCCATCATGAATCCTGCAGGTCTGTTCACAAATCTGCAAGTACGAGGGGGGGGGGGGGGAGGGATATCTCTCGTGAATAGCACGTTGCAAAGCATCCCAGATATGCTCAATACTGTTCATTTGGTGACCGTCGGAAGTGTTTAAACTCAGAAGAGTGTTCCTCGACGCACTGAATACCAATTCTGGACATTTGGGGTGTCGCATTGTCCTGCTGGAATTTCCCAAGTCCGTCTTCATGCACAATCGTTATGAATGGCTGCATGCGATTAGACAGGATGCTTACATACATGTCTCCTGTCAGGGACGTATCTAGACGTGTTAGGTTTCCCGTATCACTCTGACTGTACACTATCCACACCATTACAGCTTGAACAGGCCGCTACTGACATGTAGGGTCCATGCATTCACGAGGTTGTCTCGATACCCGCAAAACTTCTATCCGCTCGAAACAGTTTGAAACGAGACTCGTCCGACCACGCAACATGATTCCAGTTTTCGACAGTCCAATGTCAGTGTTTATGGGCCCAGTCGAGGCGATAAGACTTGTGTCGTGCAGTCATCAAGGGTTGACGAGTCGGCCTTCGGCTCCGAAAGCCCACATGCTTCATTGAATGGTTCGCACGCTGACAGTTGTTGATGGCCCAACATTGAAATCTGCTGCAACTTGTGGAAGGGTTGCACTACTGTCACTCTGATCGATTTTTTATGTCGTTGTTGGTCCCGTTCCTGCAGTATCTTCTTCCGGCCGCAGCGATGTCGGAGATTTGTTGTTTTACCTGATTGTTGATATTCATGGTACACTCGTGAAATGGCCGTATGGGAAAATCCCCACTTCATCACTACCTCGGAGATGCTGAGTCCGATCGCTCGGGCGCTGACTGTAACACCACGTTCAAACTCACTTAAATCTTGATAATTTGCCATTGTAGCAGCAGTAACCGATCTAACAGCTGCGCCAAACACTTGTCGCCGACCGCAGCGCCGCAGTCTGCCTGTTTAAGTACCTCTGCACTTGTATACGCAGGCCTATACCAGTTTCTTTGTCGCTTCAGTGCATAAATTGAGACTACAGGTAGGACAGGAAAGATGACTGGTGAGATGAGCCTTGCTACTGCTGAAATGATGTCTGTACTTAAGCACTAAGCACAAAGGGAGGGTGGAAATCATAAACTCAAGCGGCTTCAGCCACCGGCTACTTTATTCGTACTCCAAATACGGTAGCAAGTTGAAGCAACGTTACATCAGGCGCGAATTTAATTTACTCCACTCCGGAGCCAAGTATGTGATTTTAAAATCACCCATCTAGCTTTTTACTCTCAGTGACAATTTTTGGCAAGTCCATGATGTTCGCAACTGTCGTTCCGTTTCCTTTCTACATCTAATTAACAACGTTCGTCACATGCCGTGTCTGTGAATTATTAACGTAACCGTGTTTTATCATCTCTGTCTACCTGTGGCAAAGTTATACATTAGCGCTATAATCCATTGTCCGCTTGTTAATGCCTCTTTATAAATATCAGAAGGTAATTCTCATGTCTAAAACTAATAAATCTAGTTGTTACAGTAACCATTTTTCCCATTCATAGCTAGAGGCTCCCTAAAAAAGTGGTTCAAATGGCTCTGAGCACTATGGGACTTAACATCTATGGTCATCAGTCCCCTAGAACTTAGAACTACTTAAACCTAACTAACCTAAGGACATCACACACATCTATGCCCGAGGCAGGATTCGAACCTGCGACCGTAGCAGTCGCGCGGCTCCGGACTGAGCGCCTAGAACCGCTAGACCACCGCGGCCGGCAGAGGCTCCCTCCTCGCATTAATATGTTCATGTGAGTGTGGTGGTACCCATTTGTTTCATGCTTATCTGGGCAACCCCTTTTAATATTCATTTTAGAAAGACATTTTCCGTTGCACTACAGCGTCCTTATCTCAAATTAATTTGCTTGACCATTTCGGATTGTTACTCACGGATGATTGCTCAGTATTGGTCAGCACAGTTTTGTTATTGTGCATCCTAGGGTCCTCCTACCACAACCAACATCTCACACTTACATGTATCGAAGTTTTAGAAGTTCATCAACTTGTCTTGACAGCTGATACAGAGTTACTCATTCTGACAGGTTTTGCAGTGTATAACTGTACAGTGAAAAATCTTTAAAAAACCCTAGAGTTTAATCGTTACTATTTTAAACCACAGAGAATGAGAATTTACTAAAATTAATACGCAATTGTTTCAATAAACGACTACATTTTAGTTATGTTTAACCATAAATCACCTCAGATTAATGATTTAGAAACTGTTTTCTTCTCTTTTAAAATGCAACTGGCAACTGCGCTAAAGCACCTGCGCACTAAATATTAAATTAGAAAAGCTATAAAAAATTTACTCTGTCGTCCACAACAGAAATATAAGTAACAAGTATATCTCTGGGTTCAGAATTTTTGATACTGTTTTCTAAGCTGTACCTTAGTTCTTAATCCGATCAGTTCTTCTTGTAATATGACATTTTTTTTAATATCCCTGTGTGGACTGATAATCCACTGTGTTATTTACATATTAAAAACATCCTCATACCTACTTCCAAAGTCTGTGTGAAGGGCACTTAAAGGTTGAATTTAGGTTGAAACGTCATCATCCTTGCAATTTATTTATGACAAATTGGGAAACTGGGATGATTAGCACTGTCCATTGTTGTACTTCATTATTCTAATTATGGCAATAAAAGTTGAAACGACAGACTTCGTTCTTATGAGACTGTCACGTCGTAACGGCAGTTCAACCTCAATAAAATTAGTAAACAAACCGCCTGAGTGCCCTGTGTAGTTTGGGTATGTATTTATTTCAATTCTGTTAGACCATCTCCTTCTTCCCCCACCCCTGTGTCCTTCTCCTCTCTGTTCGCATCCTTCTCCCCCATCTCTCTACCCACCACTTCCACCGTCACTCTCTTTCCATTTCCTCCTGCCCTTCCCTCTTCGAATCTCCTCCGCCCTCTCCCTCTGCCCACCTCCTCTCTGTCCTTTCTCTGCCCACTTCTCGCTCGCGCTCTGTCTCTCCTTCTCCTATTCCGCCATACATGAACTGTTTTTTACTTCCTTCATCCGTCCTTCAATTGAAGTACTTTTTCCGTTACCCAACGTTACTCCGTACTTACCTTTCCTCATACCGATATTGGTCCATCTAACTTTCTGATTCCCCATATACATATGGTGCACTGAAATCAACAAAAACACGAAAAACATTACAATTAAAACGGACATAATTGGTAACCAAACACGTTTTAGTGAATGCACACAAACGGTAGGATTTAAGGAGAGAAAGATGTCAAAAAATGGAAGGAAGTGGACTCTGGAAGGAAAGGAATAACATTATCGGAGAATAAAGTATGGAAGAAAAGAAAATACAACACAAAGGAGCACTGTCAGATTTGCTGACTGTACTCTCCAAAAGTGTCATTCGATGAGGTAAACAAATAAATAAATAAAAATACGAAAACATTTTGTGTGTTGTCGTTGTATGTTGTCAGTGCTGTTTGCATGTAGTCACAACAGAACGACGCATATAATTGTGTAACGGTTTACGTCGCTATTGTTACATGTCTAGTCAACAAGAAAGGTCATACAATAACAATGTAACTATGTATTACTTTAGCTCAAAAGTATTCTGTGATTTGCTTTGGTAGTACAGTAGCCATTAACAGTTGTTACTGAGGCATTCATACAGTGTTTGGTTATTTGTAGGGGATACTGGGAGACAGCCAAAACAAAAATAATACTGAGATGAGATGACACAATCTGTTTTGCATGCCTTGAAGAAAGAAAAGTTGCAGTCTAACAGTACTCGACACTAGACCGTCCCACAAAAACTATGACAAAAATTGTGTGAAATAGACAGAACACAGGAAGGAACAGTAGCCAATAGCCCTAGATCAAATTGTCCTCGAAAAACAACAAGGAGGGAGGACGAAATGATTTGTAAGCAATTGACTGCTGATCCAAGAAATTCGGCTCGACAATCTGGGGATGATCAGTAGCAGTATCATGGGCTGACAGACATTTCTCTACTGTAAAAGGTCGCCCAGTGTCAGGCGATTTAAACAGTAGACGAGCATTACGTAGACCAATTTAAAAATTTGGAAGCACAGGATAGAGGTTGCAAAGAAATATCAAACATAATCAAATGTTGGTCTAAGGTTTTATGGAGGGATGAAAGTAAATTTAATATATTTTCTTCTGATGGTGTGCAGTAAATATGCCATCCAAGAACCAAAGAACAACAAAAAGTACCAGGTACTGACCACTAAGCACGGTTTTCGCAGTGTGATGGTATGGGGATGTTTTTCCAGGCGCAGGTTTGGTCCTCTAGTCGAAATACGAGGAAAAAAGTATTCTGAAGAGCCAAAGAAACTGGGACACCTGCCTAGTTTCGTGTAGGGCCTCCGCGAGCAAGCAGAAATGCCGCAACACGACGTGGCATGAACTCGACTAATGTCTGAAGTAGTGATGGAGGGAACAGACACCATGAATCCTGCGGGGGTGTCCATAAATCTGTAAGAGTACGAGGCGGTGGAGACCTATTCTGAACGGCACGTTGCAAGGCATCCCAGATATTCTCAATAATGTTCACGTCTGGCGAGTTTGGTGGCCAGCGGAAGTGTTGAAATTCAGAAGAGTGTTCCTGGAGCCACTCTGTAGGATTTCTGGACGTGTGGGGTGTCGCATTGTCCAGCTGGAATTCCCCAGTCCGTCAGAATGCACATTGGGCATGAATGCATGCAGGTGATCAGACAGGATTCTTACGTATGTGTCACCTGTCAGTCGTATCTAATCGTGTCAAGGGTCCCGTATCACTCAGCTGCATACGCCCCGCACCATTACAGAGCCTACACCAGCTTGAAAAATCCCCTGCTGACATGCAGAGCCCATGGATTCATGAGGTCGTCTCGATACCAGTACACGTCCATCCACTCGATACAATTTGAAACGAGAGTCGTCCGACCAGGCAACATGTTTCCATTCATCAACCGTCCAATGTCGGTGTTGACGGGCGTAGGCGAGGTGTAAAGCCTTGTGTTCAAGGATACATGAGTAGACCTTGGGCTTGGAAAGCCTATATCGATGATGTTTCGTTGAATGGTTTGAACGCTGACATATGTCTATCGCCCAGCATTGAAATCTGCAGCAGTTTGCGGAATGGTTGCATTTCTGCCACAATGAGAGATCCTCTTCAGTCGTCATTGGCCCCGTTCTTGCAGGATCTTTTTCCGGACGCAGCGATGTCGAGATCTGATGTTTACCCGTTTTCCTGATATTCACGGTGTACTAGTGAAATGGTTGTACGGAAAAATCCCCACTTCATCGCTATCTCGGAGATGCTGTGTCCCATCACTCGTGCGCCGACTAAAACACCAAGTTCAAACTCACTTAAATCTTGATATCCTGTCACTGCATTAGCAGTAACTGATCTAACAACTGCGCCAAGCACTTATTGTCTTATACATATAATGGCTACCGGAGCGCCGTATTCTACCTGTTTACAAATCTCTCTACTTCAATACACAAGCCTATACAAGTTTCTTTGGCGGTTCAGTGTATAGTGTCTCCTTTACAGTGACATTTTAGAAAAGAATATGATTCCACATGGAAGAAAAAACATACCACGTAATGTGATATTTCAACAGAGCAATGACTCAAACAACACGGCAGGCCATTTAAAAACAAAAAAAAAAAAAACAAAAAAAATCTTTCCAGTGAAAGAATCGAACTTTCGAGTGACCATCCCAAAGGCCCAGATCTAAATACAATTGAACATCTCTGGGATGCATTAGACTCACTAGTTCGTCGTCGTAACTACTGAAAGAAGGATAGGTCTGCTGCTGCCTTATTAGACGGATGATCAAAACTCCACTTGTCCCATTACAAAAGATTGTGGATTAACACGCAAATAGAGGAGCAGCAGTGATCAAAGCCCCTTGGTATGCAACGAAATACTGATTTGTTCTCCAGATTAAAAATTATTTTGTATTATTGTTACGTACTTAGACCTACAAATTACATTTGGGACAGGAGAATTGTTATTTCTGTTTTGTACTAACTGGATTGTAATTACGACTTTCCAACAATCCACTGGCAGTTCTTTCTATTAAGCACTTATCTTTGTATCATTGTAACTAATGATTTTTATGAAATAATATATATATATATATATATATATATATATATATATATATATATATATATATATATATATATATATATGGGGCCCACACTATAGAGAGAGAGAGAGAGAGAGTTACAAAAAGGTACGGCCAAATTTTCAGGAAACAATCCTCACACACAAAGAAAGGAAATATGTTATGTGGACATGTGTCCGGAAACGCTTACTTTCCATGTTAGAGCTCATTTTATTACTTCTCTTCAAATCACATTAATCATGGAATGGAAACACACAGCAAAGAACGTACCAGCGTGACTTCAAACACTTTGTTACAGGAAATGTTCAAAATGTCTTCCGTTAGCGAGGATACATGCATCCACCCTCCGTCGCATGGAATCCCTGATGCGCTGATGCAGCCCTGGAGAATGGCGTATTGTATCACAGCCGTCCACAATACGAGCACGAAGAGTCTCTACGTTTGGTACCTGGGTTGCGTAGACAAGAGCTTTCAAATGCCCCCATAAATGAAAGTCAAGAGGGTTGAGGTCAGGAGAGCGAGGGGGCCATGGAATTGGTCCGCCTCTACCAATCCATCGGTCACCGAATCTGTTGTTGAGAAGCGTACGAACACTTCGACTGAAATGTGCAGGAACTCCATCGTGCATGAACCACATGTTGTGTCGTACTTGTAAAGGCACATGTTCAGGCAGCACAGGTAAGAGTATCCCGTATGAAATCATGATAACGTGCGCCATTGAGCGTAGGTGGAAGAACATGGGGCCCAATCAAGACATCACCAACAATGCCTGCAAAAACGTTCACGGAAAATCTGTGTTGATGACGTGATTGCACAATTGCGTGCGGATTCTCGTCAGCCCACACATGTTGATTGTGAAAATTTACAATTTGATCACGTTGGACTCAAGCCTCTTCCGTAAAGAGAACATTTGCACTGAAATGAGGATTGACACATTGTTGGATGAACCATTCGCAGAAGTGTACCCGTGGAAGCCAATCATCTGCAGATAGTGCCTGCACACGCTGTACATGGTACGGACACAACTGGTTCTCCCGTAGCACTCTCCATACAGTGACGTGGTCAACGTTACCTTGTACAGCAGAAACTTCTCTGACGCTGACATTAGGGTTATCGTCAACTGCACGAAGAATTGCCTCGTCCATTGCAGGTGTCCTCGTCGTTCTACGTCTTCCCCAGTCGCGAGTCATAGGCTGGAATGTTCCGTGCTCCCTAAGACGCCGATCAATTGCTTCGAACGTCTTCCTGTCGGGACACCTTCGTTCTGGAAATCTGTCAAGATACAAACGTACCGCGCAACGGCTATTGCCCCGTGCTAATCGATACATCAAATGGGCATCTGCCAACTCCGCATTTGTAAACATTGCACTGACTGCAAAACCACGTTCGTGATGAACACTAACTTGTTGATGCTATGTACTGATGTTCTTGATGCTAGTACTGTAGAGCAATGAGTCACATGTCAGCACAAGCACCGATGTCAAAATTACCTTCCTCCAATTGGGCCAACTGGCGGTGAATCGAGGAAGTACAGTACATATTGACGAAACTAAAATGAGCTCTAACATGGACATTAAGCGTTTCCGGGCACATGTCCACATAACATCTTTTCTTTATTTGTGTGTGACGAATGTTTCCTGAAAGTTTGGCCGTCAAAAAAAAATTTGGAGTACGTATTAAAATCCAGGGGGAAGAAATAAAAACTTTGAGGTTCGCCGATGACTCTGTAATTCTGTCAGAGGCAGCAAAGGACTTGCAAGAGCAGTAGAACGGAATGGACAGTGTCTTGAAAGGAGGATATAAGATGAACATCAACAAAAGCAAAACGAGGATAATGGAATGTAGTCGAATTAAGTCGGGTGATGCTGAGGGAATTAGATTAGGAAATGAGACACTTAAAGTAGTAAAGGAGTTTTGCTATTTAGGGAGCAAAATAACTGATGATGGTCGAAGTAGAGAGAATATAAAATGTAGACTGGCAATGGCAAGGAAAGCGTTTCTGAAGAAGAGAAATTTTTTAACATCGAGTATAGATTTAAGTGTCAGGAAGTCGTTTCTGAAAGTATTTGTATGGAGTATGGCCATGTATGGAAGTGAAACATGGACAATAAATAGTTTGGACAAGAAGAGAATAGATGCTTTCGAAATGTGGTGCTACAGAAGAATGTTGAAGATTAGGTGGGTAGATCACGTAAGTAATGAGGAGGTACTGAATAGGATTGGGGAGAAGAGAAGTTTGTGGCTCAACTTGACAAGAAGAAGGGATCGGTTGGTAGGACATGTCCTGAGGCAACAAGGGATCACAAATTTAGTATTTGAGGGCACCGTAGAGGGTAAAAATCGTAGAGGGAGACTAAGAGATGAATACACTAAGCAGATTCAGAAGGATGTAGGTTGCAGTAGGTATTAGGAGATTAAGGAGCTTGCACAGGATAGATTAGCATGGAGAGCTGCATCAAACCAGTCTCAGGACTGAAGACCACAATAACAAACAACAAACTGAGGCAAGTCCACACTTGTATGTAATACATTGGTACATGGGATCTTTTGTCCAGAAGAGAGAATTTCTAAACTTAATGTGTACACGTTGAATATTCAGAGATTAAAAGAGATGTTTACTTGTTATACACAATTTAAAGACACGGCTAATTCAACTTTTACAGTGATGGTTCAAATGGCTCTGAGCACTATGGGACTTAACATCTGAGGCCATCAGTCCCCTAGAACTTAGAACTACTTAAACCTAACTAACCTAAGGACATCACACACATCCATGCCCGAGGCAGGATTCGAACCTGCGACCGTAGCGGTCGCGCGGTTCCGGACTGAAGCGCCTAGAAGCACTCGACCACTGCGAACGGCCTTTTACAGTGATAATCAATAGTCTCGACAGTAGCAATTCGTATAGCAGTGCACATGTAATCCACTCCCAGTCACTTCCTGTCAGTATTTGAGCCTACTGCTAGCAGTTCCATGGTTTATCAAATGACTGAACAATCCACATGTGGCAGCACACACAAGGCTTGTCTCGATGTATTGATTTACGTCAGTAATCACTTCGTTCAGTCAACAATCTGTTTAATTTGAATAAATGACTGACCTGCAGCTTATGCAGCTGTTCCCTCGGATTCCATGCTCTGTTATATTTACGTGCATAATATAAGTTAAAATATAATTTCCTCGAAGTAATAGTATTTGCATTCTTTTGGTGCTGTCCTCTACGCATTCTGTTCATCTCATTTAATGACATAATCTTCCACATAACGTTAAACTGCAATCTTCCTTTCTTCTCCCTTTTACTAAACATTTCTCACATGTTTAAGAAGTATTTCACTATTGCAAGTTTTATTGTTATCTATTCCAGTTTAAATTTAATTACTGATGTAAAATTATGTTTCTATTGATTCACCAAATTTTCAGAGTGCTATTTCAACTGCTGTTGTAATAATCTGCAGTTTCGTTTTTTGTTATCTGTACAGTACATTCAGTCCCATCAACTTTAGTTCTTACGGAATACACTTGGTTTTTGTTTACATTGTACTCGTTGGCCTTTGTGCATCATCTCAATATCTCACACGATACATACCTTACAACTTCCGTAAATTCTATGTAGTTATCATTTATTCTTCCTGGTATTGCTAAGTGTAGCCAAGTACTTCCTTTTTATTTTTTACTCATCTCTTCTTCCTCAGCACTTTACCAGGATAAAATTTAAGACTGATTGTCTAATAGTCTTCACATTTATCCATTCGTGGTTTCTTTTTTTTTTTACTGCTGACATCATGTTTTTTTTTCTTAAAGTAGGGTTGTAGTCCTCCTGCCTTAGAAAAAAAAAGTTATATTCACCACATTGCTATATCTCACTATTAGTAACAAGTATCTCGACCACAGAAGACTTGTTTGACCTTTAATCATTCGCAAGGAGAATACCTGTTCCTCTGAAAGCAGATTTACTAACACTTATATCACCTTGTCTGTCAGTTCTTTGCCTGCTCCTTTTTGTGGGTAGACAACTGTATCACTTCTGCCTTTCACATAACTCTCCACTTTCTCGTATATCATGCTCTCGACAGTTCTTCATGATCACACAAACATTCAATGCTCAAAAGTATTTGTCCTTTCCTCAATAATTTCGCGTTATCACATTTATCTTATTCTCTCTTCTGAATTATTTTCATCTTCCTGAACGCGCTTTTTCAATAACGACGTCCTTCTATTCCTTCTCGTATTGAATTGCTTTGTACCTGATGTTTATTTCATTTTTCGTCAGTGAACTGGAATATTTCATGATTACTCAATCATTCTCGTGCCCTGTTTCCACGTATTGTAGCTTGTAATACCTTCGCAATTCACTTTCTTATTACAATTCCCCGTTCTACTAAACCGCCATGAACCTCATAGCGTATATCTGTCATCACTGTCTAAGACAACTTCCAATATGTCTGATACTCTTTCACAACTGTAAGTACATGTAACGAACTCATACTCTTGAAAAATACATGGAGTTATTCTTTCTTATCAGTCACATTGACGACATTGTCACACTGAGTATTTATTTAATGCGAAGACACAAAAACGAAAATAGTTGCACGTGTTATATTAGGAGTCCTCGTTTAATATGAACATGGGATATCTAGGACATGGGCCGAGAATAATCCTCCTTTTTTCCACAGTTTTGCAGTGCGGATAATGCGATAAAAATATGTCCATGCTAGTGTTTGGGAGAAATTTCTTTTCGTAATATTTACAGCGTAAGCGGAAACCGGAACACTGGGGTACCGTTCCACATTGCCCTGAGTGTGGCCGCAGTAATGTGTGTGCTAATGCGGCGGGAGGGTAAACACCCCTTCTCTGGTAACGGGCGGCTGTACAAGCACTAAACTGGGTCAGCCCGCGATGGCTAAGAGCGCCGACAAAGGCGATTACTGTGGGTTCCGTCGCCGAGCAACATCCAAGCCGAGTCCGTATAGCAATTCCGCCACCAGCATCGAGCTCACGAATTTTGTTCATACCATAGTGGCGGGATTCATACTAGCCACACTCCGTAATACTTCGTAATCTGGTATGTTTTTTCAGATTCCCAGGAAATGAATTTAACATCAGCTAAAAGGTGCATGTAGAAGATAATACTTCCATTTCATGAATCAGCAGTGCACATCTTTCGGTATTTTTGTAACATGCTTGCTTGAAACCACAACTCTGACGACTTATGTTACTCTCATTTTATAAAACTGACAAACTGCGGAGACGGATTCCTCACTGGAACTGGAGGAAAAAAGGTCCTATCAACTTGTGTCCGAAAATTGACGGTGTGCGTGCAACGACAAGAATACCTGCCTGCCCACACATTGATGCTGAACCGATGCTGAGGATTCTTTGTAGCCAACGAATAACTATAATGCAGATTGATGATGACAGTTCTGGTAAAGGTTGTTTCGTCGGTAAAGGGGACTGATGACAAAAATCCCATTAATAGTGATGGTCTGGTGCAAAAACCCTCGACAAAACCTTGCCCATCGGCAGGTGATAGTCCTCGCACTGTTTGCAAGTCATAAGAATAGTAGCGGTTGTCATGCAGGGTACACATAATCGTACTTTTGCTTTCTCTATCTTGGTGAGCCACTTGCCTGGAGCTTGTACCGAGATATGTCTCAAGGTCCTGTGGAGCCCTGTTCTCCAAACCTAGTGTACGCACGATCAGCCGCCTCCCTGCACTTTCGTCTGTCTGAAAGGATCCATGGTCACATAAACGCCCAAAAAGGGTTTGTGGCGGTAGCGTTCTCGCATCCCACGCCCGGGTTCCCGGGGTCGATTCCCGGGGGAGTCAGGGATTTTCTCTGCCTCGTGATGACTGCGTGTTGTGTGATGTCCTTAGGTTATTTAGGTTTAAGTAGTTCTAAATTCTAGAGGACTGATGACCATAGATGTTAAGTCCCATAGTGCTCAGAGCCATTTGAACCATTTTGAAAGGGTTTGTGATGTTGTTGGTATCTGTGAGGGTAGTTGTAACCATGCGGCCTCTTGACAGTTTCCATCTGCTTGCCTGTACACAAACACAATTTCAGCTTGTTTCCACATGAATACCGGACCATTTTGCTGCTTGTAGACGCTGCATCAATCAAACAACCTGCAACACACAGAGAACACACAGCACATGGTCAGAAGAACTTCCATTCGTCAGCGCTATTTGCCGAGGCAGCGATGCTTTTTCGGTTCATAGAACCTGTTTTCCTCCATTTCCCATCAGGAAACCATCCCTGCTGCTTTTCGATTTTATTAATGTTCACTCTACAGTTCAGTATCGCTTTTTAATTTAACTTGATAAGATTGCTTCTCATGTACAGCTTGCAACTAACTTAAATAATAATATGAAAATTTTCACAAGCTCCTCTAATTGTAACTCACTCTCATCCACAACTCCATCGCCGTAAATCGCTCTCACCCATCCACATATTCATTCGGCCAAACTCATTGCAGCTGAGAATATGAACAGCGATCTGCTGTATAATGGAATTATGACAATTAAAATTGGTGTCCAGGATTCGAATTCGCATTTCCCGCGGTCTCCGTACCGCTTGTCTACCGGAGCACGATTCACAGTCAGACCCAAACTCCCATATGTTGTCAACCATGTGTCTACAACTTGTACTCTTACATTAATTGCTTATATTCACGGAGAGCGGAGACATTTTATTTGAAAGTCGCTTGCGCGTTGTCAGCAGATAGATACAGTGTTACCTCTGACACTGTCTCCTTCACTCTTTTCCTAACACTGTTCTATCACTGTCTACTATTTTCCACTGTCTCCCTCTCTTTCTCTCACATTGTCATTGTCTCCTTCGTTCCTTCTGTAACATAACCACTGTCTATAATCTTCCAATATTTATTACCTTTTAGTCTTTTTGTGACTGCCACTGTCGTCTTCTCCCTAATGCGCGATGTGTTCGCATGCCATTATTTGCGGGAAAATTATTCAAAGTGCTGAGGAGGGCGAGTGAGACAGCTGGTACCCCAGTTTTCTGCCAATCTTTTAGCCCGACGAGGATGTGATAGGGTCAATTTGACCCTGCTCATTTTGTTTTGTTGGCAGTTTCTTGTTGCGTGGCTGCACATTGCCGAAGTTCTCAGTAGCTGTAACTACTTAACTCCCCTCCTTAATGCATGCACCCACTCAGTTGGCTGCCGCCCGTAAAAGGAGATAAACGAGTAAAACGTAAGATGGTATTTTTAACCCTTCCACAACTGCGAAGTAGTATTTGTGTTCCATTTTTCGGTTTATATTTTTTCATGAATGTTTCGTGTTTTTAGGTGTTCTTAGTCAAAATGGACAGCGAAGAAAGGCAGGCTGAGCGTATACGTTGTTGGCTGGTGAAATTATCATACACTGAAAACGACTTTACGGGAGATGGCAGCGAAAATGAAGATTGTGTAAGTAAGCGCAGTGGTACTGAGCAAGGTGCTAGTGAAGGCAGTCGCAAAGAAGGTAATATACCACTAAGTGAGCTACAAAACACTGCCCACAATGCTGCGTTACCAGAATTAGTCGACTGATCGGAAAATCAGGTAAGCAGTTCATTTTTTTTGGTAAAGATGGATCCAAGTGGTACAAAAATCCTCCTCAACAACAAGTTCGGACCCGTTCTGAAAATATAATCAGGCAGGTACCGGGCTTTAGTTTAGTGGCAAGACTAGCAAAGACAGAGCTTGAATGCTGGAGTCCATTTTGCAACGAAAATACAAATTACTATTTTATAGAGTAAATGACCATGAGCGAGTTGAAGGCTTCTATAGGCTTCTTGTACATTACTGAATTTTGCCGATCTGGGAGGAAGAACACCGTTGACCTTTGGGCTTCAGACGGAACAGGCGTTGAAACGTATCGGCTGAGAATGACATCCGTTTTCATTTTATTCAAAGCTGTCTTCGTTTTGACGATAAATAAACACAGGAAGAAAGAAAATAGCTGGACAACTTAGCAACAATACGTCAGATATTTGAAATATTGGTTGAAAACTGCTAGAAAGCCCATGTACTAGGAGAATATACAACCATAGATGAAATGCAGCTTGCATTCAGAGGCAGATGCAAATTTAAAACAATACATTCCATCAAAATCGGGCAAATAAGGCATAAAATATTTGCCTTGATCGACACAAATAATATCTATATCTTCAACCTCGAAATATATGCTGGGAAGCAACCAGAGGGATCGTTTTCATTGAGTAATAAACCATATAATGTGGTGAGTTGTTCAAAAACAATGCGTGTGTGACTTTTGATAATTGGTTTATGAGCTATGAACTAGTGTCACATCTGCTGAAGGAACGCAAGCTAACTTCTGCGGCAACAGTGCGTAAGAACAAGAGACAAATCCTCCTGAATTTTGCAAAACTCGTGGTAGAGAAATCTACTGATCTAAGTTCGTTTTCCAAAAGGATATTACACTTGTTTCTCATACCTATACCAAAGAAAAACAAAGTTGTTTTGTTCGTGTCTAGTCTTCACCACAATACTAAAGTTGATGAATCGACAGGAGACAAAAAGAAACCAGAGAGAAACATGTTTTATAATTTTACGAAAGGTGGTGTTGAAGTAGCAGATGAGCTGTCAGAGACATGTCATGTAAGCCGTAACTAAAAAATATGGCCTCAGACTGTCTTCCACGCAATACTGAATAAGGGCAGCATAAATGCTGCTGTTGTTCAGCGACCAAATAACAATAAAAACCAAAAGCGTCGTAATTTCATAAAAACACTGGGCCTCATGCTCGTCAGCGAACACTTGAGTGCCCGACAAGAAATACCTCAACTGCCAAGCACTTTGCGAAAGAGACTCTGAGAATTTTGTGGAGGATCTTCACAAGAATCGATTGCCGGAGTCCAAGGCGTACGAAAAAGATGTCAAGAGTGTTCCTACGCTAGACATCAAGTTTGTGAAGATTGTCATAAGTACATTTGTCAAGAACACATTGTTCCATTCTGCCAACAATGTGCTATGGCAAGACATTATTAACAGCTTATGTCAAAAAATTATTGTTCATTTTAAGTATGAAGAAGATTTTCCTCATAAATACTTGGCAAAAAATCGGAATTACTGATGAGAATGTATGATATTGTAGATTAAAATAAATGTAACGTTAAGAGCTATTAAAATGGTTATTTCTTAGACTTTATGTAAAATTTAAGTAATAATGCATGTGCACGCTTAATGGTCTTTATTTCTATGAAAATACTTTAACTAGTAAATAACACATAAATTTAATTCCCATATTTTATTAAAAAGTTCTAATAAATAATTAAAAAATATAATGAAAAACCGTGCGGGGTAGCCATTCGTTCTAGGGCGTCTTGTCGCGGTTCGTGCGGCTCATCCCGTCGGAGGTTCGAGTCCTCCCTCGGGCATGAGTGTGTGTTGTCCGCGTAAGTTAGTTTGAGTTAGTTTAATTGGCGTTTAAGCCTAGGGACCGATGACCTCAGCGGTTTTCTCCCACCGTCCTTACGAAAAATTTCCAATTTTATAAATGAAAAACGGTGTCATTGTGAGCCTACACATTGAAACGTCCCCTTTTGAAGAACTGTATATGAGACTGTGCTTAATCTGACACAGAATATTTTCAGTGCAACGCAATCTGACTTTCAAAAATCCCTACAAAAGAATAGCCCTGACTAACCTTAACCTATACCTTTCACAAATCACTTACCTCACCAAAAATCTTCGTTACTCGAACTAGTTACTCGAACTACTGCAAAACAGCGAGCGCCACTACTGCCAGCTAAATAAAAGATTCAAACTCGATATTTCGAAAGTTATTCTGATCCTTTATGTATGTACTCATGTCATAATTCCTGTAACACTGATGTATATGTTATTTCTATTCTTTTGTAAAGCCTGTATTACTACAAATGTTATCTGTATTGTTATGTTTTTAATGATGTATTTTGTACCTTTGTAATTGTATTCTCATGTTATAATATTGTAATTGACACCAGTTCATCAAATTAAGTAACTTGTAACCATTCATCTCACTACACACATTTCTGTTGGTCATAGTAATGCGCAATATGTGAGAAGTTGGGACTGTTAGTGTTTGCACGTGTGTTAATAATTCAGCAAGGGACTGGATAACATCATTGCTGGTTCTAAGGACAATTCCAAAATTTTTGTGAGTGCACAAGTGGTGGTTTATGGACTTGTTATATTCTCCGCAAGACTCTTCGATGGTGATTGTGCACCTGCACAGTCGCAACAGATGGCTGCTGGCCATCTCTACAAGGACTACCGTGGGTCTGCATCTTTGATGACCCACCAGTACCATTATTACTACAAGGACTGCAGTGGTCTGCTCTGTGATGACCTAGTTACCAATATTCTTCAAAACGTCGAATGACTCTGCTGTGGGTTTGCTCTGTTGTAGCCCATTACCTGTCAGCATGTCAAGAGTCAGCATTGTCTTTCTGTTGGAAGGACAACACTGCTTCTTCAAGACTGCATGGAAATCCACTACTTCCGTGTGCATTTTCTTTTACTGCTCAGACTTTGGGAAAAACACTGCAATTTTACTGTGATGACCAATCTGGACTGTTTTTATAGACTGTGAGAAAATTTTAGCTTTTGACCAACATTTTATCAATAAGTGTGTGCATTGGATATCTTTGTTATTGTAATTATGAAAAATTTTATCAAATCATTATTGGCCACTGCCCAAAACAATTTGTAAATTTTTTTGTGGGGAGCATGGGGGCTATGTAAGTAGGCTGTTTATGTTTTCTTATTGGCAACGTTACGTAGCACTCTGTATGAAAATCACTGGCTGTGCTGTGTGCAGTCTGTGGCTAGTTTGCATTGTTGTCTGCCATTGTAGTGTTGGGCAGCGGCAGCTGGATGTGAACAGCGCGTAGCGTTGCGCAGTTGGAGGTGAGCCGCCAGCAGTGGTGGATGTGGGGAGAGAGATGGCGGAGTTTGGAAATTAGAAGGCTGGATGTCATGAACATGTATATTATGGTTTTTCAACACTATTAAGGTAAATACATTGTTTGTTCTCTATTAAAATCTTTCATTTGCTAACTATGCCTATCAGTAGTTAGTGCCTTCCGTAGTGTGAATCTTTTATTTAGCTGGCAGTAGTGGCGCTCGCTGTTTTGCAGTAGTTCGAGTAACTAGTTCGAGTAACGAAGATTTTTGGTGAGGTAAGTGATTTGTGAAAGGTATAGGTTAATGTTAGTCAGGGCTATTCTTTTGTAGGGATTTTTGAAAGTCAGATTGCGTTGTGCTAAAAATATTGTGTGTCAGGTTAAGCACAGTCTCGTATACAATTCTTCAAAAGGGGACGTTTCAACATCGTTGATGTACCCTTTTTGCACCACATCCTCGCCAGGTTAAACATGCTCATATTTGCCTCTTCTGTATTCCAATTGGAGCATTTTTCCACTAGTTCCTCTCTTTTCGCTGCCACAGGAGTGCATATCACTCATATGGAAGAACTTCTTGGGTCAGTAAAATACTAAAGTTTACTTACATGGAATTGAAATGGACCGGAACAAATTATACACCTAACATCTGATTTTACAACCACAAAAATTATGCATATGCTTCAATAGTGCAACATGGTGTTCCAAGTGATAACGAAGACACTTTACAGGCTGTTACTCCGGTCTGTGACACTCTATACACTACGTTCGTCTCACACCGGATTTTACACGCTTATTTTACGTGCACAAGGACGGTAGTTTTGAACCTTTGTGTCTAGAAAACGGATAGAGATATGAAGAAAATTTTCAAGACTGTTCGAGTCAGCATCTTAGAAATATATCGTAAAAATTTCAGGTTTTTGCTGTGCATAGCCGGCTGGCGTGGCCGAGCGGTTCTAGACGCTTCAGTCTGGAACCGCGCGACCGCTACGGTCGCAGGTTCGAATCCTGCCTCGGCATGAATGTGTGTGATGTCCTTGGGTTAGTTAGGTTTAAGTAGTTCTACGTTCTAAGGGACTGATGGCTTCAGCTGTTAAGTCCCATAGTGCTCAGAGCCATTTGACCCATTTTTTGCTGTGCATAGCCGTCTTGCAATCCTCCGCTGGGTTTGGCCCGCTGGTGACAGCGAACGTATAGTTCAAAAAGTTCTTTTCTTGGGGTTTTCCGAAGAACAGTCCATGACTAATGGTGCCTACAAAGCCCCATCAAGACAATCGTAGACCACGTCAATTGCAAAAAGAACCAACCGATTTGCTCCATTTGCCTAAGCAGGAACACAACGGCTATCCAAAACACTTGACCTTGCCTTTTTAACGCGAAGACAAGCCGAGATATGAGCACCGAAAAATCCAATTTTTATGGGCGGCGTTTTGGAACACATCAAGTACGCATTCTACCGATTGCCCGTCTTTCCCTATAGCTTTCTCCCATTTTCTCTGAGAACTTCGAACACCTTGCCCCATTTAACAATGTCGAACGCTTTTTTTTACGTCAACAAATAGTAGGAAAAGTTTTGATTTTTGATCGTCATCTAACAGATCCTCAAATTTCGTTTCCATTCTTCTATATATTAGTCTTGTCAGCAACTGGAGGGGACTGATGACCTCAGATGTTAAGTCCCATAGTGCTTAGAGCCGTTTGAACCATTTTTTTCAGCGTCTGGCATGCATAAGCTGATAAGTTGATTGTACGACAGATCTCACACTTATAAGTCCTTTCTCTATTCGTGTTTGTGTGGATCGTAGTTTCCCGGAAGTATTATGGTGTGTCTGCAGTCTCACGCTAAGGGAGTCGAAAAAATATGTTACAGATCACCATTTCTGGCCAAGAACGTTTGCTGAATGGTGCACCGCATTAGTACTGTGCTTGCCGGAGATCCAGAACGTGTACTCGTCTTAGCGTGAGGCGACATGTGTAGATTACTTTCTGAAGCCCCTACGGAGATTCCACAAACGAACTTGAATAGTCGTTTAGCTGTCAGTTCCTCCAAAAATTTTTGCAATACAACGGAGTGCTTTGGAGATCGACAAGTATAACAGAACTATTGCTGTGGTGTTGGTTTGCTGTTGATTGTGATGAGAATAATCCTACCACTGAACAGTTCACAGGAACTCACTCTCAGCCCAGACTTCCGATTCACGTCGAATCCGCTATCTGCTGCACCATTTTTTGCTGCTGTTGGTGCTATCTATGTTCATCGGAGAAGGTATTCTTCTTTCTGTTACCTTCACTTACCACTGTGACATATAGAGTGACTTTCGCAATCCCTTTTCAGATTTTCAAACACACGCACAGCAGTCGGATTGCTGGCATTACATGCTGCGACGATTAGAATACCACTTCATTCAGTCTTTTTCTCATTGTCGCCTGCCAACTGGCAGTCTCTGTTCGGAGATACGTATGGGCGAATAACCGGAGCCTGAGATCTTCATGACGTGTTTTCAGTTAGACACCAAATGTCTGATGAGGGTAATATTACGTGCCTTTAACGCAATGGTTTCCAGTGTCTTCAGCATCCGTCGTATTGGTTCATCATTTGCCGTTTCTTCCGTCTTTTAGGGGCAGTTTCCCACTCCAAGGAAAAGCTGTTGCCCTGAATATCTTCTCCTGCGCTCCTCTGCCACTGACAGAATGAAAATGACCCATTATGCCGGAAGTCTTCGTCCGACATTGCTACGATTTGTATCCAAAATTTAGGCAGTGCCTGAGATTGAACCAAGGACCTATGGTGTTTTCGAGTAGCAGTCAGAAACGCTACCCATAGCTCATGAAGTTAACAGCAAACGTTAATAAAGAATTGCACACCGTCGATGTACCCAACATATCCTTAACTTTCAGAATTTATTTAATTTCAGTGATTATCTCCTCATTCAGCTTGATCTTTTCATTCTGTGATTGTGGTATTAACCCTTAGCCGGCCGCTGCGGCCGAGCGGTTCTAGGCGCTTCAGTCCGGAACAGCGCTGCTGCTACTGTCGCAGGTTTGAATCCTACCTCGGGCATGGGTGTGGGTGATGTCCTTAGGTTAGTTAGGTTTAAGTAGTTCTAAGTCTAGGGGACTGATGACCTCAGATGTTAAGTCCCATAGTGCTTAGAACCATTTGAACCATTTACTAACTCTTATCTTTTCCGTTTCGTGGAAGCATAATTCCACAATGAAGAATTTATTTGGTTTTTACGTAGTATGGTGAACAATAATTTGTATACATTGTCTTCATTGACTTCACGTCCATTGAAATAATTTCCATAACTTTTTTGCAATAATTATTAATTATACCTCTTGGACATCTTGTTTTTGCGCTATGTAGATGATTTCACCATCTAGCATATAAGTAACTAGCCCTAGAATAATAGTACCACTCAGATTTTTCTTCAATCGACATCTAGATCTACATCCATATGTTACTCTGCAATTTACAATCAAATGCTTGGCAGAGAGTTCATCGAACCACCTTCAAGCTACTTCTCTGCTGCTCCAATCTCGAATAGCGTGTAGGGAAACGAACACTTAAATCTTTCTGTGCGAACTCTTATTTAGTTTATATCATTTCGTCCTTTGTAGGTGGGTGCCAATAGAATATTTTCGCTATCAGAGGACAAAGTTGGTGTTTTAAATGTCACAAGGAGATCCTACCGCAACGAAAAACGCCTTTGATTAAATGGTTACCATAACAACATGTCATGTCCGTGACAACACCAAAAGAATATCATATCCGTGACACTATCTCCCGTATTTCGCCATAGTAGAAAACGATCTGCGCTTCTTGAACTTCCTCTGCTTCCGACGGTTGTATCTGATGCGAATCCCACACCGCATAGCAGTATTCCAGAAGAAGACGCACAAGCGTCCTGTAGGCACTGGCTATAGTAGACCTGTTGCATTTTGTCAGCGTTCTGCCAATAAACAGTAATCTTTGGTTTGCTTTACATGAGACATTATCGATTTTATCGTTGCAACTTACGTTAGTCGTAGCTGTAATCGGTAAGTTTTTAGTCGAATTTACAACCTTATATTTGTGTGATTTATCGTCTATGTGATATTTAACGTATTCCTGTTGGTATGAATGTGGATGACTCCACACTTTTTATTATTTAGAGTTGGTTGTCACTTTTCGTACCATACGGATATCTTGTCGAAATTCTTTGTAATTTGTTTTGATCATCTGATGACTTTCAGAGGCAGTAAATGACAGCAACATCTGTAAACAACTTTATGAGTACTACTCAGGTTATCTCCTAAATCGTCTGTGTAGAGGAGGCACAGCGGAGGGCCGATAACACTTCGTGCGGGACGCCAGATATTAGTTCTGTCTTACTCGATGACATTCCCTCAATTACTACGAACTGTGACCTTTCTGACAGGAAATCTTATTATTTCAAAAGTAATCGGTATTGCTGTTAGTACATTTATCCGACAGTGAAATGAAACGGTCAATATTTTTACGGAAAAATGTTTGCGGCTGCCGACTGAACCATTTCTGTACAGCTCATTGTCAGAAGCAAATCTACTGTTCAACCTATGCTCCCCCGTCAGGCTATGGGGAAGCCACTGCACACAGATTTTCCGAAACTTCAGATGACCTGTCAAGACGACGGGTGCGGTACCGAGGCTGGTGCCCACCGTGAGCCGAATGTCTTTCACCGTCTCCCGTCGGTCAGTTGTCACGGCAGCGTACACCGCCGCAGTGGCAGCATGAGCCCCTTCTGACCGAGTGCTGTCTTTCGGTGACATCCGGGCTCCTCGAAATCATTTATTCCACGTAAACACAAGCTCACGTGGCATAAGTGTTAAACCATACGCTGCGGAACTCAGGCATGAATTTCCCTTCCTGACTTTTTTTTTAAAAAAAAAAAAAAGAAAAAAAAACGCACTGGTTCTAGCTGTCCCACGATACGTTGATATTCCGTCAAGCACGTCTAATAGACAAATGGCAACAGTGATGAACGTTCGCGTTGTTCACCCCTGAATTCCTAACGAAAGGCACTTCTTTTTTTTTTTTTTCGTCATCAGTCTACTGACTGGTTTGATGCGGCCCGCCACGAATTGCTTTCCTGTGCTAACCTCTTCATCTCAGAGTAGCACTTGCAACCTACGTCCTCAATTAGTTGCTTGACGTATTCCAATCTCTATCTTCCTCTACAGTTTTTGCCCTCTACAGCTCCCTCTAGTACCATGGAAGTCATTCCCTCATGTCTTAGCAGATGTCCTATCATCCTGTCCCTTCTCCTTACCAGTGTTTTCCACATATTCCTTTCCTCTCCGATTCTGCGTAGAACCTCCTCATTCCTTACCTTATCAGTCCACCTAATTTTCAACATTCGTCTATAGCACCACATCTCAAATGCTTCGATTCTCTTCTGTTCCGGTTTTCCCACAGTCCATGTTTCACTACCATACAATGCTGTACTCCAGACGTACAACCTCAGAAATTTCTACCTCAAATTGAGGCCGGTATTTGATATTAGTAGACTTCTCTTGGCCAGAAATGCCTTTTTTGCCATAGCGAGTCTGCTTTTGATGTCCTCCTTGCTCCGTCCGTCATTGGTTATTTTACTGCCTAGGTAGCAGAATTCCTTAACTTCATTGACTTCGTGACCATCAATCCTGATGTTAAGTTTCTCGCTGTTCTCATTTCTACTACTTCTCATTACCTTTTCTTTCTCCGATTTACTCTCAAACCATACTGTGTACTCATTAGACTCTTCATTCCGTTCAGCAGATCATTTAATTCTTCTTCACTTTCACTCAGGATAGCAATGTCATCAGCGAATCGTATCATTGATATCCTTTCACCTTGTATTTTAATTCCACTCCTGAACTTTTCTTTTATTTCCATCATTGCTTCCTCGATGTACAGATTGAAGAGTAGAGGCGAAAGGCTACAGCCTTGTCTTACACCCTTCTTAATACGAGCCCTTCGTTCTTGGTCGTCCACTCTTATTATTCCGTATTGGTTGTTGTACATATTGTATATGACCCGTCTCTCCCTATAGCTTACCCCTACTTTTTTCAGAACAGCTTGCACCATTTTATATTGTCGAACGCTTTTTCCAGGTCGACAAATCCTATGAAAGTGGCTTGATATTTCTTTAGCCTTGCTTCCATTATTAGCCGTAACGTCAGAATTGCCTCTCTCGTCCCTTTACTTTTCCTGAAGCCAAACTGGTCGTCACCTAGCGCATTCTCAATTTTCTTTTCCATTCTTCTGTATATTATTCTTGTAAGCAGCTTCGATGCATGAGCTGTTAAGCTGATTGTGCGATAATTCTCGCACTTGTCAGCTCTTGCCGTCTTCGGAACTATGTGGATGATGCTTTTCCGAAAGTCAGATGGTTTATCGCCAGACTCATATATTCTACACACCAACGTGAATAGTCGTTTTGTTGCCACTTCCCCCAATGATTTTAGAAATTCTGATGGAATGTTATCTATCCCTTCTGCCTTATTTGACCATAAGTCCTCCAAAGCTCTTTTAAATTCCGATTCTAATACTGGATCCCCTATCTCTTCTAAATCGACTCCTGTTTCTTCTTCTATCACATCAGACAAATCTTCACCCTCATAGAGGCTTTCAATGTATTCTTTCCACCTATCTGCTCTCTCCTCTGCATTTAACAGTGGAATTCCCGTTGCACTCTTAATGTTACCACCGTTGCTTTTAATGTCACCAAAGGTTGTTTTGACTTTCCTGTATGCTGAGTCTGTCCTTCCGACAATCATTTCTTTTTCGATGTCTTCACATTTTTCCTGCAGCCATTTCACCTTAGCTTCCCTGCACTTCCTATTTATTTCATTCCTCAGCGACTTGTATTTCTGTATTCCTGATTTTCCCGGAACATGCTTGTACTTCCTCCTTTCATCAATCAACTGAAGTATTTCTTCTGTTACCCATGGTTTCTTCGCAGCTACCTTTTTTGTGCCTATGTTTTCCTTCCCAACTTCTGTGATGGCCCTTTTTAGAGATGTCCATTCCTGTTCAACTGTACTGCCTACTGCGCTATTCCTTATTGCTGTATCTATAGCGTTAGAGAACTTCAAACGTATCTCGTCATTTCTTAGTACTTCCGTATCCCACTTCTTTGCGTATTGATTCTTCCTGACAAATGTCTTGAACTTCAGCCTACTCTTCATCACTACTATTTTGTGATCTGAGTCTATATCTGCTCCTGAGTACGCCTTACAATCCAGTATCTGATTTCGGAATCTGTGTCTGACCATGATGTAATCTAATTGAAATCTTCCCGTATCTCCCGGCCTTTTCCAAGTATACCTCCTCCTCTTGTGATTCTTGAACAGGGTATTCGCTATTACTAGCTGAAACAATTGGTCTTTCTCCTCCTTCATCCCTTGTCCGAAGCCCATATTCTCCTGTAACCTTTTCTTCTACTCCTTCCCCTACACTTCTTAAAAAACCAATATTCACAACATCCTCGTTAACCCTGATGAGCCGAAAACTTACGACCACTGACCACTGCGAGGGTGGATGCCTCCTGGTGACGTTGTGGGCACGGGAGACCTTATGAAAAGTGTAGCAAATACCTATGGGGGTCACCCTAACGAAGATATGGGCTCCACATGGAGAAATCCACTGAGATAAGCGACTTTGTCAAAGTACGGATTAGTATTACGCTAAGCTTGTGAACGAGTATCTCGTAGAAGGTCGATGGTCGAATATTCACGTGCTGCTGTCGGGACCACCTGCTGAAAGAGGTTGTAGTACAGTCAAACAACCACTAGGCGCTTAATGGTTGGACGCCCTCCCCTCTTCACAGAACCTGGGGTTCGGAGGCTTGTCTGCACAGTAGATGGTGATGAGTGACATCTACGCCGAAAAAACATAATGCTGGTGCACGCGCCAATGTTTCGGAGCACACCGTGCATCGTACAAAGTTGAACATGGAGCTCCGCAGCAGACCTCGCTTACGTGTTCACATGCTGACACTACGGTAGCGTCAGTTACGATTGCAATGGGAACGGGACCATTGGGCTCTTTGGGTTAATCACATTTTTGCAACACTAGATCGATGATCGACTCCACAAACGCCGTCATCGAGGTGAACGGCGGTTCTAAACGTGCAGGCCGCCATGCGCTTACATGGGACCTGTGGTAGTAATCGAAGACATGCTGACAGCTGCGAATCACATGGATCTCCTCATGCTTGATGAAATACCCCGGCAGTGATCTCACCTTTCAGCAGTGTAACTGCCCGTGACCCGGAGCCAAAACCGTCTTACAGTGGCTTAAGGAGCATTATAGTGAAGTAACATTGATACCTCGGCGGCCAAAATCGCCAGATGTAAATCCTATGGAATCCGTCTGCATCGCTAACGGGTGTCATCACCGCGTTTGCAGTCCGCCCCCGGTAGCTGAGTGGAGCCGGCACGTTAGCTCAGAGTGTTCGGTCAGAGGGTTGGCTGCCCTCTGTAATAAAAAACTGAACTAATCGATCAACAACGAACTTAAACGGATGTCTTACGACGTCCGCCCCGAGTAGATGCAACGAACAAAAACGAACAAAATAAGATTAAAAAAAAAGTGGTCAGCGCGACAGACTCTCAATCCAAAGGGCCCGGGTTCGATTCCCGGCTGGGTCGGAGATTTTCTCCGCTCGGGGACTGAGTGTTGTGTTGTCCTAATCATCATCATTTCATCCCCATCGACGCGCAAGTCGCCGAAGTGGCGTCAAATCAAAAGACTTGCACCAGGCGAACGGTCTACCCGACGGGAGGCCCTCGTCACACGACATTTCATTTTTACCGCGTTTGCAAACCACCGTCCCGTTATTTACGCTAATTACATGACCTTTGCATAGACATCTAATGCCACCTCCCTCCACAAACCTACCAACAAAGTGTCGAATCCGTGATATGCAGAATCAGTGATGCATTTCGTTCCAAAGACGTACAAACAAGCCATTAATCAGGAGGTCATAATGTTGTAGCTCGTCAGTGTATTGGCTGAGAAACAGCTAAATAATTATATTAATATCTGTGAACATAATAATAATAAACTATGCTTCCAACAACATAAGCCTACTGTAACTGATGCGCGTGAACTTTGAAGTAAAGTTTGCAGCAACATATGACACTGAAAAATTGCCCACAGCATTAACTAACAAAATCGATAGACTACGTAAATTTGCTTAGCTGCTAGTGTTTAATGCACGAATTTTCTAAAACTGTTCAGTCTCCATCGAAAGGAAGCTGTCTAGAAACGGCTTGTGGAATTTAGCTAATTACGTTTACCTGAGTTGAACTAGAGTCTAGAATCTCTCACACTCGCACACGCCATGGAGCTGAAAATGAGATTGTGGATCATTAGTGCATTATTTCCCCTCGTAATGTTTCAGCAATATATTGGTGAAACGTAGTTGATGTGAAATACATTTCATCAATGATAAAATCCGCTATAGTTTTAAAAATTATTTCTTTCTAAAAACAAAAGCACAACCCGTTTTCAGGACATGTATTCCACCTTCAGGTGCATATCAAAATGTCAATCCACAAGGGATGCATAACTGAGGTTAGATTACATCATTCTTTGTGGACTCACATTTTAATACGAACCTAAAGGAGAGATACATACTTGTCTCGAAACCGGGTTGTATTTTCCTGTTTAAGAATAAATAATTTTTGCAACTGTAGTTGAATGTATTGTTGACGATAAATAACAATTTGGATGTCCCGTCAAGGGAATATACATTTCACTCATTAGTAGACTGTAATTTACATATATGAGAGCACGTCGATCGCGGACTCTGATTACATACAGTGAGCTGGCAAAATTCAAGGGGGAACTCATAACATCGTGTCGGATCTCGTTTGGCATGGAGTATGGACTCGGCAAGCCGTTGGAAATCCCCTGCAGAAATATTCAGTCATGCTTCCTCTATATGCGTCAATAATTGCTGAAGTGTTGATGGTGCAGGATTTTGCGCACGAACTGACCTCTCAACTACGTCGCATAAATGTGCAATGGGGTTCACGTCGGGTGATCTGAGCTGCCAATCATACACAAGAATTTCCCAGAATATTCTTCAAGCAGATCGCGAACAGTTGTTGCCTATGACACGCCACATTTTCGTTTGGGTACACGAAGTCCATGAATGGCTGCAAATGGTCTCCAAATAACCGAACATAACCATTTTCAGTCATTGATCGGTTAAGAATGACCAGCGGACCCAAACAATTGCATTTAAACTCGGTTAAAACCATTATGATGCTACCACCCAGCTTGCACAGTGCTTTGTCGACAACTTGTGTCCATGGCTTCGTGGGGTCTGCGCCACCCTCCAACCGTACCATCAACTCTTACACTGAAATCGAGGCTAGTCTGACCGGTCACGGTTCTCCAGTCGTCTAGGGTCCAACCGATGTGGTCACGAGCACAGTAGAGGCGCTACAGGCGATGCCGTGCTGTTCGCAAAGGCACTCGCGCCAGTTACCTGCTGCCATAGCTCAATAACACCAAATTTCGCCGCACTGTCCTAATAGAAACGTTTGTCGTGTGTTGCTCATTGATTTCTGCAGTTACTTCAAGCGGTGTTGCTCGTCTGTTGTCACTGACAACTCTGCACAAACGCCACTGTACTCGGTTTTTAATGAAGGCCGTCGTCACAGGTAATGCCTGAAATTTGGTATTCTCGGCACACTCTTGACGCTATGTATCTTGGAATACTAAATTACCTAACGGTTTTACGAAATTGAATGTCTTAGGCGTTTAGCTACAAGTACCATTCCGCCTTCAAAGTCTGTTAATTCCAATCGTGCGACCATAATTTCGTCGGAAACCTTTCCACAGGAATCATCTGTGTGAAAATGACAGCTCCACCAATCCACTATCGTTTTATATCATATGCAGGCGATTCTACCGCATATCGCTATCCCATGACTTACGTCACCTCAGTATAAATGCGCTTGTGGATGGAGCTGAAGTTAATAGGAGAGAAATTATACTCAGCTATGAAGAAATTTACCCCACTTGAAAGAAGCCCGCATTTGCGCAATTTTGAAAATGGAGTGTGTTACTAATATAGTTTTTGATTGCACCTTATTTGTGATAAACAACCTTTTGGAGGTTTTGTAATTCTTACACATATTTTAATAAAGGACTTGATAAGTTAATTCCGTTATCCGAAAGACCGAACGACCATTATATTCACTGGGACAGCTAAATTACGCTAATCCTGTGCAAGCTTCTTCATCTCCCAGTATCATATCACTTCGTAATTAATATTTTAGACATTTACAGGCGTCGAATCATGTAGTCAGACTGTCTTACAACTGAAAGTAAGACATCAAATTTTCATACCTCAGCCAGTAAATGTTACTAACATTTCGTAGAGTACATAAAAGGTATAGTTACAGGTTAAGCATTGTATTATTTGCGCAGCTTCGCTGCTCCGGGGTGAATAAAATGAATGAAATGCTATTACTCTCTTCTGATACTTATGACCCATGACCAACTGAAGTTAAATAAAGCTATGCTGGTACTAAAATTACATTGACGAAAAAAATCGCAACATCACGAAGGAGTTGTGCGACGTAAACGAAAGTTGGTAGACGTGTTACTACATCGGGAAGACGATGTATACACAAATTTCGCGCTAGTCGCATAAGAATGGAGCTAGTATCGCCATTATGAGGATGTAAATCAGGTTTACTTTAAATGCACCTTGTAACGGTCGTAGGCGTTAGCTGCCTTTCAGACTGGATGTGGTGAGTTTGTTAGTCAAGATGCCTTTAAGGCGACAAAGACGCCATTATGAACACCTCACTGCATTAACGAGACCGTGTAAAAGTGGTACAATAAGCTGGATGCTTCTTCTACGATGCTGCAGAAGGACTTGTCAGGAAAACAGCCGTTGTACAGGAATGTTGTACAAGAAAGCGATGATCACAAGAATGTACTGTCGCAGATGGCCACGTGGCACCAACGATAGGGAACACTGTCGTGTGTGGAGTATGGCTCTGGCTGAAAATACTGTACCAGCAGCAGCAGAATGAGCAGCAGTTGTTACAGATCGATTACTTCAAGGACAGCTCCGACCCAGGTGCCCTGCAGCATGCATTCCACTGACCCCAAATCACTACCATTGGCGACTTCAGTGGCGTCAAGCGAGTGCTCATGGGGGGGGGGGGGGGGGCGGAGGCAGTACGGAAGTCTCTTGTGTTGTCTGACAACAGCTAGTTGTGCCTCGGTGCCAGTGGTGGCCGTTCGTTCGTCTGTCTGCGTGCTAGGCACGTTGGCCCTACACCTGGAGTTATGGTCTGGGGTGTTATTTCGTATGACAGCAGGAGCACTTTCTTGGCTATCCTAGACACCATGACAGCAAAACTGTACCTCACTCTACTGACTTTACTTCTCGTGCTGCCATTCGTAAACAGAATTCTAGGGGATGTTTTATAACAGGATAATGCTCGCCGACATTCCGCTGTTGTAATCCCATATACTTTATACAGGGTCGACATGTTGCCTTGGCCTGCTTGATGACAATTTCTGTCTCCAATGGGGCGCACATACAGGGTGTTTCAAAAATGACCGGTATATTTGAAACGGCAATAAAAACTAAACGAGCAGCGATAAAAATACACCGTTTGTTGCAATATGCTTGGGACAACAGCACATTTTCAGGCGGACAAACTTTCGAAATTACAGTAGTTACAATTTTCAACAACAGATGGCGCTGCAAGTGATGTGAAAGATATAGAAGACAACGCAGTCTGTGGGTGCTCCATTCTGTACGTCGTCTTTCTGCTGTAAGCGTGTGCTGTTCACAACGTGCAAGTGTGCTGTAGACAACATGGTTTATTCCTTAGAACAGAGGATTTTTCTGGTGTTGGAATTCCACCGCCTAGAACACAGTGTTGTTGCAACAAGACGAAGTTTTCAACGGAGATTTAATGTAACCAAAGGACCGAAAAGCGATACAATAAAGGATCTGTTTGAAAAATTTCAACGGACTGGGAACGTGACGGATGAACGTGCTGGAAAGATAGGGCGACCGCGTACGGCAACCACAGAGGGCAACGCGCAGCTAGTGCAGCAGGTGACCCAACAGCGGCCTCGGGTTTCCGTTCGCCGTGTTGCAGCTGCGGTCCAAATGACGCCAACGTCCACGTATCGTCTCATGCGCCAGAGTTTACACCTCTATCCATACAAAATTCAAACGCGGCAACCCCTCAGCGCCGATACCATTGCTGCACGAGAGACATTCGCTTACGATATAGTGCACAGGATTGATGACGGCGATATGCATGTGTGCAGCATTTGGTTTACTGACGAAGCTTATTTTTACCTGGACGGCGTCGTCAATAAACAGAACTGGCGCATATGGGGAACCGAAAAGCCCCATGTTGCAGTCCCATCGTCCCTGCATCCTCAAAAAGTACTGGTCTGGGCCGCCATTTCTTCCAAAGGAATCATTGGCCCATTTTTCAGATCCGAAACGATTACTGCATCACGCTATCTGGACATTCTTCGTGAATTTGTGGCGGTACAAACTGCCTTAGACGACACTGCGAACACCTCGTGGTTTATGCAAGATGGTGCCCGACCACATCGCACGGCCGACGTCTTTAATTTCCTGAATGAATATTTCGATGATCGTGTGATTGCTTTGGGCTATCCGAAACATGCAGGAGGCGGCGTGGATTGGCCTCCCTATTCGCCAGACATGAACCCCTGTGACTTCTTTCTGTGGGGACACTTGAAAGACCAGGTGTACCGCCAGAATCCAGAAACAATTGAACAGCTGAAGCAGTACATCTCATCTGCATGTGAAGCCATTCCGCCAGACACGTTGTCAAAGGTTTCGGGTAATTTCATTCAGAGACTACGCCATATTATTGCTACGCATGGTGGATATGTGGAAAATATCGTACTATAGAGTTTCCCAGACCGCAGCGCCATCTGTTGTTGAAAATTGTAACTACTGTAATTTCGAAAGTTTGTCTGCCTGAAAATGTACTGTTGTTCCAAGCATATTGCAAGAATCGGTGTATTTCTATCGCTGCTCGTTTAGTTTTTATTACCGTTTCAAATATACCGGTCATTTTTGAAACACTCTGTAGGACGTCATCGAACGACAACTCCAGCGTTATCTACAAGTAGGATTAACCAACCCTGTACTGACCGACCAAATTCAACAGGCATAGAACTGTATCCCACAAAATGTCCTCCGGCACCTGTACTATACAATGCATGCTAGTTTGCACGCTGTTGCACCTGTTATTAATGTATCAGCATTTAATATTTGCAATGGTATATTTCGCACTTATGTCAACCTGTGATCTTGCTAAGTCACTCACCTAAATATGTTACCTAGACAAATGTCTTCCTGAAATTTCATTACTATAAGTGAATTACTTTTTCGTGTTCCGGTTTCTCTTCTCTGTGTGTATTTAGTAGACAAACGTGTCCCTTCATAAGGTATTTGTCAAATAATATTAACTAGGAGAAACAATTTGTCCTGGTAGACGGCAACAGACTTATAAAGATCTGCATTGGTTAGAGTCTTTCAATAACCCGAGAGTAGCGTTCGTCAAAACCGGGGCCCGTCCCCATTACCAAATGAGCCGTGGGGAGACCTCTTTCATCAGACATCTGAGGAACACTCTTAATTTAGTTAACGAAGAACCATTCCCGTCTGTTTGACGTACATCATCTTAATGGAGCTCCTTTTTCGCAGCGGAGGAAGTGCTTCAGTCGGAAAGAGAAATTTAGCCAGCCATATTCAGGCAGGCAGAGAGATTTAAGTTCCTGCGGGTTGCCACCGCTAATTAAATCTGAGCAAGTTTGCTCATGCTGTACCGTATTTGCTAATTTGCTCTACACTAATGCGTAACGTGAAAAATTCTGAGGTAATCAGCTTTCCTTAAAGCTGAAATATAAGTCAGGCATAATGCTGTTTCAGTGACGTTCATAGCACACCATAAGCATCCGTAGTATAGATAGTAATATTAAGCCACAAAAAAGGAATAGAGTTCAGTTTTCTGTTTCCATCTCATACTTCTATTGCGGAAAAAATTTAAGACGACGTTATTAACCGTCACTGATAATTATTCGAATGCATTTTCTCATTATGAGAGTACTGAAGGGCGACCTGCTTTAACTGCTAAAAACCACTCAAAAGCCAAGATAGCAAAGAATATTCTTTTATTCGAGACAACCGGTTTCAACAGTCATAGCTATCATCTTCAGGTCTTAAACATATTTTTTATAGTAAAACATGTCCATTTTAGGCTGACCTCATGCGCAAGATGTAAAGTGGATATAACACAGCACATTATAAACGTTTGTCATCACTAAAACGTTTAAAAACACACAGTGGCCTGTCCAAAACGCCATGTTCATATACACAGTTCTCACAGATCACATAAAAAGAATCAGTGAGCAATATGTATACGAAAATGACATCTCTGCACAGATTGCTGTGTGTTTTTAGAGATTTTAGCGATGACAAACGTTTATAATGTGCTGAGTTTTATCCACTTTACAGCTTGTATATGAGACAGCTTAAAAAGAACATGTTTTACTACAAAAAAAATTAAGACATGAAAATGACAGCTATGGCTGTTGAAACCGGGTGTCTCGAATAAAAAAAATATTGTATGCGATCTTGGCTTTTGAATTGCTTTTAACAGTAGCAATTCTTCGTTAAGCGAGAATCTTGTAATCTGTCTTCATTAATTATGACAAGCATAAAGTAAGTATTTGTATGGAGTGTAGCCATGTATGGAAGTGAAACATGGAGGATAAATAGTTTAGACAAGAAGAGAATAGAAGCTTTCGAAATATGGTGCTACAGAAGAATGCTGAAGATTAGATGGGTAGATCACATAACTAAGCAGGAGGTGTTGAATAGGATTGGGGAGAAGAGACGTTTGTGGCACAACTTGACTAGAAGAAGGGATCGATTGGTAGGACATATTCTGAGGCATCAAGGGATCACCAATTTAGTATTGGAGGGCAGCGTGGAGGGTAAAAATCGTAGAGGGAGACCAAGAGATGAATACACCAAGCAGATTCAGAAGGATGTAGGTTGCAATAGGTACTGGGAGATGAAGAAGCTTGTACAGGATAGAGTAGCATGGAGAGCTGCATCAAACCAGTTTCAGGACTGAAGACCACAACAACAACATGCATAAAGCTGAAGTATTGAATTCCGTCTTCGTATACAGTTACACCTCGGAAGATCACAATACAGTTTATTCATTCAACCATCGGAAAAACCATGAAATTACGGATACTGAAATAAGTTGTAACTGAACTGGAAATGAGCTAACCCCGCTCCCTAGAGGAAAGGTCTGGAGCCGATGAGATATTTGTACCATTCCAAAGACTCCACGACCAAGCAGCAACTTTACTATGTCTCTGAATCAGCGAAGGGTTCCTAGCAATTGGAAAGGAAGCCCCTAGTCTATTACGTTTTCAAGACCGGTTATTGGACTGATTTTATAGTCATGTAATGTTTTGTGCATACAAATCATGATGTTTTTTCGAGAGCGAAGGTCTCATCTGTAGGAATCAACACGGATTCCGCAAACCGAAAATTTGTGAAGCTGTGCCTGGTCTGTTCCTCCACGATATCGGCAAGGATAATAATAACGAGTGTGTCGTTATTGTTCAGAAGGCATTTGACACAATTTTGCAATATCACTTCAAGAACCAAGTACTAGCTTATGAAATAACGGACCAGCTTTGTGACTCGATTCAGAGCTCATTTGCTGATGGAAACTGAGCACGCAGTTTTTTTTGTCGTTGTTGTGGCCTTCAGTCTGAAGGTTGGGTTCAGCAGTTCTCCACGCTACTCCATCCTCTGCATGCCTTTTCATCTCTACGTAACTACTGGAGCCTCCATTCATGAAAATCCTTGGTTTCCTTACGCAGTATTTACCTTCCACACTTCTCTCCGATAGCCAAATTGATTCTCTGATGCCCCAGTATGTGCCAATCAACCGACCCCTTCTTTTAGTCAAGTTTTTGCATAATTTTCTTGTCCCCAAATCGATTCAGTACCTTATCATTAGTTACTCGATCTACCCATCTTAACTTGAATGTTCTTCTGTAGCACAAGACTGTAAATGTTTTATTCTCTTCTTGTCCACGTTTCATGTCTATAAAAGGATACACTGTAAGAAAACACCTTCATAACAGACTTCCAAACACTTAAACCTGTATTAGCTATTTACACACACTTTTCTTTTCCAGAAGAGCTATTTTTGCCACTGCCTGTCTCCATTTTGTATCTTCTCTACTTCGGCCAACGCTTACCATTTTGTTGCATAAATAGCAAAACTCCTCTACAGCTTTTACAATTTAATTTCTTAGTCCGATTTCCTCAAGACCACAAGCTCTAGTTAGAGTACTCTCCATGCACTCTTTTTCCTTTTGTTGAAGCTCATCTAACAATTTCTTTTCATCCATTATCTGTTGCATTCAACTTTCGAATACCTTATCAGTTACTGTCAGAGCTACAATTTAAAAATCTGTCTTCGTTTACTGAACTTTATCCAGGAGGTTGATATGTGACGATTATCCTGGTGTTATGCCCTGAAATGTTACCCACTGTATCTTATAGCTTCAATTTATGATAAATAAATGATTCTACCATCTGTGCCCTACAATACCAAATAATCTGAATAACGCGGAGCTCCTGTGTTAACAAAAATTATCTCAATGATTCCATCGACGCAGGCGTGTATTTAGAATTTTCACAGCGACATAGATTCACGTACAGGGTGTTTCATTAAAGGGCATGCATTTCTAACGTAGAAAATAATAGATGACAGGCATATTTATGGAGATAGGTCTACATAAGAGACGTTTCACTGTCTGTGGGGTTGTACGCAGTGTTTATTGAATTATTTTCGTGAGAATTACAGCAACGAGATGCATTTTTTTAAAATGGAACATTAATGTCCCCTAGCATATAAGCCAGCTGTGTACAAATCAGTTTAAATCACGTTCCTGTCACGTTTAGTTTGGGAGCTAGAAACCTATGTTAGGGCTGGATGCAACGTGATATAATGATTGCTAGGCTGTGTGAACATGATGTTCTGGTGACGGAATGTCGATGGAAGTGAAGCCATGAAATGTCTACTCGTGTTCCTGAATCCTCAACGCAGTGCGCCTTCTAAACGACCTGCAGATAGGATGTAAAGTCGCCGGCGTCACTGAGTGACAACCTTCCTCGACGTGCTGTCAGTTGTGTCATGTTCAGTAGACTGTCGACCGTCGCCTTACACTGCCGTACAAGCGGTAGGTCGGACCACTGGAAGAAAAAGAGAGAGAGGGAGAGATTCAGTGTGACGCAGATGCTGACGTTGAATCAACATGGCACACACAGCCAACGAGTCCGTTGACATGTTGCTGATCACCTCGGTTCCGAGAGTTCCGGAACCCGTACAGTAAACTGGAATAGATATCGACATAAACATCATTTCTGCCCTTTCTATTGATCATGAAAACCACGCATTGCGTGTTGTATCACCATACAGCGAGACCTTCAGAAGTGGTGGTCGACATTGCTGTACACGCCTGTACCACTAACACCCAATTTTGATTTTTCTCAAAATTTATTTTCTATAAACATGCTTTCTTTTGTCAGATTTGCACGTTCTCTTGCACTGACGCATGCAAGTATTCGTCGTGGCGTACTAACCACAAGTTCATCAAGGCAATGTTGGTCCAGATTGTCCCACTCCTCTACGGCTATCCGACATAGTGACTAGTTGGTCACGTCGTCCATAAACAACCCTTTTCAATCTATCTCAGGCATGTTCGATAGGGTTCATGTCTGGAGAACAAGCTGGCCACTCCAGTCGAGTGATGTCGTTATCCTGAGGAAAGTCATTTACAATATGTGCCCGATGGGGACGCGAATTTTAGTCCATGAAGACGAATGCCTCGCCAATATGCTGCCGATATGGTTGCACTATCGGTAGCAGGATTATATTCACATATCGTACAGCCGTTACGGCGCCTTCCATGATCATCAGCGGCGTGTGTCGCCCCCACATAATGGCACCCCAAAACAGGAGTGAACCTCCACCTTGCTGCACTCGCTGGTCAGTGTGTCTAAGGCGTTCAGCCTGACCAGTTTGCCTCCAAACACGTCTCCGACGATTGCCTGGTTGAATGCATATGTGACACTCATCGGTGAAGACAACGTGATGCCAATCCTGAGCGGTCCATTCGGCTTGTTATTGTGCCCATGTGTACCGCGCTGTATGGTGTTGTGGTTGCAAAGATGGATCTCGCCATGGACGTCGGGAGTGAATTTGCGCATCATGCACTCGATTGCGCACAGTTTGAATCGTAACACGACGTTCTGTGGCTGCACGAAAACCATTATTCAACATGGTGGCGTTGGTGTCAGGGTTCCTCAGAGCCATAATCCGTAGGTGGCGGTCATCCAGTCGTAGCCGTTGGGCGGACTGAGAGAGGCATGACATCGACAGTTCCTGTCTCTCTGTATCTCGTCCATGCCCGAACAGCATCGCTTTGTTTCACTCACACTTCCCTTGTTGAGAGCCCTACCTGGCACAAAGTAACAATGCGGAAGCGATCGAGCCGCGGTATTGACCGTCTAGGCATGGTTGAACTACATACAACACGAGCCGTGTACCTCCTTCCTGGTGGCATGCCTGGAACTGATCAGCTGTCGGACTCCCTCCGTCTAATAGGCGCTGCTCATGGACGGTTGTTTACATCTTTGGGTGGGTTTAGTGACATCTCTGAACAATCAAAGGGACTGTATCTGTGATAAAATATACACAGTCAACGTCTATATCCAGGAGTTCTGGGAACTGGGGTGATGCAAAACTTATTTGGTATATGTAGTTTGAGAGCGTGGCAGTAATAGACGATGAGCAGCAAGATGTGAGGAGATGGAGATGTTCGTTTTAGCTGCAACACACACGGTTCTCATGTGTTACGGTTACGAGACGTTGCGGCAGTCTCTTGCATCCGCCTTACATCAGTTTGGGTGGCGTGTAGTACAGAGTCAAAAGGTTTCATCCGCACCATCTGTTACTCAGACGCAACGATTTTAATCCGGCAGTTAGTTTAGTTGTAAGTAGGCTGTTTATATTTTCTTACTGGCAACGTTACGTAGCGCTCTGTATGAGGATCACTGGCTGTGCTGTGTGCAGTCTGTGGCTAGTTTGCATTGTTGTCTGCCATTGTAGTGTTGGGCAGCGGCAGCTGGATGTGAACAGCGCGTAGCGTTGCGCAGTTGGAGGTGAGCCGCCAGCAGTGGTGGTTGTGGGGAGAGAGATGGCGGAGTTTTGAAATTTGTTATACTGGATATTATGAACTGCTATATATATTATGACTATTAAGGTAAATACATTGTTTGTTCTCTATTAAAATCTTTCATTTGCTAACTGTCCCTATCAGTAGTTAGTGACTTCCGTAGTTTGAATCTTTTATTTAGCTGGCAGTAGTGGCGCTCGCTGTATTGCAGTGGTTCGAGTAACGAAGATTTTTGGTGAGGTAAGTGATTTGTGAAAGGTACAGGTTAATGTTAGCCAGGGCCATTCCTTTGTAGGGATTACTGAAAGTCAGATTGCGTTGCGCTAAAAAAATTGTGTGTCAGTTTAAGCACAGTCTTGTATAAATTGTTCAACTAAGGTATCTATACGCAAAGCATTTCACTTTTGTTTATCATGAAGTAAGTACATTGACTTCTGCAGAACTTAGCTTTCGGAGGACAATAACTACGACACTTCCACAGAGATTATCTTACAGCAAGACGCACATTTAGCGCTACAGGACACGTATTTGAGTGACAAATTTTTGTACTTAAAACATTTATTTTTAAAGATATTTGAAGAACAATGATACAAAGGTTTTGCATGATACATTTCATTCCATTGCTGTAATCTGTAACACCTGAGGGTATAACTACATTAATCCTCAGGGGGGTACACGCTTACTTTGTGTACCATGTGTGTGGCAAGCACAAGGAGCCCTAGCTAATATGGTATTTGCTTATACAACTTTATACATCGGTACCATATCCCTCTAACATAAATTACATAGCTATCTGATCATTTAACTGAGAGAGACAAACTTTTTTACTACGGCAGTGGCAGATGTTTACGTAATTACACCGTTGGATAACTTCACGCTTACGAAATTGTATTTTGTCTGTACTTTGTGAACTGTTCATATTTTTTCGGACCGATTGTGATATTATGAGAGCTTTGAATGATATATTTGGTATGGGATTACGATTTTTAAAGTACGTTTGAGGCAGATGACACTTTTGACATGAGCAGAGAATTTTTTTAATTATTGGAGGAAGCTACGACGATTCTGAGAATTGACTGAGATGTTATGATGTTATTTTTACGACGACGATGTGTATTATGCTGTTGAGGTATGTTTATGATCAATAAGTCGATGTTATATGAGGAATTTGATTATGCTACACATTTATTAAGATGAAATATTGAAGTGTCGATGAATAAGGTAAGGAATAATGAGTAGTGGTTAGGGACTCTGGTTTGTGAAAAAGGTTGTTGGAAACCAAGAATCGTACTTTAAGAGTTATGAAATGTATGTAAATGCGTGAATGTATCACAATGCTGGCGAAAATTTTTTGGACACTGCTATATTCATAAGAATTTGCTTCTACACATTTGCAACACAAATTCTCGACCCGTGAAATTTTGTATATGAGACTGTCACTGTAGCGGAAACTGCTGTCGTAAATATTTCCGTAAGAAAGTTAAGTGACCACCTGCACGTAATGCGTCATGGGCACCCAGCTGCGTGACAGACGCCTGGAAAAAAGCCATTAGTGCCTTTCAGAGGCACAGGTAGAAAAAAAAGGGGAGGTCATTAACCTCCCTATTGACATTCCTTTGTAGAAAGCATCGCAAATACTACAGGTTCATTACTTGGAAACATTCTTACATCTGCACACCTGATTATGACAAGTATCTTTCTACGAGAGTTGAGAGATTTTTTTACTACTTTATGAAATGCCATACGGCTAATGAATGATGTTTCATGCCTTCCTTTGTACATATTTTCATTTTTTTAATATCTAGTTTCTAGCTGCACTGCAGCATTGGTTAAAATAGAATTTCATAGATGTACTAATATAAATATTTTCTGTCTACAGATCCAGTAAATACTAATTTTGTAATACATTTCCCAAAAATGGGGGAGCACAAAGACATTTCCCTTCACAGGAACTGCACACATAATTTTCTTTTCAACTACTTGGTAATTTTTTTTTTGGTAGAGTAAGTTTTTGTGATGCATCACTCTAGTGTTAAGATGTGACATAGGTATTAAACATGGCCATATTTAGTGTAATATTTTTTCTGCTTGAGCTTTGTCATGTTTAGGTATAAGTTACTGCTGTTTGGCAGGCATAGTGTTACTGAATTTGACTTTGTGTCACTCTGCTAAGCCAGTTTTACTACGGATTTATTTTTCTTGTTTGCTGCGCATTGCCTTATATTAGTTGTAATATTGCAATTGCTATGCCAATTTAAATTTTTTGTCCTTGTTGTTTATGTTAATTTGTTATGTGCTGCTGCATTGCCTCGTCCCTTAGTATATATGTCTGAGCTCAGTAGATTTAAGTTAGCTTAAGAGGGGGTACACTATATAAGAAACTAACTATGATGAATTGGAAGAAATGCATTGAGAATATATAAGAACATGGTTTGGCCAAAAAAGTAGTGTACAGTGGAGAAAAACTATTTTTGAAAGAGGATATGAAGAGAATACAGAAAGCATGCTTGGATAGGATTTTTTTTTGGTGGAAGCAAAGGTTGAAATAAGACGAAAGATCTATGGAATGAAGTTTTGCGTTGGACTGCAGTACCAAATGTTATACTGAAAACAAACCCTGTCCTTTCCTTTTGTGTTATCCCACTATGTGTTTGTGTACCCTTGTGTATTTGTTTTCTTCCTGTCTCTGTGTAGTTTCATAGAATTTTTTCTTCTTCTAATACTAAGCTACATTCACTATGATGAGGAATACTGTTATCCTCAAATATAATTGGCATTAATAATATGTTATTTACGTTGTAAATATGCTTAGACATTATTTATTCTGTTTTGTTTTAATGCTCATGTGTAAAGTTGATGTTTCAAAAGTTATTCTGATCTTTTATGTATTTACTTATGTCATAATTTTTGTAACACTGATCTGCATATGTTATTTCGATTCTTTTGTAAAGCCTGTACTACAAATGTTATCTGTATTGTTATGTTCTTTAATGATGTATTTTGTACCTTTGATATTGTATTCTTATGTTATAAAATTGTAATTGACACCAGTTCATCAGATTAAGTAACTTGTAAGTTACATTTCACTGCACACGTTTCTGTTGGTCATAGTATATGGACAATATGTGAGAAGCAGGGACTGTTAGTGTTTGCACGTGTGTTGATAATTCAGCAAAGGACTGGATAACAGCACTGCTGATTCTAAGGACATTTCAAAAAAAATTTTGTGAGTGCACAAGTGGTGGTTCATGGACTTGCTATATATTGTCCACAAGACTCTTCGATGGTGATTGTGCAGCTGCACAGTCACAGCAGATGGCTGCTGGCCATCTCTACAAGGACTACAGTGGGTCTGCATCTTTGATGACCCACCAATTCCATTATTTCTACACGGACTACAGTGGGTCTACACCTTTGCTGACTCACCAGTACCATTATTTCTACAAGGACTGCAGTGGGTCTGCACCTCTGATGGCCCACCAATACCGTAATCTCTACAAGGACTACAGTGGGTCTACTCGGTGATGACCTACCTACCAATATTCATCAACTTCGACTGATCTGCTGTGGGTTTGCTCTGTTGTTGCCCATTACCTGTCTGCATGTCAAGAGTCAGCACTGTCTTTCCGTTGGAAGGACAACACTGCTTCTTCAAGACTGCATGGAAATCCACTACTTCTGTGTGCAATTTCTTTTACTAATGAGACTTTGTGAAAAAAAACTGTAATTACTATTATGATGAATGATCAGCACTATCTTTATGGACTGTGAGAAAATTTTAGCTTTTGACCAACATTGTATCAATAAGTGTGTGCATTTGATTTCTTTGTTATTGTAATTATGAAAAATTATATCAAATCATTATTGGCCACTGCCCAAAATAATTTGTAAAATTTTTTGTGGGGAGCATGGGGGCTATGTAAGTAGGCTGTTTATATTTTCTTATCGGCAACGTTACGTAGCGCTCTGTATGAGGATCACTGGCTGTGCTGTGTGCAGTCTGTGGCTAGTTTGCATTGTTGTCTGCCATTGTAGTGTTGGGCAGCTGGATGTTAACAGCGCATAGCGTTGCGCGGTTGGAGGTGAGCCGCCAGCAGTAGTGGATGTGGGGAGCGAGATGGCGGAGTTTTGAAATTTGTTATACTGGATATTATGAACTGCTATATATATTATGACTATTAAGGTAAATACATTGTTTGTTCTCTATTAAAATATTTCATTTGCTAACTATCCCTATCAGTAGTTAGTGACTTCCGTAGTTTGAATCTTTTATTTAGCTGGCAGTAGTGGCGTTCGCTGTATTGCAGTAGTTCGAGTAACGAAGATTTTTGGTGAGGTAAGTGATTTGTGAAAGGTACAGGTTAATGTTAGTCAGGGCCATTCCTTTGTAGGGATTTCTGAAAGTCAGATTGCGTTGCGCTAAAAAAATATTGTGTGTCAGTTTAAGCACAGTCTTGTATAAATTGTTCAAAGGGGGACGTGTCACAGTTAGTTTCTTCGAATGGGCTGGGCGTAGTTTCACTCTGGATGCTTTACAAAGTTTTACGGTCTCCGATAAAACGACTTTAACAAATTATGATGCAGTTGATTACCAGCATAAATAAATTTATCGTATTGCGCATTGGTAGCCAAAAGACCTATTACTCATAACAATATTAGCAATAAATCATCGAAAATATTAATACTAGCAAAAAATATGGCAGCGTCCTATCTGAAGGAGATAAAACGTATTTGTAGAAAAGCTGACACTAAGTTCAGGTTTATTCGAAGAGTACTACGGAAAAGTAACGTGCCAAAGAAATTCCTGTCATAACGGTCGCTAGACTGGTTGTTCAGTATTGCTCGTCAGTCTAACAACAAGGTAAAGCAAGATTGACAGACAGGGTAGAGAAAATCCAAAGAACAGCTGCACTTTTAATTTCATTTAGAAAGCCTGAGAGAATTCCAGTGATACTCATATGACTCCAGTGACAGACGCTGTAGAAGAGATATTGTTACTCACCGAGTATTGTATAGTTCGGAAAGCGTATGAGGCAGAACATCAAGCAACATTCAACTTCCTCCCACTTTCGATTAAAGTGACCACTAAGGGAAAATCGGAGAAATTTTGAGTTGGTAGAGAGTCTTAGCCAGAGTTGTCCTTTTGTCTCACACATCGCGGATAAAACACACTGTAAGATGTCTTTTTTATGACAGCTTCCACTCTCGCAGGCATACGTTCAGTCAGGTGCTGGAAGGTTTCTTGGGAAGTGATGCACTGAGGAGAGGTGTTGATGTCGGTCGGTGAGGCCTGGCATGAAGTCGGCGTTCGAAAACATCCTAAAGGTGTTCTATACTATTCAGGTCAGGACTCTGTGCAGGCCAGTCCCTTACAGGGATGTTATTGTCGCATAACCATCTCTCCACTGGCCGTGCCTTATGAACAGCTGCTCGATCGTGTTGAAAGATGCAATCGCCATCCCCGAATTGTTCTTCAACAATGGGAAGCGAAAAGGTGCTTAAAACATTAATGTAGGCCTCTGCTGTGATATTGCCACGTAAAACAACAACACCCTGCATGAAAAACACGACCACACCGCAACACCACCACCTACGAATTTTACTGCTGGCACTACACACGCTGGCATATGACGTTCACCGAGCATTCGTCATAGCCATACCCTCCCATCGGATCTCCATACTGTGTACCGTGATTCTTCACTCCACACAACGTTTTTCCACTGTTCAATCGTCCAATGTTTACGCTCCTTACACCAAGCGAGGCGTCGTTTGCCTTTTACAGGTGTGATGTGTGGCTTACGAGCAACCACTCGACCATGAAATCCAAGTGGATCCTGATGCAGTTTGGAATTCCTGTGTGATGGTCTGGGTAGGTGTAGGTCTATCATACATTAGGACCCTCTTCAAATGTCGGCAGTCTCTGTCACTCAACAGATGAGGTCTGCCGGTACGCTTTTGTGCTGTACGTGTCCCTTCACGTTTCCACTTCACTATCACATCGGAATCAGTGGACCTAGGGATGTTTAGAAGTGTGGAAATCTCGCGTACAGACGTATGACACAAGTGGCACCAAATCACCTGACCACGTTCGGAATCCGAGAATTCCGGGGAACGCCCCATCCTGCTCTCTCACGATGTCTAATGGCTACTGAGGTCACTGATATGGAGTACCTGGCAGTAGGTGGCAGCAAAATGCACATAATGTGAAAACCGCCTGTTTCTGAGGGTGTCCGGATAGTTTCGATGACATAATGTAGTAGATGTAGTAGCGTAGCACATATAGTAGAAACGTGCAGAAAAGCTCTTGAAATTGACGCCACTCATATTCTGGATTAGTCTCATCGAAAATCTAACTCTTTGATACCTATAAAGCAATTCCAATGATCCCTGAAAATCATTTGCTATAGAGATTGACACAGTAGGTTGGACACTAATCGCTTTGAATAATGGTGGTTCAAATCGCCCTCGAGTCATCTCAACTCACGTTTTCCTTAGTTTCCTTTAATCTCGCAACGCTGATACCGGAATGGTATCTTTGAAATGTGCACTTCCTCACACTTTGACAATCCGATGTAGCGGTGCACATCTAACAGTAGTCGGTGGGACGCTAAGCCTTCCACCTTTTAAAAACCAGTTAAGCCCAATGACAATGTGGTTCATCCAGTAAGGGCACGACCCATGCTTTTAAATTTAATTACACGTTTTCCTTCCCGTTGGGAGGATTAAAAAGTAGAACAGTGGTCCTCAACCTACTACCAACCGCACACTAGTGGCCGTTCAACTTCATTGTGGGCATTAGGTGGTAAAATGTTAAAATCATTTTCTTGGGTTTTCATAAAATTTTGACAAGGCGTTAGGTAACTGATTATTGTTATAAGCTTTAACCCACTTGAACCCACTGAAAATCTGCTTTATGAACGTTGTAACGCTACCTCGTTACTTCAAAAATACCTGTTTTGTGGAACGCGAGGGCAGTTAGAAAATATTATCACCAACAGAGATACAAAAGGTCAGCGCTAGGTAGAAATGGCTGACTGCAGTGCCATAGAAGAAATGGGAATGACAGTAGTAATAGTTACATTAGTGATTCATAACTTTGTGACCAGCTGCATGAAAGTGTGTTCTTCCACCTCTGAAACGGGAGACAGCAGCGATTCTGTGTGTTGTGGACTCCGTAACGCCTCGGTATGTGTTTTACGATATGTGGCACTATATATCTACACACAGGTTACGTCATTCCCATAAATTACTTATCGGCCTCTTGCGAGGGCGAAGCTGGCTCCCGCTAACGTCCCAGTGGAGTTCCATCTGGTTCAGATGAGGCGAATTTCGCTCCCAAGACATCCTCAATGCACTGAGGTATGATTCTGACATTGTGCCACGGACAGGTATCGTGAAATCACCATCTGGAAAGACACCAAGTATGAAGGGCTGCAGGTGATCTGCAGTAATAGACCACAACATTCATTAAGCCTTCGTTTCGTTACCACAGGCCCAATGGAAGTCCAGGTGAACCTCCAACTGTGACAGGAATACGTCAATGGCGCTGCACAGGTTTCAAGCAGTCGCTCGCCCGGATATCGGCGTATCCTGCAACAGTCCGACTATCTTGATTCGTCTAACCAAGAGACGCATTTCCGATGGTGCAATCTCGACTATCTCGTGTCCAGTGTAGTTGTAAACGACGATGTCGTTGGGTCAACATGGATGTAAGTAGAGGTCATCTTCTGTGGAGCTCCATGTTTCACTCTGTTGTGGCTGCCGGCCATTTCATAACTCCACGAGCAAACCGCTTAGTAATATTCATTCAAATTCAGGTCTTTCGGTCAGTCAACTTTTGGTACACAATTCAGACATTTCCATTGGGCATATCTGGCTCGTATTAATGGTCTACTTCGGCAAAGAGTTGCTTCTTTCAAAGGCTTTTCGTATTTCCTACAGGAACTCTAAAATATCTGTCGTCATAGGGAACCCTCTCGCCTTTGCGGAATCAGAGCCGACGCAGGGCACAACATAGTTAGAAAGGTTACGGGAAGTCCGACACATAATCTCCAGTCTTGAGAGCTTTCTCTGGATACTGGAAACTGGTTCGTGCGCCTACATTAGCCAAATAATGAGACCAACAATTCGGCCATGTCACACAGTTATTGCACTCAGCATTACGGAACTAGACAAAGAATCGGCGAAATCTGGCACTTGTGTATAAATTGAGGGTATCTTTCAATCTTACTCAATGGATCAACTTGGTTTTACGTCAAGTATAGCTGCACGTCGCTATCCGTTAGCTATCCGTTACGAATGCTTACGTCCCTGCTCGTTAAAGTCGCCCCTGAAAAACAGTAAGACTGCACTACATCCATAAACTAAAACGTGTCCCTTACTAACTTTTTTCTCTAACGTAATCTCAGAAAATCTTCTGCGATCAGGTTGCACCAACAGCTATGATCTTAAAGTCTGGGTAATCGATTTGATGTCCATAGAATTTTAAATAGAATTTTCCTTTGGAGAATTTTCCTTTGGAGTCAGCGCCTCTCATGTCTCCAAATACAAACCTCCAATTTTACCAGTTTCGAGATCACTTCTTTCAACCCCCTGAGTCACACAAGGAACCGTTCGTACAGTAGCTCCGAACTTTATTTTAAACTCAAGTCACACTCTCATTCGACTCTATATTAATGCTATCAGCAGATAGTCAGAATTCCTAACAATTTCCAGTCACCACAAAGAATTAGTTCAAATATACTTCGTCTTGTGGAAACAACACTTTTGACCATACTTTATACTAACACCCAGACATGAAATGACGGCTACAAAATACTGATAAATCTTCAGTCAGTCTGAAACTCTGCCTTGAGTATTTTAATGATATGAAGTTCTATTAACACAAAAAATATAGTTCATTTTTTCACCGTTACCGAAGGAGCCCATAGTGAAATCTCACCTATACCTCTAGGGATTAAATTCCTTCACCTCTGCCACCTTCGTGAGTCCAACTAAACAACTAAATTGCATGATGGCAAGTCAACTAAAATCACGCTATGAGAACTTAGTTAACATCACAATAAATCGTGATGCCAGTGCGCTCCGGGGACTGATATCATGCATTACAACAGCTCAACACTTGCTATTATTTCTAAATCTTTTTCTTCATACATCTCTGCCAAACTGAATTTCAGACATCTCTCGCGTTTCCTTCATGCATCATAGACTACGGGACTCTCTAAGTTTGATAGTACTAAGCGTCTCCACAAGAGCATGCATCGAACAGTTATGATTTGGAATTCGTTTTAACAACCGCGTGTATGATTCTTATAATAATTTAGTCGGTCGTAATTGGTTGTTTTCGACATCTGAGCTTATATTATGTTAAACCAACACCACAGGACAGTGAACCTTATGTTAGCAGATTGTGCATTTTGCAATATATGCACACAATACAGTTTCAGTGTTCCGGCAGTCTTTACGTGATCTAAAAAGTCATAAACTTTGCTTTTTATATTGTTTTACGTAAATTCACAGTTTATCTCGTCCTAAATAATAGTCATGCAGTCATCTAAAGAAGTTTTTATGTTTGCTTAGTGCTGTAGCTGTCACATGTAAGACATACTTTGATCCTATAGTTGTAGATATTATCTACTTGATCTTAGTGTTATTTACAACAAACTTTTCTTCTGTTTTTGTGTCCTTGCAGAGATTTTTTACTGCTTCACTACTACTGTCATCTGCAAATGACATTACCTTTGCCTGCTGAAAACACCAAGCATGTTAAAGGACGAAAGACATGGTGTACACCAAAATATGTTTTCTATGCGAGTATGAGAACATAAAACAATAAAAGCTATTGCCAGAATTCCGTTAAATGATTATATTACAATATTTTGTATCAGGCTAGTATCATTATTTACGTCGCAGTCCAACAGTCTATCTTTAAGCTGGCGTATTTTGCTATTAGTTAATTGTTTTGTTCAAATAAATTTAGATCACTTAATGTTATTAGTTATAGCTATTACGGGAAAATGTTTTCCTGTTATTTGCAGTAACATGAATTTAAAAAATCAAATACAGATAAAATTCAAACATTTCATTCACATAATAAAATTTGAGAATTATCGTTCAGGTAAGTCTACTTAAAATGATTCTTCTTCAACAAACGTTCCTCGCAATTGTTCGTAAAGTGTAAACTGTGGAAAGAAAGGGTGCTCAATTGTTCATGTATCATTTAAAAGTGGCTACAAATAGGAAGAGAATCGCTTTCTTATCATTGAAATTTTAAAAATGTGAAATGTACGCATCATCGTTGTAATTGTTTACTGTGTCACATATATGTAGTTATTTTACTGCGACTAAAGTGTCTTTATGATTAGTGCTGGGTAAGTTGGACCTGTAATGCTGAAGTAAAGCGCAATGGCCAAACAAAGAAAACTTCAGCTGAAAATAATTTTATTTTTGGGCATATAATGAAATGTGCCTTATTGTTAGAGAACTCTACACACAGGAATAATCTTTCAGTTCCGTGACATTTAAAGATATGGACAGTTTTAAAGAATCGCGTATGCAGTAGTATTTAGCTGTGTCAGATTTACGGTGGCGTTGTTTCACATTCTTACAGTTTTGGTAACCATCTTCTATAAGAAAATGCAATTATTTGACTATTAAATAATTATATCATTAGTTTATCATCGCCACTTATATGTGTTTAACGGATGTACTAGTCAGTGCATTGTGGGAAGCTCCCGTCGTTGTTCAGTGGCATTTGATAGTCAAATTTCAATTCTTAAAACGGAAAAAATGTAAGATGGATCCAATCAGACTTCGGTTCTGACGAAGACAGATTCTTCCCCGATGCGAGAATGATTATCGAAAGAGTCAACATGAAACTTAAATTGTGTCGGCATTGAACTTGCTGTTGCAATGACAATGAAGATGGTCTCATTCAAAAATACTAGTTCATATTTTTTATTGATTAATAACATGGAGACGGGACATTTTCTAATATTTCTACTACATCAAATACTGTTTCATAAATTACGGCAGTCATTATTAAGAAAACCATTTACATCACAAGAAATTACATCATGTATCAACCCAATATAATGAAACAGTAGAGGTGACAGGAAGTTAGATGAAACAAGCTAAGTACTATAGCGTTTTCTTCTTATAAAATAACTGAAAATTTTTGTACGCAGCTTCTCAGTATGCAAAACAGTTCAGTGACTAATTACTAGCTTTATAAACAAGCTTTGAAACAAGACAGTCCCTGTTCGTCATTTTACAAAACAATGGTGAAGCGAATGATATGGTGGGGTGGATTTCGTGTTCTCAATTACGTGGTTATTGCCCTTATTAAATGTTTCCAAGACAAATGTGCTATACGTCTCTGACCTATAGTAACTGATACCATAACATTTTCGACAAAAGTCAACTCAGTCCCTCTCATATACACAGGCATCCACTATATTTAACACAAAATTTTAACTTTAAATCATAACTGGATAAACAGAAGAGCCTGAAAAAATGGAATGAATCGATAGGGCTGGTTGATTGCTTTGACCAAAAGCGGTTTTCATAACAGGAGGCAGGAACATAGATAATAGTGACCCCAAAAGTAAAAACTCACTTTAATTCTGTGTAAGTTGTAAATAAATGCACAGTTTTGGTGTGTTTTCATCGTTATCACTAATATGCAAAGTGTTACGTATCCGAGTTACTGACGTTCTCAAGTTATATTAACAAATCTTTACACAATATCTTTATACTTCATTTTATACCGTGCAGAGTATTACTAGCTACTTTTGTTCAACAGGAAAACCTGTCATCTCAATCACACAACTTTCTGCTTTTTCTACATTCTCAACTGGACACCGGTCCCTCCAAGTATTGACCGAATATTGCATAAATACCATTTTGAGAACTGTACAGCGAATACTGTAATGCTGAGAATAAACGATTCGTAATGGAGGAGACGATGAAACAGCAAGCACTCGTTACTTACCCACAACACTTTTCAGTTTATAAAACCGATCTGTGAGTAAATCATAGGCATATATTCGATTTCTACTGCTTACGATTTAACTACTGTAGTGTACTTACCTCATGTAATGTAGGAATCGTGTCGCTCTCTATTTCCTGTATCCTCATGTGTATTCTACAGTTCACAATTTCGTGTTTGGAAGAGGGTCCAAAGACTTCCACACTGTTTCTCTACCAAAAATCTTCATATCTTCGTGGCCATTCTCGTTGACAACAAAATCTTCTGAATCATGAAGCTGCGTAACATTGCTCTTCAAACTTCCTCAGTGCTTCGATTCCTCTGTTGGGATCTTCAGAAGTCCACTGGTGTAGCTTGATGGCTGAACACTCAGACTTTATCATCGGTTCCTCGACTGTTCCTTTCTGGAACAGCAAATGGGGAGAATGAACACTCCTTGCGACCTCTGATCTCCTTCTACGTTCATTTCACTTCTGCTTGTGAGTCAACAAAATATTTTGATATTCAGAAGAGGAAGTTGGTGAATGAAATTTAGTGGAAATAACTCATCATGAGGAACCATGCTTTCGATTTAACGATTACCACCCCAACTCGCCTACTATATCCGTGACACTATCTCACCTGTTTTGCGACGATAGAAAACGAGATGTCTTTCTTTGTACCTCGTCAGTGTCCTCCATAAATCCTATCTCGTAATTTATGTCCCAATGTATTTATTTGAATCCCCTGTCTTGAAATCTGTATGTTTTATCGTATATTAAAAATGTAACTGAATTGTTTTAGGACTGATATAGACGACTTCATACTTTTCGCTTTTTAAGTGTTAACCAGCTGAACAGTTCCCGTGTACATTCAGACCGTGGACTTGCGACCCGTCACTTCAACGCTGTTTCCTACCAAATATACTTTAGCCGTGCATTTTCCGATTGCCTTAGTAATAGCAAAATTCCTTCGCATTACATACAAGTTAGAAATGGTGATACACATAGTACATAGGCAAACAGATATCTTTCTTTTATTTTTGTTTTATTTTATTAATTTGAAAATGTATTTGCTCAACTGTATCTCCTAACTAGGACAAGGTTTCTGGGTCGTCTTTACAGCTTCTCTTCTTGCTCTACACAATCCTGTCTTGGGGTTCTCATAATATGGCATATTGGCGACGAAATATTAAATTTTGTATTTCAAATCTTGAAATTTCTCTTAAAAAATTTGGAGCATAGGCACTGTATTTTCTTTACGGATTCGTCTCTTGCAGCTATTCTTCCTTGTTTTTGCTCACCTGTTTCGTCGGGTGGGGAAGAATTTTGCTATTCGGCCATCGTTGTGTCACTTGTAAATTTTAACCGGCCTCAACAGGTTCGTAATTGACACTCAACCAGTTCGTTTACTCATAACGTCTTCTGTGCACCCGATAGCGATGACAATCCTTGGGACGACAGTGTTTCTGTTTTGTAACTATTTCCATTATTGACAACTGAAATAGCGTGCAAAACTACACGGAAACGGAACCTGGTGGCGAGACCTCTGCTGATGTTGAACGATTGGAGTAAATAAGCATTGAGGCTGCCCTTGCCGGAAGTGCCACGGAGCAAGACCATTTGGTCGGAAGTATCGCGGTTGGAAAGTCCAGAGAGCCTCCCTACGGGGTTCACTGGTTTTCATATTTGTCAAATTGATTTTTATTTAACTTTGCGGTCACGTGCGCTTTTTGCCAGCACGGACGTCAAGACAACTTAAAGAATCGAAGTCGTGTTCGGCACCTACCTTGGCTGTTCTATCGTATATTAACTTCTTGTGTGTTGTATTTTCTGAGGCACAGACTAGGAACGAGCCCGGATACTGGTTAAGCCACAGCGGAAAACCGCCTATAAACCAAACAGGACGACCGGTGTAGCAGACATTTGAACCCAGTCCTGTTTTCCTCAAGCCCCAAGTATGGTATTGTATTGTATGTTAACCGAAGGCCTAGAAACGACGGAGAGGCCCCGTCCCCGGCGCAGCCGTAGTGGTGCAAAACCCCATGACGACTACCGCAGTCCATTTCACCCATTCGCATCCCCACACCAAACCACCCCTTCAGGATTTATTCCAAGTACGGTACAGAGAGGGTATTCTACTGACGGAACTAATCCGCCTCAAATAAGGAGTGTTGCAACAGTGCACAAGTTCCTCAAAGAGCTAATGTCGTTTTGCCTTCAGTGTGTGGCAGTATGTGTGGTGTTACATGTGGTTGTATCAAGGGTGTTTTATGTTACATAATTGACAAAGAAAAACTTTAGAGGTATGCGAGTTGTGAGGGACTGTTGCCATAGTTAAAGAATTCCATCCAACGAATGAAGATGTACCACGCACAATAACGTGAAGTTTTAAACTCTTACTGTTACTTGTGTAAGAACACGGGTTATGCAGTGTGTGAGCCAACAAATATTGCTGGCTTTCTCCGCAAAGGTATCTGAGGTCATCAGTCCCCTAGAACTTAGAACTACTTAAACCTAACTAACCTACGGACATCACACACATCCATGCCCGAGGCAGGATTCGAACCTGCGACCGTGGAGGTTGCACGGTTCCAGACTGAAGCGCCTAGAACCGCTCGGCCACCACGGCCGGCGCACATGGAGCTATTTCCCTCCGTACACGTAGGGCTATTTCAGCTCAGTCAAATTCTAGAGAAGACGTTTCTAGGGTTCTTTTCAGATAGTCTATACGTACAAAAGAAAAAAGGCAAGTGCTTCATAGTCCAAGGACTATATGAAACAAGCAGTAACAAGTGTTATAGACAGCTCCTGTGGACAAAGTGCCAGCAGTGTACTACATGATTTCGCGAAGTGTGTGTGGGTGCAAAAGGACGAAAAAGGATTACTTGTGGTAAATGCTTGTGAATTTGACACTGTAATACACTGGGCGGTATAGCTTCTAGATTGGGTGGAAAAGCTCCACTTTTTTTGTATGTTGCGATTCTTGCCTTCTTCAGACTTGTTTATGACTGTGTTCCTGTAAAGGAATTTCGATGTTTTACGTATTGGAATTGTGAAGGTTCGATTCCAGCGCCTACGGCCTTCCACTTTTCATTCCCGCCAAGGGGAGCCTCCGGCGGACGCAACGACTGAGAGGGCTCTCCGGGATCGGTCGCGTCCCTGCTGCTGACAGCTTGCTTGCAGGACCTTCCAGAGTGGACGACAGAGACACCTGACGAAGAGTTGCTGCAGTATTTGCCTTGGTGATCCGTTGGACTGCTCGGGTCATAGGTCGGTTTCCAAGCCGTTGCTGCATCGAGTGGGCATGAAGAATTTTGTGAAGGGGCTCGCTGGACCTACTGCATACCGACATTCGTGAAATGTCGACTTTGAGCGACGTTAAACAGCCACATAAATAAGGTGGTGTTTGTCGAGATGGCCATTTCCTACTGAACTGTTAGCCTATGTGGATTCGTGTGGCCGCAAGTTGCAAAAGCACATTTACTGCTCACGCGATTGAGTGACTTGGTTGTAGTTAAGTACGTTAATGGTGCTCACCGTGGTTATTGTATTGAGTCCACATGGTTATGGATGCACGTGCTGAACTTGACAAGAACCAAATTTATTACATTATGTTGACTACTGTGTACCCTGCTATTCATCTCATTATTGTTGAAAAATATGTCTTTCACAGTTTGAAAGGAGGGCAGTGTATTGAAAATGTTATCGTGTGAACTATCAGTTCGCCGGCCGGTGTGGCCGTGCGGTTCTAGGCGCTTCAGTCAGGAACCGCGTGACCGCTGCGGTCGCAGGTTGGAATCCTGCCTCCGCCATGGATGTGTGTGATGTCCTTAGGTTAGTTAGGTTTAAGTAGTTGTAAGTTCTAGGGGATTGATGACCACAGATGTTAAGTCCGATAGTGCTCAGAGGCATTTGAACCATTTGAACTATCAAAGTAGTAATGGACTTGTCTGCTGTGTAAGGATTACGTGAGGCTGTTTTAATACTATTTATAATGAAATGCAGGATGGTAACGTCAGTGCATAAATTTAAAGCTCACTCGTTAATTGCTAGTGAGAACTATGCGCCTTCCGTCTGCCATGTTGGTTTATGGGATTTGTGCCTTGTGTAAAGATTACCGGTGTGCGCTTTAAAATTGTTTATTCCAAATGCAGGGAAGTGAAGACAGTACATAATTTGAAAGTTGATTTGATTGATTCCAAATACGCTTATGTCATAATGGTTCATTATATGCTGTCTTAATATTAACTGTTTCTTAAAGGTAAAAGGGGAATCAAAGTTTATATTCATTGATCTTGAAAAAAAAAATGTGTGATACATTGTTCCATCGATTCTCTTGTAAGGCCAACTGGAGGTTCAGCTCTTGAGTTTCCTGCTTAATATTTGAGTGTAATAAAAGAAAGGTGAAAGAATATCAATGATAAGGTAAAAGAGGAATCAAAGTTTATATTCATTGATCTTGCTTTTTTTAAAAAAAATGTGTGATAAATTGTTCCATCGATTCTCTTGTAAGGCCAACTGGAGGTTCAGCTCTTCAGTTTCCTGCTTAATATTTGAGTGTAATAAAAGAAAGGTGAAAGAATATCAACGATAAGATTAGCTGGTGACATTGCTATCCTGAGTGAAGGTGAAGAAGAAATACATGACTTGCTAATGGAATGAAGAGTCTAATGAGTACAGAATATGTACTGAGATAAATCGAAGAAAGATGAATGTAATGAGAAGTAGCAGAAATGAGAATATCGAGAAACTTAACATCAGGATTGATGGTCACCAAATAGATGAAGTTAAGGAATTCTAGTACCTAGGTTGCAAAATAATCAATGACGAACGGAGCAAGGAGGACATCAAAAGTAGATTAGCTCTGGCAAAAAGGACATTCCTGGCCAAGATAATTCTACTAGTATCAAGCACAGACCTTAATTTGAGGAAGAAATTTCTGAGGATGTACGTCTGGAGTACAGAATTGTGTGATGATGAAACATGGACTGTGGGAAAACCGGTACAGAAGAGAATCGAATCATTTGAGACGTGGTACCACAGCCGAATATTGGAAGTTAGGTGAACTGACAAGGTAAGGAATGAGGAGGTCCTGCGCGGAATCGGAGAGGAAAGGAAGATGTGGAAAACATTGACAAGGAGAAGCGACGGGATGGTAGGACATACGACACCAGGGAATGACTTCCATGGTAGTAGAGGGAGTTGTAGGGGGCAAAAACTGTAGAGGAAGACAGAGATTGGAATACATCCAGCAAATAATTGAGGACGTAGGTTGTTAGTCCTACTCTGAGATGAAGAGACTGGCACGGGAGAGAAATACATCATGGGCCGCATCAAACACAGTTAAAAAAAAATTAAACTTTGTTCAGTGGAATGTCATTATGAATACCTGTAAACCCCAGCACCACCGCTCCATTGGTGCTTCACAGGAATGTAGGAATCATGTATTCAGAATTAATTTTTTGTAAATTTTCTTGTCACGTTACATAGGGCTTACACATTAAATGAGCGGAATAGCCCCGCTGTACTCTACAGCTATACGAGCAGGTCTACGTAGACACGTTGTCCAGTACGGTAAGAAGAAGGTTTGTGGTACGGGATTATGAAGCACATGGCGCAAATGAAATTAATATTTAGGGAATGAAGATTCAGTTCATGAACAACTGGGCGGGAGATCGGTTTTAGCAAAAAATATTCACGGTAGCCTTAAGGCAGTGCTGAACCAGTGCGCCACTTACGCCCTTTCCCTTTCGCCGTTTGTCTTCCACTCCGTTCTTCTCGTCCGCCTCTCGAACGGTTTTTTTACGCACTGTGTCTCCGGGCGGCACCGCCAGTGGCTCGGGTGGACTGTTAACGCGGCAAGAGCCATTCATTTGGCGTCCGTTATTGGGGTTTATGTCTTTAATCTGCGTGAGGTGCGCATCAATACCCATTAGGCGGCTCACCTCCGGCTCCCCCCGGCCGGGGCCGTTACGCCTGCCTCCCCGCGGGCTGTTCCCGGCCTGTTTTATGGTGATTTGCGGGATTAGGCCGCAGATTAGACCGGGACGCATGGCGTAGACACTCGGCCGCGTCAGCGCCGGCGCGGACTGCGCCGCATGGGGAACACGGGACTAGCGCGGCGGGTGGCGCAGCGCCTTGCAACACCGGGAGCGTTGCTGCGACGTCCTAAACGCTCGCTGCTTTCCGTCAACCTGAAGGAGAGCAGAGGATCCCGAGTACGGACTTCATACCGGACGAAAAGTATGGGTAATTTATTCGTGGCTAGTACACTACTGGCCATTAAAATTGCTACACCACGAAGATGACAGTGCTACAGACGTGAAATTTAACCGACGGGAAGAAGATGCTGTGATATGCAAATGATTAGCTTTTCAGAGCATTCACACGAGGTTGGCGCCGGTGGCGACACGTACAACGTGCTGACATGAGGAGAGTTTCCAACCGATTTGTCATACACAAACAGCAGCTGACCGGCGTTGCCTGGTGAAACGTTGTTGTGATGCCTCGTGTAGGGAGGAGAAATGCGTACCATCACGTTTCCGACTTTGATAAAGGTCGGATTGTAGCCTATCGCGATTGCGGTTTATCGTATCGCGACATTGCTGCTCGCGTTGGTCGAGATCCGACGACTGTTAGCAGAATATGGAATCGGTGGGTTCAGGAGGGTAATACGGAACTCTGTGCTGGATCCCAACGGCTTCGTATCGCTAGCAGTCGAGATGACAGGCATCTTATCCGCATGGTCGCTACGGATCGTGCAGCCACGTCTCGGTCCTTGAGTAAAGAGATGGGGACGTTTGCAAGAAAACAACCATCTTCACGAATAGTTCGACGACGTTTGCAGCAGCATGGACTATCAGTAGTAGTAGTAAAAGGGTTTTGTGGGCGCACGACAGCAAGGTCTTCAGCGCCCGTTCAGTACCATAGTGAGACGGGTGTCAAGAAAAAAACTCAGAACATTTACATCAAACGGAACATAAAACACGGGGAACAATCATGGAAAAATATGTGCTCACCCACACCGAAGCGTGGGATGAAGCAGGGCGTCAGCAGTAAAACATGGACAACAAAGGAAGAAAAAGGTAGAGGGAGCTAAAACAATGGAGCAGATGGAAGTGGCTGGCTGACCGCAAGGAAAAAAGGGAGGAGTCAGCCACTCTGCAATACACTAAAACCGCCAGCCTAAAAGTTTAGGCCAGAGTCCAGACACATCACAAAACTTAAAAACCCTAGACACACACGTCTCATCGTTAGCTAAAACACAGGGCAGATCCCCATCAACTTGTGCTTCTGCCCTTGCATCACGGTATAAAACGCAGTCTGTTAAAATGTGCCGGACAGAGATGTGCACACCACAATCATCACAAAACGGAGGATCCTCCCGCAGTAATAAATAGCTATGTGTCAGAGGACAGTGCCAGATCCGATGACGTGTGAGCGCCACCTCTTCCCGCCTGAGCAGCCGGCAGGAGGAACGCCACGGCCGAGTGGTCGACTTTACCGACCGCAGTTTATTGGCCGTCACCGCCAGCCATTCGTCCTCCCACAACTCAATGCACTTCCTGTGGAGTGCAACGATGACTGACTGCAAGGGGATAGGACACTGGACCACATCCCGCTCTCTGCAGGCCTCCTTGGCAGCCCGATCAGCCTGTTCATTGCCCCATATGCCGACATGACCAGGCACCCAGCAGAAGGATACCTCTTTACCCCGCCGTTGGAGCAAGTGTAGTTGGTCATGTATCAGCTGGACCATCTCTTCAGTCGGTTACAGGTTCTGCAGTGACTGTAAGGCACTAAGAGAATCGGAGCAGAGAAGAAATCGATCGCCCCGAACACGATGCATCTGCTCCAGTGCCGTCAGGATCGCGTGGAGCTCCGCTGAGAAAACGGTATATTCAGCAGGGAGGCGAATCCGGGTAACATGATCAGGGAACACCACAGAACAGCCAAGAAAAGTCTCCTGTTTGGAGCCATCAGTATAAACGACAGTGAAATCGTGATGCACATCTAAAATGTTAAAAAACAGAGATTGGAACGTAAAATCTGGTGTGCCAGCTTTCTTAAAATTAGTCAAATCTAAAATAAGTTTGGGTCTCCGGAGGAGCCAAGGCGGAGATCTGCTCCAACCACGACGTAAAACACGAAGACCAGCCATAGACATCGCACCGAGGCAATCCTGTGCGCGAATCCCATAGGGCTGCGTCGCACGTTGCCGGTTATGAAACAATCGCGCCAGAGGAGGCTGAGCAACGGTATGGTATGCAGGGGTGTATGGTGTGGACAAAGTTTTATACGCCTGGTGCACTGTAAGTAGCCGTCGCCGCATATGAAGTGGCGGTTCACCAGTCTCTGCACAGAGGCTGGGTATGGGGCTAGTTCGGAATGCCCCAGTGGCCAACCGAAGCCCTTCATGGTGCACAACGTCCAACATTTTTAAGTAAGAAGGCCTCGCAGACCCATACACCGTGCACCCATAATCGAGCCGAGACCGCACAAACGCCCTGTAAAACTGGAGCAGACAAGTCCTGTCAGCTCCCCATGTACTGTGGCTAAGACATTTTAAAATACTTAAAGCCGTAAGTGACCGCCGTTTCAGGTCTTTAAGATGAGGTAACCACGTGAGCTTCGAGTCAAAAATGAGCCCCAGAAATCTCACCGTGTCTTTAAAAGTAAGAATAGCGTCCCTCATCCTCAACTCAGAAAAGGTTAAAATCGAACGAGAACGGTTAAAAAGAACACATACAGACTTCTCGGTGGAAAACTTAAAACCACTCTTCTGCGTCCAGTCATCCAAACGCCTAATCGAAAGTTGCAAATGACGAGTTATCGTCGCAAGGCTTGAAGAAGATCAAAACCAGGAGAAATCATCCACAAACAAAGAACACTGGACAGGGCTTTTCACTATGGACGTAATGCTATTAATAGCGATGGCAAAGAGAGTCACACTTAAAACGCTACCCTGAGGGACACCGTTCTCCTGCTCAAAGCGATCAGACAGGACGTCACCAATCCGGTACCTAAAATATCGTGGCGAGAGGAAATACTGAATAAAAAGAGGAAGACAACCACGAAAACCCCATTCGTGAAGCTGCTCCAGGATAAGACGCCTCCAAGTAGTATCGTAGGCCTTCTCGATGTCGAAAAATACACCTAGAAGGTGATGACGGCGTAGGAAAGCTTGTTGTATAGCCGCCTCCAGGAGGGCAAGGTTATCGAAGGTGGAACGAAACCTCCTGAACCCACACTGAAAGCGACTAAGGAGTTACCGGGATTCTAACATCCAGACAAGGCGGCGGTTGACCATCCGCTCCAAGGTCTTCCCTATGCAACTAGTGAGGGCAATACTACGGTAGCTACTTGGGCTCGTGCAGTCTTTCCCAGGTTTTAAAAAAGGGATTAAAACTGCCTCACGCCACGCGTCAGGAAAGTGACCCGACGCCCAAATGGCATTAAAAAGTGCGAGGAGGACTTCTCTGTTGCGCATTGTGAGGTGCCATAGCATACTGTAATGGATCCTGTCGTGACCAGGGGATGTGTCACGAGCCCCAGACAATGCAGAATTCAGCTCCCACATAGAAAATGGGCAGTTGTAAACTTCATGAGAGGTGGACTGGAAGTTCAGACTACATCTCTCAGCAACCGCTCTATGGCACTGGAAACCGGGATCCTGACTGGTTGTTGCAGTAACTGTGGCAAAATACGCTGCAATAGTCTGGGCAATGTCTCGCGGATCCGTGTGGAGAGTGCCGTTAGTCATTACAGCAGCTATGGGGCACCTCCCTCCTCTGCCAGAAAGTCTCCTGATGGTCTCCCACACAATGGAACTTTTGGTGGAACGATTAATGGTGTTCAGGAAAGTTTGCCACGACCTCTTCTTGCTCTCACGAATAATGCGGTGACATCTTGCCCTCGCCACCCGAAAGGCTGCAAGATTCTCAGCAGTCGGCCGACACTTGAACCGACGCAGAGCCGCACGCCTGATCCTGATCGCAGAGCGGCATTCGGCACTCCACCAAGGCACAGGTAGCCTCTTCCGGTGGCCTGTGGACTGTGGAATGGATGCTGCAGCGGCGTGGTGGACCGTTTTGGTAATATGATCCACCCACACCTCAACATTCACACAGTGTTCGAATTGGGCCAACTGGCTATAAAGTGTCCAGTCAGCTCCACGGAGCACCCATCGTGGTGGTCTCCTTTCAGGGCCCACGCCATCTGGCAGGTGAATCCAGATTGGGAAATGATCACTGCCGTGCAAGTCAGCGACCACTTCCCAGTGAGCACTGGCAGCAAGAGCTGGAGAGCAAAGCGAGAGATCAATGGCAGAGAACGACCCAGTCGCTGTGGAGAAAGAGTACTCTGTCCTCCATTGAGCAAGTAGGCACAGGATGACAGGAGAAGCCTCTCAATTGCTCTACCCCTGGGGCAGGTAATTGCAGAGCCCCAAAGTACATTGTGGGCATTAAAATCACCACAAATAATGAATGGCTGGGGCAGCTGGGTAAGAAGGTCGGTGAGGGCCGCTTCATCAAGAGCATTATTTGGGGGCAAGTAAAGTGAACATACAGTGAATGGATGACGCAGCGACACAGCGACGGCCTGTAAAGTCGTCGTAAGTGAGAGAAGCGAGGAGTGGTAGTCCGTCCTGACGAAAATACCTACGCCTCCTCTAGCTCTCTCTCCACGCAGGTCGTCCTTTTTGTGGAGTGTGTAGCCTCGTATCTCAGGGGAGTATGATGGATGGAAATACGTCTCCTGGAGACAGAGACACAGTGGTCTACCCTGAGAGAGTAGACGAAGCTCCTCCACATGCGTCCTGAACCCTTGCAACTTCCACTGGAGTATGGGAGCCATCTATGTCGGGGGTAGCACCTTCATCCTGTCTCTCCAACGGGGCGGGGAGACCGCAGCAGGTGGAGGGGAAGGCGTGGGACGAGATGATTGCCCCACACATACATCGTACTCCATCAACTCTGGGGAAGAGTCAGATGAAGCCACACATAATACAACATCCACATGGTCAGATGGTTTACCATGGGATTTGACGCGCTGTTGCTGCTGTACGGTAGCTTTCTGTGGTTTGGTGGAATTTGGGGGAGCTGATGTGGGAGTGGTAATTGGCGCACTGGGCTTGGGAACAGCCTCAGCTGTTGGAGGCGCCAGGGGCTGGCCCAAGTTCGCCACTGTACCTTTGTCTGCCGTTCGAGTAGGGGCTACTGGCTCTGAAACACTGGCTGCGTTGCAAGTGCACTGACAGCTGCAGGTGTTAGTGCCAACACTCACCACCTCAGTCTGCGTTGAGGCATCGACTTTTGGAGTAGGCTTCTGAACCAGGGATGCAAAAGATGTAGCAAATGTGGGAGGTTGCATCGACTTATAGATCTTCTTGGCCTCACCATAGGGGATACGCTTGGTTGTTTTTATTTCCTGGACCTTGCATTCCTCTAAAAATACGCGGCAGTCCCTACTCCAAACAGGGTGGTTCCCAGAGCAATTAATACATTTAGGCGGAGACGAGCAACCAACTCCTTCATGAGCAGCCTGACCACAGTTTCCACAAGTCACTTCGCCTTTACAGCCTAAAGTGGTATGCCCAAAACGCTGGCATTTAAAACAGCGCATTGGGGTCGGGAAATAAGGCCTCACACTAAGGCGAAGGAAGCCAGCTTTAACATGTTCAGGAAGTTTTGTGCTACTGAAGGTCAGAATAAAGGAGTCGGATTTGACAAGAGAGCCATCAACCCTCTTCATGATGTGTTGGACATCAACGATACCTTCTGGAGCCCACTCACGTTGCAGTTCTTCCTTGAGAATGTCAACTAGATCCCGGCATGTCACAACACCTTTGCTGTAGTTCAAGGTGCTGTGCAGTTCAGTGTCTAATGCATACTCTCCAAACATTTAGCAGATTGGAGGTTAGTTGCTTGCTGGGAAGTGGAAGTTTCCACTAGCAAGGTCCCACTACGTAAGCGCTTCACCAATTTTAAGGAGCCACAGATTCCCTCCAATCCCTTTTGTATATAGAAGGGCGAAAACTTCTCGAAACTACCCTCCTTCCGTTTCACAATGAGAAAGTGGCCGAGCGGTTAAAGGCGCTACAGTCTGGAACCGCACGACCGCTACGGTCGCAGGTTCGAATCCTGCCTCGGGCATGGATGTGTGTGATGTCCTTAGGTTAGTTAGGTTTAAGTAGTTCTAAGTTCTAGGGGACTTATGACCACAGCAGTTGAGTCCCATAGTGCTCAGAGCCATTTGAACCATTTTTCACAATGAGAAACACATTCGGATTACCAGAATGCATTCTGTTACCTAAGACTGGACTTTTCAAAGAAGCGCCGGAGTCAGGGGGACTGACTGCACGGGCCCTCTTAAGAGACTGGGTGTTAGAACCTTCCAGCGGCCCACCCTTTCCCCTGGGAGGAAGAAAAGAGGATTTCGAAGGATCCATCTCGGTCCCACGAGCAGCTAGGGAACTAGAAGTCCACCTAGACAGAGCCCCGGGTGCCTAGGTAAGCCTTACACAACTGAGGTGCGGCAGGTTCCCCAGAGGTTGCCCGCTATCGACTGTTCCACCTCAACAGCCATGCATCTCATCAGCGCGCAGCACACCTTGAGATTGAGGGTTTTTTATAGAGGTTTATTCCATCCTCGCGATCCGGGCGGTCAAGCCAAGATCCCCATTCCCTGAGACACACAACGTTCCACCGCCGCGTCGCACGGTGGTCGCTGAAGTATGCTCAGAGCTTACAGTGACAAGGGACTGGTGGCGCGTACCAGTCCCCAGCTCAGGAACCCCGGGGTCGCCAAGCCCGTACCCAACAAATGAATGCTGAGCCCCTCATGGACTATCAGCTCGGAGACCACGACTGCGGTTACCTTTGACGCTGCATCACAGACAGGGACGCCTGCGATGGTGTACTCAACGACGAATCTGGTTGCACTAATGGCAGAACGTGTCTTTAGGATGAATCCAGGTTATCTTTACAGCATCATGATGGTCGGATCCGTGTTTGGCGATATCGCGGCGAACGCACATTGGAAGCGTGTATTCGTCATCGCTACACTGACGTATCACCCGTCTTGATGATTTGGGGTGCCATTGGTTACACGTCTCGGTCACCTCTTAACCGCATTGACGGCACTTTGAACAGTGGACGTTACATTTCAGATGTGTTACGATCTGTGGCTCTACCCTTCATTCTATCCCTACGTTTCAGCAGCATAATGCACGACCGCATGTTGCGTGTCCTGTACGGGCCTTACTGGATACAGAAAATTTTCGGGTGCTGCCCTGGCCAGCACAGTCTCCATATCTTTCACCAACTTAAAACGTCTGGTGAATAGAGGCCGAGCAACTGGCTCGTCACAATACGCCAACTGTGGTATCGTGTTGAAGCTGCATGGGCAGCTGTACCTGTATGCGCCATCCATGCTCTGTTTGACTCAATGTCCAGGCGTATCAAGGCCGTTATTATGGTCAGAGGTGGTTGTTCTGGATACTGATTTCTCAGGATCTATGCACCCAAATTGCGTGAAAATGTAATCACATGTCAGTTCTAGTATAATATATTTGTCCAATGTATACCCGTTTATCATCTGCATTTCTTCTTGGTGAAGCAGTTTTAATGGCCAGTAGTGTATTATAAGAAAACTATCGTGCTCGTAAAAGTATCGAAAGAATGTAGCGATAATTACAGCAGGAGGAGGAGATTAGTGTTTAACGACCTGTAGACAACGAGGTTGTTGGAGACGGGGCCCAACTTCGGATTAGGGAAGGAATGGGAAAGAAATCCGTCGGGCCGTTTCAAAGGAAACAGTCCTGCATTCGCTTGAACCGATTTAGGGAGAGCACTGAGAACCTAAATCGGGATGGCCGGGCGCGGGTTTGAACTGTCGTTCTCCCGAATGCGAGTCCAGTGTGCTAACCACCGCACCTCGTCGCTCGGTGTATCACATAGATAATGTGGATAGAGCAAACCAAAGACTGCGATTCATTGGCAGAAGGTACAGGAGGTCTACCAAAGAGACTGCTTACACAACGCTCGTCCGCCCCATCCTGGAGCATTGCTGTGTGGTGTAGGATCCGCATCAGATGGAACTGACGGACGACATCGAAAAAGTTCAAAGAAGGGCAGCTCATTTTGTATTATCGCGAAATACGGGATACAGTGCCACAGACATGATGCATGAATTGGAGTGGCAATCATTAAAACTATGGCGTTTTTCGTTGCGACAGGATCTACTCATGAAATTTCAATCACCAGTTTTCTCCTCCGATTGCGAAAACATTCTGTTGGCACCCACCTATAAAGGGAGAAATGATCATCACGATAAAATAAGAGAAATAAGGGCTCGCACAGAAAAATTCAAGTGCTCGTTTTTCCCGTGCGCCGGTCGTGAGTAGAATGGTAGAGAGACAGCTTGAAGGTTGTTCATTGGACCCTCTGCCAGGCACTTTATAGTGAATGGCAGAGTAATCACGTAGATGTAGATGAATCATCTTTCGTAAAGAAATGTCAGATCGCTTTACTAATACACAATTTTCTGGCCCATCTTGTAACAAATAGGTCCCCCACGGGATGTTACTGTGAGTGTAAGTTTAACATCTGTACAGAGCTTATTACAGTACTGAACTGACACGGAACTGGTTTGCACTGCAAACCTCTTGCCTCCCCGCCGACTAGCTCAGCGCACCACACACTCACTGCACAAAACCTCTCTGCTGCGCAGCTTTTGTCCCCACCGATGACGCCACCAGCGCACCATAGTTATGTGGACAACGAGGGGAGATATCGATAGAAAGTCGAGCCCACGTGGCCCAGGCAGGGAACAACCATGGTTGGGCTAACTAAAGAAAAGGTTACTGAATGCATTCAGAGACGAAGCTGCAAGATAAATCCTGTTAGAGAGTTGTTAATCACCAGTCACAATAAATTACCTTGATATACCATCGTATACTAACAAAGAAAACAGGAAGGCTTTAAATGTTGCTCAAAAGTAAATTCAACGTGCGACTTAAACAGTGTTGTAAACGATCTGTTTTATTGCTTTTCCTTCGGCATTCCTGTTTGAAAGAATCGAGAATAACTGATTAAAATATTATTTGGTTAAAGTTGCAGTAAAGAACAGACACAAGTCTCGGTGTTCTAAATTTTTACTTCCCTCCTCACTCCTCATCACATTTCTCTTGATTATTAAGTTATTACTGTCCTATTACATTCTTCCATTGCTTCACGTATCTTTAGTTTCATATACATTTCGACCACGGCAAAACATCTTTATTCATTACACAGTTCTCCTCCGTCAATATCCTACAGGGCCACACATTCTTCATCAACCTCTACACATTTCGTCTCACCTAACATACACTCCTGGAAATGGAAAAAAGAACACATTGACACCGGTGTGTCAGACCCACCATCTTGCTCCGGACACTGCGAGAGGGCTGTACAAGCAATGATCACACGCACGGCACAGCGGACACACCAGGAACCGCGGTGTTGGCCGTCGAATGGCGCTAGCTGCGCAGCATTTGTGCACCGCCGCCGTCAGTGTCAGCCAGTTTGCCGTGGCATACGGAGCTCCATCGCAGTCTTTAACACTGGTAGCATGCCGCGACAGCGTGGACGTGAACCGTATGTGCAGTTGACGGACTTTGAGCGAGGGCGTATAGTGGGCATGCGGGAGGCCGGGTGGACGTACCGCCGAATTGCTCAACACGTGGGGCGTGAGGTCTCCACAGTACATCGATGTTGTCGCCAGTGGTCGGCGGAAGGTGCACGTGCCCGTCGACCTGGGACCGGACCGCAGCGACGCACGGATGCACGCCAAGACCGTAGGATCCTACGCAGTGCCGTAGGGCACCGCACCGCCACTTCCCAGCAAATTAGGGACACTGTTGCTCCTGGGGTATCGGCGAGGACCATTCGCAACCGTCTCCATGGAGCTGGGCTACGGTCCCGCACACCGTTAGGCCGTCTTCCGCTCACGCCCCAACATCGTGCAGCCCGCCTCCAGTGGTGTCGCGACAGGCGTGAATGGAGGGACGAATGGAGACGTGTCGTCTTCAGCGATGAGAGTCGCTTCTGCCTTGGTGCCAATGATGGTCGTATGCGTGTTTGGCGCCGTGCAGGTGAGCGCCACAATCAGGACTGCATACGACCGAGGCACACAGGGCCAACACCCGGCATCATGGTGTGGGGAGCGATCTCCTACACTGGCCGTACATCACTGGTGATCGTCGACGGGACACTGAATGGTGCACGGTACATCCAAACCGTCATCGAACCCATCGTTCTACCATTCCTAGACCGGCAAGGGAACTTGCTGTTCCAACAGGACAATGCACGTCCGCATGTATCCCGTGCCACCCAACGTGCTCTAGAAGGTGTAAGTCAACTACCCTGGCCAGCAAGATCTCCGGATCTGTCCCCCATTGAGCATGTTTGGGACTGGATGAAGCGTCGTCTCACGCGGTCTGCACGTCCAGCAAGAACGCTGGTCCAACTGAGGCGCCAGGTGGAAATGGCATGGCAAGCCGTTCCACAGGACTACATCCAGCATCTCTACGATCGTCTCCATGGGAGAATAGCAGCCTGCATTGCTGCGAAAGGTGGATATACACTGTACTAGTGCCGACATTGTGCATGCTCTGTTGCCTGTGTCTATGTGCCTGTGGTTCTGTCAGTGTGATCATGTGATGTATCTGACCCCAGGAATGTGTCAATAAAGTTTCCCCTTCCTGGGACAATGAATTCACGGTGTTCTTATTTCAATTTCCAGGAGTGTATTTACCTCATTACCACATTTCTCAACTCTAAATATTCCAGAGTACCATACGTTTTCCATCAGTGTTTATACATTTCATCGTATGCCTTCGAAGGCACTAACATTACAAACGCAGGTTGGAAGCAAAAATACGTACCACCTTATCAAACATAAAATTTCTCATGTGCACTAAGGAGAGCGAAAGGTCATCTGCGTCCTATCTGTTCTTTTTCCCGTTTTGGAGCTTTACTTCGGCGTGATACATTAGATATCCAGATTCATTTTAGCCTTGAACTTCGTTGTCATTAAGTATTGTATTGATTTGTAAAGGAAAAAGTTGTATAACATGAAAGAACGTTATCAAAAGCAAATGCATCCACATAAGCTCATCTTATAACACTAAAAATTAAACGCTAGTATCACGCGGAATAATGTAAAAGGGTTCTGCATATTCTTCTTTTTTATGTGTGTCACTCATGTGACTATTAAAAGTTTGTTGTCTCCACTACCTGACTTATTACTTTCTTCTATGTAAAATTCTTTAAAATACATCTTCACTTGAACTATCTTTACAATGACAAGTAACTTACACATACAAAAAGTCATTTCAATACGTAGCAAAGTACTATCTACAAAAGATCACATATTCTCTACATTACAATGCACTGAATGTGGCTGCAAACTGAACAGTAAAAATTAGAGCAAGGCGCATTTCATTATGAAAAAATAGACAGCTGGATGCTAGAATTTAGATAGCTATGTGCAAGTATAAAAAAAGAAGAGTGTTAATCGATTATTTACAGTGTCTTTGTTTGTTGGGGGGGGGGGTAGGGGGAGGGGAGAGGAAATCCTAAAATCATGAAGAAACGCCTGTAATTTAAATTTCCATTCATCGACGTACTGAAATGTTTGTTGCGCCACCTTCGTCGTCCACTATTATGCCTGCTAGAGGAATTTTGTAGCAGAGAACGTTCACTTAAAAACAATGAACTTCAATGTTCATTTAGGTTGTCTGAATGATAATGACTAAAATCGCTAACATCACCATCTCGAATCAATTTTCTTTTAATTTGTGTGAGCTGACCACACATCGTATTTACTTCTCTGTTCCATTGTTGGGCGATTTTCATTTGGCCCTCTGTAAATCGTATTAGAACTTGCTGTTGTTTCCAAAAATGAACTGGTAAAATATTGCCGGAATTCCTATTTGTGCTGGTAAACAAATTTGTCACTTTTGTAGTCAGTTTGTCGACTATACAGTAATAGTATCTAGTTGTTCTTTCTCTGTTTCTGACTGTAGTTTCAATGCTTAGATCTGTTCACCTATTTTGCGAACCGTGGCACGGAGTTGCTCACACTGTGGTTTTAACTGAGTGGTCACATCACTTGGCAGTACGCAGCTAACAATTCAACACTAGTGCTAAAAAAAGGCGACTGTAATACAGTGCTCACAATGTAAGTTGGCTGGAAAACGGAATCTACCGTTGCTACCTGAGTGTGTGGTGAAAGTTAACTACGTAGTAGTACCTCATATCCTACTGATTCTTCCTGAAAGCCGAAGATTACACAATCAATGTCCTGTCCAGTACTTTGATTCGACAATGAATTAGTGTGAGTCTGCATGTCTGTGATGTTTACGCAATTTTCAATAATGTTACTAATCCGTGATAAATGTTTGACAAAGTTAATTCCACGTCGTACTGAGTTCTCGTTTTGAACTTCCCTCATTCCTCTCACACGACATTGCTAGCTACAATACTGATTCGTAAGAAAAATGAAATACAACAAACAGATTTCTATTTTGTATCTACAAAAATAAGACTTCCAACACCGTTCACAAAAAGACAAAAAGATAAATTATGCCAGTTAATTAATAATTAATAAGAATCCTGCATATATTAAATAGAAATGCATAGAATCTGCACTATCATGACCTCAGCCTGCACAACCACTTTTCAGCAAATCACGAAAATATCACGTAAATAACGCAAAAAATTCTCTAAAATAGAACAAATCGTGAAAATACAAATGATAAAGCATACTGAAAAATTACAAACTTCTTATACTAATATTAGCCAGCAAAACAGCGTCTTTGAAAGCTGTTGTGCACAGTAGTAACTTCACTACAGAGACAGTACCGTAGTCTAACAGCGAAATCACAGAAAATTCCTAAAATCACGCATCCTAGGAAGACTTTTCGCCAACTGTAAATATTATATATCTCAGGTATTGTGATATCTGATATATAAATTTTATGACTGTGAAATCGTACCCAGTGACATCATGTATTATAATTTGACTTACAGTACTTGTAGTTTTAAACACCTCTGGCATATCATATGTATGTGCCTTAAAAACTAGTGCACGTCTACCTCACTAACGTCACCTTCTCTTAGGACTTTCGCTGCTGAAACGTTTGAGCAGAGTAGCCATTTTCTGCCCTAGTTTGACCTACGTTTTACTACAACTAGGCGCTGGTTAGTGTTTTTTAGGTTCTAAGTTTCTCTGGGTGAGTTTTTTGCTGTTGACAATAATTCTGTGTTGTGTACTACTGACGAAACACTCTAGAGTTTCCTGATAGATAGTAGCATTCAGTTACACCCATATTTCGAAGAGTGTCATAATCATCAGTATATGACTTCGCCAGAAGATGATTATGAGACGCCATAGTATCTTCACGCTGACATCCTCCTGGAAACCCGTGTTATTTTCATCAGCCCTTATTGTTTCTTATATTATCTTGCTTTTTATATTATCTTGATCTTAATTCCAATCCGGACGATGGCAAGAGCTGAAAGGTCGTGTTTATGAAAATGGATTAAGTTACGGAGATCAAAAAATTCATAATGATCACAGACTCGTTGAAGGAATTTATTGCCTTTACTGCCTTGTGCCTTTTATGTACATGGAGAGACAGGCTGCCTTGCGTCGGTGGACGCACTTAGTATGTTTTAGCCTCGTTGTTTGCAACCACTGGTATGCAGAAACTTCTTATACATCCTGATACACTGCTATTGCTCTTTCCATGTTTTCTGGTGCTGTAAACTGTTCCTTTTCTTCCCTTTGTCTCTAGGACAAGTGGGCCTACTACACAAGCTCCTCAACCGCTGTCCTCACCCCGATAATTCATCCCATTTTGTTCACCAGACGCCCATCGTCGTTAACGAACAACCAGCACCCCTGTTTTACAAATGGTTGTCGACAAGAAATGGCAGCCCCTTTGTTGTGTACGCGTTTCACCGAGGATTGTGCGCCAGACAAATTAGACGGGCCAAGTTTGGGCAGCGTGACCGAGCTGTTCTCCACAACTATTGTGCCCAACTTTGTGACCACGCCCACGCTCACTCTAACGCACTTCGCATCTGTGGAACGGAAGGTTTTTAAAAACTCGTCTAATTACCAAGTCTCCATAGAGCAGTTCCATTATAGGGCTTTGTGCTAGATTCCAAGCGTTGCTACCAAACGGATACAGGTGTGAATTCGTTTCTCTGAAATTCGGCTTTTGGGACATTGATTTTAGAGTGTATGCTGTTACAATAATGCGAAATTAAAAACCAATTGATTTCTTTTGCTATACACAGTACCTCTAATCTTCGAGAGATACAAAAAGCGACTATTTATGCACAATACCGTTACTAGGCATGACAATCAACGAGTATTATGGATTTTCATGGCTCAAACTAGTTGTAAATAGCATCATCGGCAGTAATGGCAACCAGTTGGAGTACGATGTTGGACAGAAATCTCCTCCAAATTTGCGAATCACTCCTGGATGTTCTCTAATGTTATCTCACCACATTATAGTATGCCATTATTGGTCCCTATCTGTTTTCGTCCAGCAAAGAAATTCCTTCCTCCATCTATCAACCATTCATCTGTGTACGTGGCCTGCCCATTTAGAATAGAATAACACAAAAAGATTTGTAAACTTGTAATGTGTTAGTAGTACGATGAAAATTTTGTAAACCTCTGAAATTGTACCATGCTCTCATTTCTTATGGTGAACACAGTCACAGATATCAAAATCAGAATCAGAAATTTACACAACAGTTCTTTTTATCTTAAATGTTGCAGGTCTTTGATACCTGAACGTTGGGATTCTTGTTATACGGCATAACAATAATGTATATACGTTAGGGAGGTTCTTATTTTTCAACTCTATAAATATTCATCTTCCACCCCCTTACTTAGGCCCAATCAACAAAGAAACGATCTGCGAAAAATTTCATTCCGGTCAAATAGCTTCAGGGCAACCCAACTGACTAAGAGGTTCTGTAATTTGCACCTGGAAGGTCAGTCTTGCAAATGAAATTTTGTTTTAGTTATTCATTTACAATTCATTGTTGACGCCAGTGAGTTTCCATTGATTTAATTAACATGGTACTTTATATCCTGTATCATGTTGTTTACTTTCTTAATTTCATTCGGAAAAACGCAGAATGTTTCCCTTGCGACTTTTATTATGTGATTTTTCGTAAAGGTTGTGAGTTTAATAATAACAGAATAATTCATACTGAAACCTGGTGGTCAAGGGAAGGCAGGATTCGGTTACGATTGTGGAAGCGGCCTTAATCAGTTAATACTGGTTGCCTTTTTACAGTTACACACAATTTATTTTAAACCAGTAATTCCAGACTCAACAATAAATAAAAAAATACCACACGTTATTAATGAAGGAAAAAGAACTGTGTAAATCATAGTGTTTTCGGTCAGTTACAATTTAGCAAATCACCATTACATATAGATACAGCAGATAATGTTTTAAAAGCAAGACACTGTGATCTCGGCAGAAGGCCTTACATGACAGGAATGGCAATAAATTAATTGTTTAAAACTCGCTACAACTTGCAAATTACAAGTATTGAAATATTAAGGGCAAGTCGTCACAAACACAGCAGAAGGCATCAGACGCCAGGAATGGTAGTAAATAAGGTTTTAAGGCTCACTGCTAAAATACAAATACCAAATTAGAATTTTAAGGCAAATGACTACAATCACGGCTGAAGGCCTTACACGCCAGGAACGACAATAATATAAAAATTTTAGAAACCTGCCATAAAACAGCAAATACAATAGCAAAGGTTAATTTAAAAAAACAAGCAACAGATAACGAAACGGGTGAAATTAGATGATGGTAAAACTTTGTAACACAACCCTTAACATCTACTGAACACTTCACAACTAGATTTATTCCAGAAGGCGACCAGAACTATTAAATAGACATATACAACCTTTAATGTAGGCATTGCAAGGTATTGTAATAAATAATACAATAATAAAACACAAGGACCAGTACATAAGTTCCTTAAAGTGTAATGATTTTACCCACAGAAGGCGAGGGCGGAAGGAGCGTTACACTGAACTACTGGCCATCAGACTTCCGTTTAGAACACAGATGTCTTCCAAGAACCAAGGGGCCACTGACGGTACTCCAGGAATCGACCTCTGAGAAGGTCCGGTAACAAACACTTCAGCGAGCGATGAGATAGGCAGCCAAGAGTTGCATTTATTTCGCAAAATGGTAACTCGGACTAGTGGCAGTCTAACTAATGTCTAATGATAATCTTCCTGAAGCTAGCTGACGCCAAAGCCAAAACTGGCGGTCTGCACTATGCCACCAGAATACTGTGCTTAGAGCTCACGGAAGGAGAAACGAATCACTACCACAAGAGTAGAAGAATCAGCAACAGCCCTAGAATCAAAAAAGCTGTCAAAACTACACGCCTTACCGGACAGCAGCGGCAAGCCGAGGGAACGTAAACTGCCGTTACATATACTAACCCCAGGGCAGGTAACTGGGGTGTTAGCGGCCACCAGGCAAGAAATATTACCGCTGGTTGAACTTAACAAATTGTAACAAGTTGAAGGCAGTAAACAGTAATAAGAAGTCGAGCAAAGCTAATCAGATCCGCCTTCCCCAAGTACTCCACTCGCTGCTCTTCACCTCGGCGGCACTACGAGCAGCAACACGAACCCAAGTCACTGGAGGATGGCGAGACATCACGATGGTAGAGGTTTCTCTACTTGGATTGAAATGCACTCATCGCAAAGCTTGCTGGATCCGGTTTACGACGAGGTGACCACAGCCCTTTCATCTGGCAGTCCCGGCGTGTTCTCACACTGCGCGGACGTTGCTCCTCCTGAGTCCTCAACAAAACTGGCCCACTCACACGACCCGGAAAAACAACGACGTCGTCCCAAAGATATGGTAATATTTACTACATATCGATAACCGCCGCTACTGCCACTAGCGGACAGACAACGCTTGCGAAACCGAGTGGCGCCAGTCAGCACGAGAAGAAGACAAACAACCGTAGTCAAGCCAAATAAACGATACGGTTTGGCCTCCAGCAGAGAGCGGTAACCTAGAAACAGCACCAACGCGAGCCGCAGCATGGCACCACCATTATCATTTGAGTAATTTTATTTAATAGCCACAGCATTTTCATGACATTATCTGTTCGGTCAACTTATTTGGCTATGAATGATGAGGATGCTTTTCATATATGACTGTTTAATTATTGTCTGAAACAATTTGTGCTGCTGATGTGAAGGAAATTTGTCGTCCTTACACCAAAATTTCCAGATGTCAGACCCTCAGATCGGTACCAAACGTTGTGTGTCGATTGAGTATCAGCCTAAATAACGACTTAGTTCGTATTGTGTTTTGTCATCAGTAGAAGATGCACGAACAGTAATTAAAAGTAACACCAGAACTATGGAGTATAGGCAAACCATATTTGTGAGGCCAGAACTGGAAGATCGGTGGTCAGGTCACTGTACAAAAGGTCACGAGTCAGAAACCCACTGAGGGAGATTTTTTTTAACAGACTGCCATTGAAGTTGTTATATGGGAGAACATTTTTCTACCATTTAAAAGTTCGTTTCAGAGTTCGTGGCAATGGTCTTTTGACAGTCTGCTTTTGCTTCGTTATTTGAAAGTAGGGGACCTATAGAGTACTTTTTTATAGATAGGTGTGGTGTTATCTATACCAATGTACCCTGTAGGTTTGCTACTTTCAACCAACAATGCGAAAGCAGACTGCCAAAGGAATATTGCTACAATCTCCGAAACGTTCTTTTACATGGCACAAAAAGGTTCCCCCGTATAACAAGTTCACATTAGCACGCAGCGTCCGTTGAAAGTAGCAGTAGAATACCTTGGTTCTAGGATCCCGTGAGGTCGGCAAGACATCCAACAGAATCTCATGTCGACCAGATAGGTGCGAATACGAGGTGCATTCAAGTTCTAAGGCCTCCGATTTTTTTTCTCCGGGCTGGAAAGAGATAGAAACATGCGCATTGTTTTAAAATGAGGCCGCGTTCACTGTCAATACGTCCCAGAGATGGCAGCACCGTACGGCAGATGAAATTTTACAGCCAGTGGCGAGAATGAGAACTGTTTTAAATACTTAAAAATGCGACGTTTTCCTTACTTGAACAGCGTGCAATCATTCGTTTTCAGAATTTGCGTGGTGTGAAACCAATTGAAATTCATCGACAGTTGAAGGAGACATGTAGTGATGGAGTTATGGATGTGTCGAAAGTGCGTTCGTGGGTGCGACAGTTTAATGAAGGCAGAACATCGTGTGACAAGAAACCGAAACAACCTCGGGCTCGCACAAGCCGGTCTGACGACATGATCGAGAAAGTGGAGAGAATTGTTTTGGGGGATCGCCGAATGACTTTTGAACAGATCGCCTCCAGAGTTGGCATTTCTGTGGGTTCTGTGCACACAATCCTGCATGACGACCTGAAAATGCGAAAAGTGTCATGCAGGTGGCTGCCACGAATGCTGACGGACGACCACATGGCTGCCTGTGTGGCATGTTGCCAAGCAATGTTGACGCGCAACGACAGCATGAATGGGACTTTCTTTTCGTCGGTTGTGACAATGGATGAGACGTGGATGCCATTTTTCAATCCAGAAACAAAGCGCCAGTCAGCTCAATGGAAGCACACAGATTCACCGCCACCAAAAAAATTTCGGGTAACCGCCAGTGCTGAAAAAATGATGGTGTCCATGTTCTGGGACAGTGAGGGCGTAATCCTTACCCATTGCGTTCCAATGGGCACTACGGTAACAGATGCATCCTACGAAAATGTTTTAAAGAACAAATTCCTTCATGCTCTGCAACAAAAACGTCCGGCAAGGGCTGCGCGTGTGCTGTTTCACCAAGACAACGCACCCGCACATCGAGCTAGCGTTACGCAACAGTTTCTTCGTGATAACAACTTTGAAGTGATTCCTCATGCTCCCTACTCACCTGACCTGGCTCCTAGTGACTTTTGGCTTTTTCCAACAATGAAAGACACTCTCTGTGGCCACACATTCACCAGCCGTGCTGCTATTGCCTCATCGATTTTCCAGTGGTCAAAACAGACTCCTAAAGAAGCCTTCGCCGCTGCCATGGAATCATGGCGTCGGCGTTGTGAACAATGTGTACGTCTGCAGGGCGGTTACGTCGAGAAGTAACGCCACTTTCATCCATTTCGGGTGAGTAGTTAATTAGAAAAAAAAATCGGAGGCCTTAGAAGTTGAATGCACCTCGTATGACACAGTACTAGCGTGATATGTCCAACAGAAATCGGAGGCCGGACGGATTGAGGAACCACCTCCTGAATCAGTGTACCAGGGAGGGTGTCCTTGTCCAGAGTACGCAGGAGATGCATCGTCCGAAGGTAGAGAGCGCGCGCCCTGTTGTATACGTTTATCATTCCAATGCCGCCTGGATGTGAGGGAAACGTTAGCGTCTCGTAAAGGTCCTTGAACACCCTACCTTCGCTGACGAAATGACAAAGGCCGCACGAAACTTGGCAGCTACCGTAGCGGCCATTGGGAGAACGTGTGAGTAATGATTAAGTTTCGGAGCGAGGTAGGCGTTGACAAAATGCACCCGCATGATCAAGTCACGTGTTCGAAAGTTATGGAGACGAATTTGCGTGCGAATCACATTAAGTAGTATCTGCTGCTGTACGCTGCACGTTCCCATGGTAGGCCACTCCCATACACTTCGTCGCCGGGACTTCGGTAATGGGCACTGGCGTACTCATACGGAATCCTCTGCCCACTTCCACGTAGTGCGACTTTCGCAGGTTGATACGGCCCCCGGCCACCTCTCGGTATTGCTGAAGCCACACGATCTGCCGACCTCGCCAAGAATACTACATCGTCCGCATAGGCACAACATTTAAACTGCACATCGTGGAGGCGAATGCCCTCCAAATGCCATGAAGTGCAGGCTCGAGGGCGACGGCGAAGTTAAAGGCTGACACGGGACATTCTTATCGCACTGAGCGCTTAATAGTGAACGGTGGCGAGTGGTAGCCATTGACCAGGAATGTGGAAGAGGCTTCATGGATGAGACGGAGAACCACACCTGCCGTTATTGGGGACAGTCCCGTCTTCTCTAAGACAGTCTGCAAGAAATGGTGCTCAACTACACTCCTGCAAATGGAAAAAAGAACACATTGACACCGGTGTGTCAGACCCACCATACTTGCTCCAGACACTGCGAGAGGGCTGTACAAGCAATGATCACACGCACGGCACAGCGGACACACCAGGAACCGCGGTGTTGGCCGTCGAATGGCGCTAGCTGCGCAGCATTTGTGCACCGCCGCCGTCAGTGTCAGCCAGTTTGCCGGGGCATACGGAGCTCCATCGCAGTCTTTAACACTGGTAGCATGCCGCGACAGCGTGGACGTGAACCGTATGTGCAGTTGACGGACTTTGAGCGAGGGCGTATAGTGGGCATGCGGGAGGCCGAATTGCTCAACACGTGGGGCGTGAGGTCTCCACAGTACATCGATGTTGTCGCCAGTGGTCGGCGGAAGGTGCACGTGCCCGTCGACCTGGGACCGGACCGCAGCGACGCACGGATGCACGCCAAGACCGTAGGATCCTACGCAGTGCCGTAGGGGACCGCACCGCCACTTCCCAGCAAATTAGGGACACTGTTGCTCCTGGGGTATCGGCGAGGACCATTCGCAACCGTCTCCATGAAGCTGGGCTACGGTCCCGCACACCGTTAGGCCGTCTTCCGCTCACGCCCCAACATCGTGCAGCCCGCCTCCAGTGGTGTCGCGACAGGCGTGAATGGAGACGTGTCGTCTTCAGCGATGAGAGTCGCTTCTGCCTTGGTGCCAATGATGGTCGTATGCGTGTTTGGCGCCGTGCAGGTGAGCGCCACAATCAGGACTGCATACGACAGAGGCACACAGGGCCAACACCCGGCATCATGGTGTGGGGAGCGATCTCCTACACTGGCCGTACACCACTGGTGATCGTCGAGGGGACACTGAATAGTGCATGGTACATCCAAACCGTCATCGAACCCATCGTTCTATCATTCCTAGACCGGCAAGGGAACTTGCTGTTCCAACAGGACAATGCACGTCCGCATGTATCCCGTGCCACCCAACGTGCTCTAGAAGGTGTAAGTCAACTACCCTGGCCAGCAAGATCTCCGGATCTGTCCCCCATTGAGCATGTTTGGGACTGGATGAAGCGTCGTCTCACGCGGTCTGCACGTCCAGCACGAACGCTGGCGCTGGTCCAACTGAGGCGCCAGGTGGAAATGGCATGGCAAGCTGTTCCACAGGACTACATCCAGCATCTCTACGATCGTCTCCATGGGAGAATAGCAGCCTGCATTGCTGCGAAAGGTGGATATACACTGTACTAGTGCCGACATTGTGCATGCTCTGTTGCCTGTGTCTATGTGCCTGTGATTCTGTCAGTGTGATCATGTGATGTATCTGACCCCAGGAATGTGTCAATAAAGTTTCCCCTTCTTGGGACAATGAATTCACGGTGTTCTTATTTCAATTTCCAGGAGTGTAGTTCAAATGAGTGGTCTAGGTCAACTGCCACGAGTGTACATTCCAAGCGGCATGACGAAATGAGCGCCACCGCATAAGAGCTTAACGCCGTGTGTATATTACTACCACCTCCCAGACATGTTTGGTCGGAATAAATGGCATCTTTGACAATTGTGAGGAGGCGAACACGAAGAATGCGGGCGAACAGCATGTAATCCGAATTCAATAACGTTAACGGCGGGCAGTCTTGCCGTCTGCAACCCCCGTTTGGTTTTGGCACAGGGATGATCATTCCCTCCAAAAATTGTGGGTTGGGAGGGGGGGGGGGACGCGGAAGTTAGGATCCAGGAGTTCGCAGCACATCTGCTGTAAAACTATAAAATTCGAGCGGAAGACCATCAGGTCCAGGGGATTTGTTTCTCGCACCCCGCGACAGGGACATGTGTATTTCTTCCCACTTGGCGGCTTCCGAGAACGAGACGTCACCTTGCGACCTACCCGAAGGTGGCAGGTCCTGCCGGACGTCCTCCACGCCATTGTCATGTCATTGATCTGCTAGATAGAGAGTGCGGTAATAATCTGTGAGGGCACTGGAGGTGGCGTTATGTGGGTCTGCGCGTTGCCCATCCGCAGAAACAACTGCCGTGATGAGTCGCCTCTTGCGATTTCTCCGTTCTCTGACGATGCGATAAAGAGAAGTACGTTCCTCTGGGATGGAATCTTGCAGTCTCGCTTGAACGCGCGTACAGTCCAACCTGTCAGGCGTGATCTGCAGTAGCCGTGCCATTTGGCACTCTGGCGAAGTTTATTTCGACGCTAGTTCTCGCAAGACTGTGTAGTAAAACTCAAAGGTGGGTTGGAGCCAAAGCGCCCTGTCTCGTCCAGACGCCATGAGCGTGAGACGAAGAGCTGGTTTGGTGCAGTATGTCTACCATCGCGTAGTGGGATCACAGGTATGGCGCGGTCGCTCACATTTGTGCCAGGTAGTTTTGACAGCTACACGGCAAGCCTCATCCCGGGGAATGCAGACGTTAAGAGTCCAAGGTCCTCTACTACGGCTCGTCTGTTGACGTCGCAGAGTCACGTCACAGATGATGGCCTCGTGGTCGGTGAATGAAGTGGGCCACTTCTCAACGCTGAAACTTGCTGCCCGAAGACTTCGGCAGACATTTCCTGTCCAACCTGTTGCCCGAGTTCTCGTGAAGTGTGTATATCCGCGTCGGTCACCGTGTATTAGTGTCCATGTATCATGCAAAGCGAGATCCATGACCGTAGCATGAAGGGCTTGACATGGTACGTGGTGAGCGGTCTAATCCTCAGGGGTAAGACGCTGTTAAAGTCCCCGCCCACTACCAAATGCTCTGTAGCATCTTGAAACAGTGGAGCTAACTCGGTTGAGTAACAGAGTCTGCGCTCTCGACGCTTCGCAGTACCAGACGGGTTACACAGATTCACAAGGCGGACTGCGCCGATGGTGAACGCAATGCCTCTCGCTGATAGAAAAAACTGAATATCCGTTGGTTCGATGCCGTGGCGTAGTAGTATGGCCGTACCACCACCACCGTCGAATCTGGGTTGACCTAAGACGCGGCCGGCCGGTGTGGCCGTGCGGTTCTAGGCGCTTTAATCTGGAACCGCGTGACCGCTAGGGTCGCAGGTTCGAATCCTGCCTCGAGCATGGATGTGTGTGATGTCCTTAGGTTAGTTGGGTTTACGTAGTTCTAAGTTCTAGGGGACTGATGACCACAGATGTTAAGTCCCATAGTGCTCAGAGCCATTTGAACCATTTGAACCTAAGACGCGTATCTATAAACATCCAGGCGCAGATCAGGCCATATGTCTTGAAGAAACACGATATCAATGTCCGCGTCCGAATCATGTCCTTTAACATCTGGGTTTTGATCGTGGAACTAATATCGTTGGCAGTGACTGTACCTATGCGATACACCTGGGTCATTTGATACTAACTGGAACGAAACAACGTCCACGTCTGTCATGTTCCTCGCTGACTCAACGTATCCTGGAGTCAATTAAGCCAGTATGCGCCACGTCGTCCCTCTGACCTCGCCACTGCTGGAGGTGTGGTACGTTAGGCGACGCATGACGTTCATCCGAAGTCTTAGCCGCAAAAGCGCCAGGGAGCTCGTCGGTGAGCTGAGCATCGTCAACTTGGCTTTGTACCTGGGCGGGCTTTGCCAGCAACGAACCAGGTACCGTTGGTGTGAGGTCCACAGCCCGGGTCGCAGACGGATTTTCCTCATCCCCCTGCACCGTGTCACAATCTCGCGAAGCATTTCCTGCAGACAGCCTCATCTTCTTACGTCGCATGGGCGACTTCTGCTTGCGGGAAAGCGTGTCCGCGTCCTGTGGATCACGACAAACAGTAGGCACCTCCCGCATCTCCGTGTCCGAGCTGAATCGATCTTCTGGTGCTCTCCTTCCTCACACGGCTGAGGTGCAGACGTGGTCGCTGCTGTAGAGCAGAGCGACGGTTCCGATGGAGGCTGCGTCATCGTGGTCGCGGAAACCGGGCCCGCGGGGGTCGGTAACTGGAACGAAACAACGTCCATGCCTGTGATGTTCCTCGCTGCCTCAACGTATGTAATAGCGTTGCTGGTTGCGATGCAGGCGTCGTGTCTGCTCGTGGTATCTGGACGAGGCTTCTCTGCAGGTAATTACAGCGTACATGCCCTTCCTGCCCGCGCCCTGAACAAGTCTGCGGTCGACCGTCATATATGACGATCCAGAATGAGATTTTCACTCTGCAGCGGAGTGTGCGCTGATATGAAACTTCCTGGCAGATTAAAACTGTGTGCCCGACCGAGACTCGAACTCGGGACTTTGCCTTTCGCGGGCAAGTGCTCTACCATCTGAGCTACCGAAGCACGACTCAAGCCCGGTACTCACAGCTTTACTTCCGCCAGTATCTCGTCTCCTACCTTCCAAACTTTACAGAAGCTCTCCTGCGAACCATGCAGAACTAGCACTCCTGAAAGAAAGGATATAGCGGAGACATGGCTTAGCCACAGCCTGGGGGATGTTTCCAGAATGAGATTTTCACTCTGCAGCGGAGTGTGCGCTGATATGAAACTTCCTGGCAGATTAAAACTGTGTGCCCGACCGAGACTCGAACTCGGGACTTTGCCTTTCGCGGGCAAGTGCTCTACCATCTGAGCTACCGAAGCACGACTCACGCCCGGTACTCACAGCATTACTTCTGCCAGTATCTCGTCTCCTACCTTCCAAACTTTACAGAAGCTCTCCTGCGAACCATGCAGAACTAGCAGAAGTAAAGCTGTGAGTACCGGGCTTGAGTCGTGCTTCGGTAGCTCAGATGGTAGAGCACTTGCCCGCGAAAGGCAAAGTCCCGAGTTCAAGTCTCGGTCGGGCACACAGTTTTAATCTGCCAGGAAGTTTCATATATGACGATCACTCGACAGGCACCATCGGTCACTTACGATGGGATGTGTTTACGCAATTCGATTCGCACCTGACGCACTCCATTCAGTACGGGATACGTCTTGAACGTAGGCCAATTTTCTTCCACGTGAATCAGTACTTCCCCGTAAGGCCGCAGCGCGTTCACGACAAAGGGTGGCCGGAACTTCAAACGACAGCTCGAAGATTCGTATGTTCCGAACGCCGAGTCCAACATGGTCGACGATCACTACACTCACATTACCGTCCGAATGGTGGAAACGATATCCATCGTTGGAACGGCGAATAAGCCGTTCGCACGCTGCTTCATCGACAAATTTCAGGTAAACTGTGCGGGAGACGATGGAAAGATGTACCGAGAAGTTTCTGTGGATCGAGGTGCATTACTGCACGCAGGAAGCGCTCTACTTCGTTGGCCTTAGGTAGTGCGTACTGGGCTTGAAACGTTAATATAGTCGTGGCCTTTCTATAAGAAAGCGCCATCATCGTTCGAGGTGATCTGTTTACAATGCAATACCACTACCCGCGCGAGTAAACAACGGGCCGCTTGCGCAGCGTCGCACAGAGCCCCGCGCACGTCCGTTTCACAACATGGCTGAGAGCCGACTACGACACTCTAACACTCTACCAGTTTACCTACCGGAGATATTCACGTTCAGATTTCTCAGATATAGTTTGCCTATACCCCGTAGTTCTGGTGTTACTTTTAATTACGGTTTATGCATCTTCTACCTGACAACGGCACACAGCACAAACTAAATCGGTGTTTCGGTTGATACTCTATCGATACGCAGCGTTTGGTACCGTTCTGAGTGTCTGACATCCGAAGGTTTGGGTGTTAGACACATAAAATGATCTTAGTTTGTTTTCGTAGTTCGTTAAAAAAAATAATACAGTATTTTTAAGTCTCTCTTGTAAACTAAGTTTCCAATAATGGCACAAGGGCCTAACTATCTTCAGACAAGTTTTAAATTTTTTCGCCGGCCGCGGTGGTCTAGCGGTTCTAGGCGCTCAGTCCGGAACCGCGCGACTGCTACGGTCGCAGGTTCGAATCCTGCCTCGGGAATGGATGTGTGTGATGTCCTTAGGTTAGTTAGGTTTAAGTAGCTCTAAGTTCTAGGGGACTGATGACCTCAGATGTTCAGTCCCATAGTGCTCAGAGCCATTTGAACCATTTAAATTTTTTCTTACACAATCTACGAGCTGCAAAGCTTACGACAAAAGAAACAACAGCATTAAAATTCAAAAAAAAGTGTGTCCTTTTTTTCATATATGTACGAATCACTACCAGAAGTACTGACAACGGTGTAGATTAATTAGTTAAACTGTTTTGTGAATGGAATGGTTAGAGAAAACATTTATTAGAACTAACGACAAGGAAAGGGAAAAACGAATTTTTGGGGGGAAAAATTTATAATCTGACTAACTTAGGTAATAAAGGATCTTTAGGACAGGTCGAAAAAGAAAACTGAAATTTCATAATTTTTTTGAGCCAGAAACGACTTTCTCCCTCCGTTCTAGCTGCAGAACCGAAAGGAACAAAAGGAACAAAGTTTTTGGCACTCGTCAGTTTGATAGACAAAAAACAAGTGATTCACATCGAATAGCGGCAACAGTGATGCTGTTAACGGCCACCATTCAGCAAAAACCTGCATCACCACTAACCGCAGCAGCAACAACGCATCCAGTGCGTCCAGGTACATACTTTTTTACTTCCGGTCTCCCTGAAGTAATTCATAGGTGAAAGATCAGTCATAAATATGGGGTTCAAATATTACTGGCTTCTGCAGAAGCTATCGAGTGCGGGACTGGAAAACTGGAAATAAATCATACTTTTCAAAGCCCCACAATAAATTAGAGAGCAAGCTACACAGATATAAGAGAGAGTATATCCTGTTAAATTGGCAAGAATTTGTGTTGTACAGTTATTGCACCAATGTTGGAACCGTTGATATACTCGTAAGAACAGAACCATTTCCAGGCAAGCAGCTTTGGGAGTTACTGAAATCGTAACCTATATATTAAACTGAAGTATATATAAACTGAAGAAGTAGAGTATAGCAGCAAAGATACAGGCACTTGGTTATGGAACTACAGAAGCAACATAACTACACAGACAGACTAGACGGTGGCCTATAAATTTTAAATAAAAGTTTAGTCATGTTTAATGTATTGTACCTCCAGTGGCATCCTCATATACTTTTTTAGATAGATTTTCGGAGTTATGAAAACTTTCTTAGGGGGGGGGGGGATGGCAGGCATGAGAACATACAGAGATATATATACTCATATACTTTAATGTAACTTCTAGTGTTTGAGAGATAATTGAACCGAATTTCGCACATGTTTTCTTTGCGTTATTGGCTATAGTCTGGTACTTTTCGATTCCCCTTTGTCAAATAATTTGATCAAGACGTTGCTGTATACTTTAAGAACACATTACATCACCTGAGAACATATTTCCTCAACCCTTACTTTTTTTTTTTTGTCATCAGTCAGCTTACTGTTATAAAGCGGCCCGCCAAGATTTCCTCACATTTGCCGGCATCTGCATCTCAGCGTAGGGCTTGCAATCTCCGTCCTCAGTTATGTGCTGGATGTATTCCAATCTGTCTTCCTCTACAGCTTTTACCCTCTACAGCTCCCTCTGGTACCATGGAAGCTGTTCCCTGATGTCTTAACAAATGTCCCACGATCCTATCCTTCCTTCTTGTCAGTGTTTTCCTATATTCCTTTCAACGCCGATCGAACGGGGAACCTCCTCATTCCTTACTTTATCAGTCCGCCTAATTTTCAACATTCTTCTGTAGCAACACGTCTCAAATGCTTCGTTGCTCTTTTTTCCGGTTTTCTCAATGTTTCAGTAGCATACAATGCTGAACTCCAAGTCCAAACGTGTAGTTGAGGACTATGTTTGACACTAGTAAACTTCTTTTAGACAGGAGTGTCCTTTTTGCCAATGCTAGTCAGCTTTTTATGTTCTCCTTGCTCCGTCTGTCATGGATTATTGTGCTCCCTAGGTAGCATAATTTCTTAACTTCATCTAGTTTGTGACTGCCAATTCTGATGTTAAGTGTCTCGCTGTTCTAACTTCTGCTACTTCTCATTGCTTTCGCCTCTCTTCGATTCACTCACATTCCATATTTTGTACTCACTAGACCATTAATTCCATTTAGCAGATCTTATAATTCTTCTTCACTTTCACTTAGGATAGCAATGTCATTAGCGAATCTTATAGCTGAAATCTTTTCCTCCTGAATATTTTTTTTTCTAACCTTGAACCCTTCTTTTATTAAGAACATTGCTTCTTCTGTGTACTGATTGAACAGAAGGGGCGAAAGACTACGTCCCTGTCTTACACCCTTCGTGTTCAAGCACTTCGTTCTTGGTCTTCCACAGTGTTCTCGTACAGAGTGTATATTACCAGTCTTTCGCTATGGTTTACCCCTATTTTCCTCAGTTTGCAACGTATCGCACAATTTGACATTTTCGAATACTTTTTCCAGGTCGACAAAACCTAAAAACATGTTTCGATTTTTCTTCAGTCTTGCTTCAACAGCAACGTCGCAACTGCCTTTCTGGTGGCTACCATTCCTAAAGAAAAACTAATCACCATCTAACACAACCTCAATTTTTTTCTGTTATTCTATAAATTATACCATCAGCAACTTGAATGCATGAGCTTTTAAGTTGATTGTGCGAAAATTCTCACACTTTTCGACTCTCGCAATCTTCGGAACTGTGTGGATGATGTTTTTACGAAATTCTGATGGTGTATCGCTAGACTCATACATTATACCTATCAACGTCAATAGCCGTTTTGTTGCTACTTCTTCCAATGATTTTAGAAATTCTGATGGAATGTTGTCCATCCCTTATTCGATCGTAAGTGTTCCAAAGCTCTTTTAAATTCTGATTCTAATACTGGTTCTCCTATCTCTTCTGTATCGACTCCTGTTTCTTCACGTGTCAAGTCATCAGACAAGGCGCATAACAGTGTAATTCCCGGTGGACTCTTAATGTTATCACCCTTCCTTTTAATTTCACCGAAGGTTCTTTTAACTTTCCCACATGCTGAGTCATTCCTTCAAACCATCATTTCCTTTTCGATTTCTTCACATTTTCAAGCAGTCATTTCGCTTTACCTTCTCTACATTTCCTATTTATATCATTCCAAAGTGACCTGTATTTCTGTATTCCTGAGTTTCTCTGAACATTTCCGTACTTCCTTCGTTCATCGTTGATTGAAGTTCAAGTGGTTCAAATGGCTCTGAGCACTACAGGACTTAAGTGCTGAGGTCATCAGTCCCCTAGAACTTAGAACTACTTCAACCTAACTAACCTAAGGACATCATACACATCCATGCCCAAGGCAGGATTCGAACCTGCGACCGTAGCAGTCGCGTGGTTCCGGACTGAAGCGCCTAGAACTGCTCGGCCACTCCGGCCGGCGTTGACTGAAGTATTTCCACTGTTACCCACTGTTTCTTCGGAGTTACCTACTTTGCACCTACGGTTTATTTTCCATCTTCGGTGAATGCCTGTTTAGAGATGTCCATTTCTCTTCAACTGAACTGCCTACTGATATATTCCTTATCGCAGTATCAATAGCCTCTGAGAATTCCAAGTGTACTTCTTCAATCCTTAGTACTACCGTGTTCAACTTCTTGGTGCATTGACTCTTCATCACTACTAAATTGTGATCTGAGTTTATATATTTTCCTTTGTATGCCTTACAATAAAGTATCTGATTTCGGAATCTCTGGGTGACAAGATGTAATCCAGTCGAAATCTCCCCATACCTCGTGGCCTTTTCTAAGCATACCTCATACTGTTGTGATTCTTGAACAGAATATTCGCTATTACTAGCTGAAATTTGTCACAGAACTCAATTAATCTTCCTCCCCTCTCATCCCTAGTACAAAACCCATATTCTCCGGTAACCCTATCTTCTATTACTTCCCCCCTCTCATCCCTAGTACAAAACCCATATTCTCCGGTAACCCTATCTTCTATTCCTTCCCCTACAACCGCGTTCCAGTCTTCCATAACTATTAGATTTACAACCCATTGACGTACTGAATTATCCGTTCACTATCCTCATATTTTTCCCCTGTATCTCCGTCTTCATCTTGCGATGTTGCCATGTATACCTTAATGACCGTTGTCGGGGTTGGTGTGCTGTCCATTTAGATAAGAACAATCCTATCACTGAGCTGTTCAAAGTAACTCACTCTCTGGGCTGTTTTCCTGTTCATAACGCATCCTACCACCGTTAAACCATCTTTTGCTGTTCTTGATATTTATCACCTCCACTGGCCATAAATCCTTGTTTTCTTTCCATTTCACTTCACTGAGCCCCGCTGTGTCTGTTTTGAGCCATTGCATTTCGGTTTTCAGATATTCTATCTTTCCTACCACGTTAGAACTTCTGTCATTCCACGCCCCAACGTTAAGCTTTCGTTGGTTATTCAATTTTTTCATGGTCATCACCCCCCCCCCCCCTGGCAGTCCTCTCTTGGAGATTCGAATGGGAGACTAGTCCGGTATCTTTTGCCAGTGGAGAGATCATCATGATATCTTTCCAATTACAGACCATATGTCCTATGGATACACACTATGTGTCTTTAGTGCAGTGGTTTCCGTTCCGTTCTGCCTTCTCATATCGTTATTCATAGCTGGTTCTTCAGCCTCTTAGAGTAACTTCACTCACTAAAAGCAAGAGGGTGGTAGATTAACCTTAGTAATTAGACAAGCATGGCAACTTTGACTTTTAAAGCAATGAATAAAACCTACAGAATTATAAATTCTCATGCCCCTACGAATGAAAAATTTTTCTAGCGCATACAAAAGAAGACGGCAAAGACTACCAAATCCACCGGTTAGTCGCTCAGCCGTTAGGGGTAAAACCCAATGGGACCCGGGGCAAGTAAGGCTAGCAACCTGCTTCCCTGAAACTTTAAATATGATGCTGGCAACAAGCAGAGCAAAATGCCTCGGACCTTTGGAGGTGACGGAGTCCCACCTCTAATTGACAAACCAGGGACTCCTAAGATACGACTCGGCTAACGAATGGTAACCAAATGGGGAGCTATTAATATCAATGGGGGCTACTCTGGGAAGAAGGTAGAGCTGGCAGAGGCTGCAAGTAAGATGGGATTGGACGTTTTAGCTGTTAGTGACATTCGGGTAAGGGGTGAGAAAGAAGAGGAAGTGGGAGAATACAAGGTCTACCTGTCAGGAGTCAAAGCAGGAATAGCACAATGGGGTGTAGGGCTTTTCATCAGGAAAGAAATAGAACCCAGTGTGGTTGCAATAAGGTATGAAACGAACGACTGATGTGGATAGATTTGACAGTGTCTAGCAAGAAAATTAGGATTGTGTCAGTATATTCGCATTGTGAAGGGACAGATCAAGATAAGATGGATAGTTTTTATGACGCACTCAGTGATGTAGTTGTTAGAGTAAAGGTCAAGGACAGTGTTCTGCTCATGGGTGATTTTAATGCCAGGATTGGAAATCGAACAGAAGGGTATGAAAAGGTTATGGGTAAATGTGGAGAGGATATGGAGGCCAATAGGAACGGGAAACAGCTCTTGGATATCTGTGCCAGTATGGGCTTAGTAATCACAAACTCCTTTTTTAAACATAAGAACATTCACCGGTATACTTGGGAAGGCAGGGGAACCAGATCTGTCATTGACTATATAACAACAGATCAGGAATTCAGGAAGGCTGTGAGGGACACACGTGTATTCAGGGGATTCTTTGATGACACTGATCACTATTTAATCTGCAGTGAAATTGGTATTGTGAGGTCGAAAGTGCAGGAGGTCAGGTCCATGTGTAGGAGGATAAGAGTGAGAAACTTCAGGATAAGGAAGTCAGGCACAAGTACATAACAGTGATCTCAGAAAGGTACCAGTTAGTTGAATGTAGTCAATTGCAGTCACTGGAAAAGGAATGGACAAGGTACAGGGACACAGTACTAGAAGTGGCTAAAGAATGTCTTGGAACAGTAGTGTGTAAAGGTAGGATGAAGCAAACAGCTTGGTGCAATGACACAGTCAAGGCAGCCTGTAAAAGGAAAAAGAAGGCATATCAAAAATGTCTACATACTAGAACTCAGGTAGACAGAGAAAGTTATGTTGAAGAAAGAAACAAAGCCAAACAGATAATTACAGCATCCAAGAAGAAATCTTGGGAAGACTTTGGAAACAGGTAGGAGACCTTGGGTCAAGTTGCTGGTAAACCATTCTGGAGTGTAATTAGCAGTCTTCGAAAGGGAGGTAAGAAGGAAATGACAAGTATTTTGGACAGGTCAGGAAAACTGCTGGTGAATCCTGTTGATGCCTTGGGAAGATGGAGGGAATATTTTGAAGAGTTGCTCAATGTAGGTGAAAATACATTCCGTAATGTTTCCGATTTCGATGTACAATGGGACAGGAATGATGATGGAAATAGGATCACATTTGAGGAAGTGGAGAAAATTGTCAGTAGATTGCAGTGCAATAAAGCGGCTGGGGTGGATGAAATTACGTCGGAACTCAACAAATACAGTGGAATGTCAGGTCTTAAATGGCTACACAGGATAATTGAAATGGCGTGGGAGTCGGGACAGGTTCCATCAGACTGGACGAAAGCAGTAATCACACCAATCTTTAAACATGGAAACAGAAAATATTGTAACAACTACAGAGGTATATCTTTGATCAGCGTTGTGGATAAAATCTTCTCAGGCATTGTTGAAAGGAAAGTGCGAGTATTAGTTGAGGACCAATTGGATGAAAATCAGTGTGGGTTTAGGCCTCTTAGAGGGTGTCAGGACCAGATCTGTAGCTTACGGCAAATAATGGAGAAGTGTTACGAGTGGAACAGGGAATTATATCTATCTTTTATTGACCTAGAAAAGGCATATGACCGGGTTCCTAGGAGGAAGTTAGTGTCTGTTCTACGTGATTATGGAATTGGAGACAAACTTTTGCAAGCAATTAAAGGTCTTTACATAGATAGTCAGGCAGCAGTTAGAGCTGATGGTAAATCGAGTTTATGGTTCAGAGTAGTTTCAGGGGTAAGACAAGGCTGCAACCTGTCTCCACTGTTGTTCATATTATTTATGGATCATATGTTGAAAAGAATAGAGTGGCTGGTGAAATTAAGATAGGTGAACACAAAATACGCAGTCTCGCATATGCGGATGACTTAGTTGTGATGGCAGATTCTATTGAAAGTTTGCAAAGTAATATTTCAGAGCTAGATCAGAAATGTAAGGACTATGGTATGAAGATTAGCATCTGCAAAACAAAAGTAATGTCAGTGTGAAAGAGATATAAACGGATTGAGTGCCAAATAGGAGGAACAAAGTTAGAACAGGTGGATGGTTTCTAGTACTTAGGATGCATATTCTCACAGGATGGCAACATAGTGAAAGAACTGGAAGCGAGGTGTAGCAAAGCTAATGCAGTGAGCGTTCAGCTACGATCTACTCTCTTCTGCAAGAAGGAAGTCAGTACCAAGACTAAGTTATCTGAGCACCGTTCAATCTTTCGACCAACTTCGTTGTATGGGAGCGAAAGCTGGGTGGATTCAGGTTGCCTTATCAATAAGGTTGAGGTTACGGATATGAAAGTAGCTAGGATGATTGCAGGTACTAGTAGATGGGAACAATGGCTGGAGGGTGTGCACGATGAGGAAATCAAAGAAAAACTGGGAATGAACTCTACAAATGTAGCAGTCAGGGCGAACAGGCTTAGATGGTGGGGTCATGTTACACGCATGGGAGAAGCAAGGTTACCCAAGAGACTCATGGGTTCAGCAGTAGAGGGTAGGAGGAGTCGGGGTAGACCAAGGAGAAGGTACCTGGATTCGGTTAAGAACGATTTTGAAGAAATAGGCTTGACATCAGAAGAGGCACCAATGTTAGCACTGAATAGAGGATCATGGAGGAGTTTTATAAGGGGGACTATGCTCCAGACTGAACTCTGAAAGGCATAATCAGTCTTAAATGATGATGATGATGATGATGATAATGATGATGATGATACAAAGGAAGAGGTAAGTAAATTTTGGAATCTTCTCGAACAAACCGTGAAAAAGTAAATAAAAGGAATGTAAAAATCTTATTGGGAGACTTCAACTCTAGCTGGGAAAAGCAAGGCAGTATAAAGATATTATTGGAAAATGGAGTCCACATAACTATACAAACAAGAATGGTCAAAGACTGGTAGAACTCTGCACGGAATACAATCTTATATCTAAATCAACGTTCTTCACGAGAAAGCCAAACAACATATGGCAACATGCAGACTGGAGTAGACACAGTTTCAGACCACTATTTAGTTAAATCTAAAATCAAATTCACCCCATTAAAGAAAAAATGAAAAAGTTAATAAAGGAAGAAGGAGTCTTAAAGTTTCAGACAAAGAGAACGGAAGAAAATTCTATCAACTTCAAAAATAAAAGGAAAAATTTCACACAAAACGTTGGAAAAATTAAGAGATGATTTCATAAAGACATAATAAATTCTATAGAAGTTAATTACCACAAAACCAATCCCAAGAACTACAACAAAATATTTGGGGAACGTCAACGGAGTGTTCAAAAACTCTCTCCGCAGTGCCGTATGATTGTTAGCCGCGCGTGCCGTAAGCCGCAGTGAATATCCCGAAATGAAACTCAGTGAAATACAAGTTATTAATTTGTTGAATATTCAGTTTTACTTACAAATTTTCACATTAAATGTTGAAAGTGTCCCCCCCCCCCCCCTGTTGATGAATACACAATTCAATTCGTCTAATTTTGTTTCCAAACACAAGCTGTAACGTTTCTTCTGTAACAGAGGCAGTGAAAGTGGATATAGCAGTTTTCAGTTCATCGATGGGGTTTGGACCGTTTTTACAGACAGTTGCTTTCGCTGCACCCCAAAAGAAAAAGTCTGGTGGTGTTAGGTCAGGTGATCGTGGAGGCCAAATTCGCTGTGAAATTATGCCATCACCAAAAACATCAGCAAGCAGTGACGTTGAAACGCGAGCTGCATGTGCGGTTGCATCATCTAGTTGAAAATAACCGTTCAGTATTTCACTTAACATAAGTTCTTCTATGAATGGTTACAGAATATCACTGCAGTAATGTTTTGCGTTTATTGTTTGGTTGAAAAATATGGGACCCACAATCCGACGCCTAGAAATTGCAATGCAGTCTCCTATTTTCACAGTATGAAGTGGTTCTTCACGAATACACAATGGATTTTCAGTACTCCACATACGAGAATTTTGCGAGTTCATGAACCCGAATAAATGAAACCACGCCTAATCAGTGAAAAATGTTTCATTATGAATATTCCTTCCATTTCGTTGAATGAAATTTTTGAACCATTGACAATAATGCGGTCTCTTCCCATGATCGGTATTTTTCAGTTTTTGCACGATTGTCACATTGTATGGGAAAAGTTCCAATGTTTTCCTTAGAGCTGTGTGGGCCGTTCCGACACTGACATCGATTTCCTACGAGAGTTTTCTTACTAACTTATTCGGTCTCATGGACATTTCATCGGAAATATTGAGCAGTTTATCCTCAGATAAAACGCTAGGACTACCACTTCTCGGTGCATCTGTCACTGAACCCGTACTTCGAAATTTTTAATCAGACATCGCAAAGTATCGCGATGTGGGGGTGTTGTCTCCGGGAAAACTGAATTAAATGTTTGACGAACTGAAACTCTGTATTTACCGCCAGCTTTTAACACCTGTTCGACTAAAAACACACGTTCTTCAATGGTTAGCATTTTAACAGTGACAAAAACGAAACAAACGAACAAAGGAGTTAAACGTTCACGTCAACACGTCACGGCACACACCAACGATACTACTGTCGCTGGCTGAGATAAACGAAACAGTGGAATGTTGGGAGAGTCCACTTGAAGGGAAGTAACCCAGGCAGGCGAACAGTCATACTGCATGCGCGGCTAAGAATCATATGGCACTGCGGAGAGACATTTTGAACACCCAGTACGACAATGTGAGACCCCAACGCTAATACTGGAAGCTGAAAATGGAAAAACGGCACGCAGTAACAAAGAAAATGCTGAAATCATGTCAAAAGCATTAATAGACTTCTGAATTGTGAAGAATCTAAAGAACTCTTAGAAAACGCCGTAAATACCCCAATTAAAACCGAACCTAACAAATTAGACTCCCCAACTTTCCAAGAAGTAAAAATAGCCCCAAAGGAAAAAAAATTATAAGGCAAGTGCAGAAGATCAAGTCTTTGTTGAAACGTGGAAATATTCAAGTGACACAGTGAAGACCTCCTTATAGAAGGCTCTAACAAAGATTTGGGTACAGAACAATACCCTGAAGATTGGACCATGGCCATCATCTACCCACAACACAAGAGTGGTATAAGTGCAGTCCAGACAGCTACAGAGGAATCTCTCTCCCAGATTGCACATAGAATATTTTATAAAAGACCCAAAAAGGAGGAATCAAGAAACAACTAGAACAGTAGGTAGCGAAATACCAGGGATGTTTCAGACCATGGAGAAGCTGTGCAGAACTGATCTTTAGTTTAAAATTGATTATGGCTTACTACATGAAATGGAACAAACCTCTTGCAGTAACATTTGTAGATTTTAAGAGGGCATTGACTGTGTCTATAGATCTTCAGTGTTAAAAATTTTAAGGAATCCGCGACTCCAATCAAAACTAAGTGATAGAACTTACTCTAACCAACACCAAATCGAGTGAAGTTTAGAGGAGAAACCTCTGAACCATTTCTTATAAAAGCAGACTTAAGACAAGGTGACAGTCCGTCACCATTACGTTTAACTGTAGCCTGGAATATATAATGAGAAAATTCTACATGGATAACCCAAAGAACATAAGAACTGGAAGTGTTAAAAATAAAGTAGGTCTGAACTGCTTGGATTTGCTGATGACCTTGCTCTTCTAGCCAACTATGTCAAAGAAATTAGCCAACAAGTTGAATCACTACAATAATAGGCCAGAAAATTGGCCTCAGAATAACATTTGAAAAATCTGAGACAATGCTAACTGACCCACCACTTGCTAAGGCAATTATAATAGGAGAACAAGAAATCAAAATGGTGATAAATTTAAATACTTACATGGAAATGTAACTTAAATGCAAATGAGAAACCACCATGGAAAAGCAGAATAAAACACCTGAACAAAGCCAATTACATTACCAAAAAGACATTCAACAAAAAAGCTTATCTGCTGATGCGAATTTAAAATATTATAAAATAGTTACACAGCCCAAAATAACTCATGCAGCTGAAACCATCTTGAAAAGAACTAATACAGCAGAAAATGACAAAATACTGAAGACAGAAAGAACAACAATCAGGATATGCATAAATAAACAATATCAAATAAACAAACTTTGGAGAATAGCTAAAATGATCGAAAAGAAGGGTATTTCATTCTTTGGACATCTGATGAAAAAAAAAAAAACAGAAAACAGAGTTAGTAAGGGAATAACTGAAAAATTGTGGAATAGTAGAAGCAGCATTAAATGGATCTCACAAATTAAGGAAGATAAATGAGAACTCCAAATCACGATAGATGCCTTAAAGAACATAACTGAGACAACCAGAATGCTGAAAGACACACAAATCAGGCTACAAACGAAGATAAATAAAAAGGCGAAGAAAGAAATACTTAAAAGAATGAAGATGTATTGGACAGACAGAACAGCAAACCACCATTCATATAATAATAAATTTTAATAATCTGTGTATAACCATTGCGCTATTAAATAGTCTTATTCAATTATTATTGAACTGTAATGTACTACTGAATACCAACAACTTGTGTAAACCTTTGTTTAATTGACTACAGAGGTCTAATGAACGCCATAAAATAAAAATAATAATAAATACTAATTAGACAAACAAATCTGTGTACAAATATCTTGACGTCAGTCTAGGAACTCCTGAAAAAGTGTTAAATTTATATTTTTGATAGTCATTTTTGTGTCACAAAAGTTTAAATAAATCTGAAAAATTTTGTACCACAAAGTCTGTAGCAAATTTTCCCTTTTCATCTGCAATCGTTCATCAGTTAGTGTTTCTTATACACTGTAAATGAAAGGTGCTGGAAATACAAGAAAAAGGGTTTATTAGTATTTCTGCCATTAGTAAGTACCTTAATGTTTACCATGACCATATATTTAGTCTTTTTGGTGTTCATGCAGCTCCTTTCTTCCGGTCTTATCCTTCTGGCATGCCCTTCTGGCTTCACAGAACTAGCAATGCACACGTCATTAGTCTTCAATAGTGGGTTTTCAACGAAGCAAACTAAATCAAAACATTGTCTCATAAGGATTCTGACTCTTGCAGTGTTTCCATCATTGAATATGAGACACGAATCAGGTGAGGAAATTTTAGCAATAGTAGATGTGTAAAACGTTATCTTTTGGCATCTCTTCTAAATGAGCTTATTAAAGCTTGCCTCGTAAATGGGCTCGCAGCCTTTCGTGCCCTATAGGTGTCTTCTCTGATGGCAGGAATAATGAAATATCGCAAGCAAGGGCGAGAGTCGTGTAGAAAATGGGACGTGGTACTGCGCATTCGTCGAAACAAGATGGCTTTTAGAGCATTTGAGGCACAAACTAACTCTGAAAATTGGAGATTTTATTTGTAACATGCTACTGAACTATCTGATGGGGAAAAATCAAAATATTTTATCAATCTTACATACATCCCCGCTTTAGAGGACGTTGTTCTTCTTTGAAGCGTAATACAGCAGCGCCTGTGCGTGACGTCATTTCGACAAGTCCTTTTATGTTTCCGGAGATATGTGATACAAGAAGTCTACTCAGAAGTCACGCAGTTCCCGTAAATTACCTGCCTGTGGTTCGTGGACGCAGAGTTGGCACCTGGATGCGTCGCAGGTGTGTTCCACAGGGATCAGCTCAGGCGAATATGCAACCCGACATATAATCGTGATTTCACTATCACACTAATCAAGCAGCTATATCAGGATTCTAGCTTGTAACTTGGGCAGTTTTACATACACCTATGGTATAAATACTGTACGAGCCCTCAGTAATAACGTACAACCCAGTATTCCCAACTGCCGTTGATATAATTATCTGGTGATCGTTGCTTGTCCACGGCTACAGCTCCATAAGTTCATTTTATCACTGAGGTTATCATGACTTTATAGATAAGAAACAAAAACTTTGATAAATGTTCTAGAGGGCATCGTTGCCGTCTTTTGACACTCTGCTCAGGCATTCTACTCCCGGCCAGGTTGGAGATATCCTCCACTAGAGGAGCGGCTGTTGAGCTGCCCTGGTGACAACTTCATCATCATTAACGCGCAAGTCACCGACGTGGGATGGAATAGAAAGACTTGCGCTAGACAGCCCAGCTGCCCAAGGCGCCGACTCCCGGCCAATAATGGCATGCTATCAGGTTTCGTATATAAATCTAAGGTCATTCTCTCTACATCGATTTTTAATCCTTTGCCGTTATTTACAACTCATTTTTCTGACCAATTTCGGCAAAAATTTTGCTGTGGCGCCCATTATTTTTTTTATTCTTTTCCTTCATCCACTTCAGTTACCAGGTACTGGTTTTAAAAAATCCCATTTGCCAGTTTTTATGGGCCTTCGGAAGGACTGCGCAAACGGTGCTTTGGCCCTTCTGTACCGCATTAAGTGGGTGTAATCCTTTTAATGGTTGTCCCTGAGTGTGCTATTCCCAGACTTTAATAACTTCCTCCCCTGTGGCATTTTTCATTCCAGTCGACTCCGACGTCGAACGTCGTTTCTCAGCAGACACCCCACGGCCGGGAGAAGGCCGTGTATGGAAGCGCAGCTGCTGATGACTATTTGGGCTTCCGCCGCCCTGCGAGACGGAATTAACGGCCGTGACGCCTTGCCGGGGGCTTTTCTGGGGCGGCGAAGAACCGCAGCACCCTCTTGGTTCAAGGAACGGTAGTTTCTGTGTGCTTAGAGCGGGCTCAGTTTACAGCTAAGGAACAAAATATCCGTGCACTCTTGCTCATATTTATCATTTGGTAATGATAACCTAAGTATGTTGAAGAATAATGTGCTTATTCTTACCAAGAATGTGTTGTGTCGGCAGATTAGCCAACACAACGCACACTAATTGAGAGAGGAGGCCGAAATGCACGCGTCAACTCACGCAGGCTGGCGTTAGGTCTGAAACAGGATACGTAATGAATGCTATAAAGAAAAGTACGTAGCTGCTGGAATACTTTAATCCATCATTTGTATACAGCGTTCTTGATGATACAAGTGAGACTCTCTCTAGAAATGGTTAATGGCGCCTTGCTAGGTCGTAGCCATGGACTTAGCTGAAGGCTATTCTAACTATCTCTCGGCAAATGAGAGAAAGGCTTCGTCAGTGTAGTCGCTAGCAAAGTCGTCCGTACAACTGGGGCGAGTGCTAGTCAGTCTCTCAAGACCTGCCGTGTGGTGGCGCTCGGTCTGCGATCACTGACAGTGGCGACACGCGGGTCCGACATGTACTAATGGACCGCGGCTGATTTAAAGCTACCACCTAGCAAGTGTGGTGTCTGGCGGTGACACCACAGAATGTCGTAGTTATGCAGTGTCAGGGGCCTTACTAGGTCGCAGTATGATTCAAAACACCTTCATCTTTCCTTCAGTTTTCCCTTTTTACCCATAAATGCAAACTAGCCACAGACTGCACACAGCACAGCCAGTGATTTTCATACAGAGCGCTACGTAACGTTGCTAATAAGAAAACATAAAAAGCCTACTTACATAGCCCCCATGCTCCCCACAAAAAAATTTACAAAATATTTTTGGGCAGTGGCCAATAATGATTTGCAAATTTTTTTGTGGGGAGCATGGGGGCTATGTAAGTAGGCTGTTTATGTTTTCTTATTGGCAACGTTACGTAGCGCTCCGTATGAAAATCACTGGCTGTGCTGTGTGCAGTCTGTGGCTAGTTTGCATTGTTGTCTGCCATTGTAGTGTTGGGCAGCGGCAGCTGGATGTGAACAGCACGTAGCGTTGCAGTTAGAGGTGAGCCGCCAGCAGTGGTGGATGTGGGGAGAGAGATGGCGGAGTTTTGTAATTTGTCATGAACTGATATATATATTATGACTATTAAGGTAAATACATTGTTTGTTCGAGAGTTTGTTCCAATGAGTCTAACTTTTGAAGCTTTTGCTGTGTTTGTCTCTGATTTTGTTCCATTGTGCGTTACTCGAACTACTGCAATACAGCGAGCGCCACTACTGCCAGCTAAATAACAGATTCAAACTACTGAAGGCACTAACTACTGATAGGGATAGTTAGCAAATGAAAGATATTAATAGAGAACAAACAATGTATTTACCTTAATAGTCATAATATATATAGCACTTCATGACAAATTACAAAACTCCGCCATCTCTCTCCCCACATCCACCACTGCTGGCGGCTCACCTCCAACTGCAACGCTACGCGCTGTTCACATCCAGCTGCCGCTGCCCAACACTACAATGGCAGACAACAATGCAAACTAGCCACAGACTGCACACAGCACAGCCAGTGATTTTCATACAGAGCGCTACGTAACGTTGCCAATAAGAAAACATAAACAGCCTACTTACAAGGGATTCAACCGATTTCAATATTTCCTAAATAATTACTTTTAATTGAAAAGTCTCAACGTTAATATGTTTCTCGACAGTAGATTGCGTAAAATTTTAACAGCTTGAAGATCGTGTTGTGACTTGACAAGACTGCCAAGCCACTATGATTGGTAGCGGAAAGGCACACGTTAAGCTCAAGCAGGCTGGCGTGAGGTCTGGAACATTTAAGGAAGTTAGATTTTAGCAAAAAAGGTCGTAGCTGTTGGAATACTTAACTTTAATCCATAATTGGTGAACATCGGTCTGACGGTACATGCATCACAAGATAAATAGCAAATGATAATGGCGCCTTGCTAGGTCGTAGCAAACGACGTAGCTGAAGGCTATGCTAATTATCGTCTCGGCAAATGAGAGCGTAATTTGTCAGTGAACCATCTCTAGCAAAGTCGGCTGTACAACTGGGGCGAGTGCTAGGACGTCTCTCTAGACCTGCCGTGTGGCGGCGCTCGGTCTGCAACCACTGATAGTGGCGACACGCGGGTCCGACGTATACTAGCGGACCGCGGCCGATTTAAAGGCTACCACCTAGCAAGTGTGGTGTCTGGCGGTGACAACACAGATCGCTGTTCATGACTGTAGACCACGAAAGAAAAATGTTTGGAATTACCAAATTTTCCAAAACGTAAAATTTTGTTCATGTACCTTCTGAAAAAATTACTGGAAATTAGCAGAGATCTGGTAGATAGTTGAAATACTAATCGGTCCTGTTTGCAAGGACTTATTAAAACCTGAAAATCACACGTTGAAATGGTATTCTGACGTGTGATTTTTGGTTTTTAATAAATTCTTATAATCGATCATGATTAGTATTTTTATTCAATATTTAAATGACAAAAAATTGCACCCGTTTCTTCTTTTATCATGCTTATCACAATGCGTTTCCAGAATATATTCTCATCTTCAAGTGAATGTGTTACATGAACTGTTTCAGTGATGTTTGCGTGTGTTATTTCCAAACTCTCTTCCATCATAGATGTCTTTTTGAGGTTATAAGTTATTGTGCCTCCACAATTACAAAGAATAACACACATTTTATTGCTCTGTGTAAAATTTCAGCTAGTCGAAAAACTGTTTGTTCTTAGAAAATAGTGTACGTGAGGAGTAATTCCGATCGAAAGTGGAAAATTCTGTCCTTTCTCGAAAGTTTGCCTTTCCTTTATGCTGAAAGTAATTTATGGGGACATACCAACATCACCGGTACACTTATCATGAAATGTTGGTAGTGAATAACGGACACAACTTCTTTAAGAGAAATGTATTTCCAATTACAACTGCTACTGAACCAAAACATGATGTGAGCGAACACATATTTAATATTATCCATATTCTCAAGATTGGATTTGATATCAACAGTGGTGCTCTACAACATGATCTGAAAAAAAAAATAGTTTTCAGTTTGATATATTTTTCATTTCAACTGTTTTACATGATACTGAACCTTAGAATTTCTTCCAATTGTAATCTTATATGAAGCGCAGGAAAAACGGTTTAATGCTCGCTAGAATCTGTCTTCAAACTTCTGCCGATTTTCAGCAACTACGCAACTCTCTCCCACGGTGTGGCGTTTACGCCTCATCACAGCCCACGTTTACTACATTTTTGTTGCCATATTCTGATGCACGGTACAAGAAGATTTTGTTAAGGGATGATAGCGAGTAGCTAGGATCGCAGGGTTGCCTCATCGAACGACGCGCCACGGGGTGACATGGCGTGAGAACGGCCGGGCTACCAAGAGTCTTATGGCAATGGAGCAGAAAGAAACAGTCGGGATTCACCTACAACGCTGGGCGCCAAGTAGCGAATCTCTTATCACTTATATTTGCTCTTTAAACTTCAGTATACACGTCCAACTGTGCTAATGACGTCACCTGCACTGAAAACTTGTTAATAATAAATTCAGACCGAGCGAGGTGGCGCAGTGGTAGCACACTGGACTCGCATTCGGGAGGACGACGGTTCAATCCCGCGTCCGGCCAAACCTGATTTACGTTTTCCGTGATTTCCCTAAATCGCTCCAGGCAAATGCTGGGATGGTTCCTTTGAAAGGGCACGGCCGACTTCCTTCCCCATCCCCTAATCCGATAAGACCGATGACCTCGCTGTTTGGTCTCTTCCCCCAAACAATCCAATCCAGTCCAATAATTTCAGTACCACTCAGTTCATCAGGAAATGATAATTACAAATTTTAGTTGCTGTCCGAGCTTATTGATGGACAGGATGGACCAATCACAGGTGTTCCCTGAGAGGCCAGGCGCCAGACTGCTAAGGTAACTCACTACTAACCTACCATCAGTTTTCGACGATGCATTAATTCATGTGTGAAATCTGATCTCATGCTAAGACGGAGCAGTTTGTCGATTAAGTGCCTCGGATGACTACTTGTGAGATGTTGCGTTAATACAAGGCGATCTACGATCGGTTTTAGAGGTGAAAACACGCGAACTGGTGTTTGAAAGGCTACTCCACATACAGACGGAATTAACTGTTAAAGTTGCTACGGAAATAATTTTAGTGCTATCTCATATTGTTTCTAAGATCGTTTGAAGAATTTTTATAGTTTTAGCGGTGCTCGGGAGCTAAGATTAATGACCGGAAATCTTGTTACAGATAGTAACGATAAACTAGCTCTAGAAATCGTTGCACTAATTTTGCGATTAATGAAATAAGACAAAACCAGTTCGCATCCTCAACATTTTACGATTCGTGTTATGTTTAGTATCTAAACCTAACCATTTGTCACATTATTATTCACTGTTTATGGCACAAGAGTCAGAGCTCACAACTGACGGAGAAGGAACGAAGACGACGGGACATTTTTGAAAGACGAGAGGTAAACATGTTGCCTGCAGTTCTGTCAGGAAAAGTGATCGCAGACATTTCTTTCTAAAATCCACCGTGTTTGTTAATCCCGTCGCATCTGTAATGTGGAAACTTCCATTTGCTGTAACCCACTGTGTACCTTATGGAGGTCAAATCCGCGTTTAGTGTGAGGCTACATTTTACCACCGACCTTAATATTCGTTACAGCGGGTCAGTCCAGCCTGTGACCATTCGTGCTGCCCTCCTTTGTATACTTTCAGTATTCCTTGTTAGTTCTATTTTGTATGGTTTTCGCACACTGTCTAAGATAGGGCGCACAAGTGATTTGCAAGCAGTATCCATTGTATAATGGCTGTATTTTTCCAGTATCCTGCCTCTGAACCGAAGTTTTTATCCTGCCTTAACTACGGGTGAGCTAGTATGATCATTCCATATCATAGTCTAGCTGTGGTACCAGCTTAAACACCTGGTTGCCCTGATAAAAGGCTTTCAGGATGCTATGGGAGAAACGTACAAGTTGGGTTTTACATTATCGATGTTTGCCGACGTGGTGGATGTCCTTCTGTTTGAGACATCTCATTATGTTAGAATGCAGGATATGTTCTAGGTTTCTTTAACTGATGGACGTACTGAAAATGAGAGTAGATGCAAGTGTCCTGCATATATACAGCTGTTCTTCTTGTAAGCCACTGCCTCGGAAGTCAGGAACTATCGGTATTTTTTTTCCAGTCAAGATGTGACCACCAGTAGCCGAAATGCGTTATGCTGTATAATTCACTCTACTACAAGTACCTCATGATTGGCTTGAAGGCAGACGTTGTCGCACCACAGATTCGCCAGTCTCAAAGTGCAGCCTCCTCTGCTCGCAGCAGGAGCTGTCTCCCGATTGATGTCTCGAAACTCACCGTTAGTGAAGATTTATACAACGGATTTTATTCATAAGAAATCCATGGCAATTATTTATTCCTCTTGTATTCGAACCTCCTTCGGTCTTCGTACACCTATGTTGACCTTTGCCTAGATGAGTTCCATCGGGTTCAGTTCAGGTGAATTTGGTGTCCAAGAAATGAACGTGATTTCACTATCATGCTCTGAAAAACCACTGAAAGACGACTGTGGCCTTGTGACATGGACAGTTATGCTGTTGGAAGATGCCATCACCGTCGGTGAAACCACCGAGCATGAAGGAATGCAGGTGATATGTTAGTGCACAGCTATTATGGTGTCTTTCATTAGTCTCATGGAAGACTAGGCGAATGCCTCCGAAAGCTTAATGCTGACCCCATCGGCCGGCATCCATTGCACAGTGCTTGTTTCGACCAGCCATTCTCCTGGAAGGCGGCCTATCTAGTCTTGACCATCGACCTGGTATCCTATGACCAGCTGATACATTTCCATTGAGTTACAGTCCTATCTCAATTATATCGTGCCCACTGCAGTCGTAACTGATGAAGTCATCGGGTAAAAACTGGAACTTCATGTTCAACAATCTGCGCCCCGAATCACTTATGCCGGCACCAGCATTGTACCACCGCCACGCAACCTGACAATCGGCAATGATCATAAAGTTTCGGGTCATCACTGTATATATAGTTCAGAATACCAGAGTGAATTTACTTTGGTTCGTTGCAAGTCATACGGAACAAGACGGGCATCTTGTGAGGGCTCAGCAATCGGTATCCAACCTCTGTACAGTTATCCTAAAATATTTTTGTTGTGTCACCGCCAGACACCACACTTGCTAGGTGGTAGCCTTTAAATCGGCCGCGGTCCGTTAGTATACGTCGGACCCGCGTGTCGCCACTGTCAGTGATTGCAGACCGAGCGCCGCCACACGGCAGGTCTAGAGAGACTTCCGAGCACTCGCCCCAGTTGTACAGCCGACTTTGCTAGCGAAGCTACACTGACAAATACGCTCTCATTTGCCGAGACGATAGTTAGCATAGCCTTCAGCTACGTCATTTGCTACGACCTAGCAAGGCGCCATTATCAGTAAACATTTAACTTGTGATGCCTGTACCGTCAGAGCGATGTTCTCCAATTATGGATTAAAGTTAAGTATTCCAGGAGCTATGTACTATTTTTGGCTACTATAATTCCTTGTCATTTTCCAGACCTCACGCCAGCCTGCGTGAGCTTAAACGCGTGCCTTTCGGCTTTCTCCAAACTCCGTGAATTGGCTCCTGCCAATTCACAACAATTTTTACGATCAATTCTCCTAACCATCTCAAGCAAACACCTACCTAGTGGAGCTGTTTTAGATTTCTATGTTCTTTCGAGGTAGTGTCCCTTTTGTAATTATACGTCGACAGGTTATTGAAATTTGATTACCACCCTTCGTTTCATCTTCATTCGAAACGATACTGTGTAGCAATGCAGTCATGGTTTCACAGAGCGGTGAGGAACCTGTACCTGTATATGATATGCTTTGGGAATTAACTGAAATACCTACAGGGTGTTTCAAAAATGACCGGTATATTTCAAACGGCAATAAAAACTAAACGAGCAGCGATAGAAATATACCGTTTCTTGCAATATGCTTGGGACAACAGTACATTTTCAGGCAGACAAACTTTCGAAATTACAGTAGTTACAATTTTCAACAACAGATGGCGCTGCGGTCTGGGAAACTCTATAGTACGATATTTTCCACATATCCACCATGCGTAGCAATAATATGGCGTAGTCTCTGAATGAAATTACCCGAAACCTTTGACAATGTGTCTGGCGGAATGGCTTCACATGCAGATGAGATGTACTGCTTCAGCTGTTCAATTGTTTCTGGATTCTGGCGGTACACCTGGTCTTTCAAGTGTCCCCACAGAAAGAAGTCACAGGGGTTCATGTCTGGCGAATAGGGAGGCCAATCCACGCCGCCTCCTGTATGTTTCGGATAGCCCCAAACAATCACACGATCATCGAAATATTCATTGAGGAAATTAAAGACGTCGGCCGTGCGATGTGGCCGGGCACCATCTTGCATAAACCACGAGGTGTTCGCAGTGTCGTCTAAGGCAGTTTGTACCGCCACAAATTCACGAAGAATGTCCAGGTAGCGTGATGCAGTAATCGTTTCGGATATGAAAAATGGGCCAATGATTCCTTTGGAAGAAATGGCGGCCCAGACCAGTACTTTCTGAGGATGCAGGGACGATGGGACTGCTACATGTAGCTTTTCGGTTCCCCATATGCGCCAGTTCTGTTTATTGACGAAGCCGTCCAGGTAAAAATAAGCTTCGTCAGTAAACCAAATGCTGCCCACGTGCATATCGCCGTCATCAATCCTGTGCACTATATCGTTAGCGAATGTCTCTCGTGCAGCAATGGTAGCGGCGCTGAGGGGTTGCCGCGTTTGAATTTTGTATGGATAGAGGTGTAAACTCTGGCGCATGAGACGATACGTGGACGTTGGCGTCATTTGGACCGCAGCTGCAACACGGCGAACGGTAACCCGAGGCCGCTGTTGGATCACCTGCTGCACTAGCTGCACGTTGCCCTCTGTGGTTGCCGTACGCGGTCGCCCTACCTTTCCAGCACGTTCATCCGTCACGTTCCTAGTCCGTCGAAATTTTTCAAACAGATCCTTTATTGTATCGCTTTTCGGTCCTTTGGTTACATTAAACCTCCGTTGAAAACTTCGTCTTGTTGCAACAACACTGTGTTCTAGGCGGTGGAATTCCAACACCAGAAAAATCCTCTGTTCTAAGGAATAAACCATGTTGTCCACAGCACAGTCGCATGTTGTGAACAGCACACGCTTACAGCAGTAAGACGACGTACAGAATGGCGCACCCACAGACTGCGTTGTCTTCTATATCTTTCACATCACTTGCAGCGCCATCTGTTGTTGAAAATTGTAACTACTGTAATTTCGAAAGTTTGTCCGCCTGAAAATGTACTGTTGTCCCAAGCATATTGCAGCAAGCGGTGTATTTCTATCGCTGCTCGTTTAGTTTTTATTGCCGTTTCAAACATACCGGTCATTTTTGAAACACCCTGTAGGTGATATAGTAACTAGATGGTTATTTAATACGAAAGGATTTGAATCCACCGTACTATTTACAAGATCCTAATTAGGGATGTTGTACAATCTCGAATCATGTTGAGGTGGAGTCTTCATTCGAGTACGTAGCTTTCGAAGGATCCATACCGGTATTAAACTTACTCGATTTTGGGATGTAACGGAAAAGTGACACGGTCGAGACACATTCATGTGACCACCACCTGCGTTTGACTTCAACATGCAACAGCCACATACACACGGCGAGTGGAAGGTATAGAAAGCATGTCGGTGGGACGCGGAAAACAGTTCAGTTGTTGTCATCATGCGGAAACTGAGCGATTTATCTGACGTACAAACGGGCATGATGGTTGACTTTCGGGATAAGGTTGGAAGTATTTCCAAAAAGGTTAAGTTTGTAAACCGTTTCCGTGCCGCTGTGGTTAAAGTACACTGTGCATGGTAAAATGGAGCTATCCAAAATCGACGCCGAGGCAACTACGGTGTACCACAGGCCATAGATGACAGGAGTGGAAGATGGTTGCGAAGATGATTTCGCGAGAATAGGCGTCCAACTGATGAGCAATTAACCTCCACGAGTCTCCTCAACGACAGTTCAGCGAAAGTTCCTGCGTATGGGCCTCCTCAGCAAGCACCTGGTTCACGCACCTGTGCTAAAGACTGTTCGTTGGCGACGACGGTTGGCATTTGCACGCCAGTATTTCCTTGTGGGGATAGGTGACATTTTCAGGTCTACCACGTTTTATGCTCCTTCGGACGTATTGCCGTTGCCGTGTACGACGTGAAACGTCTGAAAGCAAAGGGGCCGTTTTGATATGGGGAATGATTTGGTGACCTTTCCCGGGTGATCTCATCACTCTGGAAGACACAACGGATCAAGAGAAGTATGGGTGCGCCTTCACGTGCAATGACAACCTCTACATGCAGTTCGATGGCAGTTACTAGTCGGACACCAGAACGAATACGCAGTTCGCAGTGTATATACGTGCTTCAAAGAGTATGAGGATGAGTTCACAGTACTCCTCTGCTCACCAGACTCCCCAGAATTAAACCCAACCGAGAATCTGTGGGACCACCTCGATCAGGCTGTTCGCGTCTTGGAGCTTTAACCAAGAAACATAGAGCAGCTGGCCACAGCACTGGAGTCAGGAGAGCTCCACGTCTCTATCGATACATTCCAGTATCTCGTTGACTCTTTTGCTGCAATTCTCACAGCGGTCAGTGCAGCTGCAAAAAGTGGTCAATCAGGCTTTTGACGTGTTCTCATGTGAATGTGATTCTACGGTGTACTTGCTTGTGGCTGGATCGGATATTGCACTCATGAGTCCAACGACCTCATCGCTGGGCCACCTCCGTTGATTTGTGACACTTTAATAGTGTTTGCGGGCACTGAAGATTCCTCCAGAATGTACAGCGTGCTCCACTGGTAGTAACCGGGCCAAATGTCTCATGAAATAAGCATCAAACGAAAAGACTACAAAGAACGAAACTCGTGTAGCTGGGCGACATCATCCAAGTGTTCAGACCGTTCGCCGAATAGTTATGTTATTTAAGGAAACAAGAAGTGTTCAGCCACATGTGAAACGTCAACAACGACCTGAAACAAATGATGATGCCCAAGTAGGTGTTTTAGCTGCTGTCGCGGCTAATCCGCACATCAGGAGCAGACAAATTGCGCGAGAATCGGGAATCTCAAAAACGTCGGTGTTGAAAATGCTACATCAACATCGATTGCACCAGTACCATATTTCTGTGCACCAGGAATTGCATGGCGACGACTTTGAACGTCGTGTACAGTTCTGCCACGGTGCAAAAGAGAAATTACGGGACGATGACAGATTTTTTGCACGCGTTCTATTCAGTGACGAAGCGTCATTCACCAACAGCGGTAACTTAAACCGGCATAATATGCACTATTGGGCAACGGAAAAACCACGACGGCTGTGACAAGTGGAAAGTCAGCGACGTTGGCGGGTTAATGTATGGTGCGGCTTTATCAGAGGAAGGATAATTGGCCCCAATTTTATCGCTGGCAGTGTAAATGGTGCAATGTATGCTGATTTCCTACGTAATGTTCGACCGATGTTACTACAAGATGTTTCACTGCATGACAGAATGCGATGTACTTCCAACATGATGGATGTCCGGCACATAGCTCGCGTGCGGTTGAAGCGGTATTGGATAGTATATTTCATGACAGGTGGATAGGTCGTCGAAGCGGCATACAATGGACAGCACGTTCACCGGATATGACGTCCCCGGGTTTCTTTCTGTGGGGAAAGTTGAAGGATATTTACTATCGTGATCCACGGACAACGCCTGACAACATGCGTCAGCGCATTGTCAATGTATGTGCGAACATTACGGAAGGCGAGGTACTCGCTGTTGAGAGGAAAGTCATTACACGTTGTAAGTAGGCTGTTTAGGTTTTTATATTGGTAACGCCACGTAGCGCACAGTATGAAAATCACTGGCTGTGCAGTCTGTGGCTGGGTGGCATTGTTGTTATATTCTCCATTGTAGTGTTGGGCAGCTGGATGTTAACAGCGCGTAGCGTTGCGCAGTTGGAGGCGGGCCGCCAGCAGTGGTGGATGTGGGGAAGTGAGATTGCGGATTTTTGAGAATGGATAATCTGGAGGTGTGCCCATCAGAAACAGTACATTTGTACGAATGGTTGTCATGAACTGCTATATATATTATGATTGTTAAGGTAAATACATTGTTTGTTCTCTATCAAAATCTTTCATTTGCTAACTATGCCTATCAGTAGTTAGTGCCTTCAGTAGTTTGAATCTTTTATTTAGCTGGCAGTAGTGGCGCTCGCTGTATTGCAGTAGTTCGAGTAACGAAGATTTTTGGTGAGGTAAGTGATTTGTGAAAGGTATAGGTTAATGTTACTCAGGGCCATTATTTTGTAGGGATTCTTGAAAGTCAGATTGCGTTGCGCTAAAAATACTGTGTGTCAGTTTAAGCACAGTCATGTATAATTTTTCTAAGGGGACGTTTCAACGTATTGCCAAATGCATTGAGGTTGACGGATATCATTTTGAGCAATTACTGCATTAACGTGGTATTTACAGGTAATCACGCTGTAACAGCACGCCTTCTAAAAAATGATAAGTTCACAAAGGTACATGTATCACATTGGAAAAACCGAATAAAATGTTCAAACGTACTTAAGTTCTGCATTTTAATTTTAAAAACCTACCTGTTACCAACTGTTCGTGTAAAATTGTGAGCCATATATTTGTGACTATTACAGCGCCATCTATCACAAAGCGAAGAAAGTGGTCCAACTGAAACATTCCTATTTCTTTACTTACTACACGAATATGTAAAAAAAGTGGGGGTTCCTATTTTAAAAAATCGCAGTTGATATCCGTTTGACCTATGGCAGCGCCATCTAGCTGGCAAACCATAGCTCCATATGGTTTCCCCCTTCAAGCTAGACAAGTTTCTTTCTGTGTAGTTTTTTCGTTTGACGCTTATTTCGTGAGATACTTGGCCCAGTCACGATCAATGGACCACCCTGTATGCGGTCGGTTATATTGGCCTGCCTGTGGCCATAACGGGAGTGCAAAAATAACATCACATAAACGTAAGCGTAGTTACAGTACTTGAAACTAACCACTGGTAGGTAAAGGCGGTATATGGAGCTCAAGTTAGTCACTAAAACAATGAAGAAAGTGAATAAAAATTTGCCACACACTAAAATCAAGAAAGGGAAGAGGGGAAAACTTGTAGAATATGCAAAAAACGTTACTGAGTAATTTGGATTTGGGTGTTAAGTAGTGGTAAAATGGTTATCACATGACAGTAAGAGACGGAGATCACCATAAAAACAAGTTTCCAGACTGACGACTTAAAAAAAAGGGGGAAGGAGATACGCCAATTGTCGAGCTGTAAAAAAAGATTCCAGTTTTAAGTTGTCTGGGTTGCACGCCTCCCAGGGGACCCTAAAACGTCAGCGGCGCAGCGCACAGTGATTCACGGACGGGGCTGCAGAGCTCGCCCAGCCGGAAGCGCCCCTGGCCACCCCCGCCGCCACCCCCGCTGCCGCCGACGGAGGTGTTAAAATTTATTTACGAGCGACACGTCTCTCCGGCGGAGGCGCTGCCGCTATCGGCCGAACATCTGCTCCTGCGGCACGGCGGTTTTACTGCTGCGGGGGCGGCGTCTCGAATTAATATGCGCCGCTCACGGTCGCGTGAGGGAATGCCGAATTTATGCGGTCGTGACCGCCGGACTGCTGGCGCCGGCGTCGCGAATTTCACTTCCTCAATTGTGATGGAAAGATAGCCGGTGAGTCTCTTATAAAGAGATCCGAAAATCGAATTCGGAATTGAACGTGATTCCGTCCACTCAGGAATCACACCGCATCTCTTGGCCACAGACGACAGTAACTTCTTTCTCCCCACCCAGTCTCAAAATTGCCATACTGAGAACGTCGTATATCATTCAAAATTATAAATTTCAGTGGCTAATTTTTCTGTCCTCGGCAAAGATAATAAAAGTATGTGTGTGATGTCTGTTTTTTCGGATATTTCCGAAAGAAGAGACACCATTTTGATCCTGCAGCCACCATGAATCAAGACACAAAGGAATTAAAGATATTAGCTGCCAGTGCGCATTTATTTATATCAGTGCGTTCGGCAAAAATTTTCAACTTATCCCACAGATACAAATCAGTTTCAATCAGCACAACTGCCTTCGTTCTAGCTTGTTTTTTTACAAAGATATGAACAGCGGTATGACTTTATTAAATGGCACCCTGTATTTTTTATTCGGTAATTCATTTCCTCCCGTAAAGACCTATTCAAAAATGTATCACAGTGTACCATCCACTGAAACACAATGTTATTAATTACATAACACAGCATTGACTTTGAGCCCGGGATCACAAACTCGTCCACTTGCTGGAGTTGTCAGAAAACAAATGAAAACCAACTAAAAACATAAGGCGAAACTAACTTTGACTCTCCTGTAACATTGCCCAGGAGTAGAATATTCAAAGGTGGTCAAAGTGGTGACCCCGGATACCGACACACTGGAGCGCTCGTTGAATGAAAGAATAATTACTGCTTCCAGTGTTGCCTGCTGAAGCGAATTACAAGCAAGCACTATACGTTCCTGCATGTCCTCAGGAGTTGTTGGAATATCACGATAGACTGTCTTCAGTGCATCCCCTAAGAAAAAAGTCCATAGGATTTAAATCAGGAGACCTAGCAGGCCAAGTACAGGGTTATTACAAATGATTGAAGCGATTTCACAGCTCTACAATAACTTTATCATTTGAGATAATTTCACAATGTTTTGCACACACATACAAAAACTCAAAAACTTTTTTTAGGCATTCACAAATGTTCGATATGTGCCCCTTTAGTGATTCGGCATACATCAAGCCCATAATCAAGTTCCTCCCACACTCGGCGCAGCATGTCCCCATCAATGAGTTCGGAAGCATCGTTGATGCGAGCTCGCAGTTCTGGCACGTTTCTTGGTAGAGGAGGTTTAAACACTGAATCTTTCACATAGCCCCACAGAAAGAAATCGCATGGGGTTAAGTCGGGAGAGCGTGGAGGCCATGACATGAATTGCTGACCATTATCTCCACCACGACCGATCCATCGGTTATCCAATCTCCTGTTTAAGAAATGCCGAACATCATGACGGAAGTGCGGTGGAGCACCATCCTGTTCAAAGATGAAGTCGGCGCTGTCGGTCTCCTGTTGTGGCATGAGCCAATTTTCTAGCATGTCCAGATACACGTGCCCTGTAACGTTTTTTCCGCAGAAGAAAAAGGGGCCGTAAACTTTAAACCGTGAGATTGCACAAAACACGTTAACTTTTGGTGAATTGCGAATTTACTGCACGAATGCGTGAGTATTCTCTACCGCCCAGACGCGCACATTGTGTCTGTTCACTTCACCATTAAGAAAAAAATGTTGCTTCATCACTGAAAACAAGTTTCGCACTGAACGCATCCTCTTCCACGAGCTGTTGCAACCGTGCCGAAAATTCAAAGCGTTTGACTTTGTCATCGGGTGTCAGGGCTTGTAGCAATTGTAAACGGTAAGGCTTCTGGTTTAGCCTTTTCCGTAAGATTTTCCAAACCGTCGGCTGTGGTATGTTTAGCTCCCTGCTTGCTTTATTCGTCGACTTCCGCGGGCTGCGCGTGAAACTTGCCCGCACGCGTTCAACCGTTTCTTCGCTCACTGCAGGCCGACCCGTTGATTTCCCCTTACAGAGGCATCCAGAAGCTTTAAACTGCGCATACCATCGCCGAATGGAGTTAGCAGTTGGTGGATCTTTGTTGAACTTCGTCCTAAAGTGTCGTTGCACTGTTATGACTGACTTGTGTGAGTTCATTTCAAGCACTACATACGCTTTCTCGGCTCCTGTCGCCATTTTGTCTCACTGCGCTATCGAGCGCTCTGGCGACAGAAACCTGAAGTGCGGCTTCAGCCGAACAAAACTTTATGAGTTTTTCTACGTATCTGTAGTGTGTCGTGACCATATGCCAATGAATGGAGCTACAGTGAATTTATGAAATCGCTTCAATCGTTTGTAATAGCCCTGTAACTGTTCCACCTCGATCAATCCATCTAGCAGGATACCTTGGGTTCAGAACACGACGTGCACGCAAGGCACTATGTGCTGGACATCCATCGTGTTGATACCACATAAGCATTCTGGTTGTTAGCGGCACTTCATCCAGAACAGGAGGAAGAATTCGTCTGAGGAAGTGGGCATACGCTGTGGCGTTTAGACTACCATTGACGAAATAAGGGCCAATATTTGTAGTAACAAGCATCCCACACCAGACGTTAACTCTCCACTGACGCTGATGTTCCACCTGTCTAAGCCATCGTGGGTTGTCGCTGGACCAATAGTGCATGTTCTTTGTATTTACCTGTCCTTTGTTTGAGAAGGAACATTCATCGGTAAATAGAACATTGGAGAAGAAGTAGACAATTCTGAAAATTATTCCCATGCAATACTTGATGTAGCTATACATGGTAAGGACGGAACCGGTGACTTTTAAGAATACTATGTACACTGGTTTTAGGAATGCCGATCTCGTGTTCAAACTGTCGTGTGCTCACATTTGGATCTATAGCCACGGAAGCGAGAACAGTAACTTCGGCACCTTCTTCTGTGCGAGTGCTACGACGATTGCGTAGCCTTGGGTTGAAATTTCCCGTCTCCTGAAGCGTCGCAGCAGCACAATAAAACATCTGACTAGGAGGTGGGCTCTTGTCAAGGTATCGCTCTCTGTACAGTTCCGCTGCCTGCGTAGCATTTCGCCTGCCATCATCAACAACAACAACAAAAACAATAAAAGATACGTTTTGTCGATGTAGTTTGTAGGAAGGACAGCATTTACTGCATGCCTACTCTACACAACAGTATTTAAAAGGACTAAACTACTGTACTAAATGTACCTGTACATAAGAAAACAGTATTGCAATTACTATCCTGCTAACTTACATTCCCCATAGCTGAGTAGCATTTCTACCTTCTCTTCATTGGTGTACATTCTACTCACACAGCTCTTCAATTGACGATGGTTGACGGAATGACGGGTGTGCATTCTACTTGTGTTTACATTTGTCCTCTGTCAACGTCAGCACGTGGGTGTGTTCCATTACTCCAAGTACCTGCACCAAGAGCTGAAAGCGTCAACGTGCTTTGTGCCTCTCGGGTTTGCAGACATGAATGCGGCGTTGCGTTGTCACGGAGAAGGAGAAGTTTGTTTCCATTCTTGTGGCGACGAACACTCAGAAGTTTCTTCTGTGTAATTTTCTGAGGGTAGCTCAATACACTTCAGAATTGATTGTTGTACCATGAGGGAGGACATCAAACAGTCCCAGAAAACCGTCACCATGCCTTTGCCTTTGCTGAGAGTTCGGATTTTAACTACTTCTTCGTTGGAGACATGATGTGGCGCCTCTCCACGGACTGCCATTTCGATTCCAGTTCGGAATGATGAACCCATGTTTCATCGCCGGTGACGATGTTCGATGAAAAATTGCTACCATCAGCTTCATAGGTACCATCAACTTCAAACACATGGTCCTTCGGTGTCCTTTATAGTTCTGCATTAGATGGCGAGGAACCCAGCAGGCAAAGACATTTGAAAACGCCAGGTGGTGGACGAGTGTGTCACTATTACCAACAGAGACGTCCAGCAGTTGAGCAGCGAGGTGTTTGATTGTGATCCGTTTAATACGTCGAATGATAGAGTCCGCCCGTACCAGCATTGCAGGAGTCACAGATGTATACAGCGAAGGATCGGACATGTTTGCGTTACCTTGTTGCGAAGATGTCAGAGGCCTCGCCCAATGACTCACCGTGCTTTTGTTCATCGGCTGGCCTCTGTAGACATTATGAGAACAAATGTGAATATCTGCGATGCTCTGGTTTTCTTCCGAAAGAAACTCTATGACAGCTCTCTCCTTGAACTGTACCTCCGTTAAAAGCGCCATTTTGAAGGCTACGTGTAGCGCCGCCGCCTTTCGGAGCTTCATACAACATTAGAACTGAAGCAGGAATATTCGACGATGTCCCACAACAAACTCCACATTTTTTTCTTCAACCGAAATTGTCCGGAATAATGTGTTACATTGCTCATTGAACGCCCCCTAGTATACAATTTGTCGAAAATCGTCATTCATTGTCATTTTTTATTACTACCTCAACTGAGGCACGCTGATCTGCCAGCATCATGGCCCCCACTTTTGAATCACGGTTCTTCAATGAGAGACGCTCCTCCACTCCATTCATTATCCACACTTCTTTTACCACTGCGTCAAATGATGAGTGCCGGCCGCTGTCGCCCAGCAGTTCTAGGCGCTTCAGTCCGGAACCGCGCTGCTGCTACGGTCGCAGGTTCGAATCCTGCCTCGGGCATGACTGTTTGCAATGTCCTTAGGTTAGTTAGATTTAAGTAGTTCCAAATCTAGGGGAGTGATGACTTCAGATGCTAAGTCCCATAGTGCTTAGAGCCATTTGAACCATTTGAATCAGAGTATGAGTCATTGTTGTTTGTGCACTTCCAGCAAGTCAACATACGTTGTTGCAGCACCAAGTGAGCATGAACTGTTACTGAATTGTTCTCTAACAAATTAAGAAAAAAGATTATCGCTCGGTATTCCATTTTATCAATAGGCTGCGCCAGTTTTGTGTGTGTGTGTGTGTGTGTGTGTGTGTGTGTTCCCCTGCTTGCGTGCCACGGAACTGCGACGCAGGAATTTCACTGTGTTCAAGGACTATAGACATGTGCCTGCTGAGAGGTACCACGAATGATGGGTCGCGTCGCTCTCTCCAGTGTATTCACCTTTGGTCAGAGGGCGTGGCTGGCGGTCTGATAAGCCACGCCAGAAGAAGGGCTCACTCTCCTCAAGCTCGGCCGTTCCCTGAGGAGCAGAGCTGGCAGTGGGTCACGGTTTCACTCCGTGTTGGTTTTTTTTTTTTTTTTAGTGTTACTGTGTTGTTGAACAGGCTTATCGGCTTCGCCGATTTTCCGTGTATGGGTGGTGTGTTTACTTGATAAGTTCCTTCGTGAATCAGTTCCTTCGTTTCATGATTCCTTTTCTTGTACTCAAACACTGATACTATTTCGTGGCCTTTTTCCTCAAGTGCAGTTTTTACGTCTTTCTCGGGCGTCCGCGGGGGGAGGCCCTTCATCACGAATCTCCTCTGTCTGTCTGCGGCCAGCTGGTGTGTGAAATGAGGAACATTTTCCTCTCTGAGGAATTTTTCCGCAGCGCGGAAATCTTCGACAGAGTCAAAGTGATACTTGGTGTTATCTCCACGGAAGATTGCTTTTAGGGGACCTTTCAGTTTGGTTTTTAGGATCTTGTTTAGTTTGATATAATCACACGGCTGGTGGACAATGATCGGTGGTATTGTGGGGAAGCGTGTGTGTTGGTTTTGACTATTGCCCAGACATCCAGCTCAACACAAGGGACGAGATCGACTCAGCAACAGAATCACTCACCACTCAGATTCAAACAGTTTCACGCCAGTCAACAACCATAACCAACCAACCCAGCAATGAATTCGAACTCCCACCCCTCCTCCGTGATCTCCGTTACATCAAAAACAAAGCCAAAAGGCGCTGGCAACAAACTCGGGTCCGTCTTTCGTCGCTGAAGTCCTTCCTGGTGCACGCGGGGAGTGTGGCCGTAGCGGCTTGGACGAATGAGACTGGGACCGGCTGAGCCGAGCAAGCCACCTTGTATTTATCGCCTTAACAGCTTGAAAGGGGACTGTCCTATTTGGCTTGACGGTTGTCAAGTAGTTTTGACCTTAAATGTGAATGAATCTGGGAATATGATGTATGTAGCCAATCTCTGTAATATTATATTCTTTGTAAGAGACCAGCGTTGTTGGTCAGAGAGGTTATTTCATTTTGAAGACGAATATCCTGGCAATGTACTTATTTTGAAAAAGGATGGAAGCTGGTCTGCCGTGTAGCGGAGGTAGTGTTATTTAAAACGGATTTTGTACTATTATGTCATGAGGAAAGATATCAAGCTAATTTTTTTTAATATAAGTAACTGGGAAGTTTCTTATTGTTGGAATATTGCGTATGGCTGAATTCTGCAGTAGAAATTTCACAACGCAACATACGGTCTTGTCTTGTAGTTGAAACAAGTGTCAAGGAAAGGAATTTACCACAAGAAATTTATCAAGAAAAATCTTGCTAATTTGTCTAGGTGTGAGAACTTCATGAAAAAGGTGTATTGTTGTGATAGCTTAATGAAGCATAGTTAAAGCTAGACTCCTTGTTCTCTTTTATCAGTCGTTAAGATTAGTTTACTATTTTAATTTACTTTTATGAGGCGGTTTGCACACACACATTGCACATCACGAGTTGTGTACTGAGAAGCATTTTATGAGAATTGGTAAGACACCATCTTGCATTTCGTATCGCAAATACGGCAAATGAAATTTGATTTTTGACAGTCTCATCATTATCTTGAAAGTTACAACCTCATCTTTACCTTGACAGTAACGTTGCACAGCAGACGATGGTTTCGTGCGCACGGGTAGGCTAATAAACTTAATTACTGTCAAAGCTCATGTCCATTCTAAGGCATAGCGATTGTCAGAGTGTTTTGGTGAAAGTATCCGTGTCAGTTTGATGCTTAATACTAGCAAAAGATTTCAGTAAACTGCTACCTTGTGTACTTTCAGTCAGTTTTATCAGAAAGTCGGATGCGTTAATATATATGTGCCTTTGCTCTGTAATTACAATAACAGTTCTGGTACAGTGACTGTTTACAAGACTAAGATAAGGACTAGTTGTATTCACGGCCAACATCATAATATGAGTCATTGTTTTGCAGTCAGTTAGGATACGCAAATTTAATCGAAAACTGATTTCGGCTTGTCGGGATTTCGCGTGAGCCCCATGTATTTCCGTTCAAAATTAAATTTTCGTGCAGCTCTGTTGCCATGCAGCGAAATTTACATAATTCGATATCAAAATAAGTTTTACACATTTCTCAGATACCAATTTGTCAGTTCGATATCAAAATAAGTTTTGTACATTTCTCAGTTACCAACTTGACACTTACAAACACGAGTTTTACACATTACTCTGAAGCGTTCTTGCGGCAGCAGCTAGCAGCAAAGGAGTTCTCTCACTGAGGGATGGCGGCCCATGTACTGTCATCAACCTATGTTCTCTGGCAGCTTGTCGGACGCTTATTAAGGGTGAGAAAGTTTCACAACTTTTCCTGTGGTTAAATTCGTTCAGTCGGATGCTGTGGCCTTGGGGCAAGACACGTTGCTGTGCAACCAACGTATTCACACTTTCCAGCTTCTTAATGTATTCTTCTATGTATTCTGCTCGTCGTATTACTGAAAACTATAAATTTGATTTTCTGGGACCGAGAAAGCTGGCTTCAAATTATTAAATATGTGTGTGGTGCATCTCAGCCTTTCTCAGTGTTCCTGGTTTCCGGAATTGATAGAAAGTTTTAACAACCATCCCCCTTTAAATTTTGGGATTCATAAAAGGACTCCCTGATGGACTCCCGGCTTGTGCTTCGTCTGAATGGACTATTTGGTAACGGCAACTTGTGAAAATTGAGCGAGTAGACTGTGTTTCCTTTCGGTGTGTTGACGGGAACTGCGGTTCTTACTAAGTATTGTAACACACTGTACCGTAAGCCTCAAGTGTAATTAACATGACGAAGCGTACGTGTGTTTCCGTTCCCCGTTTGCTGGTTTGGCAAGCGAGCTGTGCTTCATTTTAGATCTGTTAAAGAAGTTGATTCTAACTGGATTCAGTTTATTTATTTTAATGATAGCTTGGGCACCTGTGCATTGTTATTTAACTGCTGTCTCTAGAAATGACGTATGGCTTTGTTGGCCGTGAGGCCCCATGCGGGGAAGTTCGGCCGCCGTAGTGCAAGTTCTTTTTAGTTGACGCCACTGCGGCGACTTTGCGCGTCAATGATGATGAAATGATGATGAAGAACACACAACATCCAGTCATCACGAGGCAGAGAAAATCCCTGACCCCGCCGGGAATCGAAACCGGGAGCCCGTGCGAAGGAAGCGAGAACGCTACCGCAAGACCACGTTCTGCGGACCTGTCTCTAGAGAATTGCTTTCAACTAATTCAGGCTGTGCCCTCTATCTCTAATGAGAGTACATCAAAATTGCCGAGGTTTTAAATCATTTACTTCATTTACCTGTCAAACTTGTTAAGTGACTGAAGCAAGCGTTCTAATTCCTGTTGGAGCGCAAGTGAGTACTCCAGAATTTTGACCCTTGGGTTATTAAACTTGGACTATATATATATAATTTGTCTTCTGAATCTTAATTAATCTATCCTTATTTTATAAACTTCAAGGCTGTTTTATGTATATGTTTTAGAGTGAAATGGTGCCCGAGTTCCTTGACCACCCCCATTCGTGGAGCGTCCTAATTAGCTGAAGACGTCGGAGCTTAAAGTTATTATCTTCAATTTCTTCTGGCATTATTCATTTGAACTTTTAATTTCTCATTGTCAATGACCATAATATTTATTTGTGTCACGAATGGTGCTCAATCATTGTTTGCCCAATTCTTCCATCCCCAAGGAAACAAACCAGCTGGCCGCGTTTCATCCAAGGGAAAAAAAATGTAACTTTACTTTTGCGAGGTGATACATTAATCGTTGTCTACCCCTCGTAGTCAACAAATGAAAGACCGAAGTATTCAAATCGGCCGGCCGCTGTGGTCTAGCGGTTCTAGGCGCGCAGTCCGGAACCGCGCGACTGCTACGGTCGCAGGTTCGAATCCTGCCTCGGGCATGGATGTGTGTGATGTCCTTAGGTTAGTTGGGTTTAAGTAGTTCTAAGTTCTAGGGGACTGATGACCACAGACGTTAAGTCCCATAGTGCTCAGAGCCATTTGAACCAAGTCAAATCGTGCTCGTCCTCTCACTTGACACCACCCCCGTATCACGAGCACGTTTCAGTCCACCTAAGTTTTAACATTCGTATGTAGCACCACGTCTCAAATGCTTCTATTCTCTTCCGCTCCGGTCTACCCATATTTCTGGTTATTATTTACTCGTTTACGCTATTCTATGTTAAATTACCTTTCACATGATTATACTGTTATTTGTGGGCTGTAACTATCTTTTTCATTATGATCTTGCACGATTGAATTGTACTTTTATAGCAAAATTTGTATTCTGTGCTCAGGTCTACAATAAATGTTTTACGTAAATGTTATAATAAATTTTAATATCGATTCCATGAAGGACCAGTACTTATATCTTTACTTTGGTCTCTTCTTCACAAACAAACATCAATTGCTGGATATTCTTTGATATGTTTAAACTTAGCTGATGATCAGAAATAATGTGCTTTAAAAATTTGACACACCACATGCTCTGCAAGGATTTCTCTTTAGTTCTGCAGATCTTTAGCGGTTCAGATGGGTTAGTAACCGTATGGATTGCCCTGTTGAAATGATGTGCCATGGCACGTGAATAATATTTGTTATATTGTAAGAATCAGTTTATACCACTTAATGTATAACTGAATAGAGTGCATGCATTTCCAGGTGTTTCATGTTTGATGTAGTGTATGCATATACCGTGGTGATGGTGTGAAACCAAAAGCACTTGTTACGATAAGACAATTAAACAGCTACAATGAAACAGCTACCTTTCATGTCGGCAAAAGCCTTCAGAATACGTTCAATGTTACTTTCGGCCGACTATCGGAGCAACGCATTCAAATTTTTGAAACAGGACAAATGCTTTCGAATCTGGTCTCTAGACAATCTCGAGGCTGTAGGAACATGACGCGAAAGTATTATACAGCGGTGAGTTACGTTGAGCGTAGACCTCCTTTACTAGTGATCACTGACGACATACTGATCAATCCTCTAGTGAGAAGCGCGTCACTAGCTGTCTGCCTAGTTGCCACTGGTACTGCTATTCGTGCTCCTTGACACTTTCCAGACGAATTTTGTGTTTATGTACCCAGCTAAGCTAGTGTAATTAATGAATCACATATCAGAATAAGCACGAGACAGCTACTAAACTGCAGAGAATGGGGTTGATGGCCACATGCGGTTGCCACATGAAAGACACTTACACACAGTGAAGAAGGACATGGCGTCTGCCTCAAAGTGTGAGATGTCCAAGTATTTTACGACCGACTGTCACTTTTGCTGAAGATTTACTTACACAATCGCTGGAGTTTCAAGTTCGAGTCATTTTCAAGAATTAAAGATATTAGCTGCGCTCGGTCACTGATTTACATCACTGGGGAAGGCTGAATATTTGTGCTGCACTGGGATTCGAATACAAGTATCCTGCCTACTGAGCAGATGCGGACCTCTACCCATCCAGACACAGTGGTCGTCACAACTGCACGGACTATGTAAGCACGCCTTCCGTAAGATCCCATTTCTCAGCTTGTCTACATAGTACTGACATAATGCAACTTGCCCTTGATCCTTATTACTCGCGGCACTTCTTCCAGTCCCGTAAGAGTTCGAGATTGGTGTGCATTTGCACTGAAGAAATCATTGGCCGTCGGGATCGCCGTAGTTACAGTTCTATGCACTGAAGAGCCAAGAAGCAGAAACACCTGCCTAATACCGCATAGGGCCCCCGCGAGCACGCATAAGTGCCGCCGGAGGACGTGGCATGGACTCGACAATTGTCTGAAGCAGTGCTGGAGGGAACTGACACTATGAATCCTGCAGGTCTGTCCATTCAGTAAGAGCACGAGGGGTGGAGATCTCTTCTGAACAGCTCTTTGCAAGGCATCCCAGATGTGATCAATAATGTCCATGTCTGGGGAATTTGGTTGCCAGGAGAGTGCTACTCGAACTCTGCTGGAATTAGCAAGATCCGTCGGAATTCACAATGGATATAAATGGATGCAGGTATTAGACAGGATGCGTACGTAGATGTTACCTGTCAGAGTCATATCTAGACATATCAGGGGTCCCATAAGACTCAAACTGCAGACGCCTGACACCATTATAGACTCACCACCAGCTTGAACAGTCCCCTGCCGACATGCAGGGTCCACGGATTCATGAGGGTGTGTTCATACCCGTATAAACATCGGTTCCCTCGATACTATTTGAAACGGGACTCTTCCGACAAGCCAACATGTCTCCAGTCATCAACAGTCCAATGTCGGTGTTCACAGGCCCAGGAAAGGCGTAAAGCCTTGTGTCGTGCAGTCATCAAGGGTACTCCAGTGGGCCTTCGGCTTCGATAGCCCACATGGACTATGTTTCGTTCAATGGTTCGCAAGCTGACACTTGTTGATGGCTCAGCACTGAAATCTGCAGGAATTTGCGGAAGGGCTGCACTTCTGTCACATTCGACGATTCTCTTCAGTTGCCGTTGGTTACGTTCTTGCAGGATCTTTTTCCGGCCGTAGCTATGTCGGAGATTTGACGTTTTACCGGATTCCTGATATTCACGGTACACTAGTGAAATTGTTGTACGGGAAAATCCCACTTCATCGCTACCTCGGAGATGGTGTGTACCATCGCTCGTGCGCCGACTATAACAACACGTTCAAACTCACTTAAATCTTGGTAACATACTACTGTAGCAGCAGTAACCGATCTAACAACTGCGCCAGGCACTTGTTATCGTATATAGACATTGCCGACCGCAGCACCGTATTCTGCCTGTTCACATATCTCTGTATTTAAATACCCATGCATATGGCGCTTTTTTTGGCGCTTCATGTAGCGTGCTGGACCCCCCAACTCGTCAGGTATGAGCTCGATAGAACACATCTAAGATGTGACTGAACGTGGCGTCAGAGCTCATAGTCTCTCTCCCGGAATTTACAGGAATTGGGTGACTTGTGTGTGTAGATATGGCGCCAGCTCCCTCCAGCGACGTACCAAGGATTCAATGCTCTCATGCCACGACACGTCGCTGCTGTTATCCCTGCCAAAGGTGGACATACTGGCTGTTAGGTTTGTGGTCATAATGTTCTGGCTAATCAGTAGTATTTAGATGGCTGGGAGTTCAGAGACGATAGAAGAAACACTAAACCTAATTCAGGAAAGACATAAGAGTTTTAGCGAACGGAAGTACACTCGCCGACACAGCGATGGATTCTTTGGTTTGCTCCGGAACGAGACGGAGTGGAACTATTGAAAGTTCTCTTTAGATAATAAAAATGTGACTGACGTACTCTGATTTGAATAATAAGAGCTCTGCAGATGTAATAATGTAATACGAAAGCGTTTACTACTGGTAAAGTGAATAATCCGGCTGCAATAATTTCGAATAGTACGAGGGTTGGAACTTGAATAGTGGCAATTACACTCCTGGAAATTGAAATAAGAACACCGTGAATTCATTGTCCCAGGAAGGGGAAACTTTATTGACACATTCCTGGGGTCAGATACATCACATGATCACACTGACAGAACCACAGGCACATAGACACAGGCAACAGAGCATGCACAATGTCGGCACTAGTACAGTGTATATCCACCTTTCGCAGCAATGCAGGCTGCTATTCTCCCATGGAGACGATCGTAGAGATGCTGGATGTAGTCCTGTGGAACGGCTTGCCATGCCATTTCCACCTGGCGCCTCAGTTGGACCAGCGTTCGTGCTGGACGTGCAGACCGCGTGAGACGACGCTTCATCCAGTCCCAAACATGCTCAATGGGGGACAGATCCGGAGATCTTGCTGGCCAGGGTAGTTGACTTACACCTTCTAGAGCACGTTGGGTGGCACGGGATACATGCGGACGTGCATTGTCCTGTTGGAACAGCAAGTTCCCTTGCCGGTCTAGGAATGGTAGAACGATGGGTTCGATGACGGTTTGGATGTACCGTGCACTATTCAGTGTCCCCTCGACGATCACCAGTGGTGTACGGCCAGTGTAGGAGATCGCTCCCCACACCATGATGCCGGGTGTTGGCACTGTGTGCCTCGGTCGTATGCAGTCCTGATTGTGGCGCTCACCTGCACGGCGCCAAACACGCATACGGCCATCATTGGCACCAAGGCAGAAGCGACTCTCATCGCTGAAGACGACACGTCTTCATTCGTCCCTCCATTCACGCCTGTCGCGACACCACTGGAGGCGGGCTGCACGATGTTGGGGCGTGAGCGGAAGACGGCCTAACGGTGTGCGGGACCGTAGCCCAGCTTCATGGAGACGGTTGCGAATGGTCCTCGCCGATACCCCAGGAGCAACAGTGTCCCTAATTTGCTGGGAAGTGGCGGCGCGGTCCCCTACGGCACTGCGTAGGATCCTACGGTCTTGGCGTGCATCCGTGCGTCGCTGCGGTCCGGTCCCAGGTCGACGGGCACGTGCACCTTCCGCCGACCACTGGCGACAACATCGATGTACTGTGGAGACCTCACGCCCCACGTGTTGAGCAATTCGGCGGTACGTCCACCCGGCCTCCCGCATGCCCACTATACGCCCTCGCTCAAAGTCCGTCAACTGCACATACGGTTCACGTCCACGCTGTCGCGGCATGCTACCAGTGTTAAAGACTGCGATGGAGCTCCGTATGCCACGGCAAACTGGCTGACACTGACGGCGGCGGTGCACAAATGCTGCGCAGCTAGCGCCATTCGACGGCCAACACCGCGGTTCCTGGTGTGTCCGCTGTGCCGTGCGTGTGATCATTGCTTGTACAGCCCTCTCGCAGTGTCCGGAGCAAGTATGGTGGGTCTGACACACCGGTGTCAATGTGTTATTTTTTCCATTTCCAGGAGTGTATTTACTTACAGCTCCTACAAAATAGATAAGTGTTTCAAAGTTTTACTTACCTTCAGATCAGTCACCAGCATTGTGTATAACCCGTTGCCAGCGACTTGGAAGACGTAGGATACCGTTAGCAGTTCCAGTTGTGTTGACAGTTCGAGCGGCGCGGTCTATTGCCCGACGAATTTGTAGCAGTTCTGAAGCGATTGCCGTGAAGTGTTTTTCAGTTTAGAAATCGAGTTGAGCTCAAGATTTCTGAAGTCAGGGGAGGTATAGCACTTAGCAGCCCCATCAGTCAAACAAATCATTAATAGTAACCGTACTTGCTTGAGCATTGTCCTTAAACATGATGGTTAGGTCCTGCAGAAAGTGTCATCACTTCTGTCTCTGTGCTGTTCATTTTTGGAACAAAACCTGCGACCAGCCTAGAGACAGAAGTGATGATACTCTCTGCAGGAAATAACCACCATTTTGCGGGACAATGCTCAAGCACGTTCAGTGTAAGCTATTACTGATTTGTTTGACTGATGAGATTGCTAAGTGCTATACTACCTTCTGCACTCCCCTGACTTAAGCCCTCGTGAGCTCAACTCGATTTCTAAACTAAAGGAAACACTTCACGGCATCCGCTTCAGAACCGCTACAAATTCTTCGAGCAATAGACTGCGCCGCTCGAACTGTCAACGCAACTGGCACTGCTAAGAGTATCCACGTCGCTGGCAACGGGTTATACACAATGCTGGTGACTACTCTGAAGGTCAGTAAAACTTTAAAAAACGAATCTATTTTGTACGAGCTGCAAATACATAGTTGCCACTATTAAAGTTCCAACCCTCGTATAAACTGCCTGAATCATGAATTTTGAAATAAAACCTATGATAATTAGTTTTGCAAAACCGATCACAGATCCCAGGACTAAAATTGATCCACAGCACAGAAAAATCTAACTTTCCCTGAATGATATAAGTTGCCAGTGATTGAATAAAAAAAGACGTCAAAATATTTTGTCCTTGCCTCTATTCTGCGGAAATCTGGATAACGCATTGCAATACTGTTCTGTCTTGCGCGGCGATATGCTAAAATGCAAATTACTATATTTACACAGAGACACTCGTGAGGTGCAATGAGATCTCTGTTAGTTGCAAATCGAAGTATTTTCGGAACACACTTGGTCCCTTTTCTAAATTTGAAAAAAACCACCATCAATTTAAAAAAATTGCAAGAGAAAGATAGGTGAAAAATGGTGCTGCACTAATAAAAGAGTGACTTGAAAAAAGTTACCTTATAATTCCCCTTTAAGTAAATAAAAGATTCCATTACACTTCCTCATTCTCAGATCAGTTTCCATTACATAACCATCTTAATTAAACACATCGATAAATTGAGACTTTACTTTTGACAAATAACATTACAACTGCTTCCTCACTTTAACACAACTAACCACTATATGCTAATGCAGCTACGCGCACACCAAAGATGATAACCTAACCCTGCGATACAGCTTACAACATGGCTGCACACTCACATATAACAGCTCGAGAGCGAAGATATGATATTATTGTACAATACTCAAATGACACCTATGGCTATGACATGTAAAATATTAGTGCATTTTATTACAATATAAATATGAAGGTTTACTTAACTTTGTCCAACCCATTTCCACAGGAATGTTCTATGTGTTTACAAATGTCAAAGTACCACTTGATACAGACTCTTCTCTTGAAGAATAAATGACATAATGTTCACATTAATGTTCTGTGTAAGACATATAATACGCTGGTGGCCTATCTAAGACGATGCAGTCGTCTCTATCGTTGACTGCTAACTTGGTCAAGCGTTCTTCTGCTTAGACGGCCGCGGGGGCCGTGCAGTTCTAGGCGCTTCAGTCTGGAACCTCGAGACTGCTACGGTCGCAGGTTCGAATCCTGCCTCGGGCATGGATGTGTGTGATGTCCTTCGGTTAGTTAGGTTTAAGTAGTTCTAAGTTCTAGGGGACTGATGGCCTTAGATGTTAAGTTACATAGTGCTCAGAGCCGTTTGAACCATTTCTTCTGCTTATCCGCAAGTAGAACAACGATAGCGGCGGCGTAGCGAAGCTGTAGAAGAAGTGGCTACGTCGGCGTTACTCATTCGTCGGGGGAGCGTGCATCGTCTGTACTTATCTGTGGTTTCGTTGCCATTGTTCTTTCGGCATCGTGCGCTTCAGTTGACACCACAATAAACTCGGGAAGGTAAACAGTGTAGGTGACTACAAAAGAATTGAAAATCGTAAAAATCGTATTATAGCCAAATGCAGACAAGTAAAGGGAAATGGACCAAAAGCATTACTAAAGGGATAGAAGATCAGAAAAAGAGAAAACGGGACAGAATTTATAATAAAATCAGGGCTTTTGAGTACAAACCTACAACTATATCTGTAGAACATAAAACAAAGAGGCAATATTACTGATAGACAACGATGAGATATCTGCTCGTTAGAGAGAATATGTAGAAGGACTGTACTATCATAACAACGTCAAGAATGAAAGTAACGTAACTGAAGACATCAGCGACGTGGAAGAGAGGTGGAAAGTTCTCCAGTCATAACACATGAATTTGAACATGTCCTCTCGAATCTCAAGGAACGAAAAGCAACTGGTGTTGATGACATGTCCTGCACAACTGATGAGAAATATAGGTGACAACATGAAAGATCAATTATTCAGGCTAACAAATGACTAATACGAAAGACGAAATCATTCCAGAAGATTTCACACAATGCTAAATGGTTCAAATGGCTCTGAGCACTACGGGACTTAACATCTGAGGTCATCAGTCCCCTAGAGCTTAGAACTACTTAAACCTAACTAATCTAAGGACATCACACACATCCATGCCCGAGGCAGGATTCAAACCTGGGACCGTATCAGTCGCGAGGTTCCGGACTGAAGCGCCTACAACCACTCGGCCAACGCGGCCGGCTCACACAGTCCAGAACCGGTACCTAAAAGAGGAAAAGCACTTGACTGCACCTACTGCAGAACATTATCAGTATTATCACAAAATATTTATTAACACAGTTAAGGGAAAATAGACAAGTACATTGGAGACGACAAGTTTGGGGAGCACAGAGGAACAATAGAACCAATTTTGGTGATGCGTTTGCTAGTAGAGAGGAGGATGGATAAGAGTAGAAAAACTTACCTTACCTTCATTGACTCAGAAAAAAATTTCGATAGTATGAACTGGGTGCTGTTCTTTACAACTACGAAAAACGTAGAACTTCACTGGAAGGACAGAAGGATACTTTGACTGTATCAGACTCATAGCGCAAAAGTTAACATCTATAAGGTACGAGGCCAAGATTGGAAAAAGTGTTAGACAAGGATGTCCCCTCTCCCGTTATTTGTTTAATGTTTTCATTGAGGAAGCTGTACTGATCATGAAGGACAACACAAAGGGAATAAAAGGTAATGGCGAAAGGATAAGCCATATTAGATTAGCTGATGACATCCGGATAACAGTAGAATCCGAAAAAGAAATACATAGGATGTTTTAAACCTATCAGATGCTCTTTAACTACGGAAACCAAAACTGAACAAACAGAAAACAAGAAACTCGTAGTACGGAAAAATATGGCAGAAACTGTAAACAAAATAAAATTTGATGACGTCAGTACTGAGCAGGTGAAAAGATTTGGTGATCTCGGTAGTGGTATCGCAAAGGACAATGGATGCGTAATGGAAGTGAATCGTAGCACTGACAAAGCAGGCATTTATGACAAAAAAAGCATTTTAACCAGCAATCACAAGAACAGAGACGTCAGAAAATCCTTCGAAAAATGATTTGAATGGAGTACACGGGTCCATGGAAGTTAAAGTTGGAGCCTGGGTGAATTAGAAAAGAACCGATCCGAATTACTGAAAAGTGGACATGGACGGAAATGACAAGAACGAGGTGGAGGGAAAGAAAAACCGATCTGGAAGTCTTGAGGGAAGTCAAGGATGAAAGAAGATTAATGAAACGGTAAAGAGGAAAATAAAATTTGTTGGACATGTCATAAGCCACAACACTTTCATCATTAATATTCTTGAAGAGAAGGTGCTAGGAAAGAGCGGAAGAAGACTTCGTGGGATGAAGTTTTTGGAAGGCATCGGATATAGACTAGGATGTGAGAATTACATGGAACTGATGCGAACAGCTAATGAGAGATGAGAATAATAACATCGATAACTTAGAGTATTTCATTACATTTCAGCTGTTAATATTGAAACGATATGAAATGATCGTATGGCAGTGATGGCCGGGTGTCCCCACCAGGGGTTGTTCGACCACGTAGCTAAAAATATTTTCAGGTGACGCCACAATGGACGAATTACGTATCGATGATTCGATGATGATCAAATGATGATGAGGACAACACAACGCCCAGTTCCTCACCGGAGACCCGGCCGGGAATGTAATACGGGGTCCACTACATTCCAGGCAGACGCACCGACCGTAGAGCTAGGAAGGTGGAGCGGTCTTAATATTGAATGCAAGTAACTGACCTTAGGAGTGAAAAGTTAATTCCCTCAAATAGGTTCCTACAGTAATAGAAGGTGAAGGAATCAGTTGTTGTGACGAAACGACCATTCTCGAATAACTTCTGTGTCTCTTACGTATGTATACGTGCATATGTATTTGTGTGTGTGTATGTTTGCCTGTGTGTGTGTGTGTGTGTGTGTGTGTGTGGATATGCGTGCCAACTTCTGAGCGCGTCGGCACGTTGTCTCACGTAATTTAGGCGTACGCGTTTGTGTATAAGCATGTGAACGTTAATGCTTCTTTTTGTGTGCTTGTTTGTTGCACGGGTCGCTTGCCTAGCGACGCTAACGACTTCAGCCCTGTGTGGAGAAATGCCGCTGGCATAAACTTGCTGCGTTTGTTGTCTGAAAGATAATCGTCCGAGTGAGAAGAGGTCACATTCGCTATTGGCAGTTGACTGAGTAGTTTCCCGCTGGATGTATTACAGGCTATGGTGCGAAAAAACAGTTGCCTACCGGACAGCTCGCGTTTCACTGAACCGCCCGGCTCATTCCAGACGCATCGACTGGCGGGCCATTCCTCGTCTTGGGCGCGCCGCAAGATGACGGTATCGCGTGTCGGCGGGCGGCGGGTGATACGCCCATAAAGTATGCATGCCGCGACCTTATCGTGGCGTTGGCGCTTTATGGCGGTCATTACCTGACCGGCCGGTGATAGGAACACGCGTTCGCCGCTCCAGCGGCCGGCGCACAATAAAGCCGGACCCATCCCGAGCAGTCGCCCTAATGCGGGGGAAGCACGACTTAATCACTTGATCATCCCAGAACAGAAAGCGCAACATTAGGATTATGGGGGTCCACAAAATGGTTTGTCTCGCGCGGAACACGTATTTTCCAGTAGCTGCAGCTCTTCAGTATTCGAAAGAAGCACTGAAGAAAAGTATTAAACACAGCTGTTTCTTTACTTTCACGATTATATTGGGTATTTCATTTGGTGATGAAGGAATCTTTTTTTGTAAAACGACGATTGTTATTGTTATATTTGTTTCCAGTTACCTCACGAAATACTGATCATTCTTCACGGGTATACGTGTGTGTGTGTGTGTGTCTGTGTGTGTGTGTGTGTTTGCTTGCGTGCGTGTGTGTGTGTGTGTGTGTATGTGTAGTCAGAAGAAAAGATGACAATGTTCAGCCGTAAAAAAAGTGGATGACACATACATTAAAAAGATACTCTTCACACGCGATAAATTTACTCTACATGAAGACGAAGACAAACTTTAATGATCGTTGAACATGTTAAATGTAATTTGTAGAAATTACAAGCTGCATACACACAGGCAAAAAAATTGTAGCGTGGTAAGGGAAACATACTATTAGATATAGCAACAGACCATCAACCTGTGGAACATGTTTTACTTACCTGAATTTACTTACGACAATAATGTGAAAAAGAGTCTTCAAAGATTTTAATATATGTGTTGAGCAGTCCGATAAATACTGAATGGTAATTAAAAAAAGGATAATGATTGAGTCCTGTAAGGTTATGGCTGTATGATTCTAGTGTACGGAAGAGAAACGTGGGTGGGTGGGTAAATTACAAAAATTGAATATAGGAGCATCTTATATGATATTTCTGAGAGCAATAAAATGTTAATGCCTAAGGCATCGGGATAGAAAGGAAGAAATTAGAGAGGTATCAAAAGTATTTTCTTTGAATGATAAACTACCTCAGAGGAAACTGGAAAAATAACCTGCAGAGGCTGGACGAAAACAGATTTCCGAAACTTGCCCTCGAATGTCTTCCTCCTGGAAGAAACGACATTTGTCATCATCATCATCATCATTTAAGACTGATTATGCCTTTCAACGTTCAGTCTGGAGCATAGACCCCCTTATACAGTTCCTCCATGATCCCCTATTCAGTGCTAACATTGGTGCCTCTTCTGATGTTAAACCTATTTCTTCAAAATCATTCTTAACCGAATCCAGGTACCTTCTCCTCGGTCTGCCCCGACTCTTCCTACCCTCTACTGCTGATTCCATGAGTCTCTTGGGTAACCTTGCTTCTCCCATGCGTGTAACATGACCCCACCATCTAAGCCTGTTCGCCCTGACTGCTACATCTATAGAGTTCATTCCCAGTTTTTCTTTGATTTCCTCACTGTGGACACCCTCCTGCCATTGTTCCCATCTACTAGTACCTGCAATCTCATAGCTACTTTCATATCCGTAACCTCAACGTTGTTGATAAGGTAACCTGAATCCACCCAGCTTTCGCTCCCATACAACAAAGTTGGTCGAAAGATTGAACGGTGCACAGATAACTTAGTCTTGGTACTGACTTCCTTCTTGCAGAAGAGAGTAGATCGTAGCTGAGCGCTCACTGCATTAGCTTTGCTACACCTCGCTTCCAGTTCTTTCACTATGTTGCCATCCTGTGAGAATATGCATCCTAAGTACTTGAAACCGTCCACCTGTTCTAACTTTGTTCCTCCTATTTGGCACTCAATCCGTTTATATTTCTTCCCCACTGACATTACTTTCGTTTTGGAGATGCTAATCTTCATACCATAGTCCTTACATTTCTGATCTAGCTCTGAAATATTACTTTGCAAACTTTCAATCGAATCTGCCATCACAACTAAGTCATCCGCATATGCAAGACTGCTTATTTTGTGTTCACCTATCTTAATCTCACCCAGCCAGTCTATTGTTTTCAACATATGATCCATAAATAATGCGAACAACAGTGGAGACAGGTTGCAGCCTTGTCTTACCCCTGAAACTACTCTGAACCATGACCTCAATTTACCGTCAACTCTAACTGCTGCCTGACTATCCATGTAAAGACCTTTAATTGCTTGCAAAAGTTTGCCTCCTATTCCATTTGTTCTCCGATGAAAACATTATCCGAAACCTTATGTCGGAACAGACTACAAGCCTATCCTCGAAGAGGAAATGAGAAGTAAGAACACAATTAGTATCGAAAAGGAGGACGCAGTCAGAACTGAATCGAAGCTGAAATGAAATTCAGGGTGTAATGTGCATGGCCGCTGTAACCTAAACGGCAGTGGTGTCTTATTCATTGCTAATCACATCTAGTGAGGTAATAACAGAATACGAATGTGAAATTACAAACTCAGAATGTATATCTTCTGAAGATCAAATCACCTTTAGCGGATGTTTATGATACGATCTATCGTATCCGGAATAGTAATCCAACCTTAAGTGAAAACTGGTACTTACCTCACTTGGCTACTTGTGGCTGGAAAAACACATCAGTTTGATGTGAAATATAAGTTACCTCTTTGAGGAGTGTGTTTTACGAGTTTATTACAGAATTAAGATCAGCGCTTGAATACGTCGTTGTGAACCATCTGAGTCAAGGAGGGGGGAGCGGGGGGGGGGGGGGTTACAGACTTGTTACTATTGAGGTCGCTAATCCCTCATTACGACTAACATTACGTTAGATAGCATATTATTTGCATTGGGATCCGGTTGTGCCAACGATAGCTAGACTGGGCACAAAAGACTTAAGTTCTGCAATGGCCCGCTCTCGTCTTTGTGGAAGGGAATGAAAGATAAGTTAATAAAAAAAATTACAAGGACAACCGGCGAGGGGTGGACCCACCTGAAGTCTATGGTGGGTTGCATGTGGCCTGCGGGCGATGTTCTGTGCAGCCCTGATCTATGTCTTACAGTGCAAAATAGAATAAACTTTTCTAAAAATTAATGTGAGAAGATTGTTTCCCACCAAAATGGTGGCATTTCCTGATAAAAACTTAAACCATAAAACCAAATAAACACGTATATAATTTAGCAATGATTGCCCAATCGATATGTAGATTAGAATCTTGCCAGAAAGTATCCTACTTTCTGCAAAAGAAATGCAACCTGTTCTACACTTTCTGTGTCGAGTACTTGCATTGCAAATGAAAACACAGTTGATTCATTAAGCATAAAATAATTAAAAACCTGTGCTACCAATTTATAATTTCTCGTCTACTGTGTGAGAGAACCAGTAAGGACTGTTCTCTGGAGAACAGCGATTTATTGTTTATTTTAAAAATGACTATGAACAGCCGAACCGCAATAAACGTTTTTTTATGCATACGTCACCGGTTTCAATGTGATTTAGACCATCTTCAGACCTACACCATGATGGTAGATGGTGGCTGTGAACGGAGTAGGCGCCTGATTGTTAGCGTTCATGGAAGTATAGCGCCTGTTCCGTTCACAGCTAACATCTACCATCATGGTGTTGGTCTTAAGATGGTCTAAATCCTAAAGAAACTGGTAACATTATATATAAAAGTTTATTGCAGTTGTGACTGTTCATATTCATTTTTACGAAAAATTATTGTTCACTGCAGAAGACACTCGTCATTAAAACTAACGGTATACTGTGGCTAGATGTACAAAATACTTTTGCTTCACCTTTACCTGATTATCAGAGTAAGACTCGTCCTCAGTAGTGTGAAAATACACTCTAGAACAAAAACAGGGGAAAGAAAAATAAAAAAGATGCGCCACGGAGAAGATTTCCGAATGGGAAGAAAATCAGCAGATATGAGATACATGTACAGGCAAACAAATGACACAGTTTCATAAAAATTCGACTATTCATTCAAGAGGAAAGAGATTCGCAAAGTGAACCAATCAACAGCGTTGGTCCACCTCTGGCCCTTACGCAAGCAATTATTCGGCTTAGCTTTGATTGATAGAGTTGTGGGACGACCTGCTGAGAGATATCGTGGCAAATTCTGTCCATTTGGTGCATCTGATCCTCAAAATCCCGATCTGGTTGGAGAACCCCAAAAGTTCTTAGTTGGGGAGACATCCGACGACCTTACTGATTATGATCGGGGTTGCGAAACACAAAGAGAAGAAGTAGAAACTCTCGCCGTGTGGGGGTGGTTATTAACATGCTGATATGTCAACACAAAATGGCTGGCTATGAAGGGGAACAAAATGGGAGTAGATTTTCGGTGACCTACTGCTGTCCTGACGACCTTACTGATTATGGTCGGGGTTGCGAAACACAAAGAGAAGAAGTAGAAACTCTCGCCGTGTGGGGGTGGTTATTAACATGCTGATATGTCAACACAAGATGGCTGGCTATGAAGGGGAACAAAACGGGAGTAGATTTTCGGCGACTTACTGCTGTCTTGACGACCTTACTGATTATGGTCGGGGTTGCGAAACACAAAGAGAAGAAGTAGAAACTCTCGCCGTGTGGGGGTGGTCATTAACATGCTGATATGTCAACACAAGATGGCTGGCTATGAAGTGGAACAAAACGGGAGTAGATTTTCGGTGACCTACTGCTGTCCTGACGACCTTACTGATTATGGTCGGGGTTGCGAAACACAAAGAGAAGAAGTAGAAACTCTCGCCGTGTGGGGGTGGTTATTAACATGCTGATATGTCAACACAAGATGGCTGGCTATGAAGTGGAACAAAACGGGAGTAGATTTTCGGTGACCTACTGCTGTCCTGACGACCTTACTGATTATGGTCGGGGTTGCAAAACACAAAGAGAAGAAGTAGAAACTCTCGCCGTGTTGGGGTGGTTATTAACATGCTGATATGTCAACACAAGATGGCTGGCTATGAAGTGGAACAAAACGGGAGTAGATTTTCGGTGACCTACTGCTGTCCTGACGACCTTACTGATTATGGTCGGGGTTGCGAAACACAAAGAGAAGAAGTAGAAACTCTCGCCGTGTGGGGGTGGTTATTAACATGCTGATATGTCAACACAAGATGGCTGGCTATGAAGGGGAACGAAACGGGAGTAGATTTTCGGCGACCTACTGCTGTCCTGACGACCTTACTGGTTATGGTCGGGGTTGCGAAACACAAAGAGAAGAAGTAGAAACTCTCGCCGTGTGGGGGTGGTTATTAACATGCTGATATGTCAACACAAGATGGCTGGCTATGAAGGGGAACAAAACGGGAGTAGATTTTCGGCGAACTACTGCTGTCCTGACGACCTTACTGATTATGGTCGGGGTTGCGAAACACAAAGAGATGAAGTAGAAACTCTCGCCGTGTGGGGGTGGTTATTAACATGCTGATATGTCAGCACAAGATGGCTGGCTATGAAGGGGAACAAAACGGGAGTAGATTTTCGGCGACCTACTGTTGTCCTGTAAGGATGCCTCGGATGATTTCTATGAAAAGAAATGGCACCCCAGACCATCACTCCTGGCTGTTGGGATGTATGGTGGGGCGACAGTCATGTTGGGATCCCACTGCTGTCCGGGGCGTCCTCAGACAAATCTTGGCTGGTCATCAGGGCTCATTTCGAAGCGGGACTCATCACTGAAGACAATTCTACTTCATTCAATGAAATTCGAGGTGGAAGACGGGTCTGGAGACAGCGGTGGGATTCCAATCTTAATGTCGCTCACCATACAGTGCAACAACCAGAACATACGGCGTGGGGAACTATTTATTTTCGTAGCAGGAACCCTGCGGTTGTCATCCTCAGTGTCCTTACAGCACGGAGTTACCTCGACGATATTCCACGGCCCTTTTTGTTTCTCTTGATAGCAAGCCCTTCTGAGCTTACATTTCATGAATATAACGCCCGTCCACACACGGCAACGGTTTCTAGTGCTTGTTTCGTGCTTGCCAAACACTACCTTGGCCGGTACGGTCACCGTATCTGTCCCCAACTGAGAACGTTTGGAGCATTATGGGCAGGGCTCTACAAGCAGCTCGAGATCTTTAAGATTTAAAGCTCCATCTGCGCGTTATTTGGCACGATATCCCACAGGAGGACATCCCACAGCTCCATCAACCAGTGCCAAGGTGAGCTACTGCTTGCATAAGGTCCAGATGTGGACCAACTCGTTATTGATTTGCTTAATTTGTGAAGCTATATCTCTTGAATAAATAGTCACATTTTTATGGATTATAACTATTTTTATCTGGACATGTACATATATCTACACTCCTGGAAATGGAAAAAAGAACACATTGACACCGGTGTGTCAGACCCACCATACTTGCTCCGGACACTGCGAGAGGGCTGTACAAGCAATGATCACACGCACGGCACAGCGGACACACCAGGAACCGCGGTGTTGGCCGTCGAATGGCGCTAGCTGCGCAGCATTTGTGCACCGCCACCGTCAGTGTCAGCCAGTTTGCCGTGGCATACGGAGCTCCATCGCAGTCTTTAACACTGGTACCATGCTGCGACAGCGTGGACGTGAACCGTAGGTGCAGTTGACGGACTTTGAGCGAGGGCGTATAGTGGGCATGCGGGAGGCCGGGTGGACGAACCGCCGAATTGCTCAACACGTGGGGCGTGAGGTCTCCACAGTGCATCGATGTTGTCGCCAGTGGTCGGCGGAAGGTGCACGTGCCCGTCGACCTGGGACCGGACCGCAGCGACGCACGGATGCACGCCAAGACCGTAGGATCCTACGCAGTGCCGTAGGGGACCGCACCGCCACTTCCCAGCAAATTAGGGACACTGTTGCTCCTGGGGTATCGGCGAGGACCATTCGCAACCGTCTCCATGAAGCTGGGCTACGGTCCCGCACACCGTTAGGCCGTCTTCCGCTCACGCCCCAACATCGTGCAGCCCGCCTCCAGTGGTGTCGCGACAGGCGTGAATGGAGGGACGAATGGAGACGTGTCGTCTTCAGCGATGAGAGTCGCTTCTACCTTGGTGCCAATGATGGTCGTATGCGTGTTTGGCGCCGTGCAGGTGAGCGCCACAATCAGGACTGCATACGACCGAGGCACACAGGGCCACACCCGGCATCATGGTGTGGGGAGCGATCTGCTACACTGGCCGTACACCACTGGTGATCGTCGAGGGGACACTGAATAGTGCACGGTACATCCAAACCGTCATCGAACCCATCGTTCTACCATTCCTAGACCGGCAAGGGAACTTGCTGTTCCAACAGGACAATGCACGTCCGCATGTATCCCGTGCCACCCAACGTGCTCTAGAAGGTGTAAGTCAACTACCCTGGCCAGCAAGATCTCCGGATCTGTCCCCCATTGAGCATGTTTGGGACTGGATGAAGCGTCGTCTCACGTGGTCTGCACGTCCAGCACGAACGCTGGTCCAACTGAGGCGCCAGGTGGAAATGGCATGGCATGCCGTTCCACAGGACTACATCCAGCACCTCTACGATCGTCTCCATGGGAGAATAGCAGCCTGCATTGCTGCGAAAGGTGGATATACACTGTACTAGTGCCGACATTGTGCATGCTCTGTTGCCTGTGTCTATGTGCCTGTGGTTCTGTCAGTGTGATCATGTAATGTATCTGACCCCAGGAATGTGTCAATAAAGTTTCCCCTTCCTGGGACAATGAATTCACGGTGTTCTTATTTCAATTTCCAGGAGTGTACTTCCGTCCCCATTCGAGTAATTCCTTCTTGGTGAATCTTTTTTTTTTCTTTGGCCTTAGATTGTATATATTAGTATGTCTTCATCTATGTAAAGAACCTAGTTTTTAAACTTGAAATACATAAGGTAAGTGAACTTGCCAAATAGCACCTCGACTCATAGATCACCTACTCTAAAAGGAGGAAATAGGGTTAAGGGATGTTCCTGCAGGGATTGTGAGAGCAAACGTTCCCACAATATACTAACATAATTTATTTTAAGATTTAGAATATGCTGGAAACGTTCTTTTAAGTGTTAACATCAGCAATAGTGCATAAAATACAAAATAACTTACATGCGTTTCCGATATGTGGACGAAGACGCATTAATAGGAGAGTCCATGGGTATTAGATATTTAGCGGCATCTCCATAAGCAGCAGTGATCAGACCACGTGACCATTAGTCACAAAAGTCAGCTACTCGGGAAAATACTAATATTGCAATACAAGCGGCCGCTGAGCACCCGGAAAGCAGAGTCTTTTCGGGTAGCAGCATCAAGCAAATCTTCGCCAGCCACGCTGCTGCTACTGGTCTCTGAACACTGTACTTTCCTGAATTAATCATCTCACCCTGCTGTACTGCTACGGGTCTTAGTGAGCAGTGCTCCACTGAAGTGAATACTCTAAAACATTTCCTCAGAAAGTGCATGAAAGTGTCTAAATCATGTGGAAAGCTCTAAACTTGCTCACAGTGTTATTGTCTGCACCGTGCGACAGACGCCGAACGTGTCTAGCTGCACGTGTCACTTCCTTCTACTTTGCTCAATTCCTGGTGGAGCCTAATTTTCGCCACCACCTGCGTTAATATTGGATGAGCAGATAATATTGAAACAGTAAATGAATTTACTTATTTGATGTAGGTTAGAGCAATAAGTACTGTGTAATTATTTATATGTGTTACTATTTGCAGAAATACACGTGAGAACCTAGAAATAATAGCAGAATGAAATGTTTCCTCCACTATCTCGAACGCGACAATCATATGATGCTCAGTTAGTAGTAACTAGTGCCAAAACCGACAGAGGTGCGTTTGTTATTCTAATACGCAGATATCGACAACGCCTGGACGAGTGAATGTTGGGTTCGTTAACACCTAGAGAGGTAATAAAGTATCTACGCAGATACCTTCCTATTGCCGTAAAAGACTTAACAGTGGTCACAGATCAGCGAAGATCTTGCGAATGATTGTAGGGTCTTAAGGATACCTGCAACCAACTCTTCACATGTACAGACTTCAGCGTACGCATCGGCAAATGGTTGCCGCCACGTGGCCATATATCAGCAGTACTGCATTTTCTACCTGTGATAATCTAATTCATCCATTCGACGTTCTGAGCGTACTGGCTTCGCACTTTGAGTAATTTAACATTTATGCAGCCCGTTGGCGATTGTAATTTTATCTGAGGCGTTGTCGATCAAGCTAGACACTCACCGCAGCATGGTCACGAGACGGTGAACATCTGTCAGGACCTGTATCAGCAGCCAGGCAGACATATCGTACATTAAATCACATTACGCACAAAGTGGACAGGACTGAGATTCTTGTGTATTGATGTGCTTACCGACAGTAAAAGATCGGAGAATTAATACGAACTTACTCGCACATAATGAACGATCAGAAATTAGCTCTGACCACATGCGTACGCTTTTCAGTTATCAAATATTAAGTGGAATTAGTTATTTTCTTTGAAAGATTTTAACAAAATACAGGAGTGTGTTTTCAAGTTTGTGATACGTTATTCGGAACTTGCCTTGCCACCATCATAATTAACACTTTCAAGGACACTCTGTTGCTTCTGTCAGATAGCCGCTTCCAGGATATGGAGAGATGAGCCAGCTCCCAACAGAATTCGCCTTGCAGATTAACGACGAGAGCTGGTGAGCTGGCCATCATGGATGTGCCACACAGAGCTAGTTAAATGCTGAGTTGGCAGCCATGTCCCGCCTCAGATCACAGGTTACACATGCGTTTCTCAAATCTGAACACAGATTGAGTCTAGTTTCAGTGAGATTGGCTACACGGATTCTGACCTACAAGAAGTTGTGGCGTAGAGAAGGGCATTCGGCCATCAACTGCCGCTAACACTGCCTCGACTCAAATAGCAGCACCTACTCTTTAGCAGGAAGGGCAAAAGGCGAAATAAGAAGGGTAAGATGGTGAGATACGATTTGCTGCAGTGTGGATAGTGAATGGTTGCATCTTGTATACTATCAGTAACTGCTGTAAACTCTGTCGTGCTCTGTTTGGACATTAGTGAATATATAAATGCATCACTCATGTTTTATTTTGTAAGGCATCTTTGTGATAAATCTTATTTTGATTTAGCCATAAAATTTATCTCATTTAATATGTATCGGAACACAGTGCCGGCAAAGACGAAATATAAACATGCCCGCGTCAAAGTGAGAAATGTAAGAATATATATATATATATATATATATATATATATATATATATATATATATATATATATATATATATATATTAACACTTGGTTCAAGAATCATGAAAGAAGGTTGTATACATGGAAGAAAAAAAAAATATATATATATATATATACATGTGTGTGTGTGTGTGTGTGTGTGTGTGTGTTAACACATGGTTCAAGAAACATGAAAGAAGGTTGTGTACATGGAAGAACCCTGGAGAAACTAAAAGGTATCACATAGATAATACAATGGTAAGACAGAGATTTACGAACCAGGTTTTAAATTGTAAGACATTTCCAGGGGCAGATGTGGACTCTGACGACAATCTATTGGTTATGAACTGTAGATTAAAACTGAAGAAACAGCAAAAAGGTGGGATTTTAAGGAGATGGGACCTTGATAAACTGACTAAACCACAGGTTGAAGAGAGTTTCAGGGAGAGCATAAGGGAACAATTGACAGGAATGGGGGAAAGACATACAGTAGAAGAAGAATGGGTAGCTTTAAGGGATGAAGTAGTGAAGGCAGCAGACGATCAAGTAGGTAAGAAGACGAGGGCTAGTAGAAATCCTTGGGTAACAGAAGAAATATTGAATTTAATTGATGAAGATGAAAATATAAAAATGCAGCAAATGAAGCAGGCAAAAAGGAATACAAAAGTCTCAAAAATGAGATCGACAGGAAGCGCAAAATGGCTAAGGAGGGATGGCTAGAAGACAAATGTAAGGATGTAGAGGCGTATATCACTAGGGGTAAGATAGATACTGCCTACAGAAAAGCCGGCCGAAGTGGCCGTGCGGTTAAAGGCGCTGCAGTCTGGAACCGCAAGACCGCTACGGTCGCAGGTTCGAATCCTGCCTCGGGAATGGATGTTTGTGATGTCCTTAGGTTAGTTAGGTTTAATTAGTTCTAAGTTCTAGGGGACTAATGACCTCAGCAGTTGAGTCCCATAGTGCTCAGAGCCATTTGAACCATTTGAACCTACAGAAAAATTGAAGAGACCTTTGGAGAAAAGAGAACCACTTGTATGAATATCAAGAGCTCAGATGGAAACCCAGTTCTAAGCAAAGAAGGGAAAGCAGACAGGTGGAAGGAGTATATAGGGCCTATACAAGGGCGATGTACTTAAGGACAATATTATGGAAATGGAAGCGGATGTAGATGAAGATGAAATGGGAGATACGATACTGAGCGAAGTCGAAACAAGTCCCCGGGCGTAGACAACATTCCATTAGAACTACTGACGGCCTTGTGAGAGCGAGTCCTGACTAAACTCTACCATCTGGTGAGCAAGATGAATGAGACAGGCGAAATACCATCAGACTTCAAGAAGAATATAATAATTCCACCCCCAAGAAAGCGGGTGTTGACAGATGTCAAAATTACCAAACAAGTCACATCTGCAAAATACAAACGCGAATTCTGTATAGACGAATGGAAAAACTGGCAGAAGTCGACCTCGGGGAAGATCAGTTTCGATTCTGTAGAAATGTTGGAACACGTGAGGCAATACTGACCTTACGACTTATCTTAGAAGAAAGATTAAGGAAAGGCAAAACTACGTTTCTATCATCTGTAGACTTAGAGGAAGCTTTTGACAATGTGGACTGGAATACTCTCTTTGAAATTCTAAAGGTGGCAAGGTAAAATACAGGGAGCGAAAGGCTATTTACATTTTGTACAGAAACCATATGGCAGTTATAAGAGTCGATGGACGTTAAAGGGAAGCAGTGGTTGGGAAGGGAGTGAGACAGGGTTGTAGCCTCTCCCCGATGTTATTCAATCTGTATATTGAGCAAGCAGTAAAGGAAACAAAAGAAAAATTCGGAGTAGGTATTAAAATCCATGGAAAATAAATAAAAACTTTGAGGTTCGCCGATGACATTGTAATTCTGTCAGAGGCAGCAAAGGACTTGGAAGAGCAGTTGAACGGAATGGACAGTGTCTTGAAAGGAGGGTATGAGATGAGCATCAACAAAAGGAAAACGAGGATAATGGAATGTAGTCGAATTAAGTCGGGAGATGCTGAGGGAATTAGATTATGAAATGAGATACTTGAAGTAGTAAAGGAGTTTTGCATTTGGGGAGCAAAATAACTGATGATGGTCGAAGTAGAGTGGATATAAAATGTAAACTGGCAATGGCAAGGAAAGCGTTTCTGAAGAAGAGGAATTTGTTAACATAGAGTATTGATTTAAGTGTCAGGAAGTCGTTTCTGAAAGTATTTGTATGGAGTGTAGCCATGTATGGAAGTGAAACATGGACGATAAATAGTTTGGACAGGAAGAGAATAGAAGCTTTCGAAATGTGGTGCTAGAGAAGAATGCTGAAGATTAGATGGGTAGATCACATAACTAATTAGGAGGTATTGAATAGAATAAGGGAGGAGTTTGTGGCACAACTTGACAAAAAGAAGGGACCGGTTGGTAGGGCATGTTCTGAGGCATCAAGGGATCACAAATTTAGCATTGGAGGGCAGCGTGGAGGGTAAAAATCGTATAGGGAGACCAAGAGATGAATACACCAAGCAGATTCAGAAGGATGTAGGTTGCAGTAAGTACTGGGAGATGAAGAAGCTTGCACAGGATAGAGTAGCATGGAGAGCTGCATCAAACCAGTCTCAGGACTGACGACCACAACAACAACAACGATCCCTATCAATACTGTTTCCCACTCCACCCACTATCATGACAAGACCACAACAACACATATCTATGTGTATGTGTGTGTGTGTGTGTGTGTGTGTGTGTGTGTGTGTGTATGTTTTACAGAGTATCTTCTGATCTTCTGAAAAGGGTGGCACTGTCATTCATTTCTATATTGCTCATCCTGAGAATGACACCTGGATACACCGTAGCCTGAAATAACTGTATTATACTGTATTCTTTATCACGAAGTGAGAGGTGTATCCTTTTCTTCAAGAAAGAAGAGGTTAATATCACTCATTTCACAGGACAGTTAATGTATAAATCAACTTAGACTCTCACAGTGGTTGTCATAGCGAAAGACAGTGGAGATTTGAACTTAGACGAGTGAGTTGCTGTTGGTGAAAGTATCTGTCAGCCACACATCTCGAAATAATCCATGTTTTTTTCATCTGCTTATGGCGTCAGTACTTAAATACCAGTAAAACGTGTACAGGTTTCACCGCTTATAGCATCTTTTCAGGTAGTGTTACACCACCCCGCCAGTTGCGGAATTCACTGACGATATTCCAAAGACGAAAGATTGCTGAGAGGACAAAGAGCTTCCGATCGAGGGTAACTTAAGTGTCTTAACTGTTTCAAAAAATACTTCAGATGTGGTGGTCTGCTGCCACTGAAACGACCTGTTATACAGTTAATGTTGTATTGTCCGAAGCTCGAGGTTCCAAGGCAAGATTGGTAGCTAGCAAGGGAACCACAAGTAAACATAGCTGCCAAAAGCATCAGCAAATGAGAGATGTTGGTGTAGACAAGCCCAGAAGAGATTCCAATCGCCACTGCATGAGCACGCTTACTTAGAGCAGAACGGGGTCACACTCAGCCGAGTCAGCTATCGTCGCAGAAGACGACAGTATCGTCTCCCTACCGAGCCAGTAGTGCGGTATTTGTACTAGACGGAATTCTGCATGAAAGTCTGTGGTCAATTGTACTCAGTAAAAAGAGACTGTAAAAAGAGACTATGGCTTTCTATCAAGTGATAGATAATGTTCAGTGACAGTAAGAAATCCTTATGTCATTGCTGTTGGCATGGATTGTAGCGAAGTTAAGTATTGTATCTAGTTTTAGTTGTTATCAGGTGACCCGATACTTTACAAGTATGTTATAGCACTATCTGAGCCTCTCTAGAAGTAAAGCTAAGAACACAACACTGTACCGACAAGTGTTATTTCGTCCAGTTCAATAGTTACAACATTCAATTCATACTTGCGTTATATAGAGTCAAGACCACTGCACCGCACATCTGAAATAGTGACTGACACAGAATGTAATGCAACATAACGTGGATAGGAAGTATAATGGAGCAACCATTGTATATAGTGATTCAGAACGTATGAAGAGTTGTGACATATTTTGTGTTTCTGACTTGGAGCTAGAACCACTTAATTGTTTTCCTGTTACTTGGAACTGACGCGACCGATAATTTGGTTTGAATATGGGAAATATTTATACAAAAGTCGAGTCACTTATTCCTCCTACTTTATGTAACTTTCAGTCGTCAGTTGCAAATACTACCATTTGGCTTCACTGGTTACGACAAATTAATTTTTCATCGTCAGAAGCTTCGTATTGGTGTACCAGTTGTCGATATGTTCTACACAGAAGCATACTGCCATGATGCATCCAGAAATACACACATTATATGTTGTTATTGTAAACTTGTATGTTGTTATTGTAAACGTAGAATGACAGACGGATGATATACAGGGTGTTACAAAAAGGTACGGCCAAACTTTCAGGAAACATTCCTCACACACAAAGAAAGAAACTATGTTAAGTGGACATGTGTCCGGAAACGCTTACTTTCCATGTTAGAGCTCATTTTATTACTTCTCTTCAAATCACATTAACCATGGAATGGAAACGCACAGCAACAGAACGTACCAGAGTGACTTCACTTTGTTACAGGAAATATTCAAAATGTCCTCCGTTAGCGAGGATACATGCATCCACTCTCCGTCGCATGGAATCCCTGACGCGCTGATGCAGCCCTGGAGAATGGCGTATTGTATCACAGCCGTCCACAATACGAGCACTAAGAGTCTCTATATTTGGTACCGGGGTTGCGTAGACAAGAGCTTTCAGATGCCCCCATAAATGAAAGTCAAGAGGGTTGAGGTCAGGAGAGCGTGGAGGCCATGGAATCGGTCCGCCTCTACCAGTCCATCGGTCACCTAATCTGTTGTTGAGAAACGTACGAACACTTCGACTGAAATGTGCAGGAGCTCCATCGTGCATGAACCACATGTTACGTCGTACTTGTAAAGGCACATGTTGTAGCAGCACAGGTAGAGTATCCCGTATGAAATCATGATAACGTGCTCCATTGAGCGTAGGTGTAAGAACATGGGGCCCAATCAAGACATCACCAATAATGCCTGCCCAAACGTTCACAGAAAATCTGTGTTGATGACGTGACTGCACATTTGCGTGCGGATTCTCGTCAGCCCACACATGTTGTTTGTGAAAATTTACAATTTGATCACGTTGGAATGAAGCCTCAACCGTAAAGAGAACATTTGCACTGAAATGAGGATTGACACATTGTTGGATGAACCATTCGCAGAAGTGTATCCGTGGAGGCCAATCAGCTGCTGATAGTGCCTGCAGACGCTGTACATGGTACGGAAACAACTGGTTCTCCCGTAGCACTCTCCATACAGTGATGTGATCAACGTTACCTTGTACAGCAGCAACTTCTCTGACGCTGACATTAGGGTTATCGTCAACTGCACGAAGAATTGCCTCATCCATTGCAGGTCTCCTCGTCGTTCAAGGTCTTCCCCAGTCGCGAGTCATAGGCTGGAATCTTCCATGCTCCCTAAGACGCCGATCAATTGCTTCGAACGTCTTCATGTCGGGACACCTTCGTTCTGGAAATCTGTCTCGATACAAACGTACCGCGCCACGGCTATTGCCCCGTGCTAATCCATACATCAAATGGGCATCTGCCAACTCCGCATTTGTAAACATTGCACTGACTGCAAAACTACGTTCGTGATGAACACTAACCTGTTGATGCTACGTACTGATGTGCTTGAAGCTGGTACTGTAGAGCAATGAGTCGCATGTCAACACAAGCACCGAAGTCAACATTACCTTCCTTCAATTGGGCCAACTGGCTGTGAATCGAGGACGTACAGTACATACTGACGAAACTAAAATGAGCTCTAACATGGAAATTAAGCGTTTCCGGACACATGTCCACATAACATTTTTTTATTTATTTGTGTGTGAGGAAAGTTTCCTGAAAGTTTGGCCGTACCTTTTTGTAACACCCTGTATAGTAAATGAATCATCATCAAGCTGTTGTGCAACAAGCAAAAAGTATTCCTTGCTGATGGCACAACAGCTTGACGTGTACAAAGAAGTGGTTCATTTACTATAAGTTATAAATCTGTGTCTACAGTAATCACATAAAATACGTACGATTTTGGACATACCTTGGCTGGGATTCATCTAGATGGCTGTGATATACTCTTTGATTGTATATATCATCGATGACTGTTACGTATATAACAAACCAGATGCTTTGTTTATGAAGAAGCAATTTTTGTTTAGCCACATTTTCATCTGATACAGTTATCAGGATTGCAACTTATAATGAAGTTCTTGTATTTTATTAGATGAATGTTACGAGGCTCAAAGTATTAGAGAGAATATGCTTTAAAATAGGAAATTTAACTCAACATAACTTGATTAAATAGATTTACAGCGCCTTTTGCGGATGAAAAGTCAGGTGAAGACGAGATAAAGGAAAGCAGGCATAAAACAAGAAACTAGGTGAGAAGCCTTGAAAGGGAAGAGGACCCTGAATCAAAATCTGCGGCCTTATGAAAGAGTGACGTACGACAAATAGCATTTCCCGAAAACTATATTTTTTAAATTTTTTTCTAGTGAAAATTACTCTTTTCTCACAATCTGTGAAGGCTACAATTATGAAATTTTGTACACTTGTTCCTACAAACGTGAAAAATGTTGTCTCAAAAGTAACCTTTCAACTTCTGAGTGTAAGCTGAGATATCGGGCTAAATGCTTGGAATTTTGCATGAATTTAATATTATACTTAGAGGATTACAATTAAAAATATTAAAATTTTCCTATTCGATATATTAAAAAAACACATGCGAGAAGCTTACTATATGCAAAGATCTTAAACAGAGAAAATTTTGTAGGAAACTCTTGAATAGTTTCAGAGAAAGAAATGCATACATTGTTTTCTGGAAACAGCTCTTCTAGTTCCATAAATAAAGTTTAAAATATGTAAGCCAAGAAACGCAACATAAATGCATTAATTTCATATAAAGGAAGGTACAAAATTTTATTGCAGTGTCTTCAAAATTGTGAATTTCGTGCATGTTTTAAATAGTGTGCTTTTTATGACCTAAAAGTGCAGATAATTTTAGGTGGATTATATTAAAGTCCCTAACGCGTGGCATCTCCCAGAGACGATAACGTGACGTCAGTGGTCGCAGGTTCTGGTGGGCCAATTGGTTACAGTAATAGCTAATTCGGGGACGGTAAAAGCTACTAGATAGGAGGTTCACCACTAGGTGTAGGCAACATGGTGAGATATGACAACAAAAGAAAGCATTGCTATAAGGATTCATTGAGGTGCTGACCACGGCTCTCTGTAGTGACCTGCCGCTTTTATTAGCTTTTATAATTCCCTGGGAGCAGGTAGTGACAGAAATGGGCGCATTGTGAACATCAGGAAATGTACCTCGGGAAAGTGAATGTGGAGAAATACTGTATTCGAGTCCTTAGCGGACGCTCCATCTGGCGACCGCAGGATGGACTGTGCCCCTGCAAGCTGCGGTGCATTGCGGGGGCTCGCGCTCGTATTTCGTTGCGCGGTCCGCGACTCGCGGCTACGGGCAGCGGATGGCGGCCGAGTATAACTCAGGGGAAGCGTCGCAGCCGCATATCGGCCAGTGCCGTAATGAAAGTTTAACACGCGCCGTATATTTCCGGCGCGCGGTGCTCCCGGGCGTGCTGTATCTGCACCAACCCTCCACCTAACTTGCACCGCTCGGGACGTCTTTATTGGCTTCGGCGCGTAACAAATAATATCTCTCCGGTTTAAATATATAGCGCTAATTCAAGATAGAGAGCGAGCGTCATTAGTCTGGTCGCGGCTGCGCCATCATTCAGCCGGCCACGGGGGTGCTAACGAACGGCTGCGCCAGCTGCGTCGCCTGCTTCCCCTGCAATCTGCCCGCGCCGTATACAAAACAAAAATAAAAGTGTGTAACCTCCACAATGATGAGCATTATTTGCAGAGGGACCAGGCGAATTATACAGCTACCTACTTTTATCCTATAACAGAAGAAAGCATAACAATAGTATTTGCTGACATCAAAATATTTTAGCCAGTTCTCCACATATCAACCAAGTAAAGCGTAAATTAAATGAAAACGGTAGGATAATAATTTATAGATTTTCTATAAATAGATCTTCATGAAAGGAATGAAAATTCGTCTACTTTGTACTCTTCATTGCAGAATTTAGTTTCGACGGTAAGAGTGTTGTGTGACATAAGGAAAACAAATTCTTCATAGCATTCTGAAAGCCCGTAATGAAAATAACTTGAAACAAGAACCACAGAGTTCATGTTTCCTCAAACACCTACGTTCAGTACGTATTCCTCTGAGTGTCAGAAAATAGCATCCATTGCACCCTTCGATTTGCGAATGTCATATCGTCATACAGGGAGAACATGAACACAATTTACTAAATTTCGTATGTTGCTCAGAGACTTTTCTCAGTATATTAGTGTAAAGGATCTGTGGTCGCCAAAGGCTCTTTACAAAGTGATAATGCGTCATGCTGTGGTGGTCTTCAGTCTGAAGATTGGTTTGATGTAGTTCTCCATGCTATTCTATCCTGCGCAGGCCTATTCATCTCCGAATAACTACTGCAACTCACATCATTCTGAATCTGCTTGGTCTCCCCTTACGATTTTTATCCCACGCCACCTCCCCCACCCTCTCGCCCCTCCCCCCGCCCCCCCACCCCCACACACATACACAGAAACACACGCGTTTCACTCGAACACTAAATTGGTGATCACTTGTTGCCTCAAAATGTGCCGTATCAACCTATCCCTTCGTTTCGTCAAGTTGTGGTACAAATTTCTTGTCTCTCCAGTTCTATTTAGTACGTCATCATTAGTCACGTGATGCATCCATCTAATTTTCAAAATCCTTCTGTAGCACCATATTTCGAAATCTTCGTCCCCTCTCTACTTCGTCCGTCATCGGTTATTTTGCTGCTCAAATAGTAAAACTCATCTACTACTTTAAGCGTCTCGCTTCCTAATCTAATTCCTTTAGCATCACCAGATTTAATTTGATTACTTTATATTATCCTTGTTTTACTTTCGTTTATGTTCATCTTATATCCTCCTTTCAAGACACTGGCCATTCATTTCAACTGCTCTTTCAACTCCATTTCTGTCCCTGTCGAAATTGCAGTGTCATCGACAAACCTCAAAGTTTTTATTTCTTCTCCTTGAAGTCTTAAGGCCTACTCCAAATTTTTTTTTTTTTTGGTTTCCCTTGCTGCTTGTTCATTGTAACGTCGGGGATATACTAAAAGCTTCTCTCACTCCCTTCTCAACAACTGCTTCACTTTCATGCTCTACGACTCTTATGACTGCCGTCTGGTTTCTGTACAAGTTGTAAAAAGCCTTTTACTAATTGTATTTTACTCCGGCTATCTTCACAATTTCAAAGAGAGTATTCCAGGTAACGTTTTCAAAACCTCTCCCCAAGTCTAAAAATGCTACAACGTGGGTTAGCCTTTCCTTAACCTAGCTTCTAGCATAAGTCATAGGGTCCGCATTATCTCACGTGTTACTACATTTCTCCGGAACCCATACTGATCTTTCCCACGACCGGCCTCACTCGAATGCTATACTCGAATTCATGCCTCACTTATCTTTGTTTCTAAGGAATTCTTCTACGACAAACAAAACACATGTATTACCATCAAAACGTATGGCACAAAACAAAACGTCGTGCTACAACTCTGAGACTGAATACGGACACTTCTGCCTTTGCTCAGCAAGGATTCGTTATGCTTCTCTTCCACTGCACTCAATGCGTTGAACTCATACATCACACGCTTATCAGTATACTTTTCATCAATAAACGTATTCATACTGCCACGTACCGCTGTTAACGTACAACTAATACCACCGAAAAAACATACCAGAGACTAAACCGAGCAGTACTGACAAGGGAACCTCCCCATCGCACCCCCCTCAGATTTAGTTACAAGTTGGCACAGTGGATAGGCCTTGAAAAACTGAACACAGATCAATCAAGAAAACAGGAAGAAGTAGTGTGGAACTACGAAAAAATAAGCAAAATATACAAACTGAGTAGTCCATGCGCAAGACAGGCAACATCAAGGACAATGCTAGTTCAGCAGTGCCGTGGTCCCGGGTTAGCGTGAGCAGTTATGGAGCGAGAGATCCTTGGTTCAAGTCTTCCCTCGAGTGAAAAATTTAATTTTTTATTTTCAGTTTATGTCACAAACTCTTATGTTTTCATCACTTTTTTGGGAGTGATTATCACATCCACAAGAAAACCTAACTAGGGCAAGGTAGAAGAATCTTTTTACCCATTCGCCAAGTGTACAAGTTAGGTAGGTCGACAACATATTCCTGTCATGTGACGCACGTGCCGTCACCAGTGTCGTATAGAATATATAAGACGTGTTTTCCTGTGGAGGAATCGGTTGACCTATGACCTTGCGATCAAATGTTTTCGGTTCCCATTGGAGAGGAACGTCCTTTCGTCTACTAATCGCACGGTTTCGCGGTGCGGTCGCAAAACACAGACACTAAACTTATTACAGTGAACAGAGACGTCCATGAACGAACGGATAGATCATAAATTTGCGAAAATAAAGAAAAAAATTTTTCACACGAGAGACTTGAACCAAGGATCTCGCGTTCCGCAGCTGCTCTCGCTAACCATGGGACCACGGCAACTCTGAACTTCTACTATCCTTGATGTTACCTATCTTGCGCATGGACTACTCAGGTAGTATATTTTGCTTATTTTTCCATAGTTCCACACAACTTCTTCCTGTTTTCTCGATTGATCTGTGTTCAGTTTTTGAAGCCCTATCCACTGTGCGAACTTATAACTAAATCTGAGGGGGGTGCGATGGGGAGGTTCCCTTGTGAGTACAAGCTTGAAGGCGAAGAGTGAAGTGGGCACTAGTGCTGACAGTACTGTGAGTGATTGGAAAAAAAGGCCCCAATAACATACACCGCTCGTAATGGAGGACGTTTTCAAAGATAAGTCAGGGTAAGAAATCAAAGTAATACAATTAATACCTGACAATCCACCGACTACCATTGGTCGCTATACCAAAATACTCACGGAATATCCCCTAACAATCTGCGAAATTTTGTCGGCACAGATCGGATTCACCCTGCACTAACAGGCGAATTATACGTACACCTACAACTGGTTTCCAGGCAGAGCATCAATGACTGCCATTTGGTTTGATCCTCATAGCGTAATTTTTGATAATTTCTATCTAAATACGTAAAGGAATAAACCAGTAATAGGAACAGATTCCAATGATAAGGTTCGTAGATGACATAGCCCGCAGGTAAGGAAGACCTTTTGAAAGGAGTGGACAGAACACTGGGCACTAAATGTGCCTTAAGGATAAGCAAAGCAAGGAGGAAGATGGACAATAGACAACAGTAGAATTGTCATTAACGAATTCGTCAATAATAAACACTGTGGCACCGAAGAAACTGGTATATTCAAATCCAGAGCTACGCAAAAAGGCAGAGTAAAGCGCTGCGGCAGGCAACTCCTATATAATAAATATCTGGCGCAGTTGTCAGATCGGTTACTGCTGCTACAATGGCAGCTTATCAAGATTTAAGTGAGTTTGAACGTGTGTTACAGTCGGCGCACAAGCGATGGGACGTAGCATCTCAGAGGTAGCGATGAACTGGGAATTTTCCCGTACAACCATTTTACGAGTGTACCGCGAATATTAATAATCCAGTAAAACATCAAATCTCTGACGTCGCTGCCGCCTAAAAATGATCCTGCAAGAACGGGACCAACGACGACTGATGAATCGTTCAACGTGGCTGAAGTGCAACCCTTCCGCAAACTGCTACAGATTTCAGTTCTCAGCCATCAACAAGCGTCAGCGTGCGAACTATCCAACGAAAAATCATCGATATGGGCTTTCGGAGCAGAAGACCCACTCGTGCAGCCTTTATGACTGCATGACACAAACCTCAACTTCTCGCATGGGCCCGTCAACACCAACACTGGACTGTTGGTGACTGGAAGCATGCTGCATGGTCGGACGAGTCTCGTTTCAAATTGTATCGAGCGGATGGAAGTGTAAGGGTATGGGGACCATCTCATGAATATCAACAGGGGACTATTCAAGCTGGTGAAGGCTCTGTCACGGTGTGGGGTGCGTACGGTTGGAATGATATAGAATCCCTGATATGTCTAGGTACGACTCTGACAGTTGACATGTACGTAAGGATGCTGTCCGATCATCTGCATCCATTCATTCCATTGTGCAATCCCGGCGGAGGTTCGAGTCCTCCCTCGGGCTTGGGTGTGTGTGGTTGTCCTTAGGATGATTTTGGTTAAGTAGTGTGTAAGCTTAGGGACTGATGACCTTAGCAGTTAAGTCCCATAAGATTTCACTCACATTTGAACAACATTGTGCAATCTGATGGAATTGGGCAACTCCAGCTGTACAATGTGAGACCCCACACGTTCAGAATTGCTACAGAGTAGCTCCACGAACACTCTTCTGAGATGAAACACTTCCGCTGGCCACCACTTCCTAGACATGAACATTATTGAGCTTTTCTGGGATTCCTTGCAACGTGCTGCTCCATCCTGTCGTACTCTTACGGCTTTACGGATAGCCCTGCAGGATTCATGGTGCCAGTTCCCTCCAGTGCTACTTCAGGCATTAGTCGAGTCCATGCCACGTCGTATTGCGGCAATTCTGCGTGCTCACGGGATCGCTACATGATATCAGGCAGGTTTACCAGTTTCTTTGGCTCTTCAGTGTATTTTGGGGAATCTCAAGTAAATTTCATATTTATAGATTTTCAGAAGCCTTATGACACTGTTACACAATAAATAATACAATTTCAAATTTTGTCAATGCAACTACATACCGAGGGTATACAATTACAAACTTACCATCACATATCACAGAAGAATTGGTTAGGGGAAGGCAATGTAAGGACTGAGTTTTATTGGCAGAACAGTTGCTAGATGCTAGAAAATGTCTTTAACAAGTGTATAGGTATGAAACTGGAATTTGGTTGCAATAATTACACGTCTGTTGTTTGAAACTGATTTATTCAAAATAATCTCCATTGCTATTCATACATTACTCCTACTTCCTCGTCAGGCTATGAATCTCACGCCAAAAAAAGTTCTTCTTTTGAAGCGAATCAGTCAGTGAACCATTTTCGTACATCTTCATACGAACTGAAGCGTTGTTCAGCGGTAGCATGTCCCAGTGATGCAAATAAACGACAGTCGGATGAAATCTAGTCTCGATAATAACATGCATGCCCTAGTATTTCCCAACTGAACGCATCGACCGTTTCCCTGACCCATTTTGCTGTGAGTGTTGGGGTGTTATCATGGAGTAATATGACTCTATGTTGCCTTTTTCCATATTCTGGTAGTTTTTCACGTAATGCTCGACTTAAATCGAATGGTTTCTGTTCATAGTGATTAGTGTTAACCCTTTCACCAGGTTTTAGTAGCTCATAATCTGACACCTTTCTGACCCCACCAAACACGGAGCATTGTCGTTTTTGTGAAGCGATTTAATCTTTCAGTGGATGTAGATTGTTTTCCTGGATTCACCCATGATCTATGACGATTAGGACCCATTTTTCATCACCTGTCACTATTCGATAGCGAAACTACATTCTTTTGTATCTGGCGAGCAGCATTCCACAAATGGTATTTCATGTTTCTTGCTGTCTTTGATTCAGTTCATGCATAACCCACTTTTCCACTTTCTGCACCTTTCCCATGGCTTTCAACATTCTATTGTTCCACGAGTCCCTGTTGAGTTTTAGTATCATCTTCATCCAATAAGGTCTGCAATTCGTTGTCTTCGAACTTGTTCAGTGGTTTCCAGGGCTCGTCGTTTCTCACGTGAAAATCACCAGTTTCACATTTTTCGAACCACTCGAAACACTGGGTTTTCCCAAGAGCGTGTTCGCCGAAAGCTTCGACAAGCATTTGATACGATTCTGCATTAGTTTTCTTCAAATGATAACAGAAAACCAATGCTGTACGGAAATCATAATTCGTAGGCGTGAAACTCGACATGTTTACTGGTTTGAAACAGATACCGATGTATGGAACTTGGGTTACTATGTGATGCCGTTGCAGACCGGTCTCACGGGACGTACAACGACGGCTAACACCATATTCCGGTTTCATACTTCTACACCTGGTAAAGGCTGCCTCACGACACTTTTCCGTCCTCTTTTGGAATGTGGCTGGATGGTATGGGATCCTTACCAGATAAGACATTGTAAAAGTTCCAAGAAGGGCAGCTCATTTTGCATTATCGTGGATACGTAAGAGATAGTCATGGATATAATTCGCGAGTTATGGTGTCGATCATTGCAGCGAGATCTTTTCAGGAAATTTAAATCACTAACTTTCAGATGTTGAAATGTGTGTGAAATGTTATGGGACTTAACTGCTAAGGTCATCAGTCCCTAAACTTACACACGACTTGACTTAAATTATCCTAAGGACAAACACACACACCCATGCCCGAAGGAGGACTCGAACCTCCGCTGGGATGAGCCGCACAGTCCATGACTGCAGCGCCCAGACCACTCGGCTAATCCCGCGCGGCATCACTAACTTTCTTCTCCGTATAGGATACTATTTTGTTGACTCCTACATAAGCTGGGGGAAATGACAATCGTAGTAAAGTAAGAGAAATCAGAGATCGCAGAAGAAGATTTTCGTGTTCGAGAAGGCAACGGTTGAGAAATACTCTGAAGGCACCACGTGTTTGGCAGAGGGTTCATAGAACCTATAAACCCTCTGCCAAACACTTATATGTGAATTTGACTGGAGTCATGTAGAAGTAGGTGCAGAACTACGAAAGAGTGGAAGAAGCAAAAATATTTAGATGTACGGGCTGAGGCAGCTACGATATGCCACGCCACATATATCCAGAATGACCGAATATATCGAGGGGTGGTTACAGCTGATACTGTGGCGATTTATCTTACATTTATTTATATTTTGGTTCATCGGTCTGATGCGGACCGATACGAAGTCTCCTCGAGTGAAATCCTCTTACTCTAATAATTTAGTGGTTTGTGTCACACAGTTCACACCAATAGCTTCGGTTTCCCGAGGAATCATTTATCAACCGCTTTGGTTTCCCAAGGATTTGTGAGATTGGCTTCCCTAATATTAGACTGACAGCTGCTAATACTCTCTGTACTGCCATCTGGACGGGTCTGGCGCATGTCATCGCGGACGTTCCTGAGCTCACGAAACATCCGAAACTTTGTATGTCCTATACAACTCCCCTACACAGCGGCGTCCTAGTACATAGGACTACTGGAATACTCTACGACTCCTCAAACCAGTACTTACTCTGAAGTTCCCCTTTATTTTGTATCCTTTTTACCCCGTTTTGTCGTGGAAGTTATTCTGAGTCATCTTAACACGTTCCCTGTCTTCCTGTCCCTTTGTCTTTTCAGTATTTGCCACACATTCTTTTTCTCCTAGAATCTGCGAAAAGCCTCCACCAAATTTTCAACATCCTTCTACAGTGCCACATCTCAAACTCTTCGAATCTCTTGTCTCACAGCCCACGATTCTGTACACTGTTGTACTCCAAACGTCCATCTACGAAATCTCTTCCTCAAATTAAGGCCAATATAAAGGGTGACAATTACTATACTACATGAAAAAAAAACGTAAATTAGTTACAAACTACGGTGTGCAGACATTTTATTCAACATTCAAACGTCACTACAGATATTCGGATCTAGGTTATGACATATTCGATATGCCTGCCATTATTGGCTATGATGTGGTGCAGACGAATAGCGAAATTCTGCATGACCCGCTGAAGTGTCAGAACGTCGATGCTGAATGGATATTTTCAGCTCAGCAATAGTTTGCGATTGTTGTACACCTTGTCCTTAATGCAGCACCATGAAAAGAAGTCTCATGGGTTCAGATCCGGGGAATACGGTGGCCAATCGAGGCCCATGCCTCGGCAAATGCGGGCTGGTTCCCCTTATTTCGCCTCAGCTACACTATGTCTGAGATTACTGGGCAAACAAATTCTCCACATTTGCTACACCACCATCACTCTACCACGCAAACATAGGGGTTACACTAGTCTGGTGCGAGACGTTACCTGGCGGGGGCGTTCCATCGTTTCCGAACCACCCAATAACCCTGTTTCGGTGTTAGGCTGCGGAGGGGTGAAGTGAACTGCGGTAGTCGTCGTTGGGTTGTGGACCACTGAGGCTGCAGCGGGGACGGAACCTCTCCGTCGTTCCTAGGTCCCCGTTTAAAATAACATAACATAACCTTCATTTTAGGTACACGTACAACTTAATTTTTTTAAAGTATGTATTCGTCACTAGGGGTAGGACAGACATAAATGTCAGTAAGTACGAACATAATAAATAATTCTTCCTTACACACAATATAGACACAAAAAAATAATGTCCTCGTTTGCAGTTTGCAGTTTCAATGGCAAGTAGTGGTCAGTGTTTATGTGTGTCAGAACACTTGCAAATCTTGGTTAAGTTGAAGTACTTTATGTGGTGTCACCGCCAGACACCACACTTGCTAGGTGGTAGCTTTAAATCGGCCGCGGTCCATTAGTACATGTCGGACCCGCGTGTCGCCACTGTTAGTAAATGCAGACCGAGCGCCACCACACGGCAGGTCTAGAGAGACGTACTAGCACTCGGCCTAGTTTTACGACGACTTTACTAGCGACTACACTGACGAAGCCTTTCTCTCATTTGCCGAGAGATAGTTAGAATAGCCTTCAGCTAAGTCCATGGCTACGACCTAGCAAGGCGCCATTAACCATTTCTAGAGAGAGTCTCACTTGTAGCATCAAGAATGCTGTATGCAAATGATGGATTAAAGTTAAGTATTCCAGCAGCTACGTATTTTCTTTATAGCATTCATTACGTATCCTGTTTCAGACCTAATCAAGCCGGCGTGATTTGACGCGTGCATTTCGGCCTCCTTCACTTTACCCAAATATCGTGAAACGCTCTAGAAAACCTGAAAAGATACCACGGGCACTCATCGGACGTGGTGGAACCGCAGTTCCCTCGCAGAAACTGACGGCGTGCTGCTCAGGCAGGATTTATTCGGCCGGCGGCGCCCGCCCTGTGTTCCTCGCGATGTGTTCTGCGCCATTTACAGCCCGGCCCTGGCTTTGGTCCGCTGCCGGAGAGGGAGCGCGACTTTATTCGGGCCGCGCTGGACGCGCCAGCCGCAGCGGCGGCCACACTGCCCGGGGAACCCCCGACCCCTCGCCGCGGGCCGGCGCCATTCCTCACGGCACCCTCGCCACCTGCCTGCCCTGCGGCCGGCACGCTCACGCACACGCACACGCGCGCACACACGCACGAGGGACGCCACGCACTGTGCGCGCCCTCTCCCCTGTCTCGGACGCGCCGTCGCCGCAGTTTTTCTCCGTTTTCTCCTCCCACGCCGGCCGATACTTCCAGCCACACGAAGGGCAAACGCGGGCTCACGTGAGCGGAAACGCCCTGCTTTCCGCCTGGCTGCCGGGGCAGCCCGCGCGAAACGCAAAGAGACCCTGCAGTCCCACTGCACATCCAAATGCTGCGATTTTAAGCAGGCGAGAGCTACTGGGCGTCGGAACTGTACCTGCATTTCATTCTGCTGCGAGTTATTCATTTACCTGTTTGCCACGGGTTGAGTCGTTACCTAACACAAAGGAGAAAAAGAGGAAGGTTACGAGCGGTAGTCACGTCTGGACTGTCAACTCGTAAGTACACTGCTGGACAATGTCCTGAAGCACCTAAAAGGGACGGAAGAAGCGAAACTTCAAATACAATATGAGTATGTGACATTATTTCAGTGACTATAAAATTAAGCCAACTTTACAAAGAACTTGGCTGTATAATCCCACCTATCTCTCTCACTCTGGCCTACATGAATGCACTTATTCGATTGGGAATGGTGTCATAAAACCGTTCTATCCTCTCATGAGGCAACATGGTCCACAACTGTTGGAAGTGGTCCTTTATACCCTGGATACTGCTCAGGGAAGGGAGTACATCAACATAACACGAAGTTCATAGAGACATGGGCTATGTGTGCACGCGTACTGTCCCGTTGCAAAATAGCATCACGATGCTGTAACATGAATGATAACACATGAGGAGGCAGGATACTCATGACGCACCACTGTTCCATCATTCAATCACTACAAGCTGTCACCTGAAGTCCCATACATGAGGCCAGGAGTAAGGATGTTGTGCCTCTCCACAATATTGGAAGGATGAGATTCAGGTCACTGCCATACTTGCCAATGATGGTCATTCGAGGTAGTTCAGAACCACGACTCATCACTGAACAAGATGTGACGCCATTCTTCAGCAGTTCAGGCTTTCTGGTCACCACACCACTCAAAATAAACTGTTTGTGGTGTAATGTTAATGGCAGCCTGCAGATTGTACGGTAGTTTTCTCGTCCTAGTGAGCCACCCCTTGGTCTAGGGTTAGCGTCTTTGATTCATTATCAAATCATCTTCGGTCCCGGGTTCGATCCCCGCCACTGCTTAAATTTTGATAAATAATCAGCACTGGCGGCCGAAGACTTCCGGCATAAGAAGTCAGCCTCATTCTGCCAACGGCCTTGTCAAAGAGGGCAGAGGAGCGGATAGAGGTTCAGGACACTCTCTTGTCCTAGGGGTGGGAAATTGCCCCTAAAGGCGGAAGAATCAGCAATGATCAGCGACATGAGGATGCAGAAGGCAATGGAAACCACTGCATTAAAGACACGTAACGTGTATCCACAGGACATGTGGCCTGTATTTGAAGAGGTGTCATGATGATCTCTCCATTGGCAAAAGATTCCGGAATAGTCCCCCATTCGGATCTCCGGGAGGGGACTGCCAAGAGGGAGGTTACCATGAGAAAAAGACTGAATAATCTACGAAAGGATAACGGCATACGAGTCGGGGCGTGGAATGTCAGAAACTTGAACGTGGTAGGGAAACTAGAAAATATGAAAATGGAAATGCAAAGGCTCAATCTAGATATGGTAGGGGTCAGTGAAGTGAAGTGGAAGGAAGACAAGGATTTCTGGTCAGATAAGTATCGGGTAATATCAACAGCAGCAGAAAATGGTATAACAGGTGTAGGATTCGTTATGAATAGAAAAGTAGGGCAGAGGGTGAACAGTTCAGTGACCGGGTTGTTCTAATCAGAATCGACAGCAGACCAACACCGACAACGATTTTTCAGGTATACATGCCGACGTCGCAAGCTGAAGATGTACAGATAGAGAAAGTGTATGAGGATATTGAAAGGGTAATGCAGTATGTAAAAGGGGACGAAAATCTAATAGTCATGGGCGACTGGAATGCAGTTGTAGGGGAAGGAGTAGAAGAAAAGGTTACAGGAGAATATGGGCTTCAGACATGGAAGGAAAGAGGAGAAAGACTAATTGAGTTCTGTAACAAGTTTCAGCTAGTAATAGTCAATATCCTGTTCAAGAATCACAAGAGGTGGAGGTATACTTGGAAAAGGCCGGGAGATACGGGAAGATTTCAATTAGATTACATCATGGTCAGACAGGGATTCCGAAATCAGATACTGGATTGTAAGGCGTACCCAGGACCAGATATAGACTCAGATCACAATATAGTAGTGATGAAGAGTAGGCTGAAGTTCAAGACATTAGTCAGGAAGAGTCAATACGCAAAGAAGTGGGATACGGAAGTACTAAGGAATGACGAGATACGTTTGAAGTTCTCTAACGCTATATATACAGCAATAAGGAATAGCGCAGTAGGCAGTACAGTTGAAGAGGAATAGACATCTCTAAAAAGGGCCATCACAGAAGTTGGGAAGGAAAACATAGGTACAAAGAAGGTAGCTGCGAAGAAAGCATGGGTAACAGAAGAAATACTTCAGTTGATTGATGAAAGGAGGAAGTACAAACATGTTCCGGGAAAATCAGGAATACAGAAATACAAGTCGCTGAGGAATGAAATAAATAGGAAGTGCAGGGAAGCTAAGACGACATGGCTTCAGGAAAAATGTGAAGACATCGAAAAAGATATGATTGTCGGAAGGACAGACTCAGCATACAGGAAAGTCAAAACAACCTTTGATGACATTAAAAGCAACGGTGGTAACATTACGAGTGCAACGGGAATTCCACTGTAAATGTAGAGGAGAGAGCAGATAGGTGGAAAGAATACATTGAAAGCCTCTATGAGGGTGCCGGCCGCGGTGGTCTAGCGGTTCTGGCGCTGCAGTCCGGAACCGCGGGACTGCTACGGTCGCAGGTTCGAATCCTGCCTCGGGCATGGGTGTGTGTGATGTCCTTAGGTTAGTTAGGTTTAAGTAGTTCTAAGTTCTAGGGGACTTATGACCTAAGATGTTGAGTCCCATAGTGCTCAGAGCCATTTGAACCAAATCTATGAGGGTGAAGATTTGTCTGATGTGATAGAAGAAGAAACAGGAGTCGATTTAGAAGAGATAGGGGATCCAATATTAGAATCGGAATTTAAAAGAGCTTTGGATGACTGCCTCGGGCATGGGTGTGTGTGATGTCCTTAGGTTAGTTAGGTTTAAGTAGTTCTAAGTTCTAGGGGACTTATGACCTAAGATGTTGAGTCCCATAGTGCTCAGAGCCATTTGAACCAAATCTATGAGGGTGAAGATTTGTCTGATGTGATAGAAGAAGAAACAGGAGTCGATTTAGAAGAGATAGGGGATCCAATATTAGAATCGGAATTTAAAAGAGCTTTGGAGGACTGCCTCGGGCATGGGTGTGTGTGATGTCCTTAGGTTAGTTAGGTTTAAGTAGTTCTAAGTTCTAGGGGACTTATGACCTAAGATGTTGAGTCCCATAGTGCTCAGAGCCATTTGAACCAAATCTATGAGGGTGAAGATTTGTCTGATGTGATAGAAGAAGAAACAGGAGTCGATTTAGAAGAGATAGGGGATCCAATATTAGAATCGGAATTTAAAAGAGCTTTGGAGGACTTACGGTCAAATAAGGCAGAAGGGATAGATAACATTCCATTAGAATTTCTAAAATCATTGGGGGAAATGGCAACAAAACGACTATTCACGTTGGTGTGTAGAATATATGAGTCTGGCGATATACCAACTGACTTCCGGAAAAGAATCATCCACACAATTCCGAAGACGGCAAGAGCTGACAAGTGCGAGAACTATCGCACAATCAGCTTAACAGCTCGTGCATCGAAGCTGCTTACAAGATTAATATACAGAAGAATGGAAAAGAAAATTGAGAATGCGCAAGGTGACGATCAGTTTGGCTTTAGGAAAAGTAAAGGGACGAGAGAAGCAATTCTGACGTTACGCCTAATAATGGAAGCAACGCTAAAGAAAAATCAAGACGCTTTCATAGGATTTGTCGAGTTGGAAAAAGCGTTCGACAATATAAAATGGTGCAAGCTGTTCGAGATTCTGAAAAAAGTAGGGGTAAGCTATAGGGAGAGACGGGTCATATACAATATGTACAACAACCAAGAGGGAATCATAAGAGTGGACGATCAAGAACGAAGTGCTCGTATTAAGAAGGGTGTAAGACAAGGCTGTAGCCTTTCGCCCCTACTCTTCAATCTGTACATCGAGGACGCAATGATGGAAATAAAAGAAAGCCGGCCGAAGTGGCCGTGCGGTTAAAGGCGCTGCAGTCTGGAACCGCAAGACCGCTACGGTCGCAGGTTCGAATCCTGCCTCGGGCATGGATGTTTGTGATGTCCTTAGGTTAGTTAGGTTTAACTAGTTCTAAGTTCTAGGGGACTAATGACCTCAGCTGTTGAGTCCCATAGTGCTCAGAGCCATTTTTGAAATAAAAGAAAGGTTCAGGAGTGGAATTAAAATAGAAGGTGAAAGGATATCAATGATACGATTCGCTGATGACATTGCTATCCTGAGTGAAAGTGAAGAAGAATTAAATGACCTGCTGAACGGAATGAAGAGTCTAATGAGTACACAGTATGGTTTGAGAGTAAATCGGAGAAAGACGAAGGTAAAGAGAAGTAGTAGAAATGAGAACAGCGAGAAACTTAACATCAGGATTGATGGTCAGGAAGTCAATGAAGTTAAGGAATTCTGCTACCTAGGCAGTAAAATAACCAATGACGGACGGAACAAGGAGGACATCAAAAGCAGACTTGCTGTGGCAAAAAAGGCATTTCTGGCCAAGAGAAGTCTACTAATATCAAACACCGGCCTTAATTTGAGGAAGAAATTTCTGTGGATGTACGTCTGGAGTACAGCATTGTATGGTAGTGAAACATGGACTGTGGGAAAACCGGAACAGAAGAGAATCGAAGCATTTGAGATGTGGTGCTATAGACGAATGTTGAAAATTAGGTAGACTGATAAGGTAAGGAATGAGGAGGTTCTACGCAGAATCGGAGAGGAAAGGAATATGTGGAAAACACTGATAAGGAGAAGAGACAGGATGATAGAACATCTGCTAAGACATGAGGGAATGACTTCCATGGTACTAGAGGGAGCTGTAGAGGGCAAAAACTGTAGAGGAAGACAGAGATTGGAATATGTCAAGCAAATAATTGAGGACGTAGGTTGCAAGTGCTACTCTGAGATGAAGAGGTTAGCACAGGAAAGGAATTCGTGGCGGGCCGCATCAAACCAGTTCAAATGGCTCTGAGCACTATGCGACTTAACGTCTGAGGTCATCAGTCGCCTAGAACTTAGAACTAATTAAACCTAACTAACCTAAGGACATCACACACATCCATGCCCTAGGCAGGATTCGAACCTGCGGCCGTAGCGGTCGCACGTCTCCAGCCTGTAGCGCCCAGAACCGCACGGCCACTCCGGCCGGCATCAAACCAGTCAGTAGACTGATGACCAAAAAGAAGAAGGGTGGTATCGATACACGCGACCACATGCCTCCCCCTGAAACCTCCTCACCGTCTTCGTGTAGTATAAATGAGCAAACTGTGATTGGGGGTGGGGGGGTGGAGAAGAGGGAGAGGGCTGGATGCTGGTGACAGTCAGGAGATGGAAGTTGACACTGAGGCCAGTGAAGAACTGTCTCACATTTCCTAGCATATGCCCTGAGCCCGCCAGGGGACACCAGCTGATAAACAGGGCAAACGGCACGCACTTACATCCGGAGGTGGAGCAGCAAACAGAGGGACCCACTGCAGCACGTGGGACAGCAGTTGGGTAAAGGAGCCCATCCCCGGACGGCGGTGGTTGTCGAGACAGTGACGACCGTGAAAGGGCATCGAACTCCATCAGCTCTGACGGCGCACGACCAGTGCGAACCGGATGCCGCGAAGGCTGCTGCGTCCAGGCAGACACGGAATTTGAAAGCACAACGCAGTTTACGTGGACGAAATTCGATTCTGGAGGCGTCTTAGCAAACCTCTCGGTTCCCCTGTAGTAACATAGAACATCCAATTAAACTTACAATAGTTGCTCAATCCCAGCGCCTCCGTCCACCAAACAGTCTGTAAAAGACTGAATCGTTAGTGTGGTACTTTGCCTCCCCGGCCGGAGGGAGCGCCGCCCGCCTTGGCGGTTGCAGCAACTGAAACAAGGTGTTGTGCCGCCGTTCATGTAACAATTCCGGCGACAATGGTGTGTCGCTTAGCTGGAAGTGCCAGGAAGACACGAAGAGCAACAGAGCTTGATCCCATTTGTGGAGGCAAGAAGTTTGTCCATCTCTTGATTAAATGTTCGTACAAAGCCTTCAGCTCCGCCGTTTTATTGCTGTTGGAATGGTACACACATGATGTGGTTAATGCTCGAGGCGGTGCGAAACTGTTTAAACTCGATGGCATAGGTACATTGCCGTTCGCAATCACTGCAGTGAAACCCTCGAGGCAAAAGATCGACGACAAACCCTGGATTAGTGCGTAGGATCTATGCAGAGAAATTTCCTGAAAGCGTAAACGACGATGAGCTAAAGTGTATTCCAGTAACACCTGTGAAATCCAAGTGCAAACGTTGCCAAGATGTCGGAGGTTGGGCCATTCAAAGAACTGCTGAAGCAGACTGACTGAAATTCAGCACAGTCTTGGCACTGAGAAATCAGCTGTTCAATTTGTGCAACCAAACTGTGCCAAGTGCAACGACGTCATGTCAATAGCTTGGTGCGAACAACGTACCAGTGACCTTGTGTAGAAAACTAAGCACGTTATGCTGGGGAGCCTGCGGAAGCACAACACATGACTGGTCATTATCGATGTGCAGCCAGTGGACATCTTGGTGAACACCAAGGGTTTGCCGACGGCTAAAATATTGGCCAACAACAGAACTACGAATCTGTCTGGCTGAATGCGGTAACCAGTGCGGATGTAGTGTAACAGGGTCTCAAATAACGATCTGCTGCTGTGGCCTGGGTAATTTTCTTGATTAAGCAGAAAGCTATGCAAAACATTTTCTCCTTGTGCATCAGTGTAGCAATACGAAGCAGAGGACTCGTTGAATGTTGAATCTGCGCCAACAGGGAGGCGAGAAACAGAATTTGTTTGGACATGCTTAGAAGGGGGCCTACAAACAATCTTATACTGGCAATTTCGCAAAATAAGAGCCCACCGTTGCAGCTTCTACGCTGTGTGAGTTGGGGCTGACTGAAAAGGGCTAAACAAAGGCCTTAGATGTTTATGGTCTGTCACCAAGAAAAATTTTCAACATAAGACGTGAAACTCCATGTTACCATAGACAATTGCTAGAGATTCCTTTTTAATTTACGAATAACTTCGAAGCAAAGGCAACGCGCCTTTCCACAGAACAAGGAACAAATCAACATCGATGCCGTAAGAGTCAAGAAAATAGCTTTGACGGAAGCAAAATGAAAAAGGCATCGGTCGCTGGGCAGAGCATCTTAAAGCTTCTGGAATTCAAACTGATACCCTTGCGACCAAATCAAAGGAACACGCTTCATTCGCAAACGATGCCAGGGAGCATGATTTTAGCGGCGTTAGGAATGAATCGGATGTAATATGTGACTTTCCCTAACAAAGAATGCAGTTACCGAACACTGAGTTGGGGTGAAAGGTCATGGATAGTAAACAAATTTGACTACATTGGGTGAACATCCAGGCTATTAATAGCATGTCCTAAGTGTTCAAGTTCAGTCTAAAGCAACACACGCTTGTCACTGTTACATCTGATACCAGGTGCAGACGAGACTTGAAATAGGGTGCGGAGATCGCTAATGTGTTCTCAGTAGTGCGTCCTGAGACGACAATATCATCTAGAAAAAGAAACTTTTGCAGATAGCTGTTCCAGAAAACACTGAAATATGGTGGGTCGGGGTGCACTGCGAGACGGTAACCTCAAAAATTTGAAGAGTCGGTGATGAGCATTAATGAGAAAGACCTGTTGCGGCTGGTTATCATGAGCGATTTGCAACTAAGTGTCAGGTATATCAATTTTGGAAAAATTGCTACCGGCAGCCAATTTATCCATCAGTTCGTCTGGACGCGTCAAGGGATAGCTGTCAGTACTGTTGTGGCTATGTTTTGTGGTTCCAGGCTGAATGAAGAGAGGGTGGTGCGGTAAGTGGGTGGCCGGTTTGATGGCTCTGAGCACTATGGGACTTGACATCTGAGGTCATCAGTCCCCTAGGACTTAGAACTACTTAAACCTAACTAACCTAAGGACATCACACACATCCATGCCCGAGGCAGGATTCGAACCTGCGACCTTAGCGGTCGCGCGGTTCCAGACTGAAGCGCCTTTAACCGCGTGGCCACACTGGCCGGCGGTGGCCGGTTTCCTCTCACTACAGCACAAAATGCACGCGTGGTTAAAATATACTTTGTTACAGGAACCAGTTGAGTAATTAACTTCAAGGATGTCCAATCAGCCGGCCGAAGTGGCCGAGCGGTTAAAGGCGCTACAGTCTGGAACCGCACGACCGCAGGTTCGAATCCTGCCTCGGGCATGGATGTGTGTGATGTCCTTAGGTTAGTTAGGTTTAAGTAGTTCTAAGTTCTAGGGGACTTATGACCACAGCAGTTGAGTCCCATAGTGCTCAGAGCCATTTGAACCATTTTTTTGATGTCCAATATGAATATGATGTCCAAGACTATGAGGACATAGAGTATATGACCAGAAAATTGATTCAAGAATATAAAAAGTCAGGTCTAAATGTAAACATGAATAAAACAAAGTACATGGTAATTGGTGGAGTGAATGGAGACTTAATATTAGAAGAAGGGATGGGAACAATAACAGCTACTGAGGAATGTAAATATTTAGGTGTGAAAATTACAAATGATGGGAAACAGGACAAAGAAATTAGATCAAGAATAAATTCTGGAATGACGACGATCTCTTTATTGAATGGAATTCTCTGGGACAAACACATAACAACTGATAACAAAATAAGGATTTTTAAAACAATAGTTAGGAGCATTATTACATATGGTTCAGAAGTGTGGACAACAAAATGGCAACTGAAATCAAAATTATTAGCCACAGAAATGAATTTCTGGAGACGTTCAGCAAGAATATCAAGACGAGAAAGAATAAGAAATGAAGTAATGAGAGACAACATGAAATGTAAAAATTCAATTATTGATTTCATCGAGCACAAACAACTTAAATGGCGTGAACACATCAGACGAATGGAACAGGAAAGGCTACCAAAATGCATAATCGACTGGGTACCAATTGGAAGAAGAAAAAGGGGACGACCACCAGATACATGGAAACAGGGAGTTCAGTCAGCAATGAGGAAGAACAACATTCCTGAAGATTTATGGACAAATAGAGAAGAGTGGAGAACAATAATTAGTGACTTACTGTAATCTAGAATAGGTGCTGGAAAAATGTACTCACATTGTAAATCCAGAATAATAATAATATGAAGTTCTGTGGTTAACAGAAATCAAATAACATGAACTAATTCTGGAATCTTGTCCATATCCATCTCACAACATTTGCAATGACTAACGTTCCCTCAAAGCTAGCTAAGGTGCGAAGCGACGACTATTTGGAAGACTTATTGAGGTACAATGCGAACAGAGTCCAGATGCGACGTACTGAGGTACTGAGTGAGAGATTGAGCGATTGAGACAACTCGGTTGGCTGCGGCGGCGGCGGCGGCATATACAGGGTGTTACAAAAAGGTACGGCCAAACTTTCAGGAAACATTCCCCACACACAAAGAAAGAAAATATGTTATGTGTACATGTGTCCGGAAACGCTTACTTTCCATGTTAGAGCTCATTTTATTACTTCTCTTCAAATCACATTAATCATGGAATGGAAACACACAGCAACAGAACGTACCAGTGTGTCTTCAAACACTTTGTTACAGGAAATGTTCAAAATGTCCTCCGTTAGCGAGGATACATGCATCCACTTCCGTCGCATGGAATCCCTGATGCGCTGATGCAGCCCTTGAGAATCGCGTATTGTATCACAGCCGTCCACAATACGAGCACGAAGAGTCTCTATATTTAGTACCGGGGTTGCGTAGACAAGAGCTTTCAAATGCCCCCATAAATGAAAGTCAAGAGGGTAGAGGTCAGGAGAGCGTGGAAGCCATGGAATCGGTCCGCCTCTACCACTCCATCGGTCACCGAATCTGTTGTTGGGAAGCGTACGAACACTTCGACTGAAATGTGCAGGAGCTCCATCGTGCATGAACCACATGTTGTGTCGTACTTGTAAAGGCACATGTTCTAGCAGCACAGGTAGAGTATCCCGTATGAAATCATGGCGGTGAATCGAGGAAGTACTGACGAAACTAAAATGAGCTCTAACATGGAAATTAAGCGTTTCCGGATACATGTCCACTTACATCTTTTCTTTATTTGCGTGTGAGGAATGTTTCCTGAAAGTTTGGCCTTTCATTTTTATAACATCCTGTATGCACGCTGCCCAGCGTGAGTTATCGGCGCGTAGCCTGGGGGTGTGTCTTAGTTTTCTCTTGTCATAGGCGCGCTTAGGTCAGCGCCTGCTATACAATGTTTCCTAATGCCGTCCGGTGAACGTGTTCGCTATCACAGTGACAGTTTTCTTGAAATCGACGCACAACCGCAGTCGGCCGGACGTCTTCTTTAGAAAAATAAGAGAGGACGCCCACTGGCAGTAATGGGTGCTAAGGCCACACTGTCTTGCAATGCAGTAAGTTCCTGATCAAGCTGGCCTCGAAGAGCATGAGGAACAGGACGAGCTCTAAGATAATGTGGCTGTGCACTGTCCTTCATTGTGGTGTGGGCAATAAAATTGTTGGCTTTGCCTAAACCCCCAGAAAACACGCCCTGAAATTTTGCTCGTAACTTATCAACACTGTCCCGAGGATCAAAGTAAGAAACAGAACGCAAATTGTCCTGAATTCTTATCTCAGACAAACCAAAAGAATCGAGATCAAAACTACTTGCCCTGTCTTGGGAGGAAAGCACAGTAAATGTCACCGCATTCGTCAAATTTCGAAAAGTGGAAGGAAAGCTGAAAGTGCCGAAGGCAGGAATGTCTTGGCTGTTACACAACGTTAGCGTATGGCGTGATGTCCAAAACGTAGGGTTGCGAAGAAATTTGTAAGTGCTACACTAGAGCAAGGTCATTTAGCAGCTCTGCCACGTTGCAAACGGTCTGATTTTCCAGCTTTGTATGGCGCTGTAGGTGAGTCGAGAGCCAGAACGGTTGTTACTCTGTCGTTTTGTACAAACGACACTGTGCTTCTTTGGAAACACACTACACTCTATGTGTGGCTTAGATTTGCGTGAAGGACCAGCAGAAGGGGGTGCCTTACGCTTGTGTAGGCACACAGACCGTACACGTGTCCCCGTTTGCTACGAAAAGAGCAAGTCGCTTCACTTGAGGGGCAATATCGGCGACCATGTGCCTTATTACAGCGAGGGGACAACTTCACACCTTGTTCCGGAAGCGACACCTCGTTATGCGAGTGCTGTAGCTGCGGCCGCTGTTTAGGAACCTGATGAGCGGCCTGTTTGCGCGGCTAGCTACAGGAGAAACACGAACTACCTCTAAATTGTCTGCTGCACTTTCTCAGGAATCTTGATAATCTAGAATCTGCAGAACGTGTTGCAAGTAAGGATTCAGATATTTAAGAATCGGTTCCCAAATTCGAGAGTTAGTTACGTTTTGCGTAATGACATCATGAATCAGTGCATCACATTTGAATCTACACTCCTGGAAATTGAAATAAGAACACCGTGAATTCATTGTCCCAGGAAGGGGAAACTTTATTGACACATTCCTGGGGTCAGATACATCACATGATCACACTGACAGAACCACAGGCAACAGAGCAGGCAACAGAGCATGCACAATGTCGGCGCTAGTACAGTGTATATCCACCTTTCGCAGCAATGCAGGCTGCTATTCTCCCATGGAGACGATCGTAGAGATGCTGGATGTAGTCCTGTGGAACGGCTCGCCATGCCATTTCCACCTGGCGCCTCAGTTGGACCAGCGTTCGTGCTGGACGTGCAGACCGCGTGAGACGACGCTTCATCCAGTCCCAAACATGCTCAATGGGGGACAGATCCGGAGATCTTGCTGGCCAGGGTAGTTGACTTACACCTTCTAGAGCACGTTGGGTGGCACGGGATACATGCGGACGTGCATTGTCCTGTTGGAACAGCAAGTTCCCTTGCCGGTCTAGGAATGGTAGAACGATGGGTTCGATGATGGTTTGGATGTACCGTGCACTATTCAGTGTCCCCTCGACGATCACCAGTGGTGTACGGCCAGTGTAGGAGATCGCTCCCCACACCATGATGCCGGGTGTTGGCCCTGTGTGCCTCGGTCGTATGCAGTCCTGATTGTGGCGCTCACCTGCACGGCACCAAACACGCATACGACCATCATTGGCACCAAGGCAGAAGCGACTCTCATCGCTGAAGACGACACGCCTCCATTCGTCCCTCCATTCACGCCTGTCGCGACACCACTGGAGGCGGGCTGCACGATGTTGGGGCGTGAGCGGAAGACGGCCTAACGGTGTGCGGGACCGTAGCCCAGCTTCATGGAGACGGTTGCGAATGGTCCTCGCCGATACCCCAGGAGCAACAGTGTCCCTAATTTGCTGGGAAGTGGCGGTGCGGTCCCCTACGGCACTGCGTAGGATCCTACGGTCTTGGCGTGCATCCGTGCGTCGCTGCGGTCCGGTCCCAGGTCGACGGGCACGTGCACCTTCCGCCGACCACTGGCGACAACATCGATGTACTGTGGAGACCTCACGCCCCACGTGTTGAGCAATTCGGCGGTACGTCCACCCGGCCTCCCGCATGCCCACTATACGCCCTCGCTCAAAGTCCGTCAGCTGCACATACGGTTCACGTCCAGTGTTAAAGACTGCGATGGAGCTCCGTATGCCACGGCAAACTGGCTGACACTGACGGCGGCGGTGCACAAATGCTGCGCAGCTAGCGCCATTCGACGGCCAACACCGCGGTTCCTGGTGTGTCAGCTGTGCCGTACGTGTGATCATTGCTTGTATAGCCCTCTCGCAGTGTCCGGAGCAAGTATGGTGGGTCTGACACACTGGTGTCAATGTGTTCTTTTTTCCATTTCCAGGAGTGTACACTGTCTAGTAAGGCCTTGCAGTTAAGTCACCCACTGACAGTATGTCTGTCCATGTTGCTCACGCAGCCTAAAGAATCATCGGCGAATTGTACCCCGTCCTAGTGATATTTTTTAAGCGCCTGCAATAGGTCCTCATATTGTACTACACTGAACCGCATGCATATTCAGGTATAGAAATATGTCAACAGGCACAATATCGAGCTGCGACCGGCAACGCCTCTATAAAACAAATAGTGTCTGGCGCAGTTGTTAGATCTGTTACTGACGCTACAATGGCAGGTTATCAAGATTTAACTGAGTTTGAGAGTGCTGCTATAGTCTGCGTAAGAGCGATGGCACACAGCATCTCCTAAGTGGTAATGAAATGGTGATTTCCCCCTACGGCGATTTCATGGGTGTTACGTGAATATCAGGAATCTTGTAAAACATCGAACGCCAGACATCGCTGCTGCCGGAAATAGATGCTGCAAGCACGGGACAAACGATGGCTCAAGAGACTCTTTCAGCTTCACAGAAGAGCAACCCTTCCGCATATTTCTGCAGATTTCAATGCTGGGCCATCAACAAGTATCAGAGTGCGGACCATTCAACGAAACAACCTTCGTATCGGCTTTCAGAGCCGAAGGCCCACTCTTGATGACTGCACGACACAAAGCTTTACGTCTCGCCTGGACCCGTCAATAGCGACATTGGACTGTTGATGACTGGAAGCATGTTGCCGGGTTGGATGATTCTCGTTGTGTTGTCAGAAGAGCCAACACCGTGTTACAAGAGGAGGCCGAAATGCACGCGTTTTTAGCTCACGCAGGCGGGGGTGAGGAGGGAAGAACTATACTGACGTGAGGTCTGGAACATGACAAGGAATTAGAATTCAGAAAGCGGACGTAATTAGTTTCATACTTAACTTTAATCCATTAATGATGAACGTCGCTCTTGACGGTACATGATTCACAATATCAATATCAATAGTAACTGAATATGGCGCATTGATAGGTCGTAGCAATTGACGTAGCTGAAGGCTATGCTAAACTGTCGTCTCTGCAAATGTGAGCGTATGAGCGTATGTAGACAGTGAACCATCGCTAGCAAAGTCGGCTGGAGAACTGGGGCGGGTGCTAGTGAGTCTCTCTAGACTAGACCTACCGTGTGGGGGCGCTCGGTCTGCAATTCACTGATAGTGGCGACACGCGGGTCCGACGGATACTAACGGACCGCGGCCGATTTAACCCTAGGATGCATATACAGGGCCTCCGAGGCCCTTGTATGTCTTCATTTTTTAAAAAAATTCTGTAATTTGTTGTTTGATTTCAAACTACTTTCCAGTATTGAACGAGATACCTTTTTAAGTTTTTTGTATAATTCAATACGTTTACCCATACACCGTGAATGCATAAGCAGGGCTTCAGAAGCCCTCACACATTTATAAATATTCTTTAGCATATATTGTCTTCAACGTTTGTTTGGGAGCAGTTATTAATTCAACAATAACTGTAGTAGTATTTCCTGCAACAGGAGTGCCAACAGCAACAGTAGATGTAGTAGTAACAGTATAACTAAAAAATAATACACACTACTTTCACATATTGTCGATGTCGGTGTATTATTATTGATCTTTTTGCTATCAAAGGTTTTATTATTGCATAGAATTGTTATCCAGTGCTGCTCTTGTCAGCCCCATTGTTACTGTAGTTTGTTTGTTGCTGCAAGGCCCATATTGTTACGAGTATGACTCGTTTAGTGCTGCACAAGCTGCTTTTCGAGAGACACGCCTTTTACTATGGCTTTGACACGCAAAGCAAGAGAGTCAGTATATGAAAATGCAGCTAATTTTGAAAGTGTTGTGGCTCAGTGGTTGGAGGAAGATGATTCTTGCGAGGAAGGAAATATTTTTGAAGATGCAAGTAGTAAAGAATCAGCCAATGAACCTGCAGATGTGAATATTGAGGCAGATGACAGTCCTTCCGATAATATTACTTCATCAGAGTCTGAAAATGGTGAACCACCACAAAAAGGCATAGAAGGCCACACATACATTAGTCGGAATGGAAGGATTTGGAAATTAGATCCTCCGGCAACTTTTCGTACGCCTGTCCATAATATCGTAAAGAAGGCACCTGGTCCAGCCCGTGGTTTGAAAACCTGCAAACCTAAGGATGCCTGGGACTATTTCATGTCAAAGGAAATACTAGAGGAAATCATCAACTGCACAAATATTGAAGGCAGAAGAGTGGCTGCTGTACGTGGTAAAACGTGGAAAACGTTTCACTTGCTGAAATGGAGAGTTTTCTTGGTCTTTTACTGCTTTCTGGTGTTGAGAAGAGTTGGGATGTCCCTATTAGAGAATTATTCTTGGATGAAAAGGCAAATCCTACATATAAGGCCACCATGTCAGTAAATAGATTCGAGGATATAAGGAGAATGATTAGATTTGATGACAGGCGTACCCGTGAACCTCGATCTGTAGATGACAAATTTGCAGCTGTTTGCTATGTATGGGAACTATTTCTTGACACGTGTAGAAATAGAATGATTCCCAATGATTCGCTCACAGTTGACGAACAGCAAGTCCCATTCCGTGGAAGATGCAGCTTCACCCAGTGTATGCCCTCTAAACCAGCCAAGTATGGCATAAAAATATTTTGGTTATGTGATGCTACATCTGCATATGCTTTAGATGGAATTGTTTACACGGGAAGGAAGCCCCATGAACCTATTCAGAAAAATCTTGGATTGAATGTGGTGAAAGATCTTTCTAAAAGCATTGAAGGATCATCAAAAAATATTACTGTTGAGAACTTCTTTACTAGTGTGCAGCTGGCAGAAGAGATGCTTCAGAAGCAAATTACAGTGGTGGGAACAATCAAACAAAATAAACCAGAAATTCCTAATGAGATGAAACCATCTGCCTCAAGAGCAATTCATTCCTCTTTGTTTGCATTTAAAGGTGACATTACAATGGTGAGTTATGTTCCCAAAAAGAAAAAGTCTGTAGTTCTCATTGGCACAATGCATCACGACAGAAACATTGATGAAACACATGCAAAAAAAAACTGATATAATAAATTTCTATACCTCTACGAAGGGTTGGAGTGGATCAAATGGGACCAGAAAATTCGTTATTACACTTGCAAGAGACACACAAGAAGATGGCCATTTGCATTATGGATGAATATGATGGACGTCGCAGCAATGAACAGTGAAATTTTATTTTCCGCCCAACATCTGACATACCATAGTGGAAGAAGTGATAAAACGCGTTTGTTCCTAAGAGATTTAGCAAAGTAAATGGTAAGACCACTAATGGAACTTCGTATTCAGATCCCTAATCTTCCAAAGAAAATCATTGATGCCATGCAAAGATGTGGTGTTCAAAAAGATGTCATATTGCCGAACCAACTACCTGTTTCAGGAAAAAGAATAAGATGCAATTATTGTCCATATAATAAACACAGGAAAAGTGCTGTGAAGTGCATTAAGTGTAAAACCAACATTTGTAAGGGACATAGTGGCGTTCTTTGTGCTTCTTGTTTGTCACATGTTGGAAACTAAGAAAAATGCAATTTTATGTGAACAATGAATAATAACTTTTTGTCAAAATATTGCCTATATACATAATATTGTGAACAATGAGTATGTTTTAATTGAAGAAATGGGTTGTAATAAATGTTATAAAATGTAAACTGCAACTTGTAAGTGAATTAATAAAATTATTTGTATATGTTGTATGTAAATGGATGTAACTAATAAAAATTCACTCTTATTTTTTTTAATTAATAAAATGTTAATCAGGCCCACCAGATTCTGTTACTGTATCTTAGGAATCTTTCAATATGGAGGCCCTGCATATGCATTCATGTGTGTTTTCAGCACAATGCATCCTAGGGTTAAAGGCTACCACCTAGCAAGTGTGGTGTCTGGCAGTGACAACACAATTCTCGTTTCAAATTGTATCAAACGGATGGACGTGTACGGGTATGGAGGTAACCTCATTAATCTATGGACCGTTCATGTCGGCAGGTGACTATTCAACCTGGTGGAGGCTCTTTAATGGAGTGGGGCATGTGTAATTGGATTCTGATGTGTGACCCCTGATACGTCTAGACAGGACTCTGACGGGTGACACGTAGTAAGCATCATGTCCATTGGGCATTCCGACGGACCTGGGCAATTCCAGCAGGACAATGCGACACCCAATACGTCCTGAATTGCTACAGAGTGGCTCCAGGAACACTCATCTGAGTTTAAACACTTCCGACGGCCACTAAACTCTCCAGAGATGAACGTTATTGAGCATATCTGGGTGGCCTTGCAACGTGCTCTTCAGAAGTTATCTCCACCCCTTCGTACTCTTACGCATTTATGGACAGCACTGCAGGATACATGGCATCAGTTCTCTCTAGCACTACTTCGTACATTATTGGAGTCCATGCCACGTTGTGTTGCGGCGCATCTGCTGCTCTCGGGGACTCTACATGATGCATTGTGTAGGTGGGCCAGTTTCGTTGGCTCTTGAGTGTATGTAGTACCAACATTGAAGTACAAAGGTGGTGGTGTCACCATATGGGAGTGTCTTTCGTGGTTAGTTTGTGGTCCCCTTACAGCACTTAAGAAAACGGTAGACGAGGGAAGGTATGAACACATTTTTCTTCTGTGAAGACTTGTCAGAGGCAGAGATACAGTACGTCTCCAACAATAAAGGCCCCACTGCTGAAGCTTTCTGTACACCTTCTGCCTCGATACAACACGTCGAGTTGATGCTGCGAGGTCAGTAGAGCAGTAGAGCAACAGTTGGTTATCGATGAGTGTTTTTGTCAGCATGACAATGCACCCTGCCATAAAGCAGTATCTGTGAGGCACGCTTGACCAGAGCCCCTATTTGAAGCCGACGGAATCCTTTTGGAATGAGTTAGATCGTCGACTTCTTCCAGAGCGTGGCTTGCAACATTACTAAATCCTTTGGCTTCGGCTCCTGAGGAAGGAATGACTGCCGCCCTCCGCCCCCTCCATGACCACACCCTCCCTCCACAGAAATCGTACATTTCACAGCAGATTTCAAGCCGTCATTTTGGTGATGAATGGATAGTTTTCATCCTATAATATACACTGGTGTCCAAAATTATAGCAACATTTGGAAATTTTGCAAGGTATCTTTTATTTTGGTATAAAACAGTATAAAGAGGTGATAGTACAGTAGTAACAATGTAAAGAATACAGAACGTAAACAACTGCAACTTGCATAACGGAAGGCAAAAATGTTCTTCGTATTGCAACTTAACGGATTTGCACACATATCCAGACGACTGGTTAATGTGCTCAGTATGGGGTGCGACCATCTCTGGCAGCAATACAGGCCTGACAACGTCTAAGCATGCTGTGAATGAGTTCATCAGTCTCGTGTTGACGTAGTAACGCACGTTCGTGCTGCAGAGTCGTTAACAGTCTTTGAGAGTGGTTGGTGGATGCTCATATCATGTATTCCATCTCGCTAGCGCATCCCAGATATGCTCTATGGGTTTAAAATCGGGAGAGCGAGCAAGCCACACCGTGCGTGCAATATCTTCCGTTTCCAAGAAAACATCAACCACCAGCGATCCATGAAGTTGAGCATTATCAATAGGAAGTATGGGCCCACAGCACTTCGCAACAACCACAAATGATATCCCCAGATCTCGTCACGATACCTGACAGCAGTTAAACCTTGCCTATTCACCCATAAAATTTCATGGATAGTGGCTCGGGTGGTAAAAATAATACCTGCCCGCACCATTAGGGATCCTCCTCGATAGCGATCTTTTCCCACAACGTTTTGCTCCCGAAATCGTATTCCACGTTCCCTCCAGATGCGAATCCATCGAGAATCACTCTGCAGGCTAAATCGGGATTCATCTGTGAAAACAACATTGGCCCACAATTCGATCGTCCAGGTGGCATGTTGATGACTCCACTCTAGACGTTCCCTTCTGTGAAGACGTGTCAGAGGCAAAGGTACAATACGTCTCCAACAATAAAGGCCCCACTGCTGAAGCTTTCTGTACACCTTCTGCCTCGATACAACACGTCCAGTGGATGCTGCGAGGTCAGATTCCAGTTGCCGTGCAGTACTACGGCGGTAATATCGTGCCGTTTTGGTCCCGAAATCGTGTTCCACGTTCCCTCCAGATCCGAATCCATCGAGAATCACTCTGCAGGCTAAATCGGGATTCATCTGTGAAAACAACATTGGTCCACAATTCGATCGTCCAGTGGCATGTTGATGACTCCACTCTAGACGTTCCCTTCTGTGAATACGTGTCAGAGGCAAAGATACAATACGTCTCCAACAATAAAGGGCCCACTGCTGAAGCTTTCTGTACACCTTCTGCCTCGATACAACACGTCCAGTGGATGCTGCGAGGTCAGATTCCAGTTGCCGTGCAGTACTAGGGCGGTAATATCGCGCCTTTAGAGTCAAATGACAGTCTCTTCTGAAGTCGCGCGTGGTCGGCTCTGCCCTGGTCCTCGGGATAAAGTATAGGTCTCTAAAAACTATCGCCACATCCAAGAAACATTAAGCCCTTGGGCCACGTTAGTTTGCGACTGCTCTGGTTGGTCACTTGCTATGGCGCTCCACCGCCGATAGTCTGTCAGTTATCTTCTCTGGGCTATATTGCATCGTGTGTGAATAGGTGCTCAGATGTCATCGTTGGCGTAATTATCGGCTGACCAGAATTCCATCTCCCGTGCAGAACACGATCGTACGGACATCTGTTGAAAATTTATATGATTATATAGTGAATTAGACACAGGACCGGGAAATAGTGGTTTGTTTCTTTCATTTTGGGCACCGCTGTGTACGTAAATGTGCGCAGGCCAGGTTGTGACTTCACTCGACCACTCCCAGATATAGGACAATAAAACAAAGAAGTCTTTTTATCCGTTTGGCATATCTCTAAAATTTGGTGATGAAATATCAGGCACAGATACATGCCTTAGTGCACGGACTAACGTCCATTTCAAATCGGCAATGGTGTAAATACCGGGTTGTTGTAATTAAAGCGCAGTTACTCTTGAAGGTCTAGTTATCGTATGGCAATGAAACTTACTAGATATGCTAAAGCATTAATGTGGAACCAACTTACACTGCGAAGAAATTAGTTCCAATTTAGACCACCAGGTGGAAATTTGGTGATGTAATCGTTGACTAGCCGAGCGATCTACGGCGCTGCAGTCATGGACTGTGCGGCTGGTCCTGGCGGAGGTTCGAGTCCTCCCTCGGGCATGTGTGTGTGTGTGTGTTTGTCATTAGGATAATTTAGGTTACGTGGTGTGTAAGCTTAGGGACTGATGACCTTAGCAATTAAGTCACATAAGATTTCACACACATTTGAACAATCGTTGACACCTGTGGTGCTCATATTGAACAATTTGTGTAAGTGGCGATTAATAACAAAATCAACATTACGGCTTTCTCACTTGTTTACCTTTTCTGCCCACGCCCCATTCCTAATCCATTGCATATGGAAACATTTCTACACATTTCTTATACAATCTCAGTGCCAAATTTGCACCTGTTGGCCTAATTTGGAACTGAGGTTTTTTACAACGTAAATCGGTTCCACATTAACGCACTGAAGTTTCGCTGTCATACGAAAATAATAGGCCACACTGGACCTCTGTGAGTAGCTGAACTTCAGTTTCAGCCACACGGTATCATCTTTGAAAAATTTCTTTATGTGATGAGACATATAACGGTTTGCGGAGCGCTGTAGGGTGCTGGATGCATCAGTTGGTTTCCACACTGTACCAGTGTAAGTCGCCGCTGGCAGCTTCCCGGAGCGGCCCGGCGCTGCCTGAGCTATTAATCCCCGCTGAAAGTTGGTGAGCCGGCAGCCCTTAGCGGCTCGTTGGCGGCTCAGCTATCGAGAGCCGCCAGATGGGGCTACTCCCTCCGCCCCCTCCCCCCTGCCCGTTCCTGCGGCTGGAAAGCTGCTGCGCGCTACCCGCTGCCCAGGGCAACTGCCTGGAGACATCGCGGCTCTGGGCGCTGCCGTTTATCCCGCTATCTGCTGCGCACCCCGCCTGGTGTGGTCAGCTGAAAGGCCTGCCATAACACGTCCGCTTCTGGTTTCATTCTGTACGATACGACAGCCGTTCCGCTTCCTCCTTTCCCTTCACAAAGGCTGTCGTGAGAGGATTGCCTCACACTTATCTTAAGAACACACGCCGTTAGCTCGCAGAGCTAAGAGTGTATGTAAGCGTACCGAAATGACATTCACAATATATGCCGTTATTATGGAAGCGGGGTCTCTAACTTATTTTTTACTTGCCTTTCCTCGCCGCTTCACGATCGTATGCGTTTGACGCATATGCTGAACACACATCCTCCTCCCCCTCTGTGTGTTCATCTATTCGTCCTTCTGCCTATCTACCTCAACCTCCCGCCTCTGTCTCCTCCACTCTCTCTGTCTCTTCATCTCCTCCTCCTCCTTTCTTTGTCTTTCTCCTCTACCTCCACTCTGAACATATCTTCCTTCCGCCTTCTACAGACAATATCGTGTTCCCCCGCTCTCTTTCAACCTCTCTTCTGTTTCCACATAACCACTATTCCTCTACACCTTCCAACTGCCTCATGCATCTTCCCCTCCTTCCCCTCTCTGTGACCATTTCCTCCTCCCCCACACTCTGTCCATCCCCCCCTCTTCTGTCCATCTCAATCTGTCCCAACCCATGTGCATCAACACGTATATCTGCTGCAATAAAGTTCGATAAGGCGGGCCAATACTATTCCCTAAACGTATCCGTCATGCACAGCAGGCAACACATCAGGGGTGTTAATGTCATTTGTTTTCTCCTGACGTACAGGCAACCATGCAGAGCAGGTCGAGAAAGCTGTCCAATACTGGTCTAACACAATATGGTTGCCCTACAAAACAGGTTGACTTGGCAGGTCGAAACTGTTCCCACACAGCATGTCTGTCATGCAAAGCACTTTGCGTACCAGAGTGTAGGAAAACACATTTTTGCCTGGATCTCTGCAACTATTGGAGCGAGGAGATTATAAACCCCACAGTGCTGATACTCGTAAGGCCTGCTGTTCATTTACCACAGTTGTTTGAAATCGATCCAGTGGTTTGGGAGCAGATCCCAGACACCACCTCTGTCCTACATATGTAAAGGATTTTATTTATTTCTAGTCAGCCACACCAGATTATGGCAACACATTCGAAACATCAGATCCAAAAAAGATGTTTTTAAATATTAATAATAATAATAATAGCAATGATGGTTACTGGAAAATTCTACATCAACATCCCATTTAGACCTATGATCCTAATTATCCTCCTCAGTGCTGAGATTAGTTTTTGTGGCTGAAAAGTTTACATTGGTAGCCAATGCATTGTTCTGCGACAAAAGGAAAAGATTGAAGCATTAAATTTAAAATAGGGTGACTAAAAATTATAGTACATAGTCAGGTGAATACTATACGTGTTCGAAAGTAACTGAAATGTTGTGGAATACACGGAAAACGCAATATAACACACTTAAAACCTGTGGCAACAATGCCACTGTATTGTGAAAATATAGGTCGACGCTGAGTGCAGTGACGAAGTGAACAATTAACTCTGCGATGGTATAGATGGTTCAAATGACTCTAAGCACTATGGGACCTAACATCTGAGGTCATCAGTCCCCTAGAACTTAGAACTACTTAAACCTAACTTACCTAAGGACATCACAAACATTCATGCCCGAGGCAGGATTCAAACCTGCGAACGTAGCAGCAGTGCCGTTCCGGACTGAAGCGCCCAGAACCGCTCGGTCACCTCGGCCGGCGATGTTGTGGGACATATTATAATATTATAGTATCTTTTAAACATTTTCTAGTTCAAAATAATTAAAAAGCAACTAAAATTAACTTCATTTCTCTAAGACATAGTGACACTGCACTACGCAGCTCCTCTTAAAGTCGATGCTGCCACCTACTGGGAACATGCAGAAACGAAAACGAGTGATGCCTTCAAAGCCCACATTGTAAGTAAATGCTACAATCAGCCACAACGACCTTTGTTTGCTCCCTGAGCTAGAAAAAGTATACACATTGGATGTAACATACACATTACATAAGGACTGGGGATGATAACATATTAAAATATCAGTATGAATACATTATGACCATTGCAACATTATTAGAAATGGTACATCTAAATAGCTGGAACTTAAAAAGTGGGAACAATAGTTGTACAGCAAGAAAATGCACAGCTTTATTAGAACATGTATATTTAAGCTGAGGTCACTGACAGCAATGGACATGAGAGAAGAGAGAGGGCAACATGAGGGATGTCACAAAACACTAAAAATAAAAGTATCAGGAAATAAAGTGTCGTTGTTGTTTGTTGTTGTTGTGGTCTTCAGTCCTGAGACTGGTTTGATGCAGCTCTCCATGCTACTCTATCCTGTGCCATGTTCTTCATCTAGCAGTACTTACTGCAACATACATCCTTCTGAATCTGCTTAGTGCATTCATCTCTTGGTCTCCGTCTACGATTTTTACCCTCCACGCTACCCTCCAATGCTAAATTTGTGATCCCTTGATGCCTCAGAACATGTCCTACCAACCGGTCCCTTCTTCTAGTCAAGTTGTGCCACAAACTCCTCTTCTCCCCAGTTCTATTCAATACCTCCTCATTAGTTATGTGATCTACCCATCTAATCTTCAGCATTCTTCTGTAGCATTTCGAAAGCTTCTATTCTCTTCGTGTCCAAACTATTTATCGTCCATGTTTCACTTCCATATACTTTCAGAAACGACTTCCTGTCACTTAAATCTATTTTCGATGTTAATAAATTTCTCTTCTTCAGAAACGCTTTCCTTGCAATTGCCATTCAACATTTTATACCCTCTCTACTTCCACTATCATCACTTATTTTGCTCCCCAAATAGCAAAACTCCGTTACTACTTTAAGTGTCTCATTTCCTAATCTAATTCCGTCAGCATCACCCGACTTAATTCGACTACATTCCATTATCCTCGTTTTGCTTTTGTTGATGCTCATCTTATGGTTCAAATGTCTCGTAGCACTATGGGACTCAACTGCTGAGGTCATTAGTCCCCTAGAACTTAGAACTAATTAAACCTAACTAACCTAAGGACATCACAAACATCCATGCCCGAGGCAGGATTCGAACCTGCGACCGTAGCGGCCTTGCGGTTCCAGACTGCAGCGCCTTTAACCGCACGGCCACTTCGGCCGGCGATGTTCATCTTATATCCTCCTTTCAAGACACTATCCATTCCGTTCAACTGCTCTTCCAAGTCCTTTGCTGTCTCTGACAGAATTACAATGTCATCGGCGAACCTCAAAGTTTTTATTTCTTCTCCATGGATTTTAATACCTACTCCGAATTTTTCTTTTGTTTCCTTTACTGCTTGGTGAATATACAGACTGAATAACATCGTGGAGAGGCTACAACCCCGTCTCACTCCCTTCCGAACCGCCGCTTGCCTTTCATGCCCCTCGACTCTTATAACTGCCATCAGCTTTCTGTATAAATTGTAAATAGCCTTTCGCTCCCTGCATTTTATCCTTGCCATCTTTAGAATTTGAAAGAGAGTATGCCAGTCAACATTGTCAAAAGCTTTCTCTAAGTCTACAAATGCTAGAAACGTAGGTTTGCCTTTCCTTAATCTATTTTATTGTGTCGTTACTGATTGAGAAATGAAAGGAGAAGGAACTAGGAGCAGACTGGAGAACCTGCTTGATGAATCGACCCAGAGTAACTGGCAACATACATCTTAATTTTTAGGAAAAATGTTATGAAGTTCGCAGAAGAGCATGTTTCAGCTTTTTCTTAAATTCAACTAGCAACTTCTTGCGCAGAGTACAGTGTAGTTGGTTTCAGGGGCTGTACTTAATATTTACGAAAGATGTGAGCATACTCTTCTGTTTAGAATGGCACTTCCCCTCCAGTGCTCAGCATTTCTGCTAGAGCGTCTGCCCACAACCCCCACCACTACCGGTCTCCTCATCTGTGTTCTGCCTACTTCCCATCTACCGGCCGCAGTATTCTGCGCGGACTCTACTTGGGAGCAGTGCTCGAGGCATGCAGGCCTGCATTCCGACTTTGGTGAGTGTGACAGACGGTGTCAGTCAGAGCTGCTACAGGGGCGAACACGGCGAGGCACTCTGCTGCAGCCTGTCGTGCTATTTGCCCAACAGAGAGCCAACCGCCGCGAGGCGCCATAAGCGCAACGTCATCTCGTCGCGAGGCGGGCTGCCGCTGCCGCTGCCGCTGCTTGCTCCGCAGATGTCGCTTTGATGCGCGCGCTACAAAGTGTCACGCTTGCTGAACACTTAGGAGCCATTGTAGCGGCGTGTTTGTCTACTCCGCCGCCGCCGCCGCCGCCGCCGCCGCCGCTGCTTACGACGCCAGGCCGTCGCCTCGCTTTGCAGCGACGCCAGTTCCCTCCCCAGCCGAGCAGCGCCTCACAACGTCTTCCACATCCTTCAACCTTCCCCCTAAACGCGTCTCTGGGTGCTGCCGCCGCATGCGACTGCTCACTTTGAATTAGTTAAACTACTTGATTGTAAACAAGTGGCAGATACTTAAACAGGGAAGGAATCTTTAAATCACAAATGTTTAGACACACAAATTGTAATATTATTGGATTTCAGATACTTTTCAAATGAGATATTTGTCATAAAAGAAGGGAACAGCCATCGGGCTGTAGTTCGTAAAGATATTAAGCATCTCAACGCATGTGTAAAGAGACGAAATACTCTGTAATGTGCGCCTGTATCAAGACGCGTGTCCAGCGTTAAAATATTGCAAATAAACACTATCACCCGCTGGGCGCAGATATTTAAATCATGGCCATAGTGCTCGGTAGCAATAAGCTGCGAAACATTTGAAAGAGCAATCCATCATTTGTTAAGAAATGTTCTAGAGATTTAATTACCTTTTTACGTTTGGTCGCCGACTTCTTAATACGTGTTGTGAAGCACCGCTACACGTTATATTTTATCTACTGTCAAAAACCATGTAAATCACCAAGCAAACGCTTTGGTAAATCGTGTGACGCTAAAAAGTACTTAAGCGGACGCCAGAACTTTTAATTCTTAAGAAATCTCGGACAGACAAAAGCAGCAATTATTGGACTGCTCCATGTATGAGAGAAACATAAAATGTAAGTTTTGTATTCTTTGTATATTTGTTAATGTCTATTAATTTAACGCCTTTGTTCTGTGAGAATATATTGATGCCGCACCTTACAGAAAATCTCTACTTACTTTTTTCTTTAAACTAAATAAAAAAAATTGTTCAAATCGTTCTGAGCACTATGCGACTTAACTTCTGAGGTCATCAGTCCCATAGAACTTTATTTATTTATTTTTTTTTTGGTCATCATTCTACTGACTGGTTTGATGCGGCCCGCCACGAATTCCTCTCCTGTGCTAACCTCTTCATCTCAGAGCAGCACTTGTAACCTACGTCCTCAATTATTTGCTTGACGTATTCCAATCTCTGTCTTCCTCTACAGTTTTTGCCCTCTACAGCTCCCTCTAGTACCATGGAAGTCATTCCCTCATGTCTTAGCAGATGTCCTATCATCCTGTCCCTTCTCCTTATCAGTGTTTTCCACATATTCCTTCCCTCTCAAATTCTGCGTAGAACCACCTCATTCCTTACCTTATCAGTCCACCTAATTTTCAACATTCGTCTATAGCACCTGCATGGGGGATTAGTTAAATAAAAAAAAAATGCAAATATTTTTTGTAGCTGTAAGTACGATTACGCAAGTCTTGTAAACGGCTGGCCCTGACTAGTTTTAGTACGCAATCTGACTGCTTAGAATGACAACACAGAATGTGAGAAAATTTCTGTTAGCATAATTAATTAATTAAGTCCCCAGCAACTATAAAACCTATGAAACAACAAACGCAAGTGTAGCTGTTCTGTATGTGGTAGTATGACTCAACGCACATCTGGCACGGTTCTTCTTCAACAAGACAAGAATTTTTAAATACCAATTATACTGAAGTGATAAAAGAAAATTAGAAATACTATAATTGCGCAAGAAAACCAGAATTACACTCTAATACAAGAACGCACGCCAGATGCTTTGTTGACTGAACCTGTAATGACACACTATTCAGGACACTGAAAGAATAAAAGAAAATAGTGTTTATTACCTCCATATATATTGACGACATGCACTCTGACCATTACAATATCTCCATTAGAACAACATCTGCTATCTCTCCCATCAAACCACTGCATAAAACATGGAACAACACTCTCCACTACCACATCTCACTCTGACTTCACGACAAGCAGTGTCCACCACAACTTCTCGGCAAGAACTGCCTGCCGCTACCTCTCAATAAGCACTGCCAGTGGAGGCGGCGGAACAGAACTCTCTGGCGCGATCTCTGGCGCTGTGGCTCAGTGTAGCCACCTTTCATATGCCCTTCCTCCACGGGCTAGAATTTGATGGTATTTTTGCCAGCACTGGTGGTGAAAATACCACCAAATTCGTCAAAAAAAATACAGACAAAAATAAAAGATAATATTAATACGTAAATATCATATAACTAGATAAAATTTTGGCTTTGCACTGACCTTACAATAGCCTAATATATAAAATACAGTAAGGAATACAAATTCTTTCATACATATGACTTTACATAATAGTTTACACAAATATCATGTGGTTAAACAATTCAATCGATAGCGTCAGCAATGAAGAATATGAGCAGGTAAGAGTCTTATAACTTTTCACAAACAATAATACACAAAAAATCAGTTTATACAAATATTCACATAAATTGCTTTCATAACAAGTAGTTGACAGTTCCAGCAGTAGCACCCAGCATTGTGGAACAGGTGCAGACTCCAACAGGTGACATCATTTCAGTAGAAGCAGTTCATCAGTGGCACCCAGCAATGTCGAGTAGGTGCAGACTCCAACAGGTGACATCATTTCAGTAGAAGCAGTCCATCAGTGGCACCCAGCAATGTCGAGTAGGTGCAGACTCCAACAGGTGACATCATTTCAGTAGAAGCAGTCCATCAGTGGCACCCAGCAATGTCGAGTAGGTGCAGACTCCAACAGGTGACATCATTTCAGTAGAAGCAGTCCATCAATGGCACCCAGCAATGTCGAGTAGGTGCAGACACCATCAGGTGACATCGTTTCAGTAGTAGCAGTCCATTAATGGCACCCAGCAATGTCGAGTAGGTGCAGACACCATCAGGTGACATCATTTCAGTAGTAGCAGTCCATCAATGGCACCCAGCAGTGTTGAGTAGGTGCAGACAGCAGTCCATAATATTCACTATCACTAATCACACTGTTCATCAGCAGAAATTAAACATGTCCTAGTGGCACCAATCATGTACAAAAAGTACAAGTAACAGTCCATAATATTCACTATCACTGATCACACTGTTCATCAGCAGAAATTAAACATTTCTAAGTGTCACACATCATGTTGAAAAGTGCAGGTAACAGTTCATAATATTCACCATCACTACTCAGTCAGTTCAAGCATGAACAATAGTCTGAATACACATACAAATGCTTTTACAATGCTCTTACACTAAACATACAAGTTCTAATAAACACACAAATGATATCAGTTAATTGTCATATTACTATTACAAATACACAAACATCAGTAAACCTATAATATTTATGGGTGTCAGTGCAAGCCACTACAAACAAATAAAATAATATTTAGGAGATAGGTGGGTAGGATTAGGAAAGGAAAACACACAAAACACACTCACTCATCTTTCATCCACATTAAGTACTACTGTGTAATTGAATAGTGTTAACTGTGTAAATGCACTTCTGTCAAAATTTCATGTTCATCATGTGTATCAAGTAGTAGTGGCAGCAATGTATAACAGTCAATAATAGTTCAGTCAACGTCATAGTCATCATGTCAAGACCAATGTTTGCCAAGCCAGATCAAAATGTACAGTTGCTGAACAACTGTCAGTGTGCCAAGATATGCAACTTCCTCTCTCCAAAAAAAAAAAGTACATACTGCTTAGTGATTTAACAAAGTGTGTGTAGACAATCTTCCTTCCATTTTAGTGTTCTAGTCTGCTATCTTCATCCTCCTTGTTCCATATAGACAAAAAAAAAAAAAAAAAATATGCTCCTCACTTATTTTACCTCTTATACACCAACTCCAATCAACTTCATATAATCTCAATACCTCAATAATACCTCTTCAATAGGTCGATACATATAAACCTTATTGCCAGTATCATTTCACTTCCATAACAACTCTTTCCTCTAGTCAGTCTCCTCGAACAAGTACAGATAAAATCTTAATGCAAACCTCCTCATCCCATACAATCCGAAGACACACTGTCAACACACAACCTCTGTGTAATCCATCTGACCAAAATCTTCTACTCATTATGAATTATAAACAAAGAATGCATACATGACCTCTAACAGACTTAGTTCGAATAACTCTCAGTAATTAAGTACGATTACGGAGTGTGAATGATCCTAATATTTCACAGTGTGTACACCACTTCAAGAATTATGGCAAACAGAAGCAAACATGTGGAGTATTTCTTGTGTCAAGTGTCACTTCCTATTTCAATTGCTCACGAAAAATGCAGTGTAATAACTGTGTTGGTATGTCATGTCGTTAGCTTCCTTCCTATTGGCATACATTTATACAGCTTTCATAAAACCTCCAGCTCATGTGACTTCTATGAAGTTTCTTGTACTAATGTCGTTCGTCGAATTATAGCAGTTCATTTTCTTATCTTAAATATATAAGGCACTGAGCGTAAGCAAAGCAAGCAATAGCGAGTAAATATACCAGTAGTGAGCAGAATGTCAACAAGTGGATGCAGCACAATTCTTACAACGAGGCTCTGCCAAACAAACAATCTAGAATTAATACAATAGTGTGACCTAAACTCTATGTTTGTACACAGTATATCAGCATTTCTATATACCAAATTAAAGAGTAGTTATGACAACAAACAGAGATGTATAAGTATACAATCCATACGCATAGCAGCAAACAGGTAATTAGCATCGTATCAGCGTAAGCAAATAAATGTTCATATGTAATCTTAATAAATAAACATGAAGGCGCAAGCAGATAAATCACAAAGTATAACTTACATACCTAACCACATCAGCACAATTAATCAGGTGACAATTATAATTTAAATAAATAAGCACAGCAGGCACATAATTAAAAAATATGACATCAGTGAAAAACCAGTGCAGTCAAGCGATGCATAATATACACAAGTTACAACCCAGTTCATTAATAATCATTGTCAAAATCAGTTAACGTACGCAAGCACGTCGCTTCACAAGTAAATTTATAGAACATGAAATTAGTACAAAGTATGAATCACGTAATCGCGAGCAGCAAATTATGTCTAAAGTACGTACCTAAGTGGAAATATGTTACCTGAAAAATAAACTTAGTTTATTAGTTTCTTCTTGGAAATTACATTCTTCCTGAAAATTTCTCGATAGCAAGTCGTCTTAACGTCGGACACGCACAGAATTTACCTGAAGTTCTTAAATATCTTATAGAACCGTATCCTGAAAAATACTGAATGTTAATAACATAATTCATCAAGTTATTATAGCTTTATACTGATTTTATTCGGAGAAAGACTGTGTATTTGTTTATGGCTGTCAGTGCATTCGCACTGAGCGCTCGATCAGCTGTAGGCGCGTGACGTAGGAAGTGATTGTTTACGGTCAACGACTGCCTTGTGCGGCGCGCAGACTTGACTGTTGCTTTGAGTATATGCCGCCGCCAAAACACTGCGCGGTATCCTTGTACTCTCTGCATGTTTACGTAAACTGTTGGTTTCTCGAAAGTATGTAATTCCACAAAAATGTTAACGTTTGATATATGATGTATTCCCTTAGAGCGTCGTGATTTAAGAGTTTCTACTTCAACAGTGTTATCATGAATAATTTTGCGAATTCTATATGGACCGTTATAAAGCAGAAAAAATTTGCGACACAAGCCTTTTTCTTTGTGAGACAAACGATGGGACTTAATTAACACCTTCTGACCAACTGACAAGATTTTTAAACGACCAGGACGCTTAGCTGATTTCTCTCTTCTAGCAGCCGCAGATGCAATATTTTGTAGAGCCAGATTCACAACTTCAGAATGCCGCAGTTTCCGTGAAGGCGGAAAAGGAACGATTTCAGAAATGCGATTTTTCGGTGCTTTATTTTTTAATATCAGTATAGGTGGTAAAGAAGTTGAATCATTAGGAAGTTCATTCAGAATGTTTTGAAAAATATGAAGATACTGATCCCAAGTTCTGTGATTCTGATGACAATAAAGACGACACAATTTATTGATTTCCTTCATCCATCTCTCTGAAGCGTTAGATTGAGGGTGAAAAAGTGAAATGAAAATTGGTTTAATCTTACGACGCCGTAGAGTATGAAGCCAAATTTTAGAACGAAACTGTGATCCATTATCTGATATAACCTTATCAACATGACCCACTTCTTTAAGAAAATGTTTGATGAAAGCGTTAGATACTGAATGAGCTGTTGCTTTGCGTAAAGGTGTAAAACACACATATTTTGATGTCAGTTCCACTGCTACGAAAATGTATGCAAAACCATTAGTAGATCGAACCACTGGACCGAACAAATCGACTGCAGCCATGTCCTTTAATTTCGCTGGAATGATAGGAAACAACGGTGCTCTGTGAGAAATAGTCGCCGGCTTAGCCTTTTGACATAATTTGCATTTGGCAAGAACAGATCGAATACGTTGTTCCATATTACTGAAGTAGCAATTTTCTCGTAAATTATGAAAGGGTTTTCTGGGACCAAAGTGTGCATAACTGAAATGTGTGTACCAAATCAATTTATTGACCCACTCATCAGGAATACAAACTAACCAAACAGAGTTGTCCACCGATTTTCGTTTAAAGAGAATGTCGTTGCGAACTAAATAATGCTGTCTAATCGCTACGCTTTCCTTTCTCCTCCACTTCTCCTTAATGTCCTTCCAGATTGGATCCTTATTTTGCTCCTTAGCGATGTCCTGGAGCGAAGACGAAATAAAGTTCGCAAACGCAACACCTTGAATATACATCAAACAATAATTGTTTTCCTTGCAGTCCTCTTCAGAACTTTGTTTCAAACCCATAGGTGCACGTGATAAAGCATCAGCAACAATATTTGAAGAACCCTGTATGTAAACAATACTAAAATCAAACTCCTGTAGGTACAACGCCCATCGTGACAATCTGCCATGAGTTAATTTTGTCGACATAAGAAATTCCAGAGCTCGATGATCGGTGTAAACCTTAGTATGTCTGCCAAAGAAGAATGTCCGAAATTTTGTAAAAGCCCAAACAACAGCCAAAGCTTCAAGTTCCGTAATCGAATAATTCTTTTCAGATTTAGAGAGAACACGACTTCCAAATGCAGTAGTTTTCTGGACTACAACGCCGTTTTCTTCTATCTCTTGAAATAAATGTGCACCTGGGCCTTTGTACGATGAATCCGTCGCCAAACAAAAATCTTTAGATAAATCCGGGTGTGAAAGAAGTGGAGCAGCAACTAAAGCATCACGAAGTTGTTCAAATTCTGATTGAGCTTCCTCATCCCAACACCAATTAGATTTCTTTCCAGATAGTTCACATAAACGAGGTGTGGCCAAATCGTTCAATTTAACAAAGCGTCTAAGAAAATTACAGACACCAAGAAAACTACGAACATCACGTTTTGTAGTAGGAACAGCATAATTACGAATAGCGTCTAATTTCTCTGGATCAGGAAGAATACTTTCTGTAGAAATAATGTGACCGAGAAATTTCACCTGAGAACGACCAAATTCAGATTTTTCTAAGTTCACTGTAATGCCAACTCTTGCAAAAATACGTAATAATGAATCCAAAATTTTGTTGTGCTCACTCCAAGAATGTTTAGCAATAAGAATGTCGTCAACATATGAAGTAATATTGTCACGAAGATAAACAGGTAAAATTTCATGTAAGCTACGAATGAATGCTGCTGAAGATACAGTAAGTCCAAACGGTAATTTACGAAATCACTTTTAGGTAAAATAGTCATATCAGGTTATTGTTTGCTACTGTCTAGATAGATTGATAGTTGAAGAGTTGTTTCGATAGATGCAAGAATAGTGAAAGAGTAGGCAGCAGTGCAGAAAACTAAAAGCGTAATAGCACTACTACAGCTCGGGGCCCTATGCTCGCTACGGCACATATTCACTTAGAGTAGTGAATCCCCTGAGGACATCAATAGCTGCACATAGATTCTAGTTTGTGACTTTGTGGCACATCTGGCGGAAGTGCGCACGTAAATTGATCTAACCATGAACATGGATGTATCTCATTCTTAGAATTGCGGAAGATCTTAAATTTCCGAACAGTCAAAAAGTGTTTATAGTCAAAGTTTTCGCCTCGTGGCGACAAGTACCTACCGCGTCTGTCCCAGTCCGAATGTCGATTATTGTAAAGTTCGCGCGCCTGGCGCTCTCTTGTTGCATCCCGTAAATGAAACAAATTATTTTCTTCAAAGCCCTCTGCTAGCTGTGATTCTAAATTTCTTTTGCCGTCTTTTCCTACGATTTCGCCTTCAATTTGTTTGACTTGCTTTTTTAATGCCTCAAATTCCCTTTTCACGCGTTCGTTAAATTTTCCCTGATTTTCAACATGCTTATTTATATTCTGGTACTCTTCGGTTTCTGCAAATGGTAATGGTGCTGTATCATCTGAATCTCTGTCCCCATTTAAACTAAGATTTGTCAATTTGTCTGAAATCTCCTCAACTCTTTCCGATAAATCACCTATTTGTTCTTTCTGTTTATTTACGTCTTCCGTAAGTGTTGCGACTCGGGTTTCAGTATTAACACATTTAGTAGTTAATTGTTCATACTGTTGTGTTAGGTTATTTATTCTGTCATTTTGTACAGATTCCTCTAATCCTTCAAGTATTTCTTCCTTATCGTGTGCACGTTGTAAATTTAATTCTGAAAATTTTTGTACTATCGCGCGATCTCTTTCTTCCTGTTCTCTATCCTGTTCCTTTTGTCTAATCTCTACTGCAATTACTCTGTTATTGTGAGAATTCAAAATCGGTTGTACTTCTTCTCTGATTTCTTTCTTTAATTCATCTTTCATATTTATGAAACATGTCCTTATTCGTGAGTCTAACCGTGTTTCCATTGTTTCCATCTCTGTTTTAATTGTTCCTATTTGTGAATCTAACCGTGTTGCCACTGTTTTTAATTCAGATCCTAACTGCAATCCCAGTGAGTCTATCCGTGATTCCATTGTTCCCATTTGTGAGTCTAACCGAGATCCCAAATTTAATATTGCACCCATCAACTGCTCCATATTAAATGGTTCAGAATTCTTTTCGCCACTAACATTTCCCACAAAACCAGCTTCGTTCGTCGTAGCTGTAAAGCTATCTGTGTTCGATACTATTCCAGAATCTTCTGTCGTTAATCTCGGATTCTGTGAATTTTCTGATTGAGAAAAATTTTGAAATGGTTCCGGACTACTTTCCCGACTTATTAAATTGTTTTTCACTTCATTATTCATGATACTGTTTTCCTCTGTTGGCGAGTTCGCCATGTTAACAATTTCGTCATTCTCACTATCCATCATTTTTGCCTTCTTCATCGATCGCGTAATCATTTACAAAACACAAAACTCGTCACTGTACGAAAATTACACACAATGACTCTTTATCTCCAACAATACCATTTACATGAAAAGTTTCCCTCAAACACGATTAATCGAACAATTGAAATAATTGCACTAAATTGTCAAACCCGTAGACAAGGCAACACACAAAAAAAATAAATTTTGAAAAATATCATTAGAAGAATGCCAATTACCAAATCTACACATGCAATATAGACTACAATTACTAAACTACAAATTACTACAACAATACTACTGTCTACTATTTTTGCAATCAGAAGAATTCCAAGGGACGATCCGAGGCAGCGGTCGCCACGTGCATGGGGGCTTAGTTAAATAAAAAAAAATGCAAATATTTTTTGTAGCTGTAAGTCCGATTACGCAAGTCTCGTAAACGGCTGGCTCTGACTAGTTTTAGTACGCAATCTGACTGCTTAGAATGACAACAAAGAATGTGAGAAAATTTCTGTTAGCACAATTAATTAATTAAGTCCCCAGCAACTATAAAACCTACGAAACAACAAACACAAGTGTAGCTGTTCTGTATGTGGTAGTATGACTCAACGCACATCTGGCACGGTTCTTCTTCAACAAGACAAGAATCTTTAAATACCAATTATACTGACGTGATAAAAGAAAATTAGAAATACTATAATTGCGCAAGAAAACCAGAATTACACTCTAATACAAGAACACACGCCAGATGCTTTGTTGACTGAACCTGTAATGACACACTATTCAGGACACTGAAAGAATAAAAGAAAATAGTGTTTATTACATCCATATATATTGACGAAATGCACTCTGACCATTACAATATCTCCATTAGAACAACATCTGCTATCTCTCCCATCAAACCACTGCATAAAACATGGAACAACACTCTCCACTACCACATCTCACTCTGACTTCACGACAAGCAGTGTCCACCACAACTTCTCGGCAAGAACTGCCTGCCGCTACCTCTCAATAAGCACTGCCAGTGGAGGCGGCGGAACAAAACTCTCTGGCGCGATCTCTGGCGCTGTGGCTCAGTGTAGCCACCTTTCACACCACATCTCAAATGCTTCGATTCTATTCTGTTCCGGTTTTCCCACAGCCCATGTTTCACTACCATACAATGCTGTACTCCAGACGTACATCCTCAGAAATTTCTTCCTCAAATTAAGGCCGGTATTTGATATTAGTAGACTTCTCTTGGCCAGAAATGCCTTTTTTGCCATAGCGAGTCTGCCTTTGATGTCCTCCTTGCTCCTTCCGTCATTGGTTATTTTACTGCCTAGGTAGCAGAATTCCTTAATTTCATTGACTTCGTGAACATCAATCCTGATGTTAAGTTTCTCGCTGTTCTCATTTCTACTACTTCTCAATACCTTCGTCTTTCTCCGATTCACTCTCAAACCATACTGTGTACTCATTAGACTCTTCATTCCGTTCAGCAGATCATTTAATTCTTCTTCACTTTCACTCAGGATAGCAATGTCATTAGCGAATCGTATCATTGATATCCTTTCACCTTGTATTTTAATTCCACTCCTGAACCTTTCTTTTATTTCCATCATTGCTTCTTCGATGTACAGATTGAAGAGTAGGGGCGAAAGGCTACAGCCTAGTCTTACACCCTTCTTAATACGAGCACTTCGTTCTTGATCGTCCACTCTTATGATTCCCTCTTGGTTGTTGTACATATTGTATATGACCCGTCTCTCCCTATAGCTTACCCCTACTTTTTTCCGAATCTCGAACAGCTTGCACCATTTTATAGTGTCAAACGCTTTTTCCAGGTCGACAAAACATATGAAAGTGTCTTGATTTTTCTTTAGCCTTGCTTCCATTATTAGCCGTAACGTCAGAATTGCTTCTCTCGTCCCTTTACTTTTCCTAAAGCCAAACTGATCGTCACCTAGTGCATTCTCAATTTTCTTTTCCATTCTTCTGTATATTATTCTTGTAAGCAGCTTCGATGCATGAGCTGTCCAGCTGATTGTGCGATAATTCTCGCACTTGTCAGCTCTTGCCGTCTTCGGAATTGTGTGGATGATGCTTTTCCGGAAGTCAGATGGTATATCGCCAGACTCATATATTCTACACACCAACGTGAATAGTCGTTTTGTTGCCATTTCCCCCAATGATTTTAGAAATTCTGATGGAATGTTATCTATCCCTTCTGCCTTATTTGACCGTAAGTCCTCCAAAGCTCTTTTAAATTCCGATTCTAATATTAGATCCCCTATCTCCTCTAAATCGACTCCTGTTTCTTCTTCTATCACATCAGACAGATCTTCACCCTCATAGAGGCTTTCAATGTATTCTTTCCACCTATCTGCTCTCTCCTCTGCACTTAACAGTGGAATTCCCGTTGGACTCTTAATGTTACAACCGTTGCTTTTAATGTCACCAAAGGTTGTTTTGACTTTCCTGTATGCTGAGTCTGTCCTTCCGACAATCATATCTTTTTTGATGTCTTCACATTTTTCCTGCAGCCATTTTGTCTTAGCTTCCCTGCACTTCCTATTTATTTCATTCCTCAGCGACTTGTATTTCTGTATTCCTGATTTTCCCGGAACATGTTTGTACTTTCTCCTTTCATCAATCAACTAAAGTATTTCTTCTGTTACCCATGGTCTCTTCGCAGCTACCTTCTTTGTACCTATGTTTTCCTTCCGAACTTCTGTGATGGCCCTTTTTAGAGATGTCCATTCCTCTTCAACTGTACTGCCTACTGCGCTATTCCTTATTGCTGTATCTGTAGCGTTAGAGAACTTCAAACGTATCTCGTCGTTCCTTAGTACTTCCTTATCCCACTTGTTTGCGTACTGACTCTTCCTGACTAATGTCTTGAACTTGAGCCTACGCTTCAACACTACTATATTGTGATCTGAGTCTATATCTGCTCCTGGGTACGCCTTACAATCCAGTATCTGATTTCGGAATCTCTGTCTGACCATGATGTAATCTAATTGAAATCTTCCCATATCTCCCGGCCTTTTCCAAGTATACCTCCTCGTCTTGTGATTCTTGAACAGGGTATTGGCTATTACTAGCTGAAACTTGTTACAGAACTCAATTAGTTTTTCTCCTGTTTCATTCCTTGTCTCAAGCCCATATTCTCCTGTAACCTTTCCTTCTGCTCCTTCCCCTACAACTGCATTCCAGTCGCCCATGACTATTAGATTTTCGTCCCCCTTTACATACTGCATTATCCTTTCAATATCCTCATACACTTTCTCTATCTGTTCATCTTCAGCTTGCGACGTCGGCATGTACACCTGAACTATCGTTGTCGGTGTTGGTCTGCTGTCGATTCTGATTACAACAACCCGGTCACTGAACTGTTCACAGTAACACACCCTCTGCCCTACCTTCCTATTCATAACGAATCCTACACCTGTTACACCATTTTCTGCTGTTGTTGATATTACCCGATACTCATCTGACCAGAAATCCTTGTCTTCCTTCCACTTCACTTCACTGACCCCTACTATATCTAGATTGAGCCTTTGCATTTCCCTTTTCAGATTTTCTAGTTTCCCTACCACGTTCAAGCTTCTGACATTCCACGCCCCGACTCGTATGCCGTTATCCTTTCGTTGATTATCCAATCTCTTTCTCATGGTAACCTCCCCCTTGGCAGTCCCATCCCAGAGATCCGAATAGGGGCTATTTCGGAATCTTTTGCCAATGGAGAGATCATCACGACACTTCTTCAATTACAGGCCACATGTCCTGTGGATACACGTTACGTGTCTTTAATGCAGTGGTTTCCATTGCCCTCTGCATCATCATGTCGTTGATCATTGCTGATTCTTCCGCCTTTAGGGGCAATTTCCCACCCCTAGGACAAGAGAGTGCCCTGAACCTCTATCCGCTCCTCCGCCCTCTTTGACAAGGCCGTTGGCAGAATGAGGCTGACTTCTTATGCCGGAAGTCTTCGGCCTCCTGTGCAGATTATTTATCAAAATTTAGGCAGTGGCGGGGATGAACCCGGGTCCGAAGACGTTTTGATTATGAAATTAAAGACGCTACCCCTAGACCACGGGCTAGCATCCCTAGAACTTAAAACTACTTAAACCTAACTAACCTAAGGACATCACACACATCCATGCCCGAGGCAGGATGCGAACCTGTGACTGTAGCGGGCGCGTGGTTCCAGACTGCAGCGCCTAGAACCGCTCGACCACCCTGGCCGGCTTTAAACTCACCGGGATTTTTCACTGTATGTAAGCTTTGTTACATGTTCGCTCTTCATCGCATTATCTCGATTGTATTCGGGAGTAAATTAATGTGTTTAATTTCCAATCTGATAACTTTTTACAAAATTTCCATTTTTTTTAATTATTAAAACAGGTCCCTTAGGTATTTTTATCGAAGATTCTGATTGCTTGAAGGCAGTCCGGGTCAAAGGTCAGTCACGAAACCACCTTCACGTAATTAAACCTTATGTCTCCTGTACACAATCGAGAACCGACGCATCGTCGTTCATACATTAATTAGTCTCTTTTTCCAACTCGTACCAAAAACGGCAAAGCAGAACTGTCGTGAATAATCAGACTAGTGTTATAGGTTGCATTCTTTATCTTGTCGCAAACATTGCCAAACATTATCATAATTACTGTTATATTTGATTAAATTTGAGTGAGTAACAAAATCTATGACACTCGGAAATACACGATCAAGTATTTTTAGCCTAGTGGAATGTGTGATAAAATAAATGTTTTGTTAAAGCAATTCGTATTTTCAATGGTTAGGTTTGGATATGATACCAAAGTTCCTGCACTCATTTTTTCCCACTGTTCATAAAAGAAGGAAAAAGTATACTTACTATTGTTGGTACAGAATACCACTTTTATCCAATGCATAATATACACTGAAAGTTTTATGCTGGAACGTGAATCGTGAATTTAAGAGACTGCTTGTAAGTCTGAGCATAACCTGATGTGAACTAGGTTTCATCTGAAGGAGCTAACCTTATCTCTTGATAAAATCTCAGCTCTGCCTTTACCAGCCTGAAACTGAGACCATGACTTGTGAAAATGCACCCCAGAAAAATGCAAATAATTATCGTCCAGTTTCTTTACTGGTGACTTTTCCGAAATACTTAAAAAAAATGTACTCAAGAATTTAAATAGACATAAGTTCTTCAATATGTCACAGTTTTGAGGTGTTCCTCGGCTTAAATGCTACCTAACCATTCACTCACCAAATATTACAAGGCTTAAATAATAAAATATCGTAAAATTATATTTGTTTTCTTTCTAATCTGTTTGACTGCGTAGATCACGTTACTCTTTTACAAAAACTTACATTTTATGCAGTGGACAGATGTACTGATGTAGAGGGTGATCAAAAAGTTTCTGAGAGAGTTGCTGCAGCTGTATTGAACGAAGTGAGACTCTGATGGGCATATGTAATCACCGACATGTAAGCAAGGGATTAGACTGGCGTTCGTGTTTTTCCGACGAACGTACGCTAAATGGGAAAACATGATCTATGGTGACCTTGCGTCCAAACCAAGACAAACGTGCTGTTATTCTTTTCTTGGCCGCCGAAGGACAAACACCGTTAGACATCCATCAGAGAATGAAAGAATGGGCACAAATTAAAAAAATGGCTATGAGTGCTTTGGGACTTAACATCTGAGGTCATCAGTCCCCCAGAACGTATAACTACTTAAACCTAAGTAACCTAAGGACATCAAACACATCCATGCCCGAAGCAGTTTTCGAACCTGCGACGGTAGCAGTCGCGCAGTTCCGGACTGAAGCGCCTAGAACCGATTGGTTACCACGGCCGGCTGCTCGATAAGGCGAAACGTTCGCGGAAACTACGAAAAGGGATACACGTCCACATATCGCGAACGTCGTAGCGTAAGAAATGCACCAACTCAAGTAGAGGATACTCGAGAGCCCGGCCTTTAATCCTCACCCCTCCACTGTAATTATCACGCCATCGATCCCTTAAGAAAGGGGTCGAGAAGTCGACGATTCCTGTCGCACGAGGACGTGCAGCAGGCAGGACACGATGTTCTATCTGGTGCGTCCGTGGAGTCATTGCCTCAACGCTTACGGTGATACTGCCTCATTAACATACCAGTTGTGGACTGTACCATCTTCTAATTGGTTTGAGCCATAGCCAACTTAAAAATTAGTTCTGAATAATTCAAAGAATCTTAGAAGGAGGTATAACTGTAGTATCTGTGGAGAGATCAAGAACGGAGCTTTACAAGTTACGATTTTGGGTCCACTCCTGCTCATTGTATATGCGTACGACCATTCACTTAACATACATGAAGCAAAACTGATACTTTTTGCAATAGATACTTGCCTTACAATCAACCTCAATAAAAGGAAAGCAATAGAACAGATTTTTGTCGATGTTTACAACGGATTATTAAATGGTTCTCTGAAGTAGCACTCCACGTAAGCTTTCAGAAAAGACACACACATTCAGTTCTGTACAACAACAGTCAGACCAACAATTTATATACCACATGAACACTATCAGTAAACAGGGTACAATACTCCGAATTTTTGAGTGAAGATATTGATGGAAACGTGAACTAGGAGCAGCATATTACTGAAATATTGCTGCGTTTGCTCCTAGAACAATTGCTAGTCTTGGGAACAAACGAGTCAACCTCCTGACACATTCTGCATATTTTCACGAAATAATGCCTACTGTGAAAAGTTTCTTGGGGTATCGAATCTATTAACAAGTATTATATGCACCGAAGTGAACAGTAAGTAGAATACGTGGCTCTCACCTGCAATTGTCATGTAAGTAACTCTTCAACGAGTTTGGCACGAATTTGGCATTTTAACTAGACCAACACAATACACATATTCGCTAATGAAATTCGTTATAAGTAGTCCATCATAATTTGAGAAAACAGTGGACCACTGTAAGAAAGGTAACCGACACTACCCGTTGTTAAAGCTATCAGGGGCCCAGAAAGAAGTTCAATATGCAGCAACAAAATTTTTAATCATTTTCCCGTAACGCAAACGGCCTGATGGTCTACAGAACATGTAAATAACTATGTATGGCCAATAGTTGAATGAATTCGAAGCGTGACCACGTGTTACTGAAGTACAAACACAAAAGTCTATCATACTCCGATATTAAAGACACACGAAGAGAAAGTTGAAGATATGAACTGCCTTTTATTTGTGATACAATCAGATTTTATTACACAATCGCAACCGATTTCGCTGTACAGTGATAATTTTCAGTTATTATTGGCAATGCGCAGCATTTCGTGAATTAAACCTTCATTACATTAAGGAAGTTCACAATGTGTTAATCATAGCATCACCTTCGACACGTCGTAGTTTCGCCAAAAGTTACAAAGATCTTATAATGAAGGATCAAAAATGGTTCAAATGGCTCTGAGCACTATGCGACTTAACTTCTGAGGTCATCAGTCGCCTAGAACTTAGAACTAATTGAACCTAACTAACCTAAGGACATCACATACATCCATGCCCGAGGCAGGATTCGAACCTGCGACCATAGCGGTCGCTCGGCTCCAGACTGTAGCGCCTAGAACCGCACGGCAACTCCGGCCAGCTATAAAGAAGGAACGAGAAACAAAAGTGACCACTGGTGCATGATGACGCTTTGACGGTTTTGAAAGTGTAGTTGGACGGTAAACACATTACGATTCAATTACAGGACCCACGAACGTCCATTATTTGCAGTTTCACAGTTTTAATGTAACAAAGCAGTAGCTCTAGTTTTAATCTACAGTTAGCACAAAGATTATGGATAATTACTTGACATGCTGAAGCAACGAATATTCGTTAGTTCAGCGATAGAGCTTGCCGTGAAGCGTCTAGTATAAGTAGTGACAGTACGTTTTGTTTTTCAAGATTATTTAAAGAAAATTTAAACTATATAAAACATTTACGTGAGCATATTAAAATATCTGTACTCCCACAACTAAAACATTAGAGCTTAAAAGCTTGAAAATTCGGGTCGGACGAGGCATGAGTCGTTTACGACTGCGTAGTTTATAGGCAGCGGTTGGCGCAGCAGAAGCAGCAGAAAATGATAATCAGGTAATCAGATAATCAGGTAATCAAAGGATCGTGTGTTCAAGTCCTTACACCGAGGCCTCATTTTATTTTCCATTTTTGCGTTACTTACACTGCAATTAACCAGAAATAATGCTCAAGATATTGTATTTAAGTGCTGAAACGCACTATAGAAGTGATTTTCTCCACCCCAAACGCACTCCACTAATGCTAGTCTGCGATGCCCAATTTTATCGTAAGTTAAAGAGGTTGACTGAAATCTTCAAAAGCTGCCCTTATCTCGTCGAGAGATAAAAAGAAATCACAAAGTGGTCAGACTGCATCAGAATACACTCGTATATTACTAACTGTCCCCGCCCATACTTGGAGAGGTTACACCTCATGCGTGGTTTGCTGACAAACTCTGCAGTGAGAGGGAACCTTTTGTGAACTCAAACAACTTTTTTTGCAAATAAACATTAAAACAACCATGTAAATCTTAAAGTGCGGCCCCTTGAACCGGTGAAAGGGCCGAGAAAATTATAGGATGAATATTACCCCAGCATGGTTACAACTGAAAAATAATAAAAATAATCAAGTTTATATACGAAGCTCTTGTGTTCGCCTTACAGTCCCTTTCTGAAAACTTCATTTAAATCCCATGTTTTCTTTTTAAAAAATGTTAATAAACAGAAGATACTGAAGTTAAATTCGTTTGTTTGCTGTGTAAGTAACGTAAAAATGTAAAGTAAAAAGAAGTTTTCGCAACAGGAACTCGATCAGAACACCTTCGAACTATCGTTCTGGGCCCTTCCCACTGCGCCAATAACTTTTAATATGTTATTGTTATTGGTCTGTTAATTAGAAATATTCTTTATTTATTATTGTTATAAATAAATATTCTTTATGTGTGCATTTATTTTAATTATTGGTTTAGTTATTGGTCTCAGTTGGTTTAGCTTAGTTCTTTATTTCCTTTTATCTTTACTCTTCTGAAAAGCTGGAAAGTATAAGTAATTCGTTTTAAATTCCACAGGAGAGCAAAAGATCTGTTCCGTAGCGGGGATCTCGCGGAAAAGTCCTCGTCGTCATCTGCTCCACCTGAAATCTCTAAAACCTTTACTCGCTACGCAGATCATTCAGCACAACTGTGTGTTATATTCTTTGATGAGTTTGAATGATAGGAGCAACAATTTAACAAGTTAAAGTTTATTAATTCGGAGAAAATCTCTCGACGAATTATGGCCGTCAAAAATGCAGGTTCGCACTATCGTTCCAAACTTCACCTCCTAGCGATCTACGTCGCACAATTTCGTTATGGACATATATACACCTTGAATACTTGATGTTAGTTATTGGACTATATTTTGTGTAAAAAAACTATTTGAACATTTACTATATACCGTAATGGCGTCTCACAACAATACAGTCTGTATCCTCTGCTCACACGTCGATCTTTCAATTTTCTGCACGAGGTGTTCCCTAAAACAAAACCTCTGGTTTGGTAAGACACAGAAATGCGTTCTTAGCTGGGAATGTTCGATTTTCGCAGTCGGTATATTCCGTTCACGCACCACAATATCAGTGCGTCGCACCCAAATTAGACCTTTGCATACATTGATACAACATGTGCTGGGCTGCCTGGACTCTAGCCGAACAGACACTAACGAACCAAAGCACTGTGATCACCTGCCAAATACCTTGTTTATCCGTCTTTGGAACGAAATACACCGATACTGACTCTGCAACTTACCTTAGAAGATAGATTACGGAAAGACAAACCTACGCTTCTAGCATTTGTAATCTTAGAAAAAGCTTTTTCCAGTGTTGACTAGAATACACTCTTTCAAATTTTGAAGGTAGCAGGGGTCAAATGCAGGGAGCGAGAGGCTATTTACAATTTGTACAGAAACCAGAGGGCAGTTATAAGAGACGAGCGGCACGAAACGGAAGCAGTGGTTGAGAAAGGAGTGAGACAGAGTTGTAGCCTCCGACGTTATTCAATCTGTGTATTGAGTAAGCAGTAAAGAAAACAAAATAAAAATTAGGAGTAGGAATTAAAATCAATGGAGAAGAAATAAAAACTTCGCGGTTCGCCGACGAAATTGTAATTCTGTCAGAGATAGCAAAGGACCTGGAAGATCAGTTGAACGAGATGGACAGTGTCTTGAAACGAGGGTAAAAGATGAACATCAACAAAAGCAAAACGAGGATAACGAAATATAGTCGAATTAAATCAGGTGATGCTAAGGGAATTACTTTAGGAAACGAGACACTTAAAGCAGAAGATGAGTTTCGCTATTTGGGGAACAAAATAACTGATGATGGTCGAAGTAGAGAGGACCTAAAATGTAGAATGGCAAAGGCAAGGAAAACGTTTCTGAAGAAGAGAAATTTGTTAACATCGAGTATAGAATTAAGTGTCAGGAAGTCTTTTCTGAAAGTATTTGTATGGAGTGTAGCCATGTATGGAAGTGAAACATGGACAATAAATAGTTTGGACAAGAAGATAATAGAAGGTTCGAAATGTGGTGCTACAGAAGAATGCTGAATATTAGGTGGATAGATCATGTAACTAATGAGGAGGTACTGAATAGAATTGGGGAGAAGAGGAATTGGTGACACAATCGTTTGGCAGGACACGTTCTGCGGCATCAAGGGATCACCAATTTAGTACCGGAGGGAAGCACGGAGGATAAAAATCGTAGAGGGATACTAAGGGATGAATACACTAAGCAGACTCAGAAGAATGTAAGTTGTAGTAGTTACTCAGAAATGAAGAACCTTGCACAGGATAGGGTAGTATGGAGAGCTGCCTCAAACCAGTCTCAGGACTAAAGACCACAGCATCAACAACGTGACAAATAGCTTCCTGCAGCGTGTGATGTCGAGAGCACATCCCACGAGTAACTGTGCATCACATTTGTGGTGTGTCACATTGTGACTTACTGCATTACTGATTGCGAATTACGTCTTCGCATTATTATTTATTGACGTTTGACTTGGGCCTTACAAGCCTGTTCGTCGTCCTCCAAAATTTAATTTCAAATAGTGATAGCCAAATAACATATAAAATTCACTACAACTTCATGAAAATGCACGTTAGTTCTTATTTATTGTATTAATTTTCAAATATCAAAGATATTAAATAATGGAACCAGTAACCAAAAAATGTAGATTAAAATATTGATTTTTATGAGGTTCGAACCACTACCTCATCCACAACCGTTTCGCACAGCGGGAAACCTAACCACTTTAAAAAAAATCTCATTTGTTCGTTACATTTGTTTGAGGCGGACGTCGTATAACACCCGTTTAAGTTTTTTGTTGATCCATGCTCTCACTTTTTTTTTAATTACAGAGAGCAGTTAATCCTCTGACCAAACACGCTGAGCTACCGAGGTGGCACCACTTGACCACAACTCCTTACAGCCAACGCCATCGCAAAGGTATATCACTTACGTAACAGAGGCATAAAACTTCTTTTGCGACTTTATCGGATTTGACAGAGTAGTGCGCCTTACTACATGCGCATTGTGTTGTTTTAATGGCCTACTAAAGTCGTACAAAATTTGAAATGAATCCGTGATCGCAATGTCGTGACCTCACCTTGTCAGTATAAAACTTAAATGACCTGCAGACCAAAACGCTAATCTGTGCTAATTATGAAAAACGTACGCTAACGTTTCAGTAATACGCTCATAACATTTCAATGTAACACTCACTTTTCCTTACTTAAGCGGGTGTTTCACCCTTTTGAACTTATTGAGAATCTGTGTAAAAAAGCGTTTCTTAAAACCATTGACTACTGTTACGTGCTTCAGGATACATAACCCCTGTTGTATTTTCGTTTCATATAATGGAAGCTTACAAAATATTTCAAATGGCTCTGAGCACTATGGGACTTAACATCTATGGTCACCAGTCGCCTAGAGCTTAGAACTACTTAAACCTAACTAACCTAAGGACATCACACAACACCCAGTCATCAGGAGGCAGAGAAAAGCCCTGACCCCGCCGGGAATCGAACCCGGAAACCCGGGCGTGGGAAGCGAGAACGCTACCGCACGACCACGAGCTGCGGACGGAAGCTTACATAGACGAGCTACCATAGCATAGCTTTTTATTTTGTAATGGTTGTCATTACTTATTATTGCATCTGAGCGTGTTGGTTTATGATACATGAAAAATTTCAACTTATCTTCTGACCCGGTTACTATTGAGTCTAAGAAGTTCATTGTAACACCGTGATACTGCTCGTGGAATCCATGTATATCTTCCTCCCCTCCCGCGTCCCCCCCCCCCTTTATTGCTATAAATATATCGTTTACGTACCGTATGTACATTTTTTCGAGTTTTCAGTCTTCTCTTTAGTTTGATGCGGCCTGACAGGAATTCCTCTTCTGGGTTCTGTGACAACCTCTTTATCTCGGAATAATATTTGGAACCTACGTCTTCAATTATTTCCTGCATGTATTCCAGTCTCTGTCTTCCTCTACAGCTTTTACCCTCTACACTCTTAGGCACCATGTAAGTTATTCCCTGGCGTCTTACCAGGTATCCTGTTCCTACTTCTTGTTAGCGTTTTCCATGTATTCCTACCTCTCCAATTCTGTGCAGAATCCCCTCGTCCCTTACCTTAAAAGTCAGTCTCATTTTCAACATTCATTGAAAGTTAGCTAAATAAATAAAAATATGGTGAAAGTTATATGAATAATTAAAAATATGTCTGAAATATACTGTTTCTGATTGTAAGCCAGCACTGTTATAATAATTGAACTGTCGCAACGAAACCAGTAATGTCGTAATGTGAAAGAGGTAATAAACTGTCGTAATGGAAAGGGCAGTATTTCACGCTGTAGAAGTTAGCAATCTGACTGCAAGATTTGAACAGTATAAACTGCCTGAGTAACTTGGACATGAAACCTAGCGTAATTGCCTTTGCAAAATTTGGTCAGAAAAACTGTCTCTGAATAATGTAAGCTGGCCCTGATTGAATAAATAAAAAGAAATCATAATATTTTCTCCTTACCTCTAATCTGCGCAAATCTGGATAACGCGTTGCAGTACTGCTCTGTCTTGCGCGCTGCTATACTGAAGCTGCCAATTACTGTATCTACACAGAGACACCCGAGAAGTGCAGTGAGTTCTCTGTTATTTGCAATTCGAATTGTTTATCGAACGTAGTTGGTTGGATGATCCATTAAAACGACTTATAAAAGAAAAGTTGGCAACGAAATGAAGTCTGCGCAAAAATGACAACACTTTGTCTTTTTTTTTTTGTATGTTGTGAAAAAGTACTCAAGTAGATTTTAAATTTAGTGAACTTCGCACCAAACAATACACTTTACTGTCTCTGAAATCTAACAGCTTTCAGCATAACAATCAAGTTGTTTCGATAGCACAGCAATAGTGAAAATAATAACATAATTATATTTACGTGACAGTAAATTAGATTTCTTCCGTCACAAATCAGTTTCATAATCATGTTGATTGAACAAAATGATAAACTGAGGCATTAAACTGAAATCATAATACTGCCATAGCTTCCTCACTGACACTTCTTAACATTATCAGCCTAACTCTAATAAAGTTGTACTACGACTCCCTCTCTACCAAAGGTAAACTTTGTCAGCTCCCACTGCGCTCTCGCGCAGGTCAAAGACGTTAGCTTAACTTCTGCTATATGGCTTGCAATATCGCTGATCGCTCGCCATCGATTAAGATACCAAAAAATTCAGATAGCAAAGCGGTGGGAAGTGGTAGCTGGGAACAGGTGCCAAAGAAAGAGGACAGTGTCTGACAGTTTCCCAATTGGCACAGCCAATAGATTTGCCTTGCTACCACAGTTAAGTAAGGAAGAGGCTCCAGTAGAAGTAGATATAGTTAAGATGCAACAGAATCTCACTAGGAAACCAACTGTTTCAAAAACAATAGAAAGTAAGAGGAAAATTCTGTTGCTAGGTAGCAGCCATGGAAGAGGTGTGGGCCAGATTTTGCAGGAAAAATTAGGTGACAGGTTTTAACATTTTTAAATGTTCGGATAATAAGTTGCCGTATCTTTATCTAAGAATAGATGATGAATACAGCTAGCCGCTATCTCTGTGTAATGTCTTGTCTGTATAGACGTGTATCTGTTGCCTTTAAGATCCCTTCACCTTCACACACAAATCTATACAGTAAAGTAAGGCCTCTTGGCTGATCCGTGATAAGACAGGCGAAAAATTAGACTAATGGAGGATTATTAGTATTATCTCTATTTTCATTCGCTCTCTCTCTTTCTCTATCTATGTACAGTTTTTAATATAGTATTTCATTACGTGAAATCAGCCAAATAGGATCTTTGGTGGAGTCCTTCGTCTTGATAATCAGCGGCTGGCTTGCTGTAAGAGATCTTTACATTTATTATTACTGTTAAACACTGCAGTCAGTCGGAAGAATCAATCGTTTGGACAATTTGTTCCTTTTACGAAAGATTGCGAATGCCAGATGTGTACGAAGCCTTTTTGGACGATTTAACACAGACTCAGTGATTGCAGGCTCTCTTCGACACAGCTGAAACTTCCCCACTAATTACAGGGCCAACGTGATCATCAAATGATTCAGAAAAAACTCATTCGTTCATTCACTCCAGAACAAAAAAGTCACAAACCTTATTTATGGAGGAAATTGTGTATTAAATCCATCTCCATTACATATCCAGATCTCCGGTGATTCCACGCCTTAATTATTTTCCTTTTACAGTCTCTTTCTCCTCAAACAAACCGCTAGCGGCACAAATGTTAATTGGCTCGCTTTAGCGAGAAGAAAAGCAGAGCATCTCTGTTATTTCAAAGAATAAACACACTAGAAAATACTTTGGCGTCGTCGAGCTGTCGCCGCATATATTACGAGAAAATCAGATCAGATAACTTCTCCAAAGTGAATGAATGTGGATGGTTTGATTGAAAAATGATTAATTGGTGCGTGGTAGAGGGTATTTTCTCTGGGGACATTACAAGGTACCACGAACTTTTTCAAGCCAAGTGCAAGTCTCAGCAAGTTGGTAGAGGATATAGGTTCCTTGTGCAAGGGATTCACAAAGTTAGATCATGTCATGATAGTGGGTGGAGTGGGAAACAGTATTGATAGGGATCGTTGTTGTTGTTGTTGTGGTCTTCAGTCCTGAGACTGGTTTGATGCAGTTCTCCATGCTACTCTGTCCTGTGCAAGCTCCTTCATCTCCCAGTACCTACTGCAACCTACATCCTTCTGAATCTGCTTAGTGTATTCATCTCTTGGTATCCCTCCACACGGCCCTCCAATGCTAAATTTGTGATCCATTGATGCCTCAGAACATGGCCTACTAACCGATCCCTTCTTCTAGTCAAGTTGTGCCACAAAATTCTCTTCTCCCCAATCCTATTCATTATCTCCTCATTAGTTACGTGACCTAGCCACCTAATATTCAACATTCTTCTGTAGCACCACATTTAGAAAGCTTCTATTCTCTTCTTGTCCAAACTATTTATCATCCACGTTTCACTTCCATACATGGCTACACTCCATACAAATACTTTCAGAAACGACTTCCTGACACTTAAATCTATATTCGATGTTAACAAATTTCTCTTCTTCAGAAACGTTTCACTTCCATACATGGCTACACTTCATACAAATACTTTCAGAAACACTTAAATCTATATTCGATGTTAACAAATTTCTCTTCTTCAGAAACGTTTCACTTCCATACATGGCTACACTCCATACAAATACTTTCAGAAACGACTTCCTGACACTTAAATCTATATTCGATGTTAACAAAGTTCTCTTCTTCAGAAACGCTTTCCTTGCCATTGCCAGTCTACATTTTATATTCTCTCTACTTCGACCATCATCAGTTATTTTGCTTCCCAAATAGCAAAACTCCTTTACCGCTTTAAGTGTCTCATTTCCTAATCTAATTCCCTCAGCATCACCCGACTTAATTCGACTACATTCCATTATCCTCGTTTTGCTTCTGTTGATGTTCATCTTATATCCTCCATTCAAGACACTGTCCATTCCGTTCAACTGCTCTTCCTAGTCCTTTGCTGTCTTTGACAGAATTACAATGTCATCGGCGAACCTCAAAGTTTTTATTTCTTCTCCCTGGATTTTAATACCTACTCCGAATTTTTCTTTTGTTTTCTTTACTGCTTGCTCAATATACAGATTGAATAACATCGGGGAGAGGCTAAAACACTGTCTCACTCCCTTCCCAACCACTGCTTCCCTTTCATGCCCCTCGACTCTTATAAATGCCATCTGGTTTCTGTACAAATTGTAAGTAGCCTTTGGCTCCCTGTATTTTACCCCTGCCACCTTTAGAATTTGAAAGAGAGTATTGCAGTCAACATTGTCTAAAGCTTTCTCTAAGTCTACAAATGCTAGAAACAGGGCTACAGTATTGAGTGTGACCTGGTGAAAATGGCCTCGGCAATGACCCATACCAGTGTTGGGCTGGTGCCTGCTTCATCAGCCCCATGTGCGGCATCATCAGCCCCAGTTGAACCGCTCTGTCAGGAGGGTAAATATGGAGTTGGATCAGTTGCGTAGGGCGGCCACTCTGTCAGACATTGGATTGGTTCCTGTCGAGACTATTGATAGGGGGATTTCACATGGCATGACCTACATCTCAACAGGAAAGGGAAGGGTAAACTGGCAGGGTTGTTAGCGAAATCCATAAGGGGGGACACTAGTACACATGGATGTACCTCTTTTTTAGACTAATATCAGTGTCCAATGAGAAGTTCAGGCAGGCAGGAGCCAAAGAGGTCCAAAATTCACAAAATTCTCACAACAGGAAAGTAAATAATAATGTTACCGTATTTAACCAAAATATTGGTTGATTAAAGAAAAAAGTGGATTTTCACAAAAGTAAAGGAAAAAATAATGTTACCATTTTCCACCCAAATATTCCGGGATTGAAGAATAAAGTAGATGAGCTCCTGGTTTGTTTAGATGACATTGAATCTGATAATGTAAAAGATATACTATGCCTGCCTGAGCATCACATTGTGTCTGATATAGAATGGGTAAATATCAGTGGTTATAAACTAGCTGCACATATGAGTAGAGAGAATAAGGTGGGAGGAGGAGTTGCCATATATGTCAAAAGTTATCACTGTGTAGAAAGCTTAGATACAAAAAAGTTTTGTCTAGAGCAACATGCAGAAGCATGTGCCTGTCAACTTAAACTGAAGGGGGGCTCTTTTATAATTGTATCAGTATATAGGTCCCCTTCAGGAAACTTTCATTTATTTCTGGAAAACTTGGATGCCTTGTTGTGCTATCTGTCAGATAGGGGAAAGCAAGTTATTATTTGTGGGAACTTCAATGTTGATTTACTGAAAGAGTGTAACAGTAAGAATGAGCTGGAAGTCTTGCTCGGTTCTTTCAATTTGATACCTGTCATTAATTTTCCTACTCGGGTAGTAATGGACAGCAACACATTCATAGATAACACCTTTATAGACCTAGATAGGTTTAAAAACAAAAATTCTTGTCGTGTTGAGAATGGCCTTTCTGATCATGATGCTCAGCTAGTTACAGTATGTGACATAGCTCCATTCAGTAATTCAAAACTACCCTCCAAAGTTGTGCGTTCAATTAATGACTCATCAATGAGAAATTTCAGATAAAATCATCAGCAGTTAGACTGGGATGAGGTGTACAAGGAACCCGAAGCTAATTTAAAGTATAGCTTATTTCATGATACACTTGTAAGAGAATTTGAAAACTGTTTCCCGAAGAAAGTAGTTAAATCTAATTATAAGAAACCATGCAAAAAACCTTGGCTTACGAAAGGAATAAAAATATCCTGTAACTACAAAAGGGAACTGTATCTTACAACAAGAAAGAGTAATGACCCAGAAACAGCCAAATATTATAAAAAACTACTGTGCTACATTAAGAAAGGTTATTAAAAAGTCCAAAAGCATGTGCAGCGTGGCTGAGATTAATACCTCTGATAACAAAATCAAAACAATTTGGTATATTATTACAAGGGAGACAAGGCAACCAAGAGTACAGGACGATGGCATCACCATCAAAGAGAATGGAAACTTGATAAACAACAAGCCAGAAGTCGAAAATATTTTGAATAATCATTTTTTAAATGTTGTAGACAAAATAGGATCTAAATGTTCATTAGAAGAATCAGGCAGTTAATGGAAGAGGCCTTACCCACACCATTTGATAGAATTGAAATTCCACCCACCTCTCGTTCTGAAATTAAGAAGATAATAAACACTCTCAAAAATAAAAGCTTACATGGAATTGATGTCATTTCCAGCAGGATAATAAAAAGTTTGTTCCCAAGAAATAAGAGGGATTCTTAGCCACATATGTAATAGCCCTCTGAAGCAGGGTATTTTCCCAGATAGACTGAAGTATGCCATTGTTAAACCATGGCATAATAAAGGGGATACATCTGATGTCAACAACTACCGCTAAATCTCTCTTCTGACTGCCTTATCCAAAATTCTTGAAAAAGTAATGTATTGTAGAGTAGCTTCACACCTTTGTAAAAACAAAGGTTTAACAAAATGTCTGTTTGGTTTCCAGAAGGGTTTTTCAACGGAAAATGCTATATATACTTTCACTAATGAAATATTAAATGCTCTGAGTAACCGGAAGTCACCCATTGGGATTTTTTGTGACCTATTAAAGGCTTTTGACTGTGTAAATCATGGAATACTTCTAGATAAGCTCAAGTACTGTGGTGTGAATGGGACAGTGCTCAAATGGTTTAAATCATACCTAACTGGAAGAATGCAGAAAGTTGAAATAAACAGTTCACATAATATGCAAAAAACTGGTGATTTCTCAAACTGGGGAACAATCAAAAATGGGGTGCCACAAGGTTTAGTGTTGGGTCCTATGCTGTTCTTAATATATATTAGTGACTTTCCAGTCTATATTCACAAAGACGCAAAGCTAGTACTTTTTGCCGATGATACAAGTATAACTATCACACCCAACAGTCAAGTATTAACTGGTGAAATGGTAAATGAGGTTTTTCTGAAAATCATTAAGTGGTTCTCTGCAAATGGGCTCTCATTAAACTTTGACGAAACACAATATACATAGTTCCCAGCAGTAAATGGAATTACACCATTAATAAATATAGACTTCGATCAGGAATCGGTAGCTGAGGTAGAATATTCAAAATTTCTAGGTGTATGCATTGATGAGGGTGAAATTGTAAATGAGGTTTTTCTGAAAATCATTAAGTGGTTCTCTGCAAATGGGCTCTCATTAAACTTTGACGAAACACAATATACATAGTTCCCAGCAGTAAATGGAATTACACCATTAATAAATATAGACTTCGATCAGGAATCGGTAGCTGAGGTAGAATATTCAAAATTTCTAGGTGTATGCATTGATGAGGGGTTGAACTGGAAAAAACACACTGAGGATCTGCTGAAACGTTTGAGTTCAGCTACTTATGCTATTAGGGTCATTGCAAATTTTGGCGATATACATCTGAGTAAATTAGCTTACCACGCCTATTTTCATTCTCTGCTTTCGTATGGCATTATATTCTGGGGTAACTCATCATTGAGTAAAAGAGTGTTCATTGCACAAAAGTGTGTAATCGGAATAATTGCTGAAGCTCATCCAAGATCATCCTGCAGACACTTATTTAAAGAACTAGGAATCTTCACTGTAGCCTCACAATATAAATATTGACTTATGAAATTTGTTGTTAACAATCCGAAAGAATTCAAAAGTAATAGCAGTGTACATGGCTACAACACTAGGAGAAAGGATGATCATTACTACTCAAGGTTAGATCTAACTTGATCTCAGAAGGGGGTAAAATGGTTCAAATGGCTCTGAGCACTATGCAACACATCTGAGTTCATCAGTCACCTAGAACTTAGAACTAATTAAACCTAACTAACCTAAGGACATCACACACATCCATGCCTGAGGCAGGATTTGAACCTGTGACCGTAGCGGTCGCTCGGTTCCAGACTGTAGCGCCTAGAACTGCACGGCCACTCTGGCTGGCAGAAGGGGGTAAATTATGCTGCCACAAAAGACTTTGGTCACTTACCTAATAGCATCAGAAGTCTGGCAGATAGCCATATAGCATTTAAAAGGATGGTTGGTTGGTTGGTTTGAGGAAGGAGACCAGACAGCGTGGTCATCGGTCTCACCGGATTAGGGAAGGATTGGGAAGGAAGTCGGCCGTGCCCTTTCAGAAGAACCATCCCGGCCTTTGCCTGGAGTGATTTAGGGAAATCACGGAAAACCTAAATCAGGATGGCCGGACGCGGGATTGAACCGTCGTCCTCCCGAATGCGAGTCCAGTGTCTAACCACTGCGCCACCCCGCTCAGTTAAAAGGAAATTAAAAGAATTTCTTAATGGCAACTCCTACTCATTAGAAGAATTTTTGGATATAGTAAGTGGGTAATTTCCCTACCCCCACAAAAAATTAAAAATACCGAATGTTACGTAATATTTTGTGTAATGTAATATCTTGTATAGACACCTTTTATTAACCTGACACGTTCCACATCACTACAAAGTATTGTATTCATGATCTATGGAACAAGTACTAATCTAATCTAGACCTATCATTACCCCACGATCCGGCGGACCGAAATTTCGCCGGTGTGGTGATGTGATGTCAGTGACATTGCTGAGACTGCGAAGTTTTACTTTCGAAAAACAATGTTTTGACAGAAAGATCTAGAAAGGTGAATACAAAAAATTAAAGACACAATACCAGTACACAGGTAATAATAAAACTATACATGACCGAATATAAGAAAAAGTTATTGCTAGACACAAACAGTTGTGTAACTGAAAATAAGCACAAATCATTGCTGGACACAGACATATTGTTACAGGTATAGTATTTGCGAGAAACTAGGGTACCGTCACTGTAGTACAAACTGCATTACTTTAGGTAGACTGTTAGTACAGACAGACGATAGAATACATGTATGCACTGCACACAGTAGTGTTCTACGTGGAAAGTAAATGTTTATGACCACCCTAGGTAGCGTCACAAATAGTGTCCTCACAGCAATAAAACCTGCAAATAACTGCTAACCATAAGTGCATAGGCAAACCATATGACACGTTGAGGGAAAATCTTACAGTCCCACAGACAATGACAGTGTAAATATTTGAAAAGAAGAGCGAGACGATCTTGCCGACCGACTGGCACTGTCATCAGAAGTACTCGCTAGAACCGGCCAGTGCAGGACAATGTGGCAGTCACACTCCCACCAGCGTGAGAAGTATTTCATATTGGCTGTAATGAGGAGGTAGTAAGCTCAGAATGTGCTAAAAATAGTCCATTCACACTGTAACAAGAACCTAACCACTCTTTACAAACATGTTTTCATGGGACCGCCACAGTATGTATAGTCTTAAGTGCCGTACAGGCTAATCACAAACCTGTGCATAATCGAATAAAATATGAGAGCTAACAGTGGTCCCAAATGAAAATATTCAATATCGGTGCAGAGTGCAAATAAAGCACAAATGCTTCATATGAAACAAGAGAGAACATCTACTCAATGAAATACAATGACGAACTAGTACACATATGACATTGAGAACCACAATGAGAAAGATATTATCTCAAAGAGCAAATAAAAGAACTGGATGGAGTACATCTTAAAACAGAATAAATGTCTTCAAACTATTGAAATTGTCTATTTTTCAAAAGTATTTACAAAGTCCACATGTCATAGTAATCCGCAAAATTAGTTGCTGTGCGACAAGAATTTTTGATCTTAAAGAGCAAAAATTTCAGAATACAGTGCATCTTAACGCTAAAGAAATGAATGAAGTTTTCACTCTACAGCGAAGTGTGCGCTGATATGAAACATCCTGACAGATTAAAACTGTGTCCTAGCCAAGTGGAATTGAAGCTTTGAGGAACAGGCGTGAGTCATGCTTGGGTAGCTCAGTTGGTAGAGAACTTGCCCGTGAGAGGCAAAGGTCCTGAGTTCGAGTCTTGGCCCAGCACACAGTTTTAATCTGCTTCACTAAAGAGATGGATTAAAACTAAGCAAATAGTTAAGGTACCACTATCAGCAACAAAAGTGTATACATAAAGTCCAATATGTCATAGAACAGACAAATGGCATGGGAACAATCTGTTATATTCAGTGTTATGTGCAAACGTAGTTGCAGGATGATCAAAATAATTGGGTACGAAGTTGTAGTGCTAGCATGTGAAAAATAGTTATCAAGAGCAATGTATGTCATATTCGATAACGTAAGTAACACAGTTCTATAAAATAGTTGTTTACATTCAGAGAAGTGTGCAAACATAGTTGTTTTATGACAACACACTTTCCATATTTCAGAAGGATGTAGGTTGCAGTAGGTACGGGGAGATGAAGAAACTTACACAGAATAGGGTAGCATGGAGAGCTGCAGTAAACCAGTCTCAGGACTGAAGACCACAACAACAACAACAACTTTCCATATGATTGCTAGAACATCTGTGTTAACATAAAACATTAAAAATATTTGTACTAATATCTGTGCTAACTATCTCTGCAGAGTAAACATATACAAGGGAAAAATAGGAGCTCCACTAACTACGAGAACAAACAGGACATCAGGAGAAAAAGGAAGGTTTGTATAGTGCACTAAACCTAGTGTACCTATGGAAACAAATTATAACATATAATAATTATAATTTATAGTCATTTGTCATGGGTCAGTCAACATAGCAACAAGAAGAATTTAGCCAAAATAATGAATATATGTCAAACTTGAGAAGATAAATATCAACACATAGCAGAAAAACAGTAATCATCAGGCCACAAAAAACTAGGTATCGAAACACAAATCACCATAGAGAAAAAAAAAGTCATGTCTATCAAATCAGCAAATCACTCAAAAAGTAACCCTAATCTCACATCTTCTATACCAGAAAAAAATATCATCATGAAACCCTCAAGAAATATCATCATCGTCTACACAAAATCTGTCATTGATATAATATCTTCAAAGGAAATACATCAGAAAGACTCATTGTAATACTACAAATACGTACAGAATATCATAAGTATCATACCATTAGCTGACAAAGGCAGATCCTGACCCATTCTCAACCCAGTAAGACCTGTTAAAAATGGATTAGTAGAATCTTTGAAAATTCATCGAGTGCAAAACCACAATATATGGTCTGCCACATGACCATTATTTGAACACTTACTTCTGTATGCAACAAGCTGACTCCACCAAGCTGCTGAAGTGTATAGATCTGTCACTCCTTAACAAAATCACAGTAAGGTGAAGGCAAAAAAAGGAAATACTTACAAGCGCAAGGTGGGTCTGTAACAATTAAGTGCATAGGATTAAAGTGTGCTAACGGTAAAAAAATTGCAACACTGAGGTTCACCATAAACGGAAAGAAAATATGTGCCATAGTCTATAATGTAAAATGCCTATAGGTAATAAACCAATTGCAAAGCACACTACAATCTATCCAAAATCTAAGACAAGTAAAACATTGTATGACCTGCATACAACATTCTTGAAAAGACAAAACATGAGTATGGAAAAGGATAACGTACACATTAGGTGTAGTAGTATCGGTTTTTGAGTATGTAGTGTGTCAAGCTGTGCATGTGTTTCCTAATTCATCCAGTACATATGAGAAATTCATAGTTTTGACAAGAACAAGAAGTTAAGATAATGCAGTGGGTTATTATCAGGCAAGGAGAAAGGTTGTGGTACCTAGTAGTAATTAAACCAGAAATGTGCATTCTTGTAAGATGCAGCATGGCTGTAGTCTGTTATGTTGGTCTCATGGAGAAAATAATTACCAAGTATACCCAGGGTTGCATAAAAATCTCAAGAAAGCTACAACTGCGTATCATACAAAATAAACTTAAGTGTAGTAGCAGATAGCTGCAGAGCTGATACTATTCTCAACCTGCCATGACTGATCCAAACTCATCTTTTATACTTATAAAACAGAAATATCATCAGATGAAATAAAATCGACTTCAATGAAAACAGGATCACTAAGCCCTAACCATTACCTCAATAATAGTCACCATCATCATTATCATCATCCCATCAGTAACTTCACATAACACATTATATATGTGAGGCACATAAACCATAATTATACACCTCATTAAAGTTCATCAGTAATCATCAATATCATCAAATACACAAATATGCAGTAAACTTCATAATACAACTCATCTGAAATGTAACAAAACAAAATTCCCTCTTCTGTCTACATCAATTGTCTTTCACACCAGAGACACCTCACAGCCATAGGTATAAAAGATCCAGTACTGTACACAAAACACTTGCAATGACAATAGATCTTGAGAAAAGGAAATTGTAGCTCTGAGCAAAAATTGCTTCTGACAGGAGACAAAAAATGTGATGAAAGCAACAGGCTGTAGATAGCTTCAAATAAATGGTAGAAAATTCTGTTGAGTAACAGTAAAGTAAATCCAAATATAAATGCAAGTCCAAAGTTACAAGATAAGAAATGACAAATAAGCTGTAGTGATATAAATGTGGTAATAATCCAATTCACAGTGTAAGTGTCTTGTCTCCAAAGCTGTGTGTGTGTGTGTGTGTCCTATTTATGTAACTCTTTTTTAAGTCACAAAATCGATCATTGCAAAACAATAAATAACAAAGTAATTTGTGTTATACCAATCCGATAGTAAACAAAATGGACAGTGTAGATACATTGTCTGTAAAGCTGTGTGATTGTGTCCTATTCGTGAAACTGTTTTACATTCGTAATATGGTGTACAACTGTACTACGTCTGGATCTCAAACTTTCCACGTCCAAAGAATTTAGATGACAAATACGACGAATTCTGTATGGTCCGTTATAGCAAAGAAAGAATTCGCAGAACAATCATTTTCCTTTATGAGACAATCTGTGTGATCTAACAAGTACTTTTTGAACTACCTGAAATGTTCGTTTGATTCCAGAAGGCTGCTGGCGATGAATTCTCTTTCCTGCAGATCGGTTGAGATTTCGTAAAGCTATTTCCAGCATTTCATGGTGCGTAAAGCAACATAACTTAGGTATCGGTACAAGTTCTCTGATTCTGTCAGGTGGCATTTTGTTTTTCAGTTCAATGTATGGAGAAAGTAAAGTAGAAACGTTGAGAATATAGTTGATAACATCCTGATATATGCAAATTTCTTTGTCCCAATCTTTGTATATCTTGTGGTAGTACAATCTGCATACTTTACCTATCTCTTTCAAAATGAGTTCAGCTGGATTTGAAGATGCATGATAGCGGGAAATGTAAATTGATTTTCCTGCTCGAGAGAGAGCGAGTCCAGTAAATTGATCTAAATTGCAGACTGTTGTCTGAAATGACCTTGTCAACGTGACCAACCTTTGTTAAAAAATTCTTAACAAAGGCGGCGGACACAGTTTTGCCAGTAGCTTTACGCAAGGGTGTGAATGAAACAAATTTCGATGTGAGCTCTACAGCTACGAAAATATCAGAGAAGCCTTTCCTGCTGGTAACAATAGGACAAAAGTCAACGGCTGTTGATGACGTAATTTCACAAGAATTATCGGATACAACTGAGCATAAAAGAAGATGTTGTTGTTTTGGCTTTCTGCCATATCTGGCACTTCTAGAGAACACAACGAATGCCTTTCTACATATTAAAGTAATAAGAAGCTTGACGTATTAAAAAGCATTTGCGGACTCCATAATGAGCGTAACTGAGATGTATGTACCATATAAGGGTGTTAACTAGATGCTCTGGAATGCAGACAAGCCAGGTGTTAACCGTTTAAACCCGATGTTGTTCCAAACGAGATAGTAGAGTCTGATTGAAGGTTTAGTTTTCTCGCCGTTTGATGACTTTCCAGATCGGATCCCTGTCTCTTTCTTTAGCAATGCCGCCGAAGTAATAAAGTTTTCAAAAGCTACCTGTTGAATGTATTGCACAGTGAAATTGGCGTGACAAAATTCTGTTTCATGAACCAGACGGAATACCACCAAATGAGCGAGATAGTGTATCAGCGACAATATTTTCAACACCGGTAATGTAGATGAGCGTAAAGCGAAATTCTTGTAAATACATAGCCCAAATAAGTAAACGCTCATGAGAAAGTTTTGCTGACATAAACTGCAACGCTCTGGATCAGTATAGATTTTGGTATGTCTCCCAAACAAGAAGTGACGGAATTTTGAAAAGGCCCACACGACTGCTAAACGTTCGAGTTGTGTCATAGAATAGTTACGTTCTGCTGGAGACAAAACGCGGCTAGCGAAAGCAACGCTTTTTTTAACAACAATGCCGTCTTCTTCGATCTCTTGAATAAAATAGATACCAATGGCCGACTTAGAACTGCAAGTGGCCAAACAGAAGTCATGTGAAAGATCAGGGCGAGAAAGTAGAGGAGCGTTCAATAAAGTTTGTTTTAAATTGACAAATTCCTGTTGAGCTTGGTCGTCCCAGAACTAGTTGGATTTTTTGCAGCTAAATTGGCACAAACGTGATGTATCGAGAGCCTTGTTGTGTACGAAACAACGGAAGAAACTGATCAAACCGAGAAAACTTCTTACTTGACCTTTGGAAGTGGGTGTAAAGATGACACGGATAGCTTGCAACTTATCTCAGGCAGGTTCAGTGCCAGGAACAGCTATGACGTAACCTAAAAATTTGTTGTTAGATTTGCCAAATTCAAATTTGCTGAGGCTCACTGTAACACCATGGTCAGAAAAGACTTATAATAAAGAATTCGAGGTTTCATTCTCCTAATCCCACGTCTCTTCGTATATGAGAATATCATCGACATATGTGGTAATCTTATTTTACAAATGGTCTGGTAAAATAGAATAAACCTCTGATGAATGCTGCAGACGAAATGTTTAAACCAAAAGGAAGTTTACAGAACTTGTAGCATACGCCAGAAGAGAGAAAGGCGGAATATTTGCGGCAATTAGGATGCAGTCGAATCTGCCAAAACCTAGATTTTAAATCAAGGGTGGAGAAAACTTAGACGGCATTTCTGAAGAATCTCTACCAAGGCTTCCAGTCTATCGGCTTCTGGTATAATAATGTTGTTAATTTGACTCGAATCGAGAACAAGACTTAATGAACTACCTTTCTTTCCCACACTATGAAGCGGACTGTTGTGAGGGCTGGCTGCCGGCTCAATAATAACTTGTTGAATCATGTAAAAGTACTGTGTGGCTCAACTTGAAATTCATAAAGAAAACCACGAATAGTGCCACGTACATTATCAAAAATGTGAGCATGAGTTTGTAAGATTCTCCATAATTGTTGTTTATGAAAATCAGAGGTGGCTTTATTATTGTCAACCTTGTTGTGAATCGTGTCGAAAACGTCAGTCACAGTATTGTCAACGTTGTGCTCACAGTACAGATCAGTAGAATTAAACTGTGTGGTGTGCCAGTCGATATTTCTATTTGAAGAAAGAAAATGCAGGCGATTGATAACTCGTTCCGCGCTAAAGAGACCATGATCAAAATTTAAATATTTCGTATTGTCGTCGTTTTGTAATGTAATACAAGAGTTGTTAAAATCTAGCTCTGCTTTATGTCTGTTTAAGAAATCGATGCCCATAATGACTTCAGTTCTTAATAGTGGAATGATAAGGAAGTTGGCGAAAGATGTGTAACCTTGAGTAGTAAATTGTAAATGAGTTTGAGATTTAAAACTTCAATGCTGTTACCAGGTACAGCACCATTGATTTTTTATTTTATTAAGAGGTAACAATGGACAAGAATAATCAGAATTACGGCGGTTGAATGCTGCATCACTCATGACAGCAGCGGGACAACCAGAATCCAGAACTGCTTTTAGTACGTGTTTGTCAACTTGAATGCTAATAACAGGATGATTAAAATGTTTCAGAAGCTGTTCAGTTTCACCTAACAGTACATGGATTATATGCTCTATAATACGTGCATATAAACCTACCACTACTATCGTAATTTAGAATGCTTTTAGCCAAATAACAGAAAACATTTCTGGCTATATATATCTTTAGGCTAACAATGTTTCCAGATCCTTGGGATTTTCTGGACTTAGGATTAACCAGAAAGTGTGCATTAGGGTGTGGCATTTCTTGAATATCAATAGGACCATAGTAAAAGTATTTAAATTTTGTAATCTGGTGATTTACCTCAGTAAATTTTTTGTGACTCTTAACAAGTTCCAGTCCACCAAAGTTAAATTTCGAAAATTTTACCTTTTCATCGTGACTTTTGGCTCTTGCTTCTGCCTTTCGTTTACTTAGTTCTCTCATCATTCCTTTTTATTTACCAAATCTATTTCTTTACTGGGTGGTTATTCCACCACATCTTCTATCAAACTTTTAGTTTTATGGGCTAACATAATTTCTTCAGGTGTGAAACCAGTGGTTTCATGTTGTAATGAATTCATGATGACTTCAAATTTTGGAATAAATTTGCCCCAAGTTCCATAGTTTTGGTGACAGTATGTCCTGCATACTCTTCCTAGATCTCGCATATAGGGAGCTACTGGATTACTAGATGGATGGTAGGCTGAAACTGGGTTACTTGTGTTGCTTTTTGCTACATTCCTTCTAACCACAATTTTGCAATAAATCACAGACAATTGTCAGATAGTACTTTGCTTGGTATTCCTATTTCATTACAGTATTCCAACAATTTATAGAGAACTGCTTTAGCTGTGCCGTTCCTGATTGGATACAGTTTAATAAATTTTGAAAATATACCTAGAATAACTAGGATGTAGGTAAAAGTTGCACTGGTTTTAGGTAGGGATCCATACAGGTCCACAGTCAATAGCTCTAAGTTATCTAGTGGTTTTAGATTCTGCATAGTACCTCTGTTGGAATTATTGGCCACTTTGGCCCTTTGACAATCACTGCATGATTTTTAACATTTTGTAACGTTTTTCAAAGCATTAATCCCAACTTTGACAACACTTGCAATTTTTCATGGTAGTTTTTCGCCCCACAATGTCTGTATGTGAAATGAAAGTAATCAATTAATTCTATTTCAAATGTGGTGGCCAAAACACTTTCCATTCCCTTTTTCCCTTTTTTAATAAACAGTATCCTTTTAATTATTTTGTAAAATTTTGGTGTCTGTGGACAATTATTACTGTAAAATTTGACCTTCACTGATTTCCACACTTCATCTTCATTTTGGACACTCATAATATTTTTACATATGCTTGTTATCCTTTTACTACCAGCTACTTCTTTTAAGTATAACAGTTTAAAAGTTCTATCCCCATTGCTTTATAAATTGGTTTGCTCATTGCCCTCTGGTAGCCTTGACAATGCATCAGCAATTTCGTTTTCTGTTCCTTTCACACATACAATATTTCATAATAGTATTGCTGTAAATTTAAAGTCCAATGAGATAATGTCTGGTTCAACAATATGCAATCCTTCAAAAATATGAGAGCTTTATGGCCAGTAGGTATAATAATTTTGTGTCTCCATTAACAATTACGAAGTTTCCTGAAGCCCCAAATTATAGGTGAGGCCTCTATCTCTGAAATAGTATAATTTCGTTCATATTTTGCTAATGTACTGCTTAGGAAGGCAATAGTTTTGTGAACAATTTCGCCTTCAAAATCAACTTCTAGAAAGATTTCTACTCCAGTCCCACAATTGCTGCAATCTGTGTTCGTGTAGACTGGCAATGACATGTCAGTATGATGTAATATATTATCTGTTAATAATTCCCTTTTTATTTCCTCAAAAGACCTTTGGCATTCAGCGGTCCAGACGAATGCGCTATTCTTTTGTAACGAATTATTTAAAGCTTTACTATTAAAAACTTGCCGTTTTATAAATTTTCTATAAAACCCACATAATGCTAAATGGGCTTTATTACCTTTTCTTTGGAGGGGACACCATTTTATGGCTCTTAGATTCTCAGGGTCCTTCTCTATCCCTTCTGTTGTAAGAATATGTCCCAAAAATTTGATTTCTTTTCTCACTAGTTCACATTTCTTAAACTTCAATGTGATTCCTCCTTTCTGTAATGCAACAAATGCCTGTTTCAGTAAATTGCGGTGTTCCCTCCATTCTTAAGTCAATATCAAAAAATCGTCCGCATAAATTGCGAGCTCACAGCTTAGTTACCTTCCTGACACTTAATGCAAAGCATGTATGAACACAGAAAGTGATGTATTTAAACCAGATGGTACCACCTTGTAATGATAGCACTTGCCAGCAAAAAGAAATCTGTATATTTTCTTCAATCGTCATCCAACGCTGTTTTTCAGTACCCCTCGGTCAGATCTAAGCTGGATAAATATTTGATATCATAGAATCTTTGCAACATTTCATCTAATGGCTCAGGACGATCTATTTCTCACGTCACTGTCTTGTTTAAGGTATTGGCCTAAATTACCACACTTACCCCACCGTCCTTTTTACTTACAATAATTTTGGATCATTGTATTCGCTGTTGCTACGCTGTATAACTCCCCATTCAAGCATCTTGCCAATTTCAGCTTGAAAGGGCTGTTTTTTTTTCGCTGTTGGTACCGTACATGGCAGAATTTCCATGTGATACTCAAAATCTTTCACTCTACCAGGAGTATCTGAAAACACACTGTAATTTTAATCCAATATTTTCAGTAACTCGTTTTCTGCACTAGACCCAAATATGAAAAATTAGTGACAGTTTTACGAAACTCCTCTAATATCTGGTCTAAACCTTTGATGCTTCTTACATGAAAACCTTCAAACAATTATGATAATCCTTCATTATTAGTATCTATCTTCATCATCACAGATTGAAATTCTGGTTCAAAGTCTTTGTTAGTTTCTTCAAACTCTATGTTCACAGTCCCTTCCTCCCTCATGATACTAACAATTTCATTTACGCAGTTGATGCCTACTTGTTGCTTCTGTAGCCAATCTATGCCCATAATGATTTCGGTGCTAAGTTCCGAACTCACCAGAAAATCGTGTTTAAAAGGACGACCCTTAATTACAATTTCTATCATAATTAGCATCTTAATTGGTTTGCTTTTTCTTCCAGTCGCGCCCACTATTTTGATTCCCTGAACTGACATTACGACTATTCCTGGCTTGTCCTTAATGAATCCGTAGAAACATTGAGATATCGTGCTAAGATGGGAACCAGTGTCCAATAGTGTTCTAATTCTGTAACCATAAACCTCAATTGTCATTATGGTTTGTTTCACCACTTCCACTTTCTTGTCCTCTTGTTCTTGCCACAATAAGTTTTGGTATACCATTACATCTCCCCATGAAATGCTATTCATCTCTTTACATTCTTTCTTCTTTCCCATCGCAAATTCCTTCAAGATCTTTAGTTGTTGCTATTTGCTAATCATTTCGTCCGGTGGTTCCTTTTCTTACAATCCATTATGTGCTCCTGATCCAGTATTGGCGTTACTGCTTCTTCACAGGTACCAACATTTACATATTTTATTTTCTCTTGACTAACTTCTTTCTCCTGTTCATTGTCCAGTTTTGGCAACTTTTCACACGAAATATTCTCATTCTCTGGTTTTCTCATTTCCGTCAGACAGAGTTTTTCAGTAAGCTTCATTTCCAAATCACTACACTGATCGATTTTTTCATTTTCGTTTAAGACGGCATCTTCTCTGTCACTGACGGCTTCTAACCTGAAAGCCTTTCTTAATTTTTTTGAGAACTCTAGATTGTCACTAGTCTCATAATTCATGCATTTCTGGATTCGTTCTATAGTAACGAGTTCTTCTGGTTTATGTTTGTAGCAGGCAGATGGGTTTCCTCTGTTGGTAGTTCGTCTTCATCAGAACTGTCATTCTTATCTTCTCTGACTTAATCAGCCTGCACTTCATAAACATTATAATCTGTGTGGATTTCTATCAATAGCACAAATTCGTTTTCCTCCAAATCAGGCTGATAAATAGCGGAAACGTTAGCCGCAGATTTGTTGTCACAGAATGATTCTTCAGCAAAGTGTAAATCTGCATCTCCTACTTCACGTCTATCATTAGCGACATGCGTCCTCTGCGAGGTGCTTCTCGATTCAATTGTATTGACAACTTGAGTACTCTGCATGGCTCCAGACAATAAACTTTTCTCCTTTACCCCCTTTCTGGTCGTAGTAACACTGTCTTCCCTTTCGTTACACTGGTTTATACGGTCATACAGAACACTCATCTGTATACATCAGTTATTAATTCAGTACAAAATCTCCTCCATCTCAGTTATTGCACGTTGTCTGTCCGTAGCCTCAGAATTGGTTACAGCAGGCGATTCCCCTTCTACTGGGTTACTCAAAGCCTCAACTGATTGCCCTGTGACATCACTCTCATTCTGCACTGCTATAGAATTAATTCTCACTACAAAGGTCTGCTACAGCTGCTTGTTAGCGCACGAAATACGTCCGTTGCTAGCCGACTGTGATCCACTTGCAGTATCATCTGTCGCGGAAGCCCTAGTGCTCGGCCTCTCATCTGCACCTTACTGTATCGTACAGAAGCTTCTCTGTCAATGTCGAGAATATTTCTTACGTTTCGGCCTCCTGTATCTTATTCCCACATCCGTACAACCATCTACATTCACGTTATTTAATTTAACTCCTCTCTAAGGGAGTTGTTTCACTCCCTATGTCCTCTTCCGTGATAGTTTGAGGAGGATTTTCCTCTACCTCGTCCTCTTTGAACAGTATTAACATGACACTGGTTATCATTCTGTTGATCATTGCTGTTATTCCTATCGTTTCTTTCATTCCGACGGTTATTCAAAAATGGTTCAAATGGCTCTGAGCACTATGCGACTTAACTTCTAAGGTCATCAGTCGCCTAGAACTTAGAACTAATTAAACCTAACTAACCTAAGGACATCACACACATCCAAGCCCAAGGCAGAATTCGAACCTGCGACCGTAGCGGTCACGCGGTTCCAGACTGTAGCGCCTCCGACGGTTATTATTCTAAGTTCTTTTCACGCCAGTAGTCTTCATCAAAAACTTTTTCTAAAAATGCACGATGGTTAGTGCCCACATACCTTTCGGAGTCTTCTAGTAATTTCTTTCAGTGTTCCCACATGATTTCAGAACCACTTCTTCGATTCTTTAAGTGAGCCAGTCTCCTATATCACGACTCACAAAATTCTTTCATGTCCTTTCAGTCTGTACCTTGGAACATTCTCGCCATTATAAATTCACGCCAGAGGCTATTTTGTATCTGCTCGGACCAATACTCGTCCAAGAACTTCTGTCTAAGTTCACTGAAGGGCGTTGCTTCAGTACATAATTTCCCATCGTTTAGTATCTTCTGCAAAACTACTAATTACAATATTTATTGATCTGTGATGTTTTCAGGAAATAGCTTTCTGCGGTTCTTAATAAAATTCACAGGTGATAACCCACTTTGTTTTCGGTAAGGGTGGAATTTTTCTTTGGACTCTAGTACCTTGTAAATTGATGTTCTGTCTACCACATAAGTTCTTTCTAGTCACTAACTTTTTCTTGTATACTGGAAGTGTTATTGCAACACTTCTCTTCGCAATTCTCTACTTTCCTTTCTAGGTTTTCCTCAGTCTCTTGAACAGTCATTCTCAGTTGACGAATCTGATCTGCATTCGCTTTCGTTATTGCTTTGTTAACATGTGAAAATTTTTCCTCAACCTTTAACTCTACCATAGGTTCGACCTGTTTCTCTATTTTCTCTACTTCGGTTTCAAACCTGTCATTAATGTCCACAATTTCTGTCTGTGTATTACTAACAGTTTAATCTGAATCTTTCACATCTCTCTACGTGTTAATAAGTTCCTCACTCGGAAAACCTATTTTATTATTAACTTTTTTAAACTTTTGGTTATTCGTTTCCATTTGTTCACTCTGTTCCTTCAGTTGTTTGTTTATGCTGGCAGTGTTTTTAGACTGTGTTTCCATTTTTTCATATAGACTTTTAGTAACTTTAGCCTGTTCCTGACTAATTTTCTTCTGACTTCAAGTTTTCCATTCTGAGCCTCATTTGTTCACTCAAAGTTGAAGTGTTCTTGTTTTGTGCCATCATCTGTGTATGCATACTATATAGTATTGCATACAAATCAATCGATTGTTGTTAATGTTGTTGATTATTGTCTACCCCCTTGTCTTCCTCCTTTGAATCTACTTCTTTCTTAATCTGGGATGGGCCTAACAGCATAGAAGTCTCATCCCCTAAATTAGTATTTTCTACCCTGCATTTCCATCAGTAAAATCGATTCCTCTGTGTCCTGTTCCTGTTTAATGTGTCCTGTTTAATGAAGTGTCCTCACTCTTATTCTCCTGCTTTACTTCTTTATAATGCATGTACTTATCTTTATCCATCTTTAATAATTCCTTAAAACACGTATATAATAATTTATACTGCTGTGCCTTTCTCCTAACTGCTTTAACAAATTCGTGCCCCTGAGACATTTATACTTCTTCCAAAAGAATCCTACGTATCTGTAAAATGTATAGATGTGCTTAACTAATTATGGATTCTTAACTGCTGTAAAAGGTCCTGTCACCAGGTGCCACGTATAACCATACCACTGCTATTGAAATTTAGTATTCTTTTAGCTAAATAAAAAACCCTGCCACGTAAAACCCTCATGCTAAATTTAGTTTAGTTTTCATATAAAGTACACTATGGGAGGATAGTTCTGTTAGTAGGAAAAGTTAATCAATAGAGTTACCCCTTTTACATGGTTTAACCATGTGTTGTATCTGATGTATAAGTAAATCAGATTATTCAACTCTTTTCCTGAGATCTTACCCAGCGGTTAGATAGATATACAGTATGAGTAGTATTATACTGAAGGTGGAACAACTCAGTTCCAATTTCATTTAGTGACTTAAAACATGTACCAACGGTCGCCAGATTATCCACGCAATGAAAGAGTGAAATATTGGAGAATCTGAAGTATGAGTTTTGCTTACTTTATTGCGACTGTTTAAGTTGCTCCTCTGAATGAATATCACACCACGTAAACAATGTTGGTGCAGACGCTGAATTCCTTTTTTGACTACTACACCCTTATACATTACGTTTTTAAAAGAGGAAAAGACCAATAGATGAATTCATGAAAGCTAAAAAAATTGTTTGCAGGGGGGACCTTTAGAAAAGCACTATCTATAATCAACAAACTTAAATACTAAAATACTTAGATACTAAAGCACACACATTTTATACTGAGCATTTCAGTTCAAGAAAACCTTTTTCTTACTGGAATTTACTTTCAAAAGCCATTACTATTTGAACTAACTCTGTATATTCATTTAATAGATTTTTATCAAATTTGCTTCCCTCTGACTGAATTTTATATAAGTAAACTTCTACTACAACACTTTGCAACAATTAAGAAAACTTTCTCATTATTTACACAAAAACAATTTAAATGGTGCCTCTTTATATTAACTTGGCACTTCGAAAGTATGTAAAAAAGCGTACTCGGATTAATCAAACATCAGGAAGGAGCCCTATATAGGGGCATGAGTATGATGAAATAAAAGGGTGAACCAGTTTCTATAAGTTCAAGAATGATTATTAAGACACAGTTTCAATTATTGGTTCACGCTGTACAAAATCATCTGACGGCTGGTGCGTTAGTCATTGTGTGTGGCGTCGGCGCCGATCGGTGCGTTGGCAGATGCGACTTCAATGATTTGAACAGTGCGCTGGGATTCTGAATGATTTTGATTACCTTGACGCCGATGAAAATGTGAATCTGGTTCATATAACATAAAGACTGGTTGTTGTTAAAGTGCCCTTTGTTGCTGAAACTATGATTAAAATGTCTATTTCCCTGCTTAGTCCCACTATGACCTTGAAAATACTGGCATTGCCATAGGAGTTTTGCTGGTACGGCTGCTTTCTGTAATTACGGAAAGTGTTCCTGTGTGTAAAATTATCACTAGAAGCATTTTGGGAGAATGATTGCTACTCTGATAGCTATTGTGACAAAAGCTGATTTATGTCCTGAATTCACATATTGCTGACTAGACTGTTGAAAATTGTGATTCTGCTGTCGGTAGTCATTAGACTCTGATTCTGTTGAAATTGTTGTTGCTTATTACAATTAAAATTCTGGCTACTGTTATTATAATATTTGTTACGTCTTTCATTCCCAAAATAGTAACTCTACATGTGATTGAAAAACGTACCAGAATGACCACCTTTGTGTTTGTAGTGAAAATTGAGGTTGTTGTTAGAAAATTCATTATTATTCTTCTGCTGAGGAAATGATTGACCAGTCTCAAATAATTGTAAAAAGTCACGAAAAGCATGTATGTTAGATGACTGTTGGTCTGCTCTTAAGGCACATTTCAAATTTCGTGGAAGTTTTGAAATACAGATGTGGATCAAGCCTGACGGGGCGAATGGCTCAAGTAAATACTGTTTTTTTTTGTACCATGTATTCAAAGTGTTGTGTTAACGTTTCAAAATTCGAGATGTTGAAGTTCGGTGAATTTTTCAATTTATCTTATAAAGCACGCTGTGTCACCTGAGACCAGTACGCTGCGAGGAAAGCGCTTTGAAATCCTTCAACTGAAAAACATTGGCTTGCAATAGGTCGCATTCTCGTTGACGGTTCCGCTTCCAAAAATCTACAAATAAATTCTAATGTATGAGATACAGGCCAATTTGGAGGCAAAGAAAAGGTAAATTGCTGAATCCAGTCCAAGGGATGTAGACAAATAGGACCATTATGAAATACTTTGAATTTTCTGATAACAATGCTTGTAGTCGAAACCATCAGTTGTAAAATTATCAAAAGAATGCTGTCGGTTGAAAAAGATGCCAGAGTTGCCATGTGATTGTAAAGCGTCTGTTTCTCTGACCAGTTTAGTAAGCTGACGTTGCGAAGAATGTTCTATATTCTGAACGATACAATTCGTGGCAATGTTGTGTGAGCAGTCCTGAGAAATGGTATCGTTCTTATTGTCAGACAAGCGGGTATTAAGTTTTAAAGTTCCTGTTTGATTTAACGATTAATTTGCATCTGTCCCTGCCGAAAGTTTTCAAGTGACTGAGATTCTTTAGTGTCAGTGAAGTGTACCGGTAGTGTACCTTCAGAGTGATTGTCATGATTTAATTTTAATTGTGTTACATTGTCGGCGAGTTCATCATATTCTTCTTTGAGATTTCCGTACTGATCGTGAATTTTCGTAGCATCATCTTTAGGTGACTGTAGATGTGCAGATTGGGTATCGACTTTCTATGTTTAGCAATAAGTAGGGCTTTGTCTTGCCGCTGAGTTTCAGAAATAGTATTAAGTTGTTCATCAACAGCTACTTCTCTGTTTGACACACGTTGACTAAGAGTGTCATGAGATGTAATTAGTTCGCTTAAACGAGATGTGACATTCATAACCTCTGTTGTAATATCATGTAAATGGTCTGAAAGTTCTGTGGCTGTGTTTTAATTCGTGAGAGAGTGCTATCTGATTTTCACGGAGTGCATCTAAAGATTCTTTTTGCTCCTCTACTTTGTGATTAATCTCTTACAGGTGAGTAGCCTGTGCATCAAAACGTTCTGTGATATTTATGATTTTCAGTACATTTATCATTAAGTTCTTGAAATTGCCTTGTCAGGCAGTCGTTACTTTTTTTAAGGTCCTCAAAACGAGTGGATAGTTCATCAAAAGGTTTCGTAAGTGTGTTGTTGTTTTCTTTGAGTTGCTCGCGCAAAATGAGTGGATTGTTCTTCAAAACGTTCATTATTTTGTTTTTGAAGTTCACCTAAGAACTGAAACAAACGATCGAACTGAGCTTGCTACGAGAAAATCATATTGTCTGTAGACAAACGAAGCTGCTGCGTGACAGTTCTATCGGAAGAATTCCGCAAATTCTGGGTGTCGGATTTGACAAAAGTAGTGAATCTTCCACACTTATGTGTGTGATATTACTATTCTCAGAAAATGAGATACAAGTATTACGACAAATATTAACATCGGACTGTTGAATTGCGTCAGAATTAAGAGTGTCTGCAATCTTCGTACTCAGACCATCCGGTTGCAGAGACACGGCATCTTGCATTGTTACGTCAGAAATACGGTTAGCACTAGTAGCAACAGCATGATCAGCAAGGGTATTGTTGCTGTCGGTCGCATTTTGCAAACTGGATTTTTGCGAATTCACCATAGTCCGTGATTTGCTGACAAACGTACTACGCGGCACGGTAATAGAGAAATGTAAAAACAAAGCACAGATGTAAAAGCAACGTCGAGAACAATAATGTCGAAGCTGAAAGGCAAAATACAGCATTAGCAACACATGCGTTGCGGTAAAGTACAATAATCAAAGTAAGACAGAACAGTATACAATTTATGACTGTTTCTCGAAATATTCCTGCGTCGCCAAACGAAAGATATCTAAACAAATAAAAATATAGTTAAAATTATCTGAATAAATAAAAATATGTCTGTAATATACTGTTTCTGATTGTAAGCCAGTGCTGTGATCATAACTAAACTGTCGCAATGAAACTTGTATCACTATAATGTGAAAGACAAACTGCACTATAAAAGTAATGAAAAGGGAAGTATTTCATACTGTAGAAGGTAGCAGTCTGAGTGAAAGAATTTTGAACAGTATAAACTGGCTGAATAAATTGGACATGAAACCTAGATTAAAACTTGATCACGAAAACTGTCTCTGAATGATTTAAGTTGGCCCTGATTGAATAAATAAAAAGAAATCATAATATTTTATTCGTACCTCCATTCTGCGCAAATCTGGATAACGCGTTGCAGTACTGCCCTGTCTTGGTAAAGCTGCAAATTACTGTTTCTACTCAGAGACACTCGAGAGGTGCAATAAGTTCTCTGTTAATTGCAAATCGAACTGTTTATCGAACATACTTGGTTGGATAATCCATTAAAAAGAATTGCAAGAGAAAGATTGGTAAGGAAATGAAACATGCGAAAAAATAACAACACTATGTATTTTTTTTGTATCTTTAGAAAACGTGCTCAAGCAGATTTTAAATTTAATCAACTTCTCAAAATCCAAACAATACACTTTCCTGTCTCTCAAATCTAACACCTTTCAGTACAATTACCAAGTTTGTTGGATGGCGCAGCAACAGTAAAAAACGATATCATTACTGTATTTATCTGACATTCCATTAGATTTCTTCCTTCACAAATCAATTTCATAATCATGTTGACTGAACAAAATGATAAACTGAGACATTAAATTTGAATCATAATTTTGCCATAGCGCCCTCACTAACACTGATTAAAATTATCAGCCTAACTCTAACACAGCTGAACTTCGACTCTCTCTTTACCAAAATTAAACATTGTCAGCTCCCACTGCGCACTCGCGCAGCTCAATGATGTTAGCTTAACTTCTACGACACAGCTAACAACATCGCTGCTCACTCACAATCGATGCAGACACCAAAAAATTCAGACACCTGTCATCGTCTGTAGTAACAGATCTCAAATATTTAAATTACCCTCTGTTCCTTTTTCCCCACAGACCATGTTTCACTACCATACAATGCTGTGCTGCAAAAGAACATTCTCAGAAATTTCTTCCTCAAATTAAGGGTTACATTTGATACTAGTAGATTCAACTGGCCAGGAATGCCTTTTTTGCCGCTGCTGACCTTCTTTTGATATCCTCCTTGGACCGTCCATCGTAGGTTATTGTACTGCCTAAACATCAGGATTCCTTAACTTCATCTATTTCGTGACGACAATACGGATGTTAAGTTTCTCGCTTTTCTCATTTCTGCAACTTCTCACTACTTTCGCCTGTTTTCGATTTACTCTCAATCCACATTCTGACTCATCCAGCAGATCGTGTAATTCTTCTCTTTTACTAAGGGTATTAATGTCATCAGCTAATATTAACATTGACATACTTCACCTTCAATTTTAATTCCAGTCTTGAACCTTTCTTTCATTTCCTTCATTGTCTCTTCCATAGACAGACTGAACAGTAGGGCTGAAAGACTACATTCGTGTTTTGCACCCTTTTTAATCCAAGCACTTCGTTCTCCATTTTCCACATTTATTACTCTCTCTTGGCTCTTTGCGTGTTGTATACTGCCCGTCTCTCGCTATAGCTTACCCCTGTTTTCCTCAGAATTTAGGTCATCTTGCACCATTTGACATTGTCGAACGCTTTTTCCAGGTCGACAAGCCCTATGGACGTGTCTTGATTTTTTTTAGTCTTGCTTCCTTTACCAACCGCAACGTCAGAACTACCTCTCTAGTACCTTTACCTTTCCTAAAGCCAAGCAGGTCGTCATCTAACGCAACCTCAATTTTCTTTTCCTGTCTCCATTATATAATTCTTGAAATACACATGAATTCATGCGTCATTAAGCTGATTGTGCGATAATTCTCGCAATTGTCTGCTCTTGCAGTCTTCGGAATTGTGGGGCTGATGTTTTTCCGAAAGTCTGATGGGACATCGCTAGACTCATACATTCTTCACATCAAAGTAAATGTTCTTTTTGTTGCTACTTTCTCCAATGATTTTAGAAATTCTGATGGAGTCCTGCCTGTCCCTTCTGATATATTTGATCTTAGGTCTTCCAAAGCTATTTTATATTCCGATTCCAGTACTGTATCATCTGTCTCTTCTATACCGACTCCTGTTTCTGGTCCTCTTGCATCAGACAGATCTTCCCCCCCCCCCCCCCCCCTCATAGAGGGCTTCAGTGTATTCTTTCCACCTATCTGTTCTGTTTAACGGTGTAATTCCTATCGTATTCTTAATGTTACCACACTTTTAACTTCGCCGAAAACAGTTCTGACTTTTCTAGATACTGAGTCAGTCCTTTCGACAAACATTTATGTTCAGATTTCTTCACATTTTTCTTGCAGCCGTTCCGTCTTCGCTTCCCTACACTTGCTACTTAACTTCATTCCTGAACAACGCGTATTTATCTATTCCTGAGTTTCCCTGAAAATTTTTGTGCTTCCTTCTTTCTTCGATCAACTGTAGTATTTCTTCTGTTAACCATGGTTTCTTTGCAGTTAGCTTCTTTGTACATTCGTTTTCTGGCAAATTTCTTTGATTGCCCTTTTTTAGAGAAGTCAATGCTTTTTTCAAATAAAATGCCTACTGAGATATTCCTTATCGCAGTACCTATTGCTGTAGAGATCTTCAAGGGACTTCTTCAATGCTTAATACTTTCGTATCGCACTTCTTTGCGTGCTGATCGTTCCTGACTAGTCTCTTCAACTTCAGTTTACTCTTCATCACTACTAAATTGTGATCCGTGTTATATCTGGCCTTGGTTACGCCTTACAATCCAGTATCAGATTTCGGAATCTTTGCCTGACCATGTTGTAATGGAATCAAATCTTCCCGTATCTGACACCCTTTTCCAAATATACCTCATCCTATTGCGATTCCTGATCAGAGTATTAGCTGTTAGTAGCTGATATTTCTTGCACCACACTATTATTCTTTCTCCTCTGTCATTCCTAACACCAAGTGCATACTCTCGTATAACCATTTTTTCTATTCCTTCCCCTTAACCGCATCGCGCATGACTATTAGATTTTCATCACTGTTTACATATTGAATCAGCAGTTTAATATCATCATATAGTTCCGGTATCTCTTCGTCTTCAGCTTGCGACGTCGGCGTGTATACGTGAACTATTATTGTCGGCATTGGTTTCCTGTCGCTTCTGATGAGAACAACTGTATCACTGAACTGTTCACAGTACACACTCTCTGCCCTGCCTTCCTATTCATAACGATTCCTAAATCTATTATATCATTTTCTGCTCATGTTGATATTACCGTATAGTCGTATGACTAGAAATCCTTCTCTCCTTTCGACTTCACCGCACTGGCATCGACTGTATTTAGCGTGAGCCTTTGCATTCCAGTTTTAAGATTTTATAGCTTTTCTACTACTTTCAGATTTCTGGCATTCCACGCCCCGACTCGTAGAATACCAGTTCTTTGGTTATTCATTCTCTTTCTCATAGGCACCTCCCGCTTGGCAGTCCCCTCCCGGAGATCCGAATGGGAGACTATTCCGGAATCTTTTGCCAATGGAGCGATCATGATGACACATTTTCAGTTACAGCCCACATGTCGTATGGATACATATGTGTTTCTTTAGTGCATTGGTCTCCTTCGCCTTCACCAGCTTCCGTCTTTAGAGGAATTTTTCGACACCAAGGGCAACAGAGTGCCCTGAATCCTGTCCGCTCCTCCGCCCTCTTCGACTAAGCCGTTGGCAGAATGAGCATGATTTCCTTTGCGGCCGATGATTTTTATTCGGAATTTGAGCAGTGGCATGGTTCGTACCCGAGACCTATGACGTTTTGACTATAAATCAAAGACGCTCTCCATAGACCACGGATCCATGCAGATACCTGCCTTGTAATATAAGTAATGATTTGAGGATGAACGAAATGTTCGAAACTACTCACTAATAAAAATATTATTTGCCACCTCAACGAGAACCTTAGTTAGTAAGATAAAAATCTGTTATGTTGATGACCCTGATACAACACAGTGCTGAAATTGTGTGATAAAAGGTTTTAGTTGCTGACTTACCCTTGTTATTAATTTTCGGTGCAATTTCCCTTTGCTTCCGAACCTGCATTACTGAGAAATCTGTAGTGGTGCAACCAGAGGAGTCATATGCGTGAATAACATTCTGTTCTCTCTTCCTTAAACTCACGTGTGTGTGTGTGTGTGTGTGTGTGTGTGTGTGTGTGTGTGTGTGTGTGTGTGTCTGTGTGTGTGTGTATCCGCCCGCAACACGCGCCGCCCCACGACGTGGGGAGTCGCCGGCCATTACGGAGATTTACCGAGGACTTTTCCTGGCTGCAATGACTTCCTTTGTTAGGCGCCCGCTGTGCGGCGCCGGCGCTTGGCGTCCGGTGGCCCCTGGAGGTAGGAAGGGCGACCGGGACGCCGCCACTTCACCTTCACAGTGGTGCATTCCAGGCGCTACTACAGCGCTGGTGTCTCCAACTGACTGGTCGTCGCGCGCACGCACACACACGAAGTCACACACACACACACACACACACACACACACACACACACATAGAACACAGAATTTACAACATATCAGAAACTACAGAACTACATACAGGGTGTTTCAAAAATGACCGGTATATTTGAAACGGCAATAAAAACTAAACGAGCAGCGATAGAAATACACCGTTTGTTGCAATATGCTTGGGACAACAGTACATTTTCAGGCGGACAAACTTTCGAAATTACAATAGTTACAATTTTCAACAACAGATGGCGCTGCAAGTGATGTGAAAGATATAGAAGGCAACGCAGTCTGTGGGTGCGCCATTCTGTACGTAGTCTTTCTGCTGTAAGCGTGTGCTGTTCACAACGTGCAAGTGTGCTGTGGACAACATGGTTTATTCCTTAGAACAGAGGATTTTTCTGGTGTTGGAATTCCACCGCCTAGAACACAGTGTTGTTGCAACAAGACGAAGTTTTCAACGGAGGTTTAATGTAACCAAAAGACCGAAAAGCGATACAATAAAGGATCTGTTTGAAAAATTTCAACGGACTGGGAACGTGACGGATGAACGTGCTGGAAAGGTAGGGCGACCGCGTACGGCAACCACAGAGGGCAACGCGCAGCTAGTGCAGCAGGTGATCCAACAGCGGCCTCGGGTTTCCGTTCGCCGTGTTGCAGCTGCGGTCCAAATGACGCCAACGTCCACGTATCGTCTCATGCGCCAGAGTTTACACCTCTATCCATACAAAATTCAAATGCGGCAACACCTCAGCGCCGCTACCATTGCTGCACGAGAGACATTCGCTAACGATATAGTGCACAGGATTGATGACGGCGATAACCATGTGGGCAGCATTTGGTTTACTGACGAAGCTGATTTTTACCTGGACGGCTTCGTCAATATACAGAACTGGCGCATATGGGGAACCGAAAAGCCCCATGTTGCAGTCCCATCGTCCCTGCATCCTCAAAAAGTACTGGTCTGGGCCGCCATTTCTTCCAAAGGAATCATTGGCCCATTTTTCAGATCCGAAACGATTACTGCATCACGCTATCTGGACGTTCTTCGTGAATTTGTGGCGCTACAAACTGCCTTAGACGACACTGCGAACACCTCGTGGTTTATGCAAGATGGTGCCCGGCCACATCGCACGGCCGACGTCTTTAATTTCCTGAATGAATATTTCGATGATCGTGTGATTGCTTTGGGCTATCCGAAACATACAGGAGGCGGCGTGGATTGGCCTCACTATTCGCCAGACATGAACCCCTTTGACTTCTTTCTGTGGGGACACTTGAAAGACCAGGTGTACCGCCAGAATTCAGAAACAATTAAACAGCTGAAGCAGTACATCTCATCTGCATGTGAAGCCATTCCGCCAGACACGTTGTCAAAGGTTTCGGGTAATTTCATTCAGAGACTACGCCATATTATTGCTACGCATGGTGGATATGTGGAAAATATCGTACTATAGAGTTTCCCAGACCGCAGCGCCATCTGTTGTTGAAAATTGTAACTACTGTAATTTCGAAAGTTTGTCTGCCTGAAAATGCACTGTTGTCCCAAGCATATTGCAACAAACGGTGTATTTCTATCGCTGCTCGTTTAGTTTTTATTGCCGTTTCAAATATACCGGTCATTTTTGAAACACCCTGTACAAGCGGATCGTACAGTCACACAGAGTTTGTAACTTTCGCAAGACTATGGTATCTGCTTAGTTGTAACAAATGTTGCTCTGGTACAATAATGTTCTGAAAACCGTACGTGAGGTCCATGAGATAACGCAAATTGTGCCAAAAGGATCAAGAAGATAAAGGTCCACGTGGTAACTTATATGAAAATCATTGATACATCCAAACAAATACGCCAAAAGCTTTACCTGCCATGGAATTCCACAAGAACGATCATTGTGCGAAGACGATGCCGCCAACAGTATTCAGGATATTGGAAGTCAATCGCATAAATAGTTACTCCCCATATTTGATTCTTCTTGAATAGATCACGAAGTTTCACACGCATGACCTACTTGGCATTTCCACCATAACGGCCGTTGCTCTGTGATTGTGAAGCCGTCTCCTCGTGAGAAGCTGGAAATCAGTGGCTTAAAAGTGTGCTCACCAGGTGGATATTTTGTGGATTAATAGCAAATTTTTACTCGATGAACAGGCAAGTCCTATTTTTAATAACTTAGGATGCAGAAGGTACCATCTCTATGCAGTTCTACACACGCGGCAGTAAGGACACAATGAGTATTTGGCCAAAACACATAAAAAATCAAATAATTCACACGCAAGATCGCTTTAGTATATCACACATCGCTCGAGAAATCCTAATCTGAAAACGCTGTATTCACACAATTTCAACACTTCAACGCTTTGTTGTGACGAGTGCGACTGCAAGGCTGACTGAAGCGAAATGGTGACGCCCATTTAAGAAAGAAAAATCATCAAGTACTCGGCAAACAAGTTTAGCACAATGAAAAAAATGCAAGATAATTGAAAAAAAGAGCTCAATGGATTTCAAATGTGCTAAAGATACCGCAGGAATAACTCCGTATGATCGGATTGAAATGAGCACCATGCTCTCCCAACTTGTGATTTTACTTGTAAAATGATTAAAAAAATGAGATCGCAACATACCCCTGACTACGATGGTGATGAAAAGAAACGGGTTAGAAATTTTGACCCTTTGAAATTTATGAAAGTGTGTCCACGCTCTCAGCCATGAGGGAAACTAATGACACCTGAAGGCGAGGGGAGGATTTCCCACCAACCCAAAAAAAAATTTCACAGAACACACTACGAATTAGGTTGCCACCGAAGGCTATGTGAAACATGCATCTCTAAACTACAGCTGATTCATTCACGAAATCAGAATAAAAATGATCATTCACTCCATAACTGACAACAACGTAATACCAATGCGAAAAGGATGTGCATAACGAAGCAAATAATTAAACACAGTGGTGTTCACTCCTCCGGAAGAGGCTCTCGGTATCACAAGAAAATATGAATGTGAATATGTCCTGTTTAATAAGGAACACAGTGTACCTTGACATAAGGTAATGGGGAGGAACAATCAGTTCCGTCTCAACTTGTATCGCGACAACGAATAATATTTCTTCGGAAAGGACCAATAATGATAGTAGTAAAAATGATTATATTTGAGATACATTTGTGGTGGAATATACTCGAGGTATGAGAAACAATACTGTTATAAGGAAAATCACACTAGGCAGTTCAGCTGAAGTTACAGAAGATGAACGGGTAAACGTAGGTACAAGGGAAGTAACTTGGCAGAAATCTTTAGTAACAAACAGAATTGTTGAATTGATTGCCGAATAGCAAGTTCAGTAGCGGGGGGTGGCATTCATAATATGAAGTATCGCACAGTGGCGACGCATGCGTCATAAACATTAATGTCTCGTTATATCATACTGCAGTACATGACAAATGCTATGTTCTTTGGGATATGTCATGTAATACGACATGACATCATGACCACGTTACTTTATTTGATATGATGCATTATAAACTAAGACAAAAAAAGGAAAAATTGAAAGAGGTTCACAAACTGAGCAAGTTAATAACACCTTAGTTCATCCCTGGCCTTTGCGCAAGCATTTATTCGACTTTTCATTAACTTACCCCTCCCCCCCCCCCCTCATGAACCATGGAGCTTGTCTCAGAGACACAGATAGCCATACCGTTGGTGCAACCAAACGGAGGGGTATCTGTTGAGAGGCCAAACAAACGTATGGTTCTTGAAGAGGGGCAGCAGCCTTTTCAGTAGTTGCAGGAGCAACATTCTGGATGATTGACTGATATGGCCTTGTAACATTAATCAAAACGGCCTTGCTGTGCTGGTACTGCGAACGGCTGAAAGCAAGGGGAAACTACACCAGTAATTTTTCCCTGGGCTTGCAGCTTTACTGTATGGTTAAATGATGAAGACGTCTCTTGGATAAAATATTCCCCCATTCGGATCTCTGAGTGGGGACTACTCAGGAGGACATCTTTATCAGAAGAAAGAAAACTAGCATTCTACGGATCGGAGCGTGGAATGAGAGATCCGTTAATCGGACAGGTGGGTTAGAAAATTTAAAAAGGGAAATGGATAGGTTAAAGTTAGATATAGTGGGAATTAGTGAAATTCGGTGAGAAGAGGAACAAGACTTCTGGTCAGGTGAATACAGAGCTATAAATACAAAATCAAATAGGGGTAATGCAGGAGTGGGTTTAATAATGAATAAAAAAAGTAGGAGCGCAGATAAGCTACTACGAACAGCACAGTGAACGCATTATTGTAGCCAAGACAGACACGAAATCCACGCCTACCACAGTAGTACAAGTTTATATTTCAGCTAGCTCTGCAGATGTTGAAGAGATTGAAGAAATGAATGATGCGATAAAAGAAATAATTCAGATAGGTAAGGGAGACGAAAATTTAATAGTCATTGGGGACTGGAAATCGATATTAAGGAAAGGAAGGGAAGGAAATGTAGTAGGTGAATATAGACTGTGCATAAGCAATGAAAGAGGAAGCCGTGTGGTAGAATTTTGCGTAGAACATAACTTAATCATAGCTAACACTTGGTTTAAGAATCATGAAAGAAGGTTATATACGTGGACTAGGCCTGGAGTTACTGGAAAATTTAAGACTAATTATATAACGGTAAGACAGATATTTGGGAACCAGGTTTTAAATTGTAAGACATTTCCAGGACAGATGTGGATTCTGACCACAATTTGTTGGTTATGAACTGTAGATTAAAAGTGAAGAAGGTGCAAAAACGCAGAAATTTAAGGATATGGGACCTGGAAATAACCAGAGGTTGTAGAGAATTTCGTGGAGAGAATTAACGAACGATTTACAGAGACAGGGGAAAGAAATACAGTAGTAGAATGGGTAGCAATGAGAGATGAAATCAAGTAGGTAAAAAGACGAGGGCTAGTAGGAGTCCTTGGGTAACAGAAGAGATATGGAATTTAATTGATGAAAGGAGAAATATAAAAATGCAGTATATGAAAATGGCGAAAAGGAATACAAACGTCTCAAAAATGAGATCGACAGGAAGTGCAAAATGGCTAAGCAAGGATGGCTAGAGGACAAATGTAAGGAGGTAGAGGCATATATCACCACTGGTAAGATAGATACTGCCTACAGGAAAATTGGAGAAAAGAGAAACATATGTATGAATATCAAAAGCTGAGATGGAGAACCAGTCCTAAGCAAAGACAGGAAGATGGGAGGAGTATACAAGGGCGGAGTACTTGAGGGCAATATTATGGAAATGGAAGAGGACGTAGATGAAGATGAGATAGGAGATGTGATACTGCATGAAGAATTTGACAGAGCATTGACAGACATGTCAAAAAAAGGTCCCAGGTATAGACAAAATTCTATTAGAGGTATTGATAGCCTTGGGAGAGCCAGCCATGAAAAACACTACCATCTGGTTCGCAAGATGTATGAGACAGACGAAACACCCTCAGACTTCAAGAAGAATAATTCCAATCCCAAAGAAAGCAGGTGTCGACAGGTGTGAATTACTGTACTATCAGTTTCATAAATGGCTGCAAAATACCAACACGAATTC